>NC_088794.1:112788845-113413845 GCF_011386835.1 Chrysemys picta bellii
CACTCTGGTGGCCTGTGACCCATCAGGCCTTCCTGGTTTCCCCACACACGTTCCACTGTGCTCAGCTTGGTGGATATCCTGTGAATCAAAGTTATCCTGAGCTCTCTCCCTGTGGAGGAGGTTGGGAGAGCAGAAGAAATAGACAGAAAGGGAGGAAGGGAAGAGAGAAAGAAGACAAAAGAGGAAAAGGCAGGATACAAGGAGGAAAAAGTCAGGGAGAAAGGAGAAGACTGGATTTGTAGCTTCCCTCTGGGATAGCGTTGATTTTCTCTGTTATGGATCGAGTCCCTGCAGCTCATAGCTTGCACCTCTCAAACCATTCACCAAACTCTTCCCTATCTCTTCCCCACCCCAAGGCCTGGCTACCATCTCTCTGTGCCAGGATTCAGTCAAGGATTAAACAACCCAGATCCATATCCTTTACTTAGATCAACCGCACCATCTATAACATGGGTAAGTATGTAGGATTTTAGTCAGTCTCCTGCTTTCCTTCAGGTTTTCAAAAGGAGCCTGTCTTGGATGGTTTAGACACAACAAATCCTGCCTCTTGGCAGGGGGTTGGACTGTGATTCTCTGATTCGAAGTACAACATTAGCCTGGATGTGAGCCACAGCAATTACTGTGTGAGTGACAAAATCAGGGCCACTGAGTTCAGTCAGCTTTTTCTGCTATCGCTTTCGGTCACTTAGGGAACACAGAGAGCTCAGCGCTCCAGAAGCCACATGCACTGACTACTAACCCCACTCCAAGGACTCAGCACTCAGATTAGATAGAAGGGGGATGAAAAGTAGTGGGATGGGAATAACTGTTGGGGAACAACCATTGTGGGAAAAGGCTGGGGGATCCCAGGGAAAGGGTGGAGGGAGGTTCAGCCACTCTCTGGCACACATAACTGAGACACACTGAGATGTCAGGGGGCCAGATGTGCAGTTTCAGGCTGAGGGAGAAATGACTATTTCCCCTCAGGGAAGTTAATATTCTGTAGCTAAACTCTGTGGCAGCTTAACAGTGCTGTCCAAAGGACTCCTGTAGGCTGCGGAGTGAGTGATTTCACCTGTCCTTGAGCATTTTCCCTCTGTTTCTGTACCACTGGTACCGAAACTTCACTGCAAGCAAAGAAAACTGGGTTTAGAGCCTTCTTTAGTGAGTTGCTGTTTGGCACCCTCAGGAGAGGGAACCACAAACGAGGTACCAGTCAGGGAACAAGGTTGTGGGCACAGAGAAGGCTGCAGTCTCTCCACAGGCAGTGCTTCACAAGGGCTTGTCAAGGTGAGGAAAATGGAGCTGGCAAGGAACTCACTGGAGTTATTGTATCAAAGACAGGAAGGAAAAGAAGCATCTGGAAGATGTCTGTGGTGAAGACACTTTCCTCCTCTTTGAATAACTCAAAAGCCAGCCAAGCCAATTTTTAATCAAACTTTACAAGACACATCACCTTTGGCCTAAGAACAAGCAGGAGAAACTGCAGCCCGAAGGGTAATCTTTCCAAAAGAGATAAGCCACTGAAAATAGAGTCTTAGAATTGAAGTGCCACCTCTACAGTAACTGTAGCACATTGAGAACAGCACCTCTCTCTGCTAAGGACCAAGTACCGTTGCCAATAGCACTGATGTGCTGCATGAAATCCATAGTGGAAATCTGGTTGCTCACTTCAACTGCTGACATACCTTGAGAGGGTTGGATTAACAGAAGAATTCTTTCAAGACTGGAGGCAAGATCCCCTGTGACAAACTGATAAAAATACAATAGCTACAGGCCACACCAGGGAACCAGGGTCATATAAGGATAGAATCATAGAATATCAGAGTTGGAAGGGACCTCAAGAGGTCATCTAGTCCAACCCCCTGCTCAAAGCAGGACCAATTCCCAGCTAAATCATCCCAGCCAGGGCTTTGTCAAGCCGGGCCTTAAAAACCTCCAAGGAAGGAGACTCCACCACCTCCCTAGGTAACGCATTCCAGTGTTTCACCACCCTCCTAGTGAAATAGTTTTTCCTGATATCCAACCTGGACCTCCCCCACTGCAACTTGAGACCATTGCTCCTTGTTCTGTCATCTGCCACCACTGAGAATAGCCGAGCTCCATCCTCTTTGGAACCCCCCTTCAGGTAGTTGAAGGCTGCTATCAAATCCCCCCTCATTCTTCTCTTCTGGAGACTAAACAATCCCAGTTCCCTCAGCCTCTCCTCATAAGTCATGTGCTCCAGACCCCTAATCATTTTTGTTGCCCTCCGCTGGACTCTTTCCAATTTTTCCACATCCTTCTTGTAGTGTGGGGCCCAAAACTGGACACAGTATTCCAGATGAGGCCTCACCAATGTCGAATAAAGGGGAACGATCACGTTCCTCGATCTGCTGGCAATGCCCCTACTTATACAGCCCAAAATGCCGTTAGCCTTCTTGGCAACAAGAGCACACTGTTGACTCATATCCAGCTTCTCGTTCACTGTGACCCCTAGGTCCTTTTCTGCAGAACTGCTACCTAGCCATTCGGTCCCTAGTCTGTAGCAGTGCATGGGATTCTTCCGTCCTAAGTGCAGGACTCTGCACTTGTCCTTGTTGAACCTCATCAGGTTTTTTTTGGCCCAATCCTCTAATTTGTCTAGGTCCCTCTGTATCCGATCCCTACCCTCTAGTGTATCTACCACGCCTCCTAGTTTAGTGTCATCTGCAAACTTGCTGAGAGTGCAGTCCACACCATCCTCCAGATCATTAATAAAGATATTAAACAAAACCGGCCCCAGGACCGACCCTTGGGGCACTCCACTTGAAAACAGCTGCCAACTAGACATGGAGCCATTGATCACTACCCGTTGAGCCCGACGATCTAGCCAGCTTTCTATCCACCTTACAGTCCATTCATCCAGCCCATACTTCTTTAACTTGGCGGCAAGAATCCTGTGGGAGACAGTATCAAAGGCTTTGCTAAAGTCAAGGAATAACACATCCACTGCTTTCCCCTCATCCACAGAGCCAGTTATCTCATCATAGAAGGCAATTAGGTTAGTCAGGCACGACTTCCCCTTCGTGAATCCATGCTGACTGTTCCTGATCACTTTCCTCTCCTCTAAATGTTTCATAATTGATTCCTTGAGGACCTGCTCCATGATTTTTCCAGGTACTGAGGTGAGGCTGACTGGCCTGTAGTTCCCCGGATCCTCCTTCTTCCCTTTTTTAAAGATGGGCACTACATTAGCCTTTTTCCAGTTATCTGGGACCTCCCCCGATCGCCATGAGTTTTCAAAAATAATGGCTAATGGCTCTGCAATCTCACCCGCCAACTCCTTTAGCACCCTCGGATGCAGCGCATCCGGCCCCATGGACTTGTGCACGTCCAGTTTTTCTAAATAGTCCCGAACCACTTCTTTCTCCACAGAGGGTTGGTCACCTTCTCCCCATGCTGTACTGCCCAGTGCAGCAATCTGGGAGCTGACCTTGTGCGTGAAGACAGAGGCAAAAAAATCATTGAGTACGTTAGCTTTTTCCACATCCTCGGTCACTAGGTTGCCTCCCTCATTCAGTAAGGGGCCCACACTTTCCTTGATTTTCTTCTTGTTGCTAACATACGTGAAGAAACCCTTCTTGTTACTCTTAACATCTCTTGCTAACTGCAACTCCAAGTGTTATTTGGCCTTCCTGATTTCACTCCTGCACGCCTGAGCAATATTTTTATACTTCTCCCTGGTCATTTGTCCAATCTTCCACTTCTTATAAGCTTCTTTTTTGCGTTTAAGATCAGCAAGGATTTCACTGTTTAGCCAAGCTGGTCGCCTGCCATATTTACTATTCTTTCTACACATCGGGATGGTTTGTTCCTGCAACCTCAATAAGGATTCTTTAAAATACAGCCAGCTCTCCTGGACCCCTTTGCCCTTCATGTTATTCTCCCAGGGGATCCTGCCCATCTGTTCCCTGAGGGAGTCAAAGTCTGCTTTTCTGAAGTCCAGGGTCCGTATTCTGCTGCTCTCCTTTCTTCCTTGTGTCAGGATCTTGAACTCGACCATCTCATGGTCACTGCCTCCCAGGTTCCCATCCACTTTTGCTTCCCCTACTAGTTCTTCCCTGTTTGTGAGCAGCAGGTCAAGAAAAGCTTTGCCCCTAGTTGGTTCCTCCAGCACTTGCACCAGGAAATTGTCCCCTACACTTTCCAAAAATTTCCTGGATTGCCTGTGCACCGCTGTATTGCTCTCCAAGCAGATATCAGGGTGATTAAAGTCTCCCATGAGAACCAGGGCCTGCGATCTAGCAACTTCTGCTAGTTGCCAGAAGAAAGCCTTGTCCACCTCATCCCCCTGGTCTGGTGGTCTATAGCAGACTCCAACCACGACATCACCCTTGTTGCTCACACTTCTCAACTTTATCCAGAGACACTCAGGTTTTTCTGCAGTTTCATACCGGAGCTCTGAGCAGTCATACTCCTCTCCTACATACAATGCAACTCCCCCACCTTTTCTGCCCTGCCTGTCCTTCCTGAACAGTTTATATCCATCCATGACAGTACTCCAGTCATGTGAGTTATCCCACCAAGTCTCTGTTATTCCAATCACATCATAGTTCCCTGACTGTGCCAGGACTTCCAGTTCTCCCTGCTTGTTTCCCAGGCTTCTTGCATTTGTGTATAGGCACTTAGATCGTCCCTCTTTCTCAGCATGAGCCAGGAGTCCTCCCCTCTTGCACTCTCCTGCTTGTGCTTCCTCCCAGGATCCCATTTCCCCACTTACCTCAGGGCTTTGGTCTCCTTCCCCCGGTGAACCTAGTTTAAAGCCCTCCTCACTAGGTTAGCCAGCCTGCTGGCAAAGATGCTCTTCCCTCTCTTCGTTAGGTGGAGCCCGTCTCTGTCTAGCACTCCTTCTTCTTGGAACACCATCCCATGGTCGAAGAATCCAAAGCCTTCTCTTCGACACCACCTGCGTAGCCATTCGTTGACTTCCACGATTAGACGGTCTCTACCCCGGCCTTTTCCTTGCACAGGGAGGATGGACGAGAACACCACTTGTGCCTCAAACTCCTTTATCCTTCTTCCCAGAGCCACGTAGTCTGCAGTGATCCGCTCAAGGTCATTCTTGGCAGTATCATTGGTGCCCACGTGGAGAAGCAGGAAGGGGTAGCGATCCGAGGGCTTGATGAGTCTCTGCAGTCTCTCCGTCACATCGTGTATCCTAGCTCCTGGCAAGCAGCAGACCTCTCGGTTTTCCCGGTCGGGGCGGCAGATAGATGACTCAGTCCCCCTGAGGAGGGAGTCCCCGACCACCACCACCCTCCTCCTCCTCTTGGGAGTGGTGGTCGTGGAACCCCCATCCCTAGGACAGTGCATCTTTTGCCTTCCAATCGGTGGAGTCTCCTTCTGCTCCCTTCCCTCAGATGGGTCATCTAGTCCACTCTCCGCATTAGTACCTGTAGAGAGAACATGGAAACGATTGCTCACCTGTATGTCCATTGCTGGTGCATGGACGCTCCTCTTTCTCCTTCTGGAGGTCACATGCTGCCAAACCTCTTCACAATCCTTCTGTCCCTGCTGCGCCTGCTCTGAATCTTCAGAACATTGTGGCCGTAGAAGCATCTCCTGACGTCTGTCCAGGAAATCTTCATTTTCCCTTATGCAACGCAGAGTCGATACTCGTTTCTCCAGCCCTCGAACCTTCTCTTCCAATATGGAGACCAGCTTGCACTTTGTACAGACAAAGTCGCAATAGACAATAGGGATTCAGGTTTCTCTGTAACCCCCAGGATAACAATAGAGCTAGACAGATGCCAATAATATCATCTGCAACCCTGTGGTACCACACTTCCTTCAGAGCAACTCAGAAATTCCTTTCTAAGCAGAGCTATTGTTGGGGGATTATTCTAAGGAGAGCCAGCCAGTGAGTTTGTTTTCCTTTAGATATTCAACTGCAACAGCAAGCCATGCATGAAGTCTATTCAGCTGTTTGAACTTTCGGCCCATTTTTGTGGCTATGGATTTTAGCTATATCAATAGCTGGCTCAACCTCAGAATAAAAATCATTTACAAACAGGGAAGTATTTCAGTTCTCCAAAATGCAAGTGTGCAGGGCAAAAGGTAATAGTTTGGATGGACTGTGCCAGAATCAATCAAACAAAGAGATTATTTTGGAGCCATCTGAGAAGATGCAAACTGGAAAGTACTTTCTTTGAAAAGGTAAAAAATGCTTTACAATCCCATCTAGATCTCCTTAACCCATGGATGCATTTCTAATGTTCCCATCACTACAGAATCAAGGATTCAAATCCATCATTACAAACAGCATCACTTTTCTCCTGAAGCCACCTAACCTGCCCTGAGCTTATTTTAAATATCTAGGGAGAGACAGGCCTCTTGCAAACTGCCCAGACTAAGAGGCAGTAACTGCTTAGCCAGTCACAACTCAGCCCCTGCTTCCCGGGCAAAACAAACTGCACTATGCCTTTTTCCCAGAGCAGCTTACTTCCCCCAATGCCAAGGCTCCACCCATTCCCCATCCTTGCCTGCCTATGCCTGGCCCAACCCACCTGCATGGGAAGGTGAGTAGCAGCACCATGGAGGCTGCCTTTCCCACCACAATGTGGCCCACAGTGCAGGGAGCCCCCTCACTCCACTGCCAGAGCACATAGGCCAGCTCACAACTGAGCCCTTGTGTTATTTAAAACACAGAGAGCTCAATTTTAAACAGACCCCTGATGTAGGCACTGTGATAGGGTGAACTTACCACCAGAGTCAACCCCTGGCTTCAGAGCATGGCACTGCTGGGGTCCTTCTCCTCTAGCAACCCTTATTCCTGCTGTGCTGGTTCTGCTAAAGTCTGCATCTTCCATGCCGTAGCCCTCCAGCCAGTTCAGTCACCTTTCAGGGTAACAAAAGTCCAACTGAACAAAACATCTAAACACACCACATTTCCACCCTCTTGGGCTCTTATTCAGCCGGCCTTCTGGGCTCTCAGCTCTTGTCCCATCAGGGTTACATTAAAGTCCTTCCAGGTCAGTTGTAGAGAGCGGACTCTCTGGATGCCTTCCCTGATGTCCCTCTCTCAATCAACAATTCACTGACGTTTGCTGCTCTCCACCCCTATTCCCCCAAAGCTCATCTTTGCTCCTTTTAGCTGAGAGCTCTCCTGGGGCCTTCTTCCTTTTCTTCCTGACAGGATTCCCATGGCCTCACCTCCCCCTGGACAGTAGCAACTTCTCCCAGGGCCCTCCCTGCTTCTTTTACAGGCCCTATCTGAAGATCTCCCACAGGAACCTAACCTGCTCCCTGCAGGGTCACTCTCACAGCTGCCTCCTCACGTTCTCTCTCAGGCCTTTTTATTTTTTTTAATGAGGCCCAGATGTTGTTCTCCATGTTGACCCCATTAGTCCTGCTCCCTCAGGCTGGAATGCAGTTAATTATGGCACAGGTGAGTCTAACCCCATTTCCCTTAAAGGGCCAGTTACCCTGGGACTCCCACACACACGGGGTCATGACAGTCTTTCATGATCACCCAGGTTCAAAAGTTTTATTGGCATGACAAGTACAGCCAAAGTTAGAATACAGGAGCCAGATTTTCAAAGGTATTTAGGTACCTAAAAATGCAGATAAATGCCTGGTGGAATTTTCAAAAGCAGATTGATTTCAATGGGAGTTAGGCACCTAATCTGCTCAGGTGTTTTTGAAAATATCACTAGGGACCTATCTGCATCTTTAGGTGCCTAAATACCTTTGTAAATCTGGCCCAAGACCTCTAATGACCATCATCCCTCCAGTCCAGTGCTTCCTAAACTTTTCAGGGTCATGCCCCCTCGCCCCAGAGCTGGGGCCAGGAGTGGGGATGTGGCTTGGGGATGGAGGGAGGATGCAGACAGGGTTAAGGGGGCCGAGGCTGGGGCCACAGCTGGGGATGAGGTTGAGAGTGGAACCCTGGGCATGGGGACAGCAGCCAGGGCCAAGGCCGGGAGTGGAGCTGGCTGCCGTTCCCTACCTGCTCCCCCATGGGGGCTTGCCTGGGTCTCAGCCACGCCTCCCTGAATGCTCCTCTGTGCTCTCCCCTAGGAGGTGCATCCCACAGTTTGGGGACCCCTGTTCTAATCTGAACCCCTTTTATTTCTGCTGTTTCCTTTTTGAGAGAGGGATACCGAAGCTGAACCCAGTATTCCAGGTGAGTATCTGTGCACACATGGGAAATGTATGTGTTTTCCTCATGGTGGAGTGCTTTCTTAAAGGGACAGCAGGATTTAGCCTCAAAAGGAAAGTGATGACAAAGCAATATACTAGGAGGTCCAGGATCAAGTATTCAGCCTAACCTCACATCCACCTTCATTATCAGTTCAGATAAGGAATAAACAGGCTTTAATCACTGGGAATGTACCAGAATGTAAAGCAGAATTGCTCACTGCCCCATCACTGAAATGAGTTCACAGAATCACAGTGGCTAGAGAGGGAACAGACCTATTTATTAAGTCACCCAGTCCTTCACCCTGGAGTCAATACGGGATCTTAATACAGGAATTCACCTCCCCTCAAAGCCAGTCCATGGGTTATTTATAGGCTGTCCAAGTGTAGCTGCTCAGATAAATTCATCAGCAGACGGGGAGGCAGAAAGTGCCACTGTTGCTACAAAATAAGTCAAAGAAATCCCAGTCAAGGAGCCTCCATTGGGGAGGTGCAGCTCTGGGGTCCAGGATAAAGGACAACCAGACAATTCTGTGAATTGTCACAACTGGTGCCCAGTGGCTGGTCTAAACTGTGACTCCTGTATGCTCAGGAAGGAGTTTTGTCTAAACAAATGTAACCCTTCTGCTAGGTGGAGTTGGCAGCAACAATGGCCAGGTTCAATATCTCGGGGTTCCTCTTTATGATACAAAATAGAACTAGCTCAGCCCCCCACCCTCCCCAGTAATCTGGGAAAACTTAACACCACCCCTGGGCATCTCTAAGAGGCAATACTTCCTACCTCGCAAGCACTGAATCTGTGTTTAACAAAAGAGAACAAGGAAAAAGGGGACCCAACATTAATTTGGGAGACCACCACAACTGTGATTCAAAAGCACATGAGCATAGGCAAACACCCATCCCACTGTGCGTTGGGCAGTGTCCTTTGCCTTTTCCTCACCTTGTGGTGTGAAAGTCTGACAAACGAATGTCCCTTAACACACCACACCCCACTCCCTCTGCTGCACCCTGCTCACAGCTGGCTGTCCTTGGTTAGCGAAGACCTAGCGTTCAGCGGTGCGTTCACAGCAGTTCATCTCCCACACTGGGGGAAGGGGGGGTGACGGGTTGTTGATCAGTGCCTCTTCTGCTGCTACCACTGCAGCTGGCTCCCAGCTGCCACTGTCTCTCTGCTGCTATCTGCCATCAGGGCCATCCCTAGGGAGGTGCAAGGCCCAGGACATAGGCGCCGAGTTTCTAATGGGCCAGGGGGGGATGCTCCCCCCAGGCCCTGCCCCCACTCCACCCCTTCCCTCAATGCCCCACCACCTCTTCCCCGCCTAGTTCTGCCCCCTTTCCCCGAGCACACTGTGCCCTCGCTCCTCTCCCCTCCCCCCAGTGCCTCCTGATGTCACAAAACATCTGATCAGCAGCAGGCAGTAGGCGCTGAGAGGGAGAGGGGGGTGTTGATCGGTGGGGCCTGCTGATGGGCAGGAGGCGCTGGTGGGAAGGGGAGGTTCTGGTAGGGGGCTCCTCCTCACCCCCCTGCTGCTCACCTTCCCGTTCACCTCCTCACCCTGCTTGCCCGCCCACCTCACCTCACTGCCCGCCTCCTCACGATTTTATCAAAGTGCGGGGCCTGTGGCAGTCGCTCCGATTCGCTGTACCCAAGGAACGGCTCTGGCTGCCATTCTCTGTCACTGCTGGCTGCCACCACCCTCTGAACATCATGTTCTGAAGTTCTACCACTTAACCTAGCTCTGAGTGATTTCAGCTATCAGTAATATCAGCAGGCGGTGGAGAACCTCACTGCCAATGCAGTTTCTGTATTTTCTTTTGCTGCAACATTATCCCCACACAAGGTCTAAGGCTGAGCCCCTAGACCTGCTCAGCAGTGAGAACAGCACCAGGAACCACTACCCAGAAATAAAGACTCTTAATTAAATCTAATTAGCTCAACATTTAAACACTGGAAAGGAGCAGGTCAAATGATCTCTAGAACTCTTTCAACAGCATCTCCCCCCTCCTCCCCAGCTAAAAACAGTTGACCCAACCACTGTCATCTTAATTGGGATTTGGCACCCCTCTATCTGCTTAGCAAGTGAGGTTCAGTTTAGGATAACCCCATCAATCAGGGCATACTAAGCACAGTTCTGCTGCCCTTTGCTCGTAAAATAAGGATGACAACACTTCATTACCCCTGCATTCAAATACTAGAGTGATCTGAAACCCAAAACCAGCCCAAATTGGTCATTTTGGCAAAGCAACTCCATCATGCTGCGCTCCAAGGCAAAGTAGGCATATCTGTGCAAATATGGTTTGCTCCTGAAGTCTTTTCCCTCAGTGCATTACTACATGTCAGGGGAGAGCTCATTCAGACCCTACTTATACAAAGAGAGTGTGTAATGTACTGGCTAGTCTGCCTGGGTCACTACAGACCCTTGCTGGACAGGATGTTAGACCTGCTCAAGTGTCTGAAGTCATATAGCCTTCTACTGACTGTGACGCATGGAAGGTATACGCCCTACTACAGCAGCTACTGAGGATTCCCTTTTAGCTCAAGCAACAGGGGAATGACTGTCTTTGGGGCAGAAGATCCTGTGCTCTGTTCCTGCTGCTGCCAGTGAGGATTGCAGAACCTACAGTGTCCCCCAGTATGCAGTAGGGGCTTAACACTTGAGATTTGCAACTGGCCACAGAGGATGGACTAAGAAGTGATCGAACAGGACTTTCCCAGCTCTAATCTCTAGGATTCCCTTATCATTTGCCATGTTGTGGTTTTTTCCAACAGAAAGCTACAGATGCTGTTTGCTCCCACTGGTGCAGGCGTATGAGGGTCAGGAGCAGCGCCAGGGTTTTTGCCACCTTAGGTGGCAGCGCTCCTCCTCTGAGCATTCAGTGGTGGGGGTCCTTCCATTCCGCGTCTTCGCCGCACTTCGGCAGCGGGTCCCGGAGCGAGTGAAGGACCGCCTAAGGTCGCCTAGTAGAAGCGCCGGCCCTGATGAGGGTGCAAACTGCTCCACAGGCTCCCGATTATTGACAGGAGCTGGGAAATGCACCGTTTACCACACAGGGCTTTGGACATGCTTTTTGGGTGTTTGCAAGGACACTGTCAGCCCCAGGCACCATGATGGCAAGGTACCAAAGTGTTTTATGTTTTCCCAGTTGTGCAGTTTGCACAGGCTTTGCCCTGATTTACAGCATCTTGTCATGACCTGGCAAGAGCAACACATGCCCACCTGGCCATGAGGTTCAATTATTGTTATTCCCTCTCAGCAGCACTTCTCCATCGCTCCTTGCAGCACGTTCAGAAAGCAGCAGCCTGTTCACTCGCTGGTTTGAGCTACATTGATCATATTATCTTCATGTCAGCTGCCAATAAAGCAGTGGATTGACTATCCTGGCCCTGACATCCCTTAAAACCCTTTGAAGTGCAGGCTATGGATATATTAGAGACCTGCTCCTTCAGCCTCTTCCTGGCAGGAATCCTCGTCCAAAAATATCTGTCAAGCCTTCTCTCACATTTCATCCGGATCATTCCTAAAGACGCACTCCTGCCGCAGCGCCTACCAAAAAGCAGCTGAGTCTGTGCTTTACAGTAAAAATAAAGATGGAACCACCAGGATTAATCTAAGATGCACAGTTGGTGTTCATTTATATGCGTTAGCACCCAGATTGTGCTAGGCATTATCCACAGATATACGGAGCCACGAAGAGCCTACACTCTGAAAGAGGAGGGTTATATGAGGGGAAGGAAGAAAAACACATACAATTTTTAACAGATACACATCAGCTATCCCCAACTGCCATTCTGAGAAGTGAGGTGGCCTGTGTGTTGTAGGCATCGCAGCAGAAGTGGGTCTGCAGGTGAACTGGAAGAAGGAGAAGGTAGTGGTCTGTCACCTCATGGCAGGCATCTGATGTGGTAGAAAGCACAAAGCCAGCTGTGGAGGAGGCAGACAAATAGGTGGTCAAAGCTGGCATGGTTGGCAGATTGGAGGGGGTGGAGATATGCAGTAAGAGACTAGCAGGGAATGAGGGAGGGGCAAGTTTAGAAAGACCTTGAAGGTAAGGAGAAGAAACTCAAACCTGATGCAAGGGGGAGCCAGTGGAGGGATTAATAAAGGTGGCACAAAGGTCAGAGTGGCAAGCAAGGAAGATGATCTTAGCAGCTGCATTTTGAATGGACTAAGTGGGGACAATGTGATTGTCAGGAAGGCCAGAGAGGAGGTTACAATAATCAAGGCAGGAGATGCTGAGGTCCTGGACAAGCATTTGGATTGCTCTGGAGAAAGGAGTGTCAAGTTTTGGACACATCCTGGATGGATGGGGCAAGAGACAGGGAGGAATTGAAGATGACCCCCATGTTGCAGGCCTGGATTACAGAGAGGATGCTGGTGCTCTATCCACAGTGACAGAGAAAGGAGGAAGGGGAAATGAGTTAGGAGGAAAGACATGGAGCCCAATTTTGCCCCATGAAGCTGAGGTGACCATGAGGCAACCAGAGGAGATGTCAGAAAGGCAGGGAGAGACAGAGGATTAAGGTAAATCTGTGGTTCATCAGTGTAAAGATTGGTAAAATTGTGTGAGCAGATGAGATTGCCAAGAAAGAGTATGGAGGGAGCCCCACAGAGAATGGAAGAGGGGAGAAAGAGGCACAACTATATTTCCATAGCCTATGATACTGCCAGCTCCTCCCATTTCTGGGATAGTCCATATTCCCCTTGTCTGTTGAGTTTGCCAGTTAAGTCCTGATCCTGCAAGTTGTTCGGTAAGTGCAGACCAGTGCACTTGTCCAGAGCTCCATTGACTTCCTACCTACATGGTACAACTTGCAGGATTGGGGCCTTTTACTGTATGTTCTTTAGGGCAGGGACTGGTTTTGTGTGAGAAGCACCTGGCATACTGATGGGTGCCTGTATACGACTCACCACCTCAGAGCACCCCCTCATAGCAAGATCCAGCATCGCAGCACCCTGCCTCAGTTTCCCTTCAACAATCTTCAGCCTACTCCAGATGTAGTGGTGACTGGCTGCAGTGACTTGGCCCTCCAGCTAAACTATTATCAAAAGTCCACCCTCTCAAGGGAATCCAAATCTAAACCAAACAAAACACGAACTCTGTCCCAGGTCAGTCCCGCAGTGGGTCCAGCCCCTCCTTCCTAAGGGGTCTGTCTTCTCTCCTTCAACTTCAAGCACCCTTCTCCCACTCGCTGCCTTCCCAGGCTCTTTTCCATCTCTCCCCTCAGCCTGTCTGGGGCTCCTTTGGGTTATTCCCTGCTCTGTTCCAAGCAACCATTCCAAGGCCTTTCTGCCTGGAGCCTTCCACAGGCCTCTGCCCGCCTTTTGCTCTCCCATGGCTCCTCACTGGTGGGCTTCCTTCCTCTTAAGATTGTAGCTCTGCAGATGAGGGCCTGGAGGTGGAGGGCAATTGCTCATGACAACCCTCTAGGCTGGGTCTGAGAAGGACCTGAGCCATTTCAGGGCATTGCTCTTCACCCCTGCAGCTTCTTGTCATGCTTAATTTGTAATGAAAGGGGTGCTGGGGCTCAAGCAGTTTTTTTACTTTCATAACTGCCGCAGCCAGGCCAGAGGTGCCGGGCTCTGAACTGCCAACCTAGAGATGCTGGGGCTCAGCCCTGGCACAAATTAAGCACAGGCAGAGTATTTGGTGATCAATAGTATTAAGCAGAAAGAGGCTAATTTAATAGGGCTGACTAGCCCAAACCCTCCTACCCCTTAAAGGGGCAGGCCAGCCTGTTACAGTACCATAAAATAATAAAGGAGAACACCTGATCTCAGTGCTCAGACTCCATTACTAGGTAGGGACCCCACTATCAGCAGTTAGACTGTGCATTTGCTGTGGGAAGCTCTGGCGGTCAGAACCTTCTCCCCACAGAAATGTGTCTTTTCCTCTCTCCCAGTGCATAAAAGATGCCTTCAAACGTCTTTATCCCACCTGTGTTTTTAATTTCATCGCTGTCTATTTTTTAGTTCTTTATCAACCCCCTTCCCATGCCCAGCCCATTTTTGCCCCTCTTCCCATTACCAATCCCCTTCATTTAGGTCATTGGGGTTCTGTGACGATGATTTGTGTCCAGGCCCACTGATGGGGGGGGGGGCAAAGGGGGCAATTGCTCAGGCCAGGGACCCGAGCAATTTAAAAGGGCCCAGTGGCCCCTGACCATCGCCGCCGGCAACACAGCAGGGCTAAGTCAGGCTTCCTGCCCGCCCTCTCTCCACGCCACTCCTGGAAGCAGCCGTCCCATCCCTGCGGCCCCTGGGGAGGAGATCTCTGCATGCTGCCCCCGCCCTGAGTGCTGACTCCGCAGCTCCCACTGGCCGTGAACTGAGGCCAATGGGAGCTGCAGGGGAGGTGCCTGCGTGCAGCGGCATGCGGAGACCCCCTGGGCTCCCCACCTAGGAGCCACTGCTAGAGGGGTGTGCCGGTCGCTTTTGGGAGCCACCGACCCCCTGACCCCCTCCTGCACCAGCATAGAGCCTGCACCCCACACCCAAACTCCCTCCCAGAGCCTGCACTCTGCACCCTCTCTTGCATCCAAACTCCCTCCCAGAGCCCAAACCCCTCATCCCCTCCTGCACGCAAACTCCCTCCCAGAGCCCGACCCCTCACCCCTCCCACATCCAAACTCCCTCCCTGAGCCCGACCCCTGCCGCCCTCCCACATCCAAACTCCCCCCCAGAGCCCACACCCCCTCCCACACCTCCTCCCCGACCCCACACTCAAACTCCTTCCCAGAGCCTGACCCCGCATCCCCTCCCACACCCAAACTACCTCCCAGAGCCCGACCCCACACCTCCCATACCCAACCCCCCTGCCCCTGCCTGGTGAAAGTGAGTGAGGGTGGGGGAGAGGGAGCAATGGAGGGAGGGTGATGGAATGAGCGTGGTCTTAGCGAAGGGGCGAGGAAGGGGTGGGGCAAGGATCTTCAGGTTTGTACTATTAGACAGTTGGTAACCCTACCGGGTAGGCATGTGGAAGCCCTGGCCATGCCAGAAGAGCCCGCCCAGCAGTGTAGCTGGCAGCTCGCTGGGCACCAGCCAGCGCAGGTCCAGCACAGCCCAAATGTCAGGTGGACCGTGTCCGTGTGGGGGGTCCATTGACTGTTCTGCCCTGAGGCCCGAAATTGCTGTCGGTGGGCCTGTTTGTGGCAGATTATGTTTATACCTGTTGCAGGGCAGTAACCCCCCAAATGTCTTCTCAATATAGGGTGAAATCCTGGCTCCACTGAAACTGATGGCAAAATTCCTGTTAACTGCACGAGGGCCAGGATTTCACTGCAAATTAATGTTACCTTTGAATTAATGATACTAAAATGGATATTCATTAATATTCTGTTTAATCTTGGCTCATAGGGGAGCAAGTTCTCAAATGTGGAAAAGGTTTCACATGGTACCCGGGGGACAGGCTATGCTCAGGAAAAATGCCTCCATTTCAGCTGCTGAGGAATGTTATCAATTTGAGTCCAAGTCTCAGACACCCACAGTTGAGTAGAATTGGGTGGTGCAGCAACCCAGGGCTGCGGGAATCCAGACTCTGCTCCTTAGGGCCTGATCCTGCACCCCTTGAAGTCAATGGCAAAGCTCCCATCGACTGCACAGGTGCAGGATCAGTGCCCTAAAGCTATGGGGCTGGTATTCAACAGACCAGACCAACCCCTCTATATTCTGTGTTCCCATGGGCCCCGTGTCCCATGCAAGCATTAGGATCCATGGCGTAAGCTCCACTTGCTAAGGTGCAAGCTCCAAGCCCTAGGGAGAGATGCACTTAGCATAAGCTTTCCATTTACTCCCAACACCTACAGTGAAGAGGAGGAGGAAGCACTAATATCCCTGTCCTTTGGAATAACAGGACTGGAGGGGGTGGGTGGGGTCATCGCTCAGGGTGGGCAGTGCAGACATTTGCTCGCAGGCAGTGCAGTGTCAGTTTCAGTGTATGTGTCAATAGCAATTAAAAACCCTGTGGCTGGCCCATGCTAGCTGACTCAGGCTCCCAGGGCTCAGGCTGTGGGGCTGTTTAATTGCAGTGTAGACATCCAGGCTTAGGCTGGGGCCTGGGCTCTAGGACCCTGCAAGGTGGGAGAGTCCCAGATCTAGGGCTGCTGCCCAAGCCAGAATGTCTCCACTGCAATTAAACAGCCCCACAGCCCGAGCCCATGAGCCCGAGTCAGCTGGCATGGGCCAGCCGCGGGTTTTTAATTGCAGTGTAGAAGTACCCTCAGTGACCAGTGAGGCCCTGAGTGGGATCATCATCAAACCCTCCTGCAGGTGATGAAGGAATTAGCTTCATGTTTCAGTGAGAGATTTCAAATCTTTCTTCTTCTACTAACTGTCCCAACAAGGTATTCCGGGGATGCAGCTAAATCTATTCTTTTGTATTGATTGTGTTTAGAACAGGTTGCCTGAGGCAGCATGAGCTCAGGATGGGAACTTTTCACGTATATCAATTGAAATTAATAAATAAAATAACCTCCTGGGCTTTCGTTTCTGCTAATGAGGAAGGGCCTTAGCAGTCCCTGAGTAGTGGCTGTGCCCACCCTCCCGCGCCATTTCATCCCAAGCTCGGTACAAGCTGGGAACGGAGAGATTTGCTACATCCGCTGTTGCAAGGTCCCCATGGCAACCGGCCACTGGACAGAGGCTGCTTGCAATTCTGCACAAAGCTGCAGCTTCAATCAGACACCAGCTTTGCTTCTCCAGTTTTATGGCCTCTTGTCTCACGCTTCGCCTCGTTGAAAATTAAATTTATGAGCAGAGCTGTGAACTTTACCACATTGCTAATTTTACTGCTGCCCTTGTCTAACCATTTTGGGCTGTTCATTACCAAGAGACTAAAAGGAAGAAAGAGGAGGCTGGAGAAACAGATGCTGGAGCTGCCGAGAGGCTTCCAACTGCAAGGGTTTGGTGCGGATAACCACACAATCCTGCCATAAGAAGGGAGGAAGAATGGGCAAGATGCCCCAGCAGAAGCCAGTAAGCCACACACAGCAAGTATGAACAATCTATCTAGGTACCTGCCTGGCCACCGTTACTGTCGTATCCAACACCTGCCAAGCATTTAAAAACAGAAATAACCTTACTCTTTCTTTATTCCTTCTCAGCCCATGCAAGAAAAAGCTGGCTGGTTCACGGGGTTTTGGGTTGTTTATGTGAGGGAATGTTAGGTGCTTTGTGTGCAGAAGTTATCAAGGGAAAGATACGCTAAGGGGCTGAGTTCTACTTTGTGTTCTGAATGCGGGCAAGTCCGTGCTCGGTCTTGTCATAGTTGGTTCCATAGTCTGGACACAAATCCTGTGAGCCTCCCTCATTGGGTGCCCATTTCATTGTTCTGGTGGGACAGAGCTGTCATTGAAGGTCCTGGTTCCAGAG
This sequence comes from Chrysemys picta bellii, assembly GCF_011386835.1. Taxonomy (NCBI): domain Eukaryota; kingdom Metazoa; phylum Chordata; order Testudines; family Emydidae; genus Chrysemys; species Chrysemys picta. Next base: position 112,806,353 of record NC_088794.1, read on the forward strand.
GGAGAGGCGATTGATCTCTCAGGGAGTTAAGGCTAGTTCCATCAGGGGGTTAAATAGAAGGAGGGAGACTTCAAACTGGACTAAATCCGATGCCAGTGCAGGGCGCAGCCTGGGGTGATGTGCTGCTGGGGACCTACCTAAGCAGATAGGCTGCTGCATTTGGTACCAGCTAGGGCTATGCCATGGTCTCTTGGTTCATTTGTGGATCTCATGAGTTGCAGTAACTAAGCCTAGAGATCACGAATGCATGGATCCCCATGGCCAGCTCTGTGTCTGAGAGGATGCAGTGCAGGCTACTGGCCAGTCACCACTTGAGTGGGTGATTTTTGCCGCCATTGGCTAGTTGGGCTTCTGTAAACTGCTGGCCTGTCTCCTCAGCTCATGAAGGACTCACTGCCATGCCCAGATATTTCAGATCCTTGCCCAACGGCTCAGTTTTATTCTTTAAATGTAAAACTTAGGCACAACATCAAAACAATGCAGTTCTCTCTTCTCCTCACCCCCCCCCCCCCAAAATGCCCAAATGGGCTACAACACCCAGAGGCTTTTCCCATGGCCTCGCTCAGCACTGAAACTACCCACCATTCCCTTGCCTGCAATCCCCCTGCTTCAGGGCCTGAGGCAGGAGCCCCTCTCACTCCTGCAGGACCCTTACATGGAGCTCTCTGAGCCCTTTCTAGAGAATGCCTGACTGCTTTCCCAGCTCGATCGGATTATGAACATAGCTGGCTGGCTTCAGTCCCTCATCCCTTAAAGGAGCAGCTTCCAATAGCAGGGAGGAGTGCCAAAGGACTTCAGGCTGCAGACTGACTCCCCAGTCTCTCTCTAAAAGCTACTCTCTACTTCAAACAGGAATTATCTGGGGCAAATCCTATGGTTTATGTTAGCTGGGGGGAGGGGGGCGCAGAGGGGGGGGGGTGTCAGACCAGATGAGCACAGCGGTCCCTTCTGGCCTTGGAATCTATGAAATCTGAGAGCAGATGCCTTCGATGTGATATAGGAGGCAAGTTCTTCAAAGCTCTTCCCTCTTCAGACCAGCATCACCTCAGTATAGCCTGGGCTCAGCCTTAGCCAGCCACTCTTACCCCGGTGCCGGTTTCCGGCAGGCACAGAGAGCTGGGAGAGTGCTATTTGCGATGGATGTAAAGGAGAGGTGGAGCTGGGTGTTGTCTGCATCATGCTGGCTCTTCAGCCCATGTTGTCTGACCAGCTCCCCCCATGGCTACATTTAGATATTGAGTAATACGAGAGATGGGATTGAGCCTTGTGTAGCTCTGCAGATGAGGGCTTTGAAGGCAGAGGCAGTTGTCCATGACCACCCTCTAGGCTGGAGCTGAGAAGGACCTGAGCCACTTCAGGGCATTGCCCTTCACCCCTGCAACTTCTTGGAGGTGGGGCAGGAGTATTTGGTGATCACTGGTATCAAATGATGCCAAGGTGTCCAGCAGGATGAATGTGGTGTGTTTATCTGTTCTAGAGTCAGGAGGAGATCATCTACCAGAGCAACACCATGCCCTGCCCTGAAGTCCGACTGGGAGGGATCCAGGGTACGAGTACCTGGCAGGTGGCATTGGAGCTTTTTTCTGGAGCTCTCCCATTAGCCTGCTTACAAAAGATGGTTAAAGACCACTTGGGACTTTGCAAGATCTCTCCCATCATCCTCACCTGATCTGAGTGCCTCTAGCTGACATGTTCCAACCTAGGCAATGTACCTCAGTCTGCAGCTGTCCTAAGAGCCCTGGCACTAGCACAGCAGGCTTCATAGAGGGCTCTAATATCCTGCAGCCACACACATTTTTCTTAAAAAGATATTAGCATTAGCTAACAGCTTTGCTACCCCAGAAGCTACTGTGATGCAGCAAGCAAACCTCCTTGATTCACCAGCTCAGTCCTCTCTCTGCCCCCCTTTTCCCAGCAATGCCCCACCACAATTTCCCCCTCCCCAGCCATGGTCTCCCCCACATCCCCACCCTTGTACTCCATAGGAGTTCAGTCAGCAATCCTGCAAGAGACTGCAATCTCTGGCCCTGAGGACCTCCAGTACTGTATCTCCTCCCCTCCACTCTCCCTATGCACGTCCACCACATTCACTGTCCCTCCCCCACCCCCAGAGATGTCTCAAGGAGCACAGCAACAACCAGGAGCAGCTCTACCAGCTGTGCTCCTCAGAGGGCTGTAGCCGCCCACTCCACTCCTGCTGCGACTGCTCCACCCTCAGATACAAGCTCTCCTCTTCCCCTGGCTGGGACATCTGTGGGGGAATGGCAGGAGGGGGTTCAGATATCAGGGAGAGCCAGGCCAGCTCCTCAGACAGCAGAAACTACTGCACACCTCCGTCTATCCTAAGTACTTCAATGGGTTCCACCACTGTGGTATCTGAGTTCCTTGCCCCTGTAACCTCACCCCTGTGGTGAGGAAGGAAGTGCAATTACCCCATTTACAGGGGGGCCTGGAGACAGAGACCTACCCTGGGGGACACATACAGTCTGTTGCAGAACAGGGGATTGAACGCTGGTCACTACACTCCCAGTTTAGTGCCCTAACCACTTCCCGCTCCTCCAGGAGAGTGAAGCGACCAGCTCTTCTCTCTCTGCAGCAGACTGAGTGGGGATGGGAGCTGTGCTTACAGTGCCTCAGCTCCCACCTCCTGGCCCCTCCCTGCCCCGGTTAGGTTGGGAGGGAGGGATCTAATAGCCTGTTGCAGGATGAGCAGAGCTGGGAACTGCATGCCCATGGTCTAAGGAGCCGAGACAACTTCAAATTCAAGCTGCAATCTCTCCTGCCAGGGGTCAGGGAGAGAAGGGCCTATATATCCCTAGAGCTACCTATGGAGCTGAGAAGGTGGCTCAGGGAAGCCTTAAGCCCCCTTCTCCAGCCCTGTGCTGGTTCCTGATTGGGAAAGGAGCTCTGGACTCTTTTCCCTCCCACTCACCCCTCTGTGGCAGGTCCTGTGGAGAAGGAGAACTTTCAGCCCCTGCCCCCCCCCCCCAATGCCTCCTGCCTGGGTGAAGGGGCTAGGGATTTCCTTTTCACCCTCCCTAATTTCTGCTGCTCCTGGGAGGAAAGGGAGCCCCTAATCCTGCTCCCCTGTGGTGCTGCTCTTTGTCACTGAAAATGGGGAAGAGGCTCTGAGACTCCTCCCCCACTGTAGGACCAGCAGCTGCTAGAGAGACTAGGATAAGCCCAGCAGAGCGGGGTGAAGGCCCCGCACCTTCCCCCACTTAGTGCTCTGCTCTGTCACAGCTGTTGGCTCCCATGGAGCCCTGGCCCCTTTGAAGCTGGTCCCGGGTATCATTGACAAGTGGAGTTTCTGGCAGTCCCTTTTGTCCAAGGGATCCCTGAACATCCCCCACTGTGAGAGCTTTCTGATGAGTCCTTACAAGAAGGACATTTGATTTGGTGAACTGAAATCTCTGGTTTGGGAAGAAAGTCCTTGCATGTTAATCTCAGATAAGGATTTGGGCCCGTCTCCTCCTGCTCCGGCATCCGGCCAGCTGCCTGCTCTCCTCCGTGCCCGCCTTGAAGCCACTCACTGTCACATTCTCCCTGGGGCCCAAACACTCTGTTATGCTGTTTTGTGCTGGCCTCCTCTCCTGTTCCTTTCTCTGTTGGCTCATGGCTACAGCAGGAGCAGGGCCAGGTCTGCTGGCTGCGTTGCTGAGCAGAGGACCACAACATCCTATTTCACTCTTCAGTTCTTGCCCAACACATTCCAGGAGGGCTGGAGGGACCCAGAGCACTGAACAGTCACATGTATTTCCCTCCTCTGCTTGCGTTCATGCCCCCATTCATGCTCTGTGGGGCACAGAGAGGGGCTGTAACAACATAAGAGAGAGCCACTGTCAGAGCCCCAAAGGGAACCCAGAAGTCCTGTCTCCGAGATCTGTGCTTTAACTGCAGAACCATCCTTCCTCCACAGGACTTGCCTTCAACCTGGTGCTTCACAGTGCACCAGCAGCATGTAATGCATACACCTGGGTGTGACTTATTGCTGTGTTGCCAGAAAGCTTACAACAGAGATCCTTTCCACAAGAGAGGAGCTGCCTGGAAGTACACAAACCCATACTGGAACAATCACCTGTCCTGTGAAGAAACCCACTCCCCTAAGATATCCCCCAGGGTTTTTAGTTACCTGTCTTCAGACACAGCGCCTTCTGTCAGCAACCAGCCAGCTGGCCATGAAACCGACTGCTTGCAGCACTGATGCTGTCAATGGGGATAAAAAAAGCTGCAGATTTGCTGAAAGCAGAAAATGACTCAGAGGGTGAAACCATGAAAACCAAATGGAAAAATCTGCAGGTGACTCTTGCGAAGGGTCATTCCAAGTTGTGATGGGAGCGCTGCAGCTACCACAGGTGCACATGCTGGGATCAAGTAACAAAATTCAACACCCTTGTCTAAAGAGTTCATAGAATTGGCTCAAATGTGAAACCAATCCCCAAATCTTAGACTCCAGCACCCTGATAGGAACTAAACAAGTGCTGTCCAGCATTGCTGTTTGTAATGCACTTTAATTTCAGTGCTGGCATTTAAGCTTCTCCACCTCTATATGAAAACTGTATGAACCCGGGTGCATTATTTATTAAGGTTTTATAAATAAAATATTTTTATATAAATAAGTATTATTCAATATTTAGTCAGGCTTCGGTTCAGTTGATTTCTCCACCTACATAGAAGGCCTGCACTGCCACTTCTGCTAAGCAAATGATTTTTGTCAGTCCCTAGAGTTTCTCTACATCTGTAAAAACTTAAATCTCACTATGTTGGACTAATCTTGAATTCCCAGACATACCGTGTTGCCCTTCCAGGCATCCCAACAACAGTTTCCACCGCATGGAGTTAACACAACAGAAATCCAAAATCTCATGACACTGAAAGCTACCAACTAGCCCCAAACCCCTTCTGTTCTCAGATATCATCAGCTTTTCCTTGCTATTCAGAAGTGCAGAGCTCCACTAGATTCTATTTTGTTACCTTCCAAGATCAATAATCCATCAATAGTCCTGAATTGAGGTAGAACAGTGAATGTCTGCCTGGTACAACTAGTTCAAAGAGAACAGCTCCCTCCTCTTCACCATTGCCCCTCTCAGGTCCCACATCTCTCTCCCTCCTTTTTCCCCCCCTCTGTAGATTCCAAAAATCACAATTTTCTCTTTTCCTCACACTCACTCTTGTTCTGTTAATCTGTGCCCTCATGTCTTCATTTACTCCTTTCTCTCCTGCTCTTCTCTGTCTCCAAAGCCTCCCTTAAAATTCCTCACCCTCAATTTATCTTTTGTTGTACCTTGTTTGTTTTCATTTGCAAACCATAATAAAGACAAAATACCCAGCACTTGGGCAGTACAGTAGGAAGAGTTGCTTTCCCCGCTCCCCCACACTTTTATCAAATATATTTCATCTTCCCACCTCTCCCTTTTACAGAAGCCAGGACTGTGTGTCAGGCATGCACTGGCAGGCTTAGCATCACACCAGCAAAAGCACAAGGTGGGTAAAGATTGCAAACAAAGGAGATAGCTGAGCAGGGCCTATTCTCCTTTCAAGAGAATTAATGACAAAGATGAACCAGGTTAATACTTAGCTCTCATCCAGAGATCTCAAAGCACTTTACAACAGTGGGCTAGTCTCATTATCCCTATTTCATAGATGAGGAAACTGAGGCAGGTCAATACACCTTCATATTTTTTCTATGGAGAGACACAAAATATTGAACACATGTCCTAAGTCTAAGGTCTAATTATAAGGTCAAATATTGTTAAGGGGGGGGGGGGGGACTATGAAAAAACCACACGGAACTCCAATACCTAAATCACATGTGCCCCACAATAGGAATACTCCATTAACAGAACTGTTAGCTAGAGAATAGGGTCAACGACATCAAATTCGCATCTAAGCCTGGAATTCTTCTGCCTCCAGACTATGATGTCAAAGAACAGGGAAATAATCTGACTCACATTAGATGTGCCTGGGGAACGGAAACTGGGACCTCCATCACAGTCTGCAGCACGCAAGAGCAATGTCTGAGAAGAATTAGTGATGTGGAAGCAGACGGTGACATCAGCTCATCCAGTAATACCAGTGCTGGAGAAAGCTCTGGCATGGCAAGTGTCTGTGACAAGGGGCCTCTCATCATCATCCACAAATTCCAGAACAGAAACTCTTGAACTTTCAACTGATTCATTCAGTAGGTGCTGCTAAACGCTGATCAACACAATCCCTGACATGGGAGATGATTTTCTGTTCCTGCCGCGGGTGAACACCACACTGATCCTGGCTTGGCAATAACCACAGCAAGAGCCCATTTAGAGGCAGTCGCCTACTTACAGGCTAGTTCTGCACATCCTCATGTTAAATCACTACTTTTTACTGGTCTTTCCTGTTGATCTACCTGTGCCTGTTCTTTCAGCACCTGTGTCATTCTGGGTGAGCTCAGTAAATCAGAACAGGTACCCAGCTGTCAACTGAGCATTAGCGGTGTTAGAGGCTCTTTTGCAGTGGCATGAGCGGTTTCAACAAGATAATGAGAAATTAGGCAAGCGTTTATGGACAGATGCTCTTCCTTCTGAGAAGCACAGTGTTTGCTTCATTGTTTGGACAGATCTTTCTGCTAAGCTGTTGCTAGCTGGTATGGTGCTCTTTTGATGTGACGCACACCATTCATCTTCATGCAAGTTTCAAACTCATGCAATACAAACCGAAGTCCATTGTCACTTACTAGCTGCTCTGGCAGAACATGACTGCTGAACATTTATGCCTCTCACAGGCAGTACAGATTCAGATTCAGTAGATGTAGAAAAAATTTCCTGAGCTGGTCCATGAAATCACTGCACTCTCTTCATTCACCACCACCTAGAGACTCACTTCTACAACACCTACGAGAAATTAGCCTACAAGAAGATTTATTTATTGTATATATAAAATCAATGGCTTTGATGCACCATTGCACTAGCTGCGCTGAGTTACTGCATCGTTTTATTGTTGTCTCCCCGTTCTTCCCCTCCAACTCCTTTCTACTGCTTACATACTTTACTTCATTGTGTTATGTCTGAAATGAGACATAACACAGGTCTTTGGGGCTGGGATTGCATCTTCTTATTCCTATCATAAAAACTAATAAATACATAATAAAAGTCACTATCACACAGGACTCTGGCTGCTCTGAGTAAAACAATAGCTGCCAAAATCATGTGTACCTTCAAAGGATCAGTAGAATGCACATGAAGACACTGCCATGGATTGTTGGGCTACCACCACGGTTACAAGAGCAACAGTCCTGACATATTGCTCATAGCGTGACAAGTTACCATCATTTCCCCCTTCATCAATGGTGTGATCCAACCCAGGCGGTTACAATTACTTTAGGACAGAGGTTCTCAAACTGAGGGGCCACGCCCCACTTGGGGGGGAGGATTGTATTTGGGGGCATGAGAAGCTTTAGGATGGGGGGGGGGGGGGAAGAAAAAACCCACCTTATTGCGCACATTCGAGTGGTGGCTGCTAGCTGGGTGCCCAACACTTAAGGCAGCGCCACTTAGGGTGACCAGATGTCCCAATTTTATTGGCACAGTCCCAATTTTTGGGTCTCTCTTATATAGGCTCCTATTACCCTCCACCCCCTGTCCCGATTTTTTACACTTGCTGTCTGGTCACCCTAGCGCCACTGCCAGCTGCACCAGAGAAGTAAGGGTGGCAACACCGTACCAGGCCACCCTTACTTCTCTGCTGCTGCTGGTGGCAGCACTGCCTTCAGAGCTGGGCACCTGACCAGCAGCCACTGCTCTGCCTTAAGAACTGGCTAGCTGGAGAGCAGAGGCTACTGGCCGGGTGCCTGGGGGGAGCGGTAAACTACTACAGACACAAAGAAGGGTGGCATGATCAAATAAGTTTGAGAATCACTGCTCTAGGACAATATACTTTGCATACAGCATTCGGCAGGTATGTTATGAAGAAGGCACAGCAGCTCAGCCTAAAGTTAGTGAAATAAAAATGCAAAGATCCCATAATAGAGAGACAAGGTGGGTGAGGTAATACCCACCTTGCCTAATATCCTGGGACCAACGCAACTACAGCAACACGGCATAAGACCCCATTAGAGACACCCAGACTGAATTGAGAGTTCCAGCCATCTGAAATAACAGGGTGGGAGCTGGTCGGATGGGTATGTCTACACTACGGGATTAATCCGAATTTAGATAATTCGGATTTGAGAAACAGGTTGTATAAAGTCGAAATGAATGCGGCCACACTAGCACATTAATTCGGTGGTGTGCGTCCAAGTACTGGGGCTAGCGTCGATTTCTGCACCGTTGCACTGTGGGTAGCAATTCCATAGCTATCCCATAGTTCCCGCAGTCTCCCGCGCCCATTGGGATTGTGGGTTAAGATCCCAGTGCCTGATGGGACAAAAAACATCGTCGCAGGTGGTTCTGGGTACAGCCTCACTTCCTCCCTCCCTCCCTCCCTCCCTGCATGAAAGCAACGGACGGCAGACAACCATTTTCGCGCCTTTTTTCCTGGGTGGGTGAACACTGCAGACTCCATACCACGGCAAGCATGGAGCCCGCTGAGGTCAAGACAGCACTCATGAATATTGTAAACACCTCGCGCGTTCTCGTGGAGTTTATGCTGAGCCAGGACCAGAAAAACGAGGAGAGGAGGCAGCGGCAGCGCAGCGACAAGCATGATGAGGACATGGACACGGACACGGATACAGAATTCAGTGAAACCACAGGCCCCGGTGCTTTGGAGATCATGTTGTTAATGGGGCAGATTCTAAACATGGAACGCCGATTCTGGGCAAGGGAAACAAGCACAGACTGGTGGGACCGCATAGTGTTGCAGGTCTGGGACGATTCCCAGTGGCTGCGGAACTTTCGCATGCGTAAGGGCACTTTCATGGAACTTTGTGACTTGCTGTCCCCTGCCTTGAAACGCCAGAATACCAAGATGAGAGCAGCCCTCACAGTTGAGAAGCGCGTGGCGATAGCCCTGTGGAAGCTTGCAACGCCAGACAGCTACCGGTCAGTCGGGAATCAATTTGGAGTGGGAAAATCTACTGTGGGGGCTGCTGTGATGCAAGTAGCCAAAGCAATCACTCAGGTGCTGCTACGAAAGTTTGTGACTCTGGGAAATGTGCAGGCCATAGTGGATGGCTTTGCTGCAATGGGATTCCCTAACTGTGGTGGGGCGATAGACGGAACCCATATCCCTATCTTGGCACCGGAGCACCAAGCCACCGAGTACATAAACCGCAAGGGGTACTTTTCAATGGTGCTGCAAGCACTTGTGGATCACAAGGGACGTTTCACCAACATCAATGCGGGCTGGGCGGGAAGGGTTCATGACGCTCGCGTCTTCAGGAACACAACTCTGTTTAAAGGGCTGCAGCAAGGGACTTACTTTCCGGACCAGAAAATAACCGTTGGGGATGTTGAAATGCCCATAGTTATTCTTGGGGACCCAGCCTACCCCTTAATGCCATGGCTCATGAAGCCATACACAGGCAGCCTGGACAGGAGTCAGGAGCTGTTTAACTACAGGCTAAGCAAGTGCAGAATGGTGGTAGAATGTGCATTTGGCCGTTTAAAAGGCCGCTGGAGATCATTATTGACTCGCTCTGACCTCAGCCAAAGAAATCTCCCCATTGTTATTTCTGCTTGCTGTGTGCTCCACAATCTCTGTGAAAGTAAGGGGGAGACCTTTATGGCAGGGTGGGAGGCTGAGGCAAATCGCCTGGCTGCTGATTACGCGCAGCCAGACACCAGGGCGATTAGAAGAGCACACCATGAAGCGGTGTGCATCAGAGAAGCTTTAAAAACCAGTTTCATGGCTGGCCAGGCTACAGTGTGAAATATCTGTTTGTTTCTCCTTCATGAAAACCCGCCCCCTTTATTGACTGATTTTCTGTAAGGAACCCACCCTCCCCCTTCCCCCAGCTTTCTTTCAAACCAAATAAAGTCACTATCATTTAAAAATCATTTATTCTTTATTAATAGATTAGAAAAAGAGGGAGGGAACCCGGGTGGTATTTGGGAGGAGGATTACTGGGAAGGAAAAAGCCACAAAGAAAAGGTTAAAAAAATGACAGCCTTTTGCTTGGGCTGTCTACTGGGGTGGAATGGGAAGGTGTACGGAGCCTCCCCCCCCGCGTTCTTACACGTCTGGGTGAGGAGGATACGGAACATGGGGAGGGGGGAGGGTGGAACAGGGGCTGAAGCGGCAGTCTGTTTTCCAGCAGCCGTTCCTGAACCTCCACCAGACGCTGGAGCAGCCCCAGCGTTGCTTCCTTCATCCTCTGGTCTTCCTGACGCCACCTCTCATCTCGAGCGTCTCTCCTCTCCTCACGTTGGTCTCTCCTCTCCTCACGTTGGTCCCTCATGTCCTCACGTTGGTCCCTCCTCTCCTCACGTTCACTGACTTCTTTCCTATACTTTGAAACTGTTTCCTTCCACTCATTCAGATGAGCTCTGTCACTCCTGCTGGATTGCATAATTTCAGAAAACATCTCTTCTCGCGTCTTTTTTTTACGACGCCTTATCTGTGATAACCTTCGGGATGGAGGAGGGAGGCTTGAGGAATTTGCAGCTGCTGTAGGGAGGGGAAAAAAGAGAGAATTGTTTTAAAAGCTACATTTTGCAGAACAATGCTTATACTCTTTCACGGTGACCAACACTGTTCACATTACATAGCACATGTGATTTCTGTGCAAGGTCGCATTTTGCCTCTTAATGCTGAGTGCCTGTGGCTTTGCTGCTAGAGATCACAGGTCTGGGCAACAGAATTCTGCTTGCATGCGGCCATGGTAAGCCATTCTCTTACAGCTTCTGCGCCCTACTTTCCCACATACCAAGCATAGCTTGTAGAGTGCTGCAGAAGCCTGGCCAATCTCAGCCAGTTGGGGGGGGGGGGGGGGGGAGTGTGGTGGGGCTTGTCTGGGCAAGTAGAGTGCTGCGGTTTTTCTGTTAACATTCAGCAGCACCAGAAAACAAACTAACCACGGTACCCCTCCCCCCCACCGCGTGGCTGGTATCAGGGAAGATCCCTACAGGCACCAAACTAATCCCCCCCCCACCGCCGCCCCCCCCCCCTCGCCATGAATTCTCTGGGATGATCACAGTACCCCTCCCCCCACCGCGTGGCTGGTAACAGGGAAGATCCCTGCTAGCCAAACGCGAAAAACTCAGGGCCAATTTCCCATCTGCGCTTGGCTAACTGCAGGGAAGGATTTATTTTCCGCCACAGGCAAACAGCCCAGTAGGAACGGCCACCTCTGTCCCCTTAATTAAGTTCCCGTATTTCAACCAGGTTACCAGGAGTGATATCACTCTCCTGAGGATTACACAAGAAGATAAAGAACGGATGTTGCTTGAATGCCAGCAAACACCGGGACCATACGCTGCCAGGCTTTGTCAGGCAATGATACCAGATTACTTGCTGCAAGCATGGCGTGGTCAAGTGTCCTACCATGGAGGAGGGAATAAAGATGCACTGCCCAGAAACCTTCTGGCAAGGCTTTCGGAGTACCTCCAGGAGAGCTTCATTGAGATGTCCCTGGAGGATTTCCGCTCCATCCCCAGACACGTTAACAGACTTTTCCAATAGCTACAGACTTTTCCAGTAGCTGAACTGACCGCGAATGCAAAGTCAGGCAAAGTAATCATTAAAAACCGTTTGCTTTTAAAACAAGTTTTATATTTTAAAAGGTAAACTCACCTGAGGTGCCTTCCATGGGGTCAGAGTCTTGGGTACTGGCTTGGGAGGCTTGGGAGGCTTGGGAGGGTACTTCAGTCAGGGTGATAAAAAGATCCTGGCTGTTGGGGAGAATGGAGTGCTGTGTGCTCTCTGCAAGCTCATCCTCCTCCTCCTCCTCCTCCTCTACCCCATCGGCAGAATCCTCAGGCGTCGAGACTATCCCCGACCCAGAATCCACGAACACAGGTGGGTTAGTGGTGGCAGCCCCCCCTAGAATTGCATGCAGCTCGGCGTAGTAGCGGCATGTCCGCGGCTCTGACCCGGAGCGACCGTTTGCCTCCTTTGTTTTCTGATAGGCTTGTCTGAGTTCCTTGACTTTCACGCGGCACTGATCTGAGTCCCTATTGTGGCCTCTCTCCATCATGCCCTTGGAGATTTTTTCAAAAATTTTTGCATTTCGTCTTTTAGAACGAAGTTCTGCAAGCACTGAATCCTCTCCCCATACAGCGATCAGATCCAGTACCTCCCTCACGGTCCATGCTGGTGCTCTTTTTCGATTATCAGCCTGCATGGTTACCTGTGCTGATGAGGTATCTGTGGTCACCTGTGCTCTCCACGCTGTGCAAACAGGAAATGGAATTCAAATGTTCGCGGGGCTTTTCCTGTCTACCTGGCCAGTGCATCCGAGTTTAGATTGCTGTCCAGAGCGGTCACAATGATGCACTGTGGGATAGCTCCCGGAGGCCAATACCATCGAATTGCGGCCACACTAACCCTAATTCGAATTGTTAAAATCGATTTTGGCACTACTCCGCTCGTTGGGGTGGAGTACAGAAATCGATTTAAAGGGCCCTTTACATCGAATTAACTAGCGTCGTTGTGTGGACGGTTACAGGGTTAATTCGAATTAAAGCTGATAAATCCGAATTAAAGTCGTAGTGTAGACCAGGCCTTAGTGTCTGCTCATGTGGCCCAAGTCCAAAAATCAGAACAGCACAGCATCTGCTATGTCTGTATCTTCTCACCTTATCAGCTTTGTAGCTCAAGGACCGATCAGGACAAGACTGGGGAAAAGATCCATTTTTACTGTTGCCAGATGAAATGATGTACCCACAATAGTTCAATAATCCCTGAAAAAGAATGTACCTAACTCACATTTTCAGATACAGTGGCATCCACTGTGGCTTTGATGCCCATTGGTGTCAGCAACGTAGACCAAATGCCCTCTGGAACAAAGTTGATGCCAACCCAATATTTGTCACTATCGTTGGCAGCTCCTGGGATCTTTCCTTCCCTATGCCCACCCTAGAGCAGAACTGGTAAATTTCTGCCCGATAACTAAAAAGTAAAGAGATCTTCAATACAAGGGAAAGGCTATTGTTCTGCACATAGCACTGAATTTACAGTAATTATGGATTTACCCGTTTTGGTACTGTGACATTTTGGGATTCAACCCACACCAATAAGGGGCTGTGTCACTGCCTGCTCAGCCACTCTGGGTGCCTTCAGTGCTATGCAGCCATGGCTAACAGCCCTGACCCCAACAGGTCACACCCTGACTTCCACTGCCCAGTTACTGTTTGCAGAGTTAATCCAACACCTCCTAGTCCTGAATTTTTCCAAAATAGTCTGCCAATATGACAATCCGCTGAGGTTCTCAGAGCTGTGAGTTACTGTGTTCCCCTCAGCAAGAGTTTTTGCTACTGCTAAGCTGTGTGACAGCTCCCTGACACACCAGCTTGTCTGCCTTGTCAGCAAACTCTTCAGGACCCTGCCACTCCAAACCTGGCCTTGCAGGTAACAGCCAGTGAACTCATGCTCCCCAGAGACATCTCCCTGCAGCATCCAGCCCTTTCCTGGAACACACACAGACATAATTAAGTTCGTTGCTCTAGTAAAGAGACAATATGCTGCAGCTCATTATTTAACTGGGGCTTGACAAACACGTATTTTAATCACAGCCCTGAATTGGTTTACAGTGAAACAAGTTTATTTAACAAAAGGACATAGGATGAAGTGACACCAAGCACAGGGAACAAAGATCGAAAGGGTCACAGCAAACAAAAGCACACATATACTTCCAAGTCTAAAATTCAACTTCAGCAAGTTACAATCCTTGCCTAAGCAGGTTTCTCACCTAAACTCAGTTCCCAGAGACTTTGACCCCCTTGGCTGAAGGATACAATGTTCTGTGGTTCCAAGGGCTCTGGCCCCTTGAATTCCTCAAGTGATGGATAACTATGGGGTTCTCTCCCCCTTGGTTTTATAGCCTAGTCAATCTTTGAAATGTATTCATTGAAAAGTAAGCCCAGACCAGCTTCTCTCTCCTATTGGGGTGCAGACACCATGCTCTCTTTCCAAACTTCATAGACCCCCCTACAAGGGGCAGGAAGACTTCTGCTTGTTCTTCCCTTCTTGTTGACTTCCCATCCCCCTGCAGATTCATATGTAAATGGGGCTTCCATTGTTATGATTCCAAACTGCTTAATTTGATTTGCACTGGAAACAGGTAAATAGCTGCCTTCCCTCCTGTCTGGAAGAAAATCTGTTTCTCCTGGTGCTTGGTCACAGACTTTAAAGCAGTGGTTCTCAACCAGGGGTACACAGAGGTCTTCCAGGGGGTCCATCAACTCACCTAGTTTTACAATGGGCTACATAAAAAAGCACTAGTGAAGTCTGTACAAGTTAAATGTCATATAAGGACATGTTTATACTGCTCTATATACTATACACAAATGTAAGAACAATATTTATATTCAAATTGATTTGTTCTATAATTATATGGTAAAAATGAGTCAGCAGTTTTTCAGTAAGTGTGCTGTAACACTTTTGTATTTTTAGGTCTGATCTTGTAAGCAAATCGTTTTTACGTGAGGTGAAACTTGGGAGTATGCAAGACAAATCAGACTCCTGAAAGCGGTACAGTAATCTGAAAAGCTTGAGAGCCACTGCTTTAAAGCAGAACAACAACGAGTATCCATAATTCCTCATGTAGTGTTATCATTGTGAAATGTCTGTATTGTTAATCACCAGTATGTCATGAGCATTTGTAAAAGATTTTGCTTGATACACATTTACATTACAGTAATATTGTATACAATCAGTTGATTCAATTGTTTATCATTTGAGAATCAGCCTTCTAACCATAAAGACAGGGTCTACCTCCCCCGCTCGGTAGGTTGATGGCTTTATTTGCCTTGTCTGTAAATGTACCTTCTTTGGCCGCAGAGTGGTCGGACAAGCAAATACACATCCATTTGTCTAAGGCAGGCTGTGTATATGTATTGCTTACCAAACACATTTTAAGAACCTAATTCTAGCACATATCCATAACTCTTTGTACATACCACATACATACATCACGCGGGAATATTAATGATCAGTGAGTTATATTAATTTCCACCTTTTGAATATATATAATGACAACAGTGTGTGAGGTGCAGCGAGTATGTCAGGCCTCACAAGAGTTGCTGAAACAGAGTAATGAACCACCAATGGGCCTCTGTGTCACAGGTACCTTCTTCCTTTTTTAAAACCTCAAGCAGAATCAGAGATGATCATTCACCATATGTGGCTATAACCAAACTCATTCTGCCTCTTCAGGAAAGACACAGCAGTCCCTCTGGTTGATCAAACAGTTCTCTTGCTGGAGCACTGGATTTATTATAGGCCATTTGACAAATCAAACCAAACAAAAAACATAAGCCCTATGATGGACCCTTATATCATGGGTCACAGACAACAATTATACTAAGGAACAAGAATAACTCAGCACAAACAGCAAGAGCATGCTTCCCCCAGCTATCTGCTCTAGTGTCCTTATTCAGAGACGCCTTGCTGGTCTCTGCACTTCTCCTTCAGCCCTGCTTGAGCAAAGTCAGTACATTACATAGCCCTAGTTGGCAAGATATCCCGGTTACCTGCCAAAAAAAACCCATGGATCCTGGATGAACCACTGTAGTAGCAGCAGAGATGCTGAAGGCTGGGGCCAGGTTAAGGTGGGTGTTGTCAGTCCAGAAGGAGTCCACTCTGGATGCTGAAGGGCCAATACACTCCATCACAGAGACAAGCAATGGCTTGACTAGATCCACTTTGACCTTTGGTCTGATGACTGCTCCCTTTAGTGATGCCTTTCATGTTCTCTACCTCAGGGGTTCTCAACCTTTTTCTCTCTGAGGCCTCCTCGTTATGCTATAAAAACTCCAGGGCCCAGCAGGGACAGGGAGGGACTCAGGCCTCTGGGTTGGGGGGGAGGGGCAGGGCCTTGGGCATAGGCATAGTTTGACTTCTATTTTGGGAGGGGGGGGGGGGGGGGAGACCAGGGCCAGCTGGGCTCAGGCCAGCTCTGCACAGCGGGGGTCAGCAAGGTAGCGCCACCTCCACCCCCTGACTCACCTTAGCAGGCCACCCAGCCTGTCTGGGGTGTGTGAGGATGCAACCAAAAATATAACTCAAAGGGGAGACTCAGTTCAAAAAGTTTGAAAACCACCCAGGGTGCAGGGAGCACGTATCCAAGGGCTGTGTGCAGGCAACCCCGCTGCTCCCAGCATCAGCCTGGGAGGTGCCCTGGTGACCGGGAGGGGGAGCAGCGCACCAGGGATGCCCCACTGCTCCCAGCTTCAGTGGGAGGTGGGAGTGCCAGGGCTACCCCCTTCAGTCCTGTGCTACTCCCAGCTTCAGACTGGGCGGAGGGGCACCGAAGCTGCCGGCTTCTGCCCCACGCTGCTGCTGGCTTCAGCCTGGGGGTGGGGGTGCAGGTGGGGGGGCACCAGGGCTTAGGGTGACCAGATGTCCTGATTTCATAGGGACAATCCTGATTTTTGGGTCTTTTTCTTATATAGGCTCCTATTACCCCCCACCCCCTGTCCCAATTTTTCACACTTGATGTCTGGTCACCCTACCAGGGCTCCCAGCTTTAGCCCCATGCCACCCCTGGCTTCTGCTCTGTGCCGCTGCCAGCATCAGGCAGGGAGGGAAGGCGTCCTCTCCCCCCCTGGCTTCAGCCCTACCACTCAGAGCTTCAGCGAGGGGGAGGAGGAGAAAGGCGCTAGAGCTTCCAGCTTCTGCCCCTTACCGCGCTGCTGATGGCTTCCACAGTTGAGAACTGCTGCTCTACCTAACAAGAGCATGTGATCAGTTAGGCTTGTTTGTGTTTTTCTGGTTATTTCTGCCAGATCTTTTCAAGCCACAATTGACCCAGCAGGGATGGATAGTCACCCTCCCCCAGAAAAAGTAGCCATCTAACCATTTGTCCATGGACACCCGCGTGTCCACTGATCACCCCATACCTATCTGCCACACAGCTTTAGCAGAGGAAGGTGATGCCGTTTGGTAAGATTTGACATCTGATGCAAGTGATACCATGCCTCCCATATCTACTTCCCTTTAAAGCAGTTATCCTCATCCAGAATCCTTGAGAAGATCCTGAGACAAGGAGCATAGGCAGCGGCGCATTATCGCCTAGGCCGGCAAATTTGTTCTTGCCCCCTCCCCAAATCCCCGGCCCGCCTCCTCCCCCAGGCGTGCCGCGCTTCCCTCCTTCCACCTCCCTCCCAGGCTTGCCGCGCTGGGAGGGAAGGAAAAGCGAGTGGCAGCGCGCTTGGAGGAGGTGGACCAGAGGTGAGCTAGGGCCCGCGGGCACAGGAAGTAATGGGGGGCCAGGAATTGCTCCCCAGGCCACCCCAGCTCACCTCTGCTCCACCGCCATCCCCCAAGCGTGCCACAACTCCCCTTCTCCCTCCCTGGCTTACCGCAGGGGAGCGGAGGTGAGCTGGTGGCGGCGGCAATTTTTCGATGGCCTAGGGGCGGCAAATTTGTTAATCCGCCCCTGAGCATAGGTAAGGCCATTTCTTCATCTATCTTCTTCCTACCTCTGTGGCAGGGAACGCAGGCCCATTTTCTTGACATGCCTCATTGGCTGTTTCCCTGTCTCTCAACCCACATGTTCAGGTACCACGTCTTCCTACAGCCATTTCCTTCTGTTGCAGGAGCATTGAGTGGGTCTCTTTTTTTTTTTAAAACCACTCTTTTGGCACACCAGAGCTTTACTTCAACATGTTGCTTCTGAAGGACTCGTCTGGCCACCTGTGTAACATTTGCAATGGCAGCTTGTAGCAAAGCAATGACTCACCATTGCAGCACCTCCTGGTGATCATCCTGGGAATTAGCTCTTTCAGCACTCAGAGCATCTCCTGCTGGCCCGTGTCTGGCCTGCCTCAGGCCCCATGTCCCTCCTAGACCCCGGTGCCCTTTACCTTGGGGTTCTGCCCCCACAGTAACCCCACACTCTGGGTCTCCCCTCCCAGGGGAACCCCCCAACCCTCTATCCGCACCTTGCCTCAGTGGCTACTGCCAGTCATCATCTAGCCCCCATTCACTGGGGCAGACTACACCGTAATGGCCACTCATCATTGGCAAGGGGGTTTGGACCAGCTGCCTCTACCTAACCCCAGGCTGCACTTCTGCAACCTCAGTACCTGGCTTGGCCTTTAACAAGGCCTGCAGCCTAGGGGTTTACCAGGCTAGAGCTTCCCAGCTTCTTTTGCCTTTCCCCAGCACTGCTCTGCTCTGCTCCCAGTACTCTGAGATCCCAGGCAATCAGGTCCTTCTCTCTCCACAGCTAGAGAAAGAGAGTCTGTAGTGCCTAGCCTCCACCCCTCTTATCAGGGCCAGCTGGGCCCTGATTGAGCTGGCCACACCTGTGGTCAGCTATTCAGTCAGCTTCCCACAGCTGTTCTCACTCCTCTTATTTCAGGAGCGGGGTAACCACCCCGCTACACAGCTGCTATGTCCTCTTCTTAGAGAGTCTAAATTCTTTGTTTCCTCCTTTCTTTCTCAGTCAGAAGGTTCACATACCTCACTCCCTAGTCTCAGAAGCCCATAAATGCAATGATCAATTTGCTAGGCTGCTCTCAGCAGTGGGATTAGAGACGTCACAAACCACCAGTTTTCTGCTGACCGCTTCTCCCAGTTTGTCCGTAAATCCACAACAGCAAGATCCTGATTTCATCTCTCCTTGCCGCTCAACCTTAGACAACAGCTTGGGATTTATTATGCTAGGGCTTGTGCTCCAAAGCATGAGGATGTTACTGTTATCAGCAGCTGACAAGCCATCAAGAAAACATTGCTGTCAAGCTGACAAACCAGCAGTAAACAGTTCTCCAAACTCCTGTTAGCCTGTAAGCAGCAGGAGGAATGCAGCTCAAGTCAGGCAGAAACTGCGGGACTCTCTTTCCCTCCTCGGGGACAGTGCCCCTGCCCCAGCTATGTGACACTGGTGCTTTGAGGAGGAAAATACACTTTTAATATTCATTATTATTATTTTTATTTATTTCTACAGGTTGAAGGAAGCCCTGCCCCCAAAGAGCTTACACTCTAATGACAGATGTGAAGCCACAAGGGTAACGAGCAGTAAAGATAGGGTGTGGAACTGGATTCTTGTTCAAGATGAAACAGGCACCCTGGGGATAAAGCTCTGAGGAAGTCTTGCTATTGGTTTCACTAAGGGTATCTGATTGGCTCAAATAGCCTCTTAGGTTAGACCTACACTGCAGCTGGGAGTGAGTGTCCCAGCCTGGTATAGACTTGAACTAGCAAGGGCTGGAGCTAGCATGCTAAAAGTAGCAGCATGGATGTTGCTGCCCGGGCTAGAGCTTGGGCTCTCAAGCCCACCTGACTCTGAGGCTGGAGAGCCTGAGCTCCAGCCAGAGCTGCAATATCCACACTGCTATTGCTAGTGTGCTAGCTGGAGCCCTGCTAGCATGAAGAGGCTCCTGCCCTTAGAAACACAAGAGGAGAGCAATGGTCGTATCACATCAGAGCAGTACTCCATCTGGCCCAGGCCCTGTCTCTGAAAGTAACTCGTACCAAATGCTTCAAAGGATGTGCAAGAACTCTGCAGTTGGCAGTTATGGAATAACTGCTATGGGCTGTTTTCTTCATAACCCCAATAGTTAGAGGCTGGCTTATGAACCGAAGTCTAGGGGTTTATAAAAAAAAGAAAAAAATTACCATTATAACTCTGGATATTCTTGTTAACCAGATAAATCCAACCCTTTTTTTAATCCTGCCAAGCTCCTGGACTCAGTGATATCATGTGGCAGTGAGTCCCTTAGGTTCATTATCAGTTGCATGAAAAAGTATTTGCTTGTATCCATTTTATATTTGTTACCTTTCAATTCCCTTGACTGTCCCCTTGTTCTTTTATGATCAGAAAGAGAGAATAGAAGTTCATGATCCGCCTTCTCTATAACATTCATTATTTTGGAAACTTTTATCATGTCCCCTCTTGTTGGCTCTTCTGCAAGGTAAGCAGTCCCCATCTTGTGCATTCTCCGATGCTGTTATGGTTGATTAAGTAACCTTCATGCAGAATGTAAGGATTTTAATTACCTCACTTTTAACATGAGTGTCTCTTTGACTAGCTTCCTCATTTTCTTTTTTAAATCTCCCTTTCTAAAATTTAGTGCCACAGTTTTTGGCACAATCCCTCTCCTGAGGACACTGAATGTCATTGAATTGTGGTCACTGTTACTTAGTGACTCAGCTAAAGTTACTTCTTGAACCAATTCTTGTATGTAAGTCATTTAGGACTAATAGACTTAGAATAGGACTTAGAATAGCAACTCCCTTTGTGTGCTCTAGAAAGGGCTGTTTCAGAAAGCAATTGTTTAAGATGTCAGGTAGGAGGGACCTTCACACATAAATTATATCAATACATAAAATCTTTAAAAAAAAAAAAAACTGTCTCTTGTTGGGGATTCTCTCCTTTAGATCAAGTCCCCAGCGGTGGATCAGGCGGGAAGAGGGTCTTTGGATCTCAATGGCTGTGAAAGTGGATGAAGGCTGCAGCAAGTTGGAGCTCTTCAGTTGTCTCAGACTTACTCTGCCACTGGGCCCCAAATTTCCACCTTGTCATGATCCCCACTTTAAAAGAAATCACATGCAGGCTTCGGTGGTTCCAGGCTCGGACTCCTGAGTCATCTCAGGCTCAGGTCCCATATGTAAATCTGTGGTAGAGATCATCCTTGAATCGAGATCACCGATGATAATCTCCTTTCAGTGATGGTCAGTCCTCCTTCCTTCAGGTCCATCTTCTGTGGGACAAGCCTGCTTACTGTTGTTTTGCTAGGGGTTTCCACTGGAATTTAACCCAGCACATAGAGGATATTTTCCCTTGCCATCCTATGAACATTTCCATCATTAGATCTGGCCGAGGGTGCTTTGGTATTAAATAGCTCTGTTCACTCTAACAATATGTCACAAGGAAATAAGCGAGGGGAAGGGGAACTGCTCGAGTCCATCTAGTGACTCAAATAGCTACCATGGCCAGGTATTAAAGGCCACAATTCTTAGCATTTCACTCTCTCCTCTCAAAAAATCTTTCTTCCCCACCAGGCCTCTTGGTGAAGTGCCCAGAGGTATTAAAGGGACCCGGGATAATGTATGACTGTCCATCTGTATCAACCCTTCAGATGAAATTTCATCCCAGAAATCAGGAACTGATGATTCTCAAAAATGAGATTTTGTTCAGCCTGGTGTTCCCTTTGAGTCAGTGTCAGTAGCATTAGTCAGACCAGAGAGAAAGCCTGACTTTCTGAGTGCTTCTGTAGGCGGGCTGGGGGTCAGCAAAATCCTGCCTCTTTAATGGAAAATGAAACCAGCTAATCTACTATGGTAACCCCCATTCAAATCCAAAGCCTGTCATTAGTGAAGAGCTGAGAGGTCACTGGGAACTCGGTCTGATATTTACACTTCGGTTTGGTTAATTTCCCTGTTGTTCAGTCAGAAGATTCTAAAATAAACCCACTTTTAATTAATTTAACCCTTATTCAAAAAGACATTTTGGAAACAGATGAGCAATCAGAATCACATGTATGGAAATCTTTATGTATTCCTCCTCGTTGGCTATCTCTGGGTACAGTGGCAGGGTAGACACCCTTACAGAGTACAGAACAGTACTACATTTCAGAGTGCTCTTTTTGTGCTGTTTATTGTTGCCTCTGAGCAAGATCAGATATTAAACACTTGCTTGCCAAGAACTTGATCCTGCTCCCATTAAAGTCAACGGCAATGCTCCCATTGAATCCAGTGGTTCAGGATCGGGATTTTTAGGCTGATACTTTATTTCACGGAGGAAAGGTGTTGGCTTTCCCCAATGCTAATTCAGCTACCATCGATCAGAGAGAAATGGTTCCAGTTTTCAGTCCTGAAGTCAAGAGTTTAAAGGATGAGAGAAAAATCACATACCACTGTCTACCAATTAAATAATAAAGAGCAGCATTTTTAATGTTATGACCTGGATTAACAGGCTTTTATTTTTCCATTGGTAAAATTGAGAAGCTGGAGAATTCTTTGCTGAAAATTGTTTCCAAATTAACTGGTGAATCTATGAATGTTAATCTTTAAATTACATTAAGTTCTTTTGATTTAGAGAGTTTTTTAATTGGCACTATTTTAACAAGCAGTGAGGGGTTGACAAATTTAATAGTGGAATAACTGTTTCGCTGTGATGCCACTGATTGCCTTTCCGTATTCTTGGTCTTTTTTACATTATACGTGGAACTTTGGTGTTTACTTTTCATGGAAGGTGCTCAGATATCCTGGTGATGGGCTACCCAGATAAATAGATAGATAATCTAATGTCTGATAGCTGGTTACAGTGCTAGTGAAAGGGACTCTCCGCTGTTCCATTTGTACTTTCTTTTTTGACATTAAGTGTCAATATTTGAACTTTAACAGAAGAAACTTGCTATAGAGAAATCAGTGTCAGAGCTGGTGTTAGCACTCAGAAGTTCCTAGCTCCCAGCCCAGTGCTCAGACTCCTATGTCACAGCACCGTTTGGGAGTCCATGAATATCTTCCTGACCTGGACAAAGGGCTAGGCATTTCTGCAGTTTGCTCTCACTACCAGGAAGACAAAGGGCTCTGGGATAGCTGGATTTTGATCTCCTTTTGGGCAGTTTTATGGCTCCCGTAAGACGCTCGACAGGTTCCATCAAACTCCTCAGAGAAGAATTATTGTTATTAGGTAAGTGCCAACAACATGCTGGACACTGTACATGATACAGAAGGAGACAGTCACTGCTCCAAAGGGCTTATAGTCTAAAAGGTGAAACTAAGAAGCCAGGCCACCTGGCAGGAGCAACAGGAGGAGTAACATGGAGGGAGCCCAGGATAAAGTGTAGAAGATAAGATTGACAAAGTCATTTCAGTGATACAGAGGGATTTGTGGAAATGGCTCTCCTACCCTCATCACGTGATGATTCCATGTTGCCAGAGTTACACAAATAATGAGGGACATGAAAGGACAGAAAAGCTAGTCGAATCCCTGCTGTTCTTTCTTCCAGGAATGTTCTGTCACAGTACAGAGTCAGCACCCCGGTGACTCGGGGTCAGGGTGAATAGTGCAGAGGGTTAGCAATAAGGTGTGAGGGAAAAGGAAACGAGGCCTGATTTGGGCTGCTTTGAACACTAATGAGCTCTGAAATCTCTGGTGACTAATAGCGCTGTCCCCAATTCTATCTTTAGCTTTGCTGCTGTGTATTTGAATGAGGCTGAGAGAGGATGAACGCTGCTGGAATTCAGAACTGGGAGATGAGCAGTAGGGATAGCACCGGCCTCTCACAGAGCTACAGTCAGACCCCTTTGGTCTGCAAATCAGGTCATCTGTCCAAACGAGAGTGGACCTGCCCTTGCTCCCTGCCAGGTCACCATGTGAATTTTGGGGGTACCCTGCAAGATTAACCTCAGGGGGCTTCTCCTGGCTTATTTTAAATCAAAGCGGTTAGGGAGATTCTCTGCCCTGCCAGATGCCTCCTCTGTCCCTGTAGCAGAAGTTGAGCCCAGTTGCTTGCATTAGGGTCTGTGCGTTGGTTGCCAGCATTTGAACACTTTTTCACTGGCCAAGTCTCTCTGTGTGCTGGGGTTTCTAGGGATCCGGTAGCAAGAGAACTGGGGCATGGGCAGGGGGAAACGGGCTCTATGGTGAAGTTTACCTAGTTTTCTGTCACTTAGCCTAATTAGTTACCACCCAAATCAAGAGTAGCCACCATGAGACGCCTAATGGTCTCGGAGGCTATCCGTTGGTCCCGGGACATTTACATCGAGCACATCACCGGCCACCGCCAATACCAAGAGTGAGCCGGGGAGACCTCGTGCACCCACACACACCCCCTGCTGGACCCTATCCCCTGAGCCCTAAACCCACCAAACCTAGCTGAATCCCGCCACGTGAGGGTCACCCCATCCCCATTACCCAACCCGCTTACTTATACCCATGACTGTCTCTACCTCCCGTATGGGTGATAGACCCTCACCGTTTATCGACTGTGTCCTGATCCCGCCCACCGGTTACCCACCCCTCATTGGGGACATTGCAGTATGTATATACTATGTGTGCTGCCCAGCCCCAAAACACCAACATACCCCCATACTCTGTATGTTACCCCCAATGACCAATAACTAATGCTTCAAATTTCTGTATCGTTTATTTCTTTTAAATATTCTCTAATAAAATTTAACCTGGGGTAAGTGCTCCAAATAGTCATTCTCTCCACTCCATTCCTCAAATGTATGGAGATACAGGAATCTACCAAGGAAGGGCAAGTAAAGAGCGGAGCAGAATGAATTACAGTCACTAATCGAAAATGGAGATTTTTTCGTGTATCGTATTCTTCTCTCTCCTCCCATCTTTGACATGTTCTCTCCATCTCCACATCACTTGCTGACTGTGCTGTTCTCTTTTTTGGCTTGATCCCTCCCAGTGTCCCACTCTCTCTTCCAGTCCCATATTTTTTCCTCCCCTGCCTCTGCCTGAAGTTTCCCCTCTATTTGTTCTGTGCCCACATCGCTGTAGTACTGAGGTGACCAATACAACAGCCAATGCTGTCTGGTGACAGTCCCTCTTCTCTGCTCCTCCCTCAAGCATAAGTGTGACTTACAGGAGATGTAGGGAACAACGAAGCGGGGTAGCTCTTGTTGGGCATGGGGAGTGGCCCAGACAGCCAAAGTGCTTTCAGGGGCTCTGTTTGACTGGGCTGGATCCCGATCATGGGGCAGCAGGCTGTTCCCACTGTTCTGCTTTTGCTATCTTGTACTACGCTGGGTTTTCCAGTGAAGTCAGCTGAGCTCTTCACAGCAGGTGGCCCCAAGCTCTGGGGCTGGTGCGAACACTCCGGCTTTCGTAGATGGCTAATTCGGGAATAGTTCTGCTGGCCTTGATATAACCCTTCAGGGAACCCCAAACTCTTCCTCCCCTCTCCATGAATGCCGCTGCACCTGTGTGTGCCCGTGCTGCTAGCTCTTGTGGTGAAAGCCTATGCTGGCAGCTCAGGAGACTGCTGAGCTCCAGGCTGCTGCTAGAATTCCTTCACAGCAGTCCTTGTACCATGGATGGAACCCCAGAGAGCAACTCCACAGTGCTAAACTGCTGCAGAGTCCCCTCCCATCCAACAGCTTGGGCAATGCCTGGCCATATGTAAGCGGGGGAATGGTCCCACTATTGTGGGGAACTTTCCCGGCTTATACACTACCCCGGTGGAATTGGCTAGCAAAAGGACATGAGTCCTTGCTCCCACTCCCTTTACCCAGTGGCCTGCCTGACCTCGAGGGCTCCCCTTCCACTCTCCTGTGTGACAGAGTCCGGCCCAGGATTCCTGGAGGACTTGACCGCCAATTTTGTCATGATCACTTAGGACAGGGGCTAGAGTGTCCCAACTCTGGGTGCTCTCTCCGCTCTGGACCCTTCCCTGACCCACTGATCTGTGAATATAGTTCCAAGCAAATACAATTTATTTGACCTAGAGCGACCTAGACAAATTGGAGGATTGGGCCAAAAGAAATCTGATGAGGTTCAATAAGGACAAGTGCAGAGTCCTCCACTTAGGAAAGAAGAATCCCATGCACCGCTACAGGCCTGGGACCGACTGGCTAAGTAGCAGTTCTGCAGAAAAGGACCTAGGGATTACAGTGGATGAGAAGCTGGATATGAGTCAGCAGTGTGCCCTTGTTACCAAGAAGGCCAATGGCATATTGGGCTGTATTAGTAGGAGCATTGCCAGCAGATTGAGGGAAGTGATTATTCCCCTCTATTCGACACTGGTGAGGCCACACCTGGAGTATTGCGTCAAGTTTTGGTCCCCACATTACAGAAGGGATGTGGACAAATTGGAGAGAGTCCAGAGGAGGGCAGCGAAAATGAGTAGGGGGCTGGGGCACATGACTTACGAGGAGAGGCTGAGGGAACTGGGCTTATTTAGTCTGCAGAAGAGAAGGGTGAGGGGGGATTTGATAGCAGCCTTCAACTACCTGAAGGGGGTTCCAAAGAGGATGGAGCTAGGCTGTTCTCAGTGGTGGCAGATGACAGAACAAGAAGCAATGGTCTCAAGTTGCAGTGGGGGAGGTCTAGATTGGATATTAGGAAACACTGTTTCACTAGGAGGGTGGTGAAGCACTGGAATGAGTTACCTAGGGAGGTGGTAGAATCTCCATCCTTAGAGGTTTTTAAGGTCCAGCTTGACAAAGTGTTGACGGTGCTTTGTTGGGGTTGGTTCTGCTTTGAGCAGGGGATTGGACTAGATGACCTCCTGAGGTCTCTTCCATCCCTAATATTCCATGATTCTATGAAACAGCAATCAATTTAAAAAAATAAGGAAAAAATGGGAAAGGTTAAAAGAAAACATATAACCCCACCCTGGGGGCACAGGGAAACCCAAACAGTCATTGCAGGAATGTAAAGGAAGTTCACAGTCTGTCCCTCACACGTCCCAGGCCCCCGCCCCAGGCCCTGGCAGTGCTGCAGGGATGCAGCGGGTCGGACACTTGCTCTAGCGATGGCCACACACCTTCAGGCTCTAGGTGGCAGGACCCTTCTTCCCAGCATTGGCCCTCCCATCAGGGTTACGATCCCCCTCCAAGTCCAGCCTGCAAGACCTCTTGGCTGGGGGCGTCTCCCTGCACTGGGCCCTTTGCCCAGGGTCCCCCTCGCTCTCCCCAGCTGCTCACCGCACTTAGCTCCAGCCCCAGCCCCAGCGTTGCTGCTCTGCCTCCAGCACAACTCCCTGGGCTGCTCCAGCTCTGCTCAACTCAGGCTGGTTCGCTCTGGCGGGCGCACCCCGGCTCCCCACCTCAGCTCAGGCTCCTTAGCTCGGTTCTGGCCCAGCTCACACTGAGAATGAGACCCCAGCCTCCCAACTCCCTCATTGGCCTGCCTGCACTGTCAATCAAGCTGATCTGAAGCATTGGCCTCTCCCCATTGGCCCTGGGAACTGTCAGTCTCCGGGTCCTGATTTCTCATCATCCCTTCCTCTTTCTTTTGGTACTGGGAGATGGCCAACCAAAAAATCCCACTACGTTTCAGTAAGGAGTCAGCAGTCCCCTTACACATAGACTTCACTGTCCCCCCACGCTAGCCCTGGACAGTGGGAGCACAGGAGGGAAACAGCCCCATGTGTTTCCCTGGACACTGTTTTTCTTATGGGGAGTGTTTGGGTGGGGCACATTGACTGTCCCACTATGGGGGGGGGGGGCAGGAGGGATCTTTGCAGAGATGCCATTGACCTTGTCAACCCGTCACCCTTGACCTCCTTGCTGACTAGGGGTCTCCACCTGACTCCTTATCCAGGAGATCTCCATTCTGTGATGGGCCCCCACACCCCCACTTGGTTCTGTTATCATCTATCTAATAGGCTGCTGTGTGCAGAGTAAAGGCAGCTGCCTGGCCAGGTGCAGCTTGTCCCTGTGCTGCCAGCTCATTGCTGAGTCTAATAAGTTCTCCTGGCCCCGCTCTGTCAGCTTCCCCTCCCCCTTCACTTACACTTATTGGAAAAAATAATTGGATGGATTGAAGCGCAGCACCATTTTATATAACAGATAAGAAATGCCATATCTGCCTCGATTAGAGGCTGAGAGATACAAGTTCTCCATAGCCAGCAGCGGACACAATTTCATTTCACTTCTGCTGATATGTGGAAAAAGCTGGCGGGCTGAGCACAGCTGCAAGAGCTGCTGCTTTAATACCCTGTTCCATGGGCTCTTTCCTCCCACAGTGAGGGGGTCCCACTGCCTTCCTCTGCAGTGGCGATGGAACACTTTTAATAGTGAAAGCCAGCCCCCTTACCCCTGTCCACCCCCCTCCCCCAAGCTGAGGCCAGGAGCAAAGCCCTGGGTGCGGGGTGGCAGCAGAGCCAAGCGAGCGGCAGCAGCCAGGACCCCAGGGGAGGGGCTGGCAGCCAGGACACAGGGCCAACAGCTGAGACACCGGGCACGTGTCCGGCAGTGGAGCCCCAGGGCGGGACCGGCAGCAGCAGAGCCCTGGGCACGGGGCCAACAACAGAATCCCAGGGCATGGGGTGGCAGCCAGGACCCCGGGCTAGCAGTGGAGTCCCTGGATGGGGCTGGCAGCCAGGAGCCTGGGGGTTCTGCAGCACCCCCTGCACTCCTAGTTCCCATGCCTATGTTCCCTGGATGGGCTGTGATTGGGAAGGCACTGTGGGGAGACTTGCAAGGGAGGGCAGAGTGTTCTGATAGAGAAGACCCTCCTGTTAGGGTGTTCTCCCCTTGGCAGAGCCAGTACCTGCCTAGCTGTATAACAGCCCCCTCGTGTCATCCTTGTCATTCATGCTCCACCAGCACATACATAGAGGCCAGTCTTCAGGAATCAATGCTCAGGGGGCATTTCATTCCTATGATGGCTATTCTGTGATGTCACCACAATGAGTGCAATATAAATATCCGACAGACTGAACTAGTGATTTCCCCAACTTTGGCCTCCAGGGCCTGGCTGGGCACACTCTTTGGGGCAGAGCAGAGCAGCAAAAACCCACCCCCTTACACAGGCAGTGGTGGTAGTGGGGGGGAAGGGGCCGTTCTAAAAGAGGGAGCTAAACATTTGCCACAGCTAATTAGGTGGAGCTCCAAACCCACCAGCTCATTGTAGGTAGAAAATCAATCCAACTCTCCAACTCTGGCTAAAATGCAAAACTGAGGTGCAGACAGGTGGAGAAGCAGCCACAAAGTAGGAGACAAGAACTTTTCAACCTTTAGTGTCCCCTGTGGGACTGAGACCAGGACCAGAAATTATTATAGTTAATTATCATCAGCAGTCGGTGCCTCAGTGGAATGGTAGGTACATCTAAGACCCTCATCACTGGGATTCCGATGTTCCACGGGGGTTGGAGTTTGGCATCACCAAAAAGGCAAGCCACAGGACAGCTGTGAAAGGTGAGGGTGGTAGCTTTGAGAGGATTCACATCTGAAGGCAAATGATGAGAACACCACATGTATTTTTTTATTGAGTCATGAGTCTTGGCTTTCTGAGTGGTGGGGGCTGCGGATGCTGCTTCCTGCCACCAGCACGTTGAGAAATGCACCTGGAATAAGTTGTTCTTATTCACCTATTAGAAAGTTTTGGAAGCAGCTGTTAAGCGCTCACCTCACACCTCCCAGCCACAGTGTTTTGTCACCAGTCCACAGCTTCACTTCTAGGGCTGCTGAACCCTGGCCACAGAACAACGCAGGGATTAACATCTTCCTGCCAGGCAAGGAGATGTTTGGAGCTAGTGTTCATGGGAAGAAACTGAGGAGAGTTTGCCTCACAAAACTGATGCTGAGTTTTTAAATCAATAGCTTCACCTTCTGAAATGTCCCAGAAAAGCCTGTACTGATTTTTAATCTATTCTAAATGTCAGAACAAACATCATTTCTTCTGAAAGCCTTTACAGCTGCCAGTGCTAGGAGACGAGCAGGCGGCACTCCCGGCCCTGCTCCTGTCTGTTCACCTCTCAGCTTGGGTGGTTGGAACGACCAGAACTTCACAAAGCTCAGCTGTGGGAAGGGCTGTTTAGTCAAACTGTAAAGCACCTTTTGCCCCATCCCCTCTACCTAGTCCTTCTTACTTTGCTCTCTTCCCAGCTTGGAGTCCCTTGAAGCTGCTGACAGAGCCCATTACAAGTCCAGCTCCCCAGCATGTTTTCTCCTAAAGGTTTAGAGCCCCCAGAAAAGGAAGAGGCCTAGGCACAATACCTTGTCTTGTTAGGGACTCCAGCTCTAGAAGTGCCCACAGAGCTATCGTTATAGAGTTTGACTCTAAGCACTGACTGACCCTTAGCCCTGCTGGATTAGCTCAGCCCCCTTCACCTGCAGAGAACGTTACGTCTTTGTAAGCCAGCACCCTGCCACGCACCTCTTCTCCATGGGCACTCACATGATGGTTCTTCCCTCTGACCTAGAAAAGCCCTTCAGCACGTGAGAGCTGAAGATAACTTCCAGCTTCAGGAGTCTTGTCTCACGGCAGCTCCCACTGGTGCTAACCCTGCCTCACCTGAATGGGTGTTAGAACCAGCTTAAACATTGGGTAAATTCTCCCAGTGCAGACAAGACCATAGGTCCAGATCCTCAAAGGTATTTAGGTATGTAACTCCTACTGAAATCAGTAGGGGATAGGTACCTCGAGGGCTTTACAGACAGCTGGATTCACCTCTCCTGGGTGCTTTTTAACTCTTGCCACTTCAGAAATGTTGTCCGGACAATTCCCCTGCCCGCCCCCTCCTCCCCTCTACTAAACTGCAGGGAATAAAAGTGGTGAAGATATGAATATAATGATTTCATTGAAACAGATCAGCGAGGAGAAAACCCCCCCCCCCTTATAAAATATATTACCTCACCCACCGTGTCATTGCAGGCCTCCCCAGTGCACTAATAGACTGTCTTAATGGCCTAGTGGTAATGACACAATGGCTACCATCTAATATAGTGTCTACCAAACCTCGTCTCAAAAGGTACAAGGTGCAAATGTCTCTTTTGTCAAGCCAACACGTCCAGACAGGCTTGCACTGACTTGGCTGGGTGACACTGACTGATATGCAGCTGGGCATAGTGACTTGAGCCCAGGCATGTGCCTTTAACAAAGGATTTTAATGTGTTTGGGCATGGGGGAGTTGAGACAGACACATAGCAGGAAGCAGACACTATGACTGTGGAGAAGCTGCAGACAGAGCAATAGTGTGGCTGGAACTGGAATCCAGGGGTGTTTGTTGCAGTTCTGAAAGGGGCTATGGTACATCAGTTACAAACTGCAATTTCCTCTTACCATCTAATTGCCCCACCAAAGAGTATATGCACTTGACAATACATTAGACTAGGATACAGTATCCTGTGCCCACTCATTTCTCTCCTGTCAGGAAATCACTCACTCACAGAGGCAGAATGTGCCTAAAATCTCACTGTCTCTGTTTCTGCGCACTTCATCTGCCATTAAAGGGAATGGTGGGTGAGGTAATATCATTTATTGGACCAGCCTCTGTTGGTGAGAGAGAACTTGGACCTTTCTGTTTTATTGATTCCATTTTCCCCTCTCTCACCAACAGACATTGGTCCAACAAAAGATACTACCTCACCCATCTTGTCTCTAATACACTGGGACCGACATGGCTGCATACATTAAAGGGAATGTTCAATCCAACCCCTGCTTTGCACAAAGGACCGTGAGAACTTTCATGGATACAAATGGTCAGGGCCTCAGTTTTCTTCACATCCAGCAGACCAGTGCCCCATCGTACCACACTGTCGTATGGATTTAATATTGACCCAAAGGGAAGAGCATCACCTACTGACTCACCAATAGCACTTCCTGCAGCAAACTGGGGGCTCCTTCCATCCAAACCAGTTTATCTGATGAGACCTGACAAGATCAGAGTCCAAGGTGGTCTGGCTGAAGGCTGAAGCAGATTGGAATTGATCCCAGCTCATCCCAGGCTGCCCTCTGAAGTGGAGGTTCAAGATTTTCTGGCAACAGGCTGGAGGCGGAGACATTTCACTCCAACTTGGACCTTTCTGTTTTATTGATTCCATTTTCCCTTTGTCTGTGGACACTAACTTGGCCATAAAGCATCTTTGAGGCCTTTTCACTGGCAGTAGTTAAAAGAAGGTGAAATCAGGGTGGCATCTTCCTGCTTCTCAGGGAATGGCTACACTGCAATTAAACACTCGCAACTGGCCCTTGTCAGCTGACTTGGGCTCACAAGGCTCAAGCTATGGGGCTGTTTAATTGCAGTGTAGATGTTCAGACTGGGCTTTGGGGCCCTTCCCACTCATGGAGTCCCAGAGCCCAGGCTCCAGAGTGAGCCCAAACAGCTACGCTGCAGTTAAATAGTTCCACACTGTGAGCCACTCGAGCCTGAGTCAGCTGACATGGGCCAGCTGCGGGTATTTAATTGCAGTGTAGATATACCCCCAAAGGCTCACCCCCTCTCTGCTGGGATGATTTTATTGCTGCCATATACTATATCCTTTTGGGGAGCAAATTACTTTGCATTTGAAATGCACCAACTGGCAGGTCTTCCTAAAGCTTTTTCTGGGGAGGAAATCCCCAGATCTCTCTGATGTGTTCACAGCATACAGAGTAGATAAAGCCAAAAAATACTCTTGCTGGAAGCTTGCAATGTAACACTACCTTATATCTTAGACTTCAGAACAATAACATGCAAGAACTCCAAAACAGAGAGACACAAAGCAGGCTGCTCCTAAAAAACCAAGCAGCACCACCCACTCCACCTTACTCTAAGCTGGCTTTCTGCAGACTCACTCCACAGGACCCAGTTCAGATTGCACATTTCCCTGCAGAGCCCCTTAGTCTGCAAGCAGGACCAGGAAACCACCTACATTTCAAGTGCTAGCTAGTCATTTTAACACAGTTTTCAATACAAACACTCTCCCCAATGCCTTTTTCCTCCCCCTCCCCAATCCCCGAACATGGGGAAGGGAGAAGCCAGTCCCCAGCTGGCTCTTTTTGGCTTCTGTTGGCAAGTGTGGCCCCATAGTGACTGGCAGTCCAAAGAAGCAGAAAGCAGAGATGAGCTGAAAAGATCTGAGCAGCCCCAATGTAAGCACCTAGGGCTGAGCCATTTACATTGTTTGACTTTGGTTAAACAGCAGCTTCTCAGGGCAACGCAGACAGGATAGAGGCAGGGATTAAGGCAAAGAACATTTTCTTCCTCCTCTGCCGGTCCCTGCTGAGACTCAATCCCTATAATCACTGCCAAAGTCTCCGAAGGGAGCTGCCTCTGTGTGTCTGAGGAGCGTGACAGAAGCAGGTCGGAGGGGCTGCAATGGGCCTGCCCAGCAAAATCCCCCAGATTTGCTGTTCTTTGCTCTTCCTTGCGCTTACATCTCAAAAAGGTTAGAGAAGCAGAGAGGGCTGCAGGGACTGGTAGTGCCTCCCTGCTTGGATGCAAAGCCTAGTGTTCAATCACCTCTCCCCCAGATGCTGGGAGATAAATGTTCCCCTTGAGGCACACACAAGCCTGAGCCAATATGGAACTACAAGCCAGTCATCTTTGGTAAGGGGGGAGCAGCGCAAACCAGCCTGATTCCGGGGCTGTGGAAGGGCTCTGAGGTCACCCGGTGAGACACTGAAATCTGTAGACAGACATTTTCATTAGAAATAGCAATCCTGCAGCAGCTGCCATCTGCACAAACCAGATACTCCTTTCAGTTCCTCCTTTCACTGGTCGGTGGTACCAACAAATGTCTACTTTGGAGACTGACCCTTTCTGTATTGGGGAAGCTACACTCCTCACACTATACAGCACTATAGTAGGCTCCTTCTGGAAACCCACTGTTTGTTGTGATATTCTCCTGAAACAGAAAGGTCAGGTCCCGGCCATCCCTCTTCTGCAATCTACCTCCCCAGAATCACCAGAAGGGAACAGGGGATGCAGTGGGGGAAGAGAAGAGGCAGGACCCCAACTAAGGGATGGGGAGCAGAATTTAAAATTGGGACTATTCTTCTTCCCTCACTGCCTGGAAAGCCTGCAGTCAGCACACTCAGCCCTGGACCTCTCTGTAACACACCCTCTCCCTCCCTGCGAGAGGGAAATGCACCGCATTGTTCTCTGGTGCGCCCCCTCTGGCAAGCTGAAGGAGTGGTGGTGCTGACAGGCTGTGTAGAGAGCCAACCACAGCCTGCCTCAGCTGAAGGCAGGGATAGATGAAGGCACAGACTCCCAGCTCCTGGAATCACATGACAACGTCAGGCTTTCAGCTTTCATTCAAAAAAGGAAGTTTCTAGTAGCCTTTGTGGTTGTGAAGAAAATAACCAAGCCTGGCCCACGCCCACCCAAGCAGATACACTCTGGCAGCTGCTGAGACCTGGTAGGCCCCCGGCTAGCACCCCTGCCTCTTTGGATGGAGAGAGGTGGCCCCTGCTATTATCAAGGGGAAGATGCCACTCCTCAGAGGGAGAAAGAGGCCCTATGCTGCTGCCTTTGCTTGTCTGAGAGCAAAGGGATCCCCCTTCTACACTACCACCTGGCTGAAGGAAGGTCACTGGTACTTTAGCCTTTGAGGGGGGAAGAGGAGATTGGCCTGTTTCAACATCCTCTAGCTCTGCTGCCTTATTCCATCCCCTGAATTGTTCAGGCACCTCGGCTGCCTTTTCAGTGTGGGGTGAAGCGCACCTGCTCCCCTTTGGTTGGGAACAGGAGAAATGTTTACCCAGCGTGGTGCTGTGAGGAGGGGGTTCCCTGCACACAGTCGGCTCCAGCAGTCAGGACTTACTAATTCACCTCTCTGATGAGGGAACCCAACTGACACGAGGGGGGGAGTGGGCACTCAAGAGGCCAGGCTTCCTATTAGCAAGTCCCTCCTGCCGGATGCATGTGCAGACTGAAGTGGAGGCGCTGTGAAGAGCTCACCTCTTCATGAGGCTGGGGAGCGAGTGTTCGTGTACCTGCGATTGGCTCCCTGGGGACAGCTGCACTCCAGGCATTAAGTGATTTATCCTCATCTTGCCCCTTATTAGCTGAAATGCCAAGTGTCTCTTGTGAAGCTTTAAACAGCCCTGACAGCTACTGGACAGGATCAACAGGCAGCCAACTCCTTGCCAGGGAAACCTGGAGGAAATGTGGAGTCAGAGATGCCAAAGACTTGTTTGGGCCCAACTAATCCAGAAGCGCCCAGTACCAGTGCAAGGTCCTGCCCAGCTGGGCACTGCCTATCATCCCAAGACTTGGATTTTCCGATGAGGAGGCAGGGACTGAGCTGGAGAGTGGGGGTTGGTGTGTAACCCAGTAAGTGTTTTTCTTGTGTGGGGGAGGGTCTAAGTCTCCTGTGGTCTCAGCAAAGTGGGACTTTGAACCTCCTAATGCTCTGATGGGTTTAGGGGAGTTCTACTGGCCAGGGCCTTTTAAAGACACAGCAAAATAATAGCCTCTCTGCAAACCGTTTGCATCGTTGTCCCATTCTAACTGAGGGAGCCGCTAGGGTGTGCTGAAAAGACAAGCTACTCCCTGGCCTTCCCAACCTTTCTGATACACACCCCCTCGAAGCTCAGGTATATCATCTCTTCACCTAAAATTGGCATATTTTTCAAGGGACAAATTTTGAAATCAACCAAGGCACTGGGCGCAACCAGATTGCCACCTGGGTACTGCTTCCAGCCAGCCACACTGCCCTGGGCCACAGAGCCACTCTGGGCACCGCTCACAACCAGCCAGCCACACTCCCCTGTGCCAGAGCCACTCTGGATACCGCTCACAGCCAGCCAGCCATGCTGCCCTGGGCCACAGAGCCATCTGGACACTGCTCACAGCCAGACACACTCTCTGCGCCAGAGCCACCTGGGTACCGCTCCCAGCCAGTCACTCTGCCCTGCGCCACAGAGCCACTCTGCGTACTGCTCACAGCCAGACACACTCCCCTGTGCCAAACCACTGTGGGTACCACTCACAGAGTGCTGCGGACATTGTTCACACCACACCAGTGCATGCTCACCTGTGCCACGGGAGGCCTCCCATATAGCCCCGAGGCAAGCTTTTCTCCTTTTTGGATGATCAAAGCATTCCCTACAGAAGTTAGGAATCGTATTGGTGATGCTTTCCATCCTCCAATGGTATCAGGGGGTCAGGGGATGGTATTCAGGATGTAAGCACCCTGAGCAAGGACCTATCAATTTCTCATTCTCTCTCCTCCAGTGCCCAGGGTTCTGTTGATGATACTCATGGTCATTTCGCCTTAGTTTTTCATCCCAGGGTAAGAGGTGGGCTCTCTTTCTGCACTCACATTCTAGCCTCCATCAGGGGCTGTTTATGACAATTGTGCATACAGTGTAGTTAGCATACCTGGTAGGCATGTGCAGCAGGAGCACGTCCCACAGGTGGAGAAGGCAGAGTAGTAGAACTGGAGTCTTCTGGCAAATTCCATGTGGTGAACCAGAAATAAGGAAGATGTAATTTGTCTGTCTCTACCTGCCCTACCCTGAGCAGAGTTTGAGGCACTGGGGGTGAATACTCGCAGGCTGAGAGCTTGGTACCAATTACTGGCTAGAAGTGTCCCAGGTCCTTTTCCTCCTGTCTAAGTTGCCTGTGACAGGGACTTTGGGAAGCAAAAGTGCTTCCTCTTCCTGTGAGCCAAGCCCCTTCAGAGAATTGCCTGCTGCCAGATTTCAGATCCTCCATCTCTTTCCCCACTTTGTGATGTGCATCAGTTTCTCTTGTGCAAGCATCTCGGAGCCAGCAGCTCAAAGGCTTTTCTATGTCACTTTCTTGTCTCAGAATTATCAAAGGCTCCTGCAGATTTTGTGTCTAGCAGCTTTAAAGCTGGTCCCAAACATGGGTGAGGGGTTCTCCTCAGTCTGCCTCTCCCTGTAACAGCAGTGGAAATCAAAGGACTCTCCCTTAATTGGAGACCTGGTGCCCTCTCTCTGTCTCTGGCTGCCAAGTCCCTGAGGAGCCTTGGCAGAAGGCAGGGGCCTCCTCCATTCCAGGCACTGAATCCAGTTAGTGATGATAGCACAGACCTTCTTTCTGCACACGCTCCTCCCTGCAACTCCAAGAAGCCAGGAGAGAATGTGTCAACTTTTCAATAGCAAAGGCAACAAATCCTAGAGATGCCAAATACCAGATCTATCTTAGGAACTTATGTGGTCCCCACCACCGTAGTGTCTGAGCACCTCACAATCTTTAATGTGTTTTTCCTCACAGCACCCCTGTGAGGTGGGGAAACACTATTATCTCAGTTTATTTTACAGGTGGGGATCACAGGCCTAGAAAGGCTAGGTGACTTGCCCAATATAACACAGGAAGTCTGTGGCAGAGCAGGGAAGCGAACCCAGGTCTTGTGAGTCCCAGGCTGAGAAGTAGGATGGGAATGAACTAATGAGTAAACAAATTCCTCTACTCTTTTAGTCCCCTTTCCACTTGGGATAGATCCATGCAGAGAAGAGAAGACACTCTGGGAATGTTATCCCTACCCTGAGAACTGGTGTTGAATCGCTTGGGACTGAACCCTGGCTCGGAGATCACTCTATTAAGAAATGGACAGGAAAACAGGCTCTCTGAGCAATGCAGAAACAGCTGATAAGTCCTGCTAAGATTTGATCCCAGAGAGGAAAGAGAAAAAAAAATGTGCTCAATCATTGCTAGCTCAGATACAACCTGAAATGCTAGGATTGCAATGGCTGAGGCAAGAGTGCTGAACCGCCGCTCTGTCTGCACCGTCAGAGGCAGAGATGGATGGGCACAAGCACTGCGTCTGGCCTTTGCTAGAAGAGAGGCCTGGCCCAGGTTAGTCCAGCTTGGGGGAGAAAGCAGGAAGGAGCCAGAAAGGGCACAATTTACTGGCCGGGGGGGGGGGGGGGGTAAGGAGGAGAGGTTTAAACACGTGTGATGCATGTGTGCATGCATGTATGTAAGGCAGATGTACTTTTGACTCTTAGGATCATACCATGGTGATGGCCACAAATATTAGAACCTGAACAGAAAAGAATGAGAATGGGGAAAGGGTTCGAAAGCACCTCTTGGGCTGATGGCTCAACCACGATTTAGCTAGTCTCCTATAATTAACAACTCCAGCTCTGCTAGGAGAGATTCCAGCTGCTTTGCAGCCTGCTCTATCAATTTTTCCCTCACACAGCTGACACACTCTGAAACCCATTCATGTGGGAAACAGGAATGTATATGCATTAATCAAATGCATCTGAAAAAGGAGGGGCAGGAAGAATGCAGGCTCCAAGGAACTCAGGGAAAATCCACCAGGCCTGGGGATCATCCCACTTCAGCCTTCACCTCTCTGCTCAAGGAGCCCTGCAGATTTCTCAGGGAGGGAAGGGACTGTTAGCGTGGTATGATATTTAATATAGCCTTGTGTCCTGTGCATTGGGTCAGGTGCTCTATTAGGGTGGCTAGTCCTTGCCCTGCACCAAGGCAGGATGTACTTCAATATACCTAAATTATCCAGACAGTGCCTAGTCTTACCCTGCAGGTCCCCCTTGGCAGAATGTCCCACTGGGAGCTTTCCTCCCATTTAACAAGCCTACTCCCTGCTGCTGTTATACTCTCATCTTATTTTCTCAGCGGCCATTAGTCAGAATAATTCACACCTTCCTTCCCGCCAGCCCTTTCTACTTGGAATAGTCTCCCATTCCCAGGAGCCCAGCATGCTCCCTTCTCCTTCTTCGAGTCTCCCCAGATTGACTTCTCACTGGCCTGGTCTGCACTAGAAAATTGTCATGTTCCGTATAGATCTTTCCCACTAGCATGAGTCTAACATGCCTTGCATCCCACCAAGAGTCAGGTCTCAATCAGGTCCTGGTGATGCTACAAGTTGTGTCAGGTGCCCTAGACCTCCCACCAGCATCTCTCACAACTGCAGCTGAACTGAGACAGTTCAATCATGTTATTCTCCTTGTGGAAGGAGATCAGTGTCATGTTAAAGCAATCAAGGAAAGTTAATCCTTCCCCGGGCTATACTACCATGCCCTGTGTACTGTAAAAGTGGCCTCTCCTCACACCAGACCTGAGCTCCTGAGTATTGTAGGCTCCAAACAGGCTG
Source organism: Chrysemys picta bellii (assembly GCF_011386835.1). Classification (NCBI taxonomy): domain Eukaryota; kingdom Metazoa; phylum Chordata; order Testudines; family Emydidae; genus Chrysemys; species Chrysemys picta. The sequence continues at coordinate 112,844,867 of NC_088794.1, forward strand.
CTGGTCTTTTTACATGTTCTGGAAACTGCCATGTCCACTTATGCTGCTATACAAGTAATAGTATAGATTACCAAGAGGACAGGGGTCAATCTTTCTTTCTAGAGCTGCTGCCCTTTCTCCTGGCTCTCCTCACTCTTTCCTCCAGCTCCGCAGGCCTACCTCTAAGCCCTAAGGAAGGTTATTTTCCAGACATTTTTCTCTCCTCTGAACTTCCCCCTTTGTTTTTCTGTAAACTAGGAGCTCATTCCTGCAGACCATCCGCATCCAAGACAAAGAAAAGCAAGCTGCTTACCTCACGTGTTTCCTAGCTGACGTTCCTATTACTAGATCTCAATATGGCATTTGTGACAGCATTGTAATGTTGGCTCATTCGATTTACCCTCCATTCTCTCACCTTGAGTCTCTTCTGGGGTCTAGTTGCCCAGCCACTATCTTCTATTTGATTATTTCTTCTTAAGTGAATCACTTGGCTTGTCTTTATTGAATCTAGTCTTTCCTCATAAGGATTCCTGCTTATTCCAGGTGTCACATCTATCTAGGCATTTATACCATTCATCTCCAGGGTACCTGAGGTTACAGACAGAGATGCTTAACAACATTTGTATCTGTCCATGCATTACTGTCTCTAACTACTATGAAGAGTGAGGCTGCAGGGTAGGAAGGGCTCAGCACACTCCCTCCTAGATCCTCTGTCCCTTACACCTCTGGGATTTTCTTGCTTTGGGGGGTTTATATCCCTTACTGGTAACCCACACACTGAACACTTACTGAAGTTCAGACCGTCTTTTTCCTTCGGTAGAACCTCTCTAGACCAGCGGTTCTCAAACTTTAGCAACCGGAGGACCCCCATTTTGATTTAATTTTTATCGCAGACCCCAAGCCCTGCCCCCACTCCACCCCTGCCCCACCTCTCTCACCCACTGTCCCTCCCTCCCAGCTCCTCCTGCACGCTGCTGAAAAGCTGTTCCCTGGCGTGCAGGAGGCACTGGCAGGGAGGGGGAGGAGTTGATCAGTGGGGCCGATGGACCCCTGGAGTACCCTCGTGGACCCCCAGGGGTCCGCAGACCCCAATTTGTGAAATGCTGCTCTAGACCATTCCATGTCCCCTAAGTTCCCCCAGTGCCCTGGGAAGCATCCATCTGACTGGTTTATCCCATATCTTAGTCACTTTGGGTCTTCTGACTCTGCAGCTCCTACATTCTCATTGTAAGTCATCAGAGGCCAGCCAGGTTTCCTTTCAAACCAACATGGTTCTCTGGAACCAGTCACTTTTCTTCCCCTATCCAGCCCTTATTTCTCTTCATTTCCCAGCAATGGAGGAGCGTCCTTCGATTTGTAGATCCAATTTTCTCTCATGTAATTCTTCTCTGCCCTGAGAATTGGCTTTTCACTGATACGTTTCTGCTCAATTTGGAGAGGATTAAGAAACTTCTTTCACGGTATCAGTCCTATTTCTGGCCTCTGCCTGTTATCTGGGAATATAGGACAATGGCAGTGGAGGCAGAGTTTCGTTAACAGGCAGAGGGATCTGCTATATGGCCCCATTGCTTCCTGTCTCCCTACCATGTTCTCACAGGTGCAAGCAGATAAAAGTTCTACTAATAATTAGGGCTATCCATTAATCACAGTTAACTCACACGATTAACTCAAAAAAATAATTGTGATTTAAAAAATGAATCGCGATTAATTGCACTGTTAAACAATAGAATACCAATTGAAATTAATTAAATATTTTGGATGTTTTTCTACATTTTCAACTATAATCAATTTCAATTACAACACAGAACACAAAGTGTACAGTGCTCACTTTGTATTATTTTTTATTATCATTTTTACAGTGCAAATATTTGTAAACAAAAGAAATAGTATTTTTCAATTCACCTCATACAAGTACTATAGTGCAATCTCTATCACGAAAGCGTGACTTACAAATGTTGTTTTTTTGGTTACATAACAGCACTCAAAACCAAAACAATGTAAAACTTTACAGTCTACAAGTCCACTCAGTCCTACTTCTTGTTCAGCCAATCGCACAAACAAGTTTGTTTACATTTCCAGAAGAGAATGCTGCCTGCTTCTTGTTTACAATGTCATCTGAAAGTGAGAACAGGCGGTTTTGCATGGCATTGTTGTATCAGGCATCATAAGATATTTACATGCCAGATGCGCTAAAGATTCATATGCCTCTTCATGCTTTAGCCATTGTTCCAGAGGACATGCTTCCATGCTGATGACGCTTGTTAAAAAAAAAAGTGTGTTAATTACATTTGTGAATGAACTCCTTGGAGAATTGTAGGTCTCCTGCTCTGTTTTACCCACATTCTGCCATATATTTCATGTTATACAGAAGTCTCAGATGATGACCCGGTATGTTGTTCGTTTTAAGAACATTTTCACTGCAAATTTGTCAAAATGCAAAGAAGATACCAATGTGAAATTTCTAAAGATAGCTACAGCACTGGACCCAAGATTTAAGAATCTGAAATGCCTTCCAAAATCTGAGAGGGATAAGATGTGGAGCATGCTTTCAGAAGTCTAAAAAGAGCAACACACTGATGTGGAAACTACAGAACCCAAACCACCAAAAAAGAAAAAAAAATCAACCTAGTCTCTAAGGTGCCACAAGTACTCCTGTTCTTCTGCTGGTGGCATCTGACTCATGATGATGAAAATGAACATGCGTTGGTCCGCACTGCTTTGGATCGTTATCAAGCAAAACCCGTCATTCAGCATGGACACACATCCTCTGGAACAATGGCCGAAGCATGAAGAGGCATTTGAATCTTTAGCGCATCTGGCATGTAAATATCTTACAACGCCAGCTACAACAATGTCATGCAAACGCCTGTTCTCACTTTCAGGTGACATTGTAAACAAGAAGCAGGCAGCATTCTCTTCTGGAAATGTAAACAAACTTGTTTGTCTGAGCGATTGGCTGAACAAGAAGTAGGACTGAGTGGACTTGTAGACTGTAAAGTTTTACATTGTTTTGTTTTTGAGTGCAGTTTTTATTGCACATAATTCTACATTTGTAAGTTCAACTTTCATGATAAAGAGATTGGACTACAGTACTCTTATTAGGTGAATTGAAAAATACAATTTCTTTTGTTTTTTACAGTGCAAATATTTGCAATCAAAAAATAAATATAAAGTGAGCATTGTATACTTTGTATTCTGTGTTGTAATTGAAATCAATATATTTGAAAATGTAGAAAACATCCAAAAATATTTAAATAAATGGTATGTGATGATCACTTTTTAATTGCTTGACAACCCTACTAACAATGTCTCCTTGTTATTTCTCCATTTGTCACCAGACAGCTACAGAATTTTCTTTTCCAAATACTATTATCTCTTCCTCACTTTTCAATGGGAACTTTCTACACTGAACATTAATCTGCAGGTTTGGCATTTTCAGCAAGTGTGTGTGCATATCAGGAGGGAGGGAAGTATACAAGAAGTCTTAAAAGAGCAAGAAGAGCAGAGCCACACACCCCCAGCTACAGCACTGGAAGGCAGTCAGGGCAATTCACCCCTGCACCGGCTCAAAGGCCCCGACCTAAGAAGCCCTCTACAGGAGCTAGCTATATAACCCACACACACAGGGGCCCTGGTGCAAGAACTGCTCTGGACAGAACAGGAGAACAGTGGGGGCATGCGGGCAGTTTCCAGGGTTGTCCTGTGCCCCAACAATTCTGCTCCCCTGCAATGGTCTAAAAGGCTACCGCAGAGTACAAATCAGGACAGTCTTCAAGTCTGCTCCAGCCTGCAGCAGTAGCCAAACCAGCCCCCGACAAACACACCTTATCTAGACAAGGTTATTGTGAGAATAGTCAGTGTGTCTGACCTCAGAGTCAAAGAGGAGGAGGCTCCTCACACCACCTTCTCACCCACATAAGGCTGTGCACAATCTTTCCCCAGATGTGTAGCAAAGACCTTTCTAAGAATCTTACAGGGTGTACCAGAGGCCTTTGTGGCCCCTTGCTGGAGGCCCCATTGCTCTGCTGCACCCTGCCTCAGGAAACAATTCTCCAAGAGGAAAAGAGCAGTGAGTATTACCCCTGCAGGCTTGCCTAGAGAAACATCCTGGGAGGAGCGATTTTGGGAACCACTGAGATCTGGTCCTCCAGCACCTAGAAGGGCTGGGAATCAGCAAAAGCCAATCAAGACTTAAGAGGCTGAAAAAGGGAGCTGCTTGCTGCTAGCTCTTGGCAAGAGAATTCCTGGCTGGAGCCTGTGGAGTGAAGCAGGATGCTTCCTAGCCCACAGCCAAAGGAACCTGGTTGGGCCAGCACGGATTGCTGGCCACAACAGGTGACAGAAGTTCAGGAGGAACCCTGCAGATTTAATTCTGGAGAGGGATTTAAGCCCCAGAAGGGTAATGAACCGTTTGATTTACACTTGGTCCTGAAGGGCAAGAAACTTCTTGCAGGGTACAACAAAGTCAAAATAGAAGGGGTTTGGACTGTGATACCCATCTGGAGGCCTGAGCCACAAAAGACCTGCAGAGGGTGCTGGGCACAGAAGAGAGCAGCAGCACCACACCCAGACACCAGGGGCACTCACAGAGGTGAATGTAACCCACCACACGCAGCAACAGAGCACAATCCACCTCAGCCACCGTGCACCTACACAATTAGACGGTTACCCTACTGAAACTTGGAGACTTGCCAAGTCTCATTGCAGTACATCTGGGAGCCTGGATGGGCAGCAATTTTTATTCTACTGCAAAGTTAGCTCAAAAGTGCACTGGACTTGATGGTATGTGTGCTCTTCCTGGTGCATGTAACATGTCCACACTGATTTTGAAACCATTGTCCTAGAAGTGTCACTGGCATCTATGCAGACCCTGCTAAGGACAGAGAGCTGCATTTTAATGGATTGGTCCTCTTCTCTCTGACAGGACCCAGAAGATAACGGGGCAACTGTGTGGTACAAAAGTTCTGTTGTCACCCTGCTGTTCAACATGTGTGCAAGACCATGAGGGGAGGGGAGTGACTCTCAGCTCTGTCTCTTTATTGCATCAGACTAGGACAGCGCAAGACATAGGATTTATCCCTGAATAACCAAGATCAGGCTTTGGATGAGAAGGAATTGGCTGAAGCTCAAGCTAGATGAGAGCAACAATATGCATACACTAAGGGAACAACAGGAGGGAGTCTAAGGGTAGAGCAGCTTCCTTGGGCTTTTTGTTACTCAGGTTCATAAACTGGAAAGTTTTTTGGAACTTGGGCTGCTGCTGAAGGCAGACACATTAGCAGCGGCTAAGAATGCATCCCGCCCCCTGCTCCCCTCCCCTCACAATTGAGTCATGGTTAGGAGGTAGGAACTTCTCTTCCACAGAAAGCACGTTACACACCTGTTCTCTGTGATCAGCACTGGCTTCCTATTAATTTCTGTGCGTAGTTCAGAGCATGGTTTTGGACCTACACAGCTTCAAAGGGTATGAACTCCATTGACCTTAGAGGCTTGCCTCCCTCATAGTGTTGTACCTGGCTGTTGAGGTTAATTGGGATTCTCAAGTGTACAGTCCCATCTTCATTCAACCAGAGGGAATGGATTCTCAGGGAGTGCCATAGACTCTGAAATTTACTCTTCTGTCTCTGACCTCTGCCCATGGTCCAAAAGAGCCTGAATTTACTGACCTGGGGGAGTGGCTTGAGGTGGTGGAGAGGAGAAGTTTGGAAAGTGTCAATGCCAACATCAGCTCATTCTGAACATGTCTGTATTTTTAGAAGTGGGGAGAAGGAGAAGAAAGGAGATGGAGACGATCCTGTGGTTGCAAGTCTGGCCAAAGGGGCGGTGGCAGCAGCAGTCACAGGTTTCTTGTCGACTGCACTTCTCAAGCACTGAACCAACACGGGTAGCAGAGGAGGGTTCATTTTTTAAAACAGTGGAAGATCAATATCAGCACCCCACCCCCAGGTTCAGGAAATGAGACCCACAGATAAAGCTGAAGATCATGGCAGGTTGCTATGGTAATATGCATTTAGTCTCTCTGTTTCCATGGCAACTGAAAAAATATACCATTCTGTTCCTCTGAAGGATGCCAAAGGTAAATGAGCACTGATTAAAAACAAGGGCAGAAAGACCGAGGCCAGAAACTCTTTATCACTCCAGAAGGAAATATTAAAAACAAACAAAAACCCCAGATAATTCATGCGTGTGAAGGCCTGAGGCTGGAGGCACTGCACACAGATTGCCTCCCTTGACTGAGGAGTAACAGCATCACATAGTGATCCAGAAGGCTGCTGGGCCTACTCCCAGATGGGCTTGGGGAAGCTACCTTAACATAGCACTTGCCTCCATGGCTGCACATCTCCCACTGGGATACTCACACCAGCTGTGAACCATTTCTAATAGACTTCATTTAGATCTACAATCCCAAACCAAATGCAAACCTGAGCTCAAGTCTATCATCTGCTCAGACGTGATCTCCAAACAGAGCTCCACACCACTCTCTTATCCTCAACTTGTCACAAACCCAGACTTGGTCTAATCCTAATCCCAAACACCAACCAAAGTAGATGCCTCCACTTCAGGCCAAAACTCAATCCTACTTCTGATACTACATCCAGTGACTCAGGCCCAGATTTAGGCACCTAACTCCCATTAACTTAAAGAGGGGTTAGGCACCTAAATACCTTGGACTGAGACCCAGGTCCTCAAATCAAATTAGACTCCCCTTTTTGTATTAGCATGTTTTGTGTGAGGAAAAAACAGAGGGAGACTTAGGTCAAATAAAGGAGTTTTCCATTTAGCGCTAAAGAGGTTAGGTCCATGGTCACTTACTTCCTGCAGAGATGAGTTCCACAGTCTGCTCCTATGAAAGTTCTGACTTCTGGACTCATGAGTCTCCACCTGTTGGCTGACAGTTACATTGATCCAGTGTAATGGGAGTTTATGGTTGCAGATAGCTGCTTGAGAGATCTGCTCTAAGGCCAATTTCACAGACTGAGTGGAATATCAGGACACAGGACCTTATATTGACATTGTACATAAAAAACAGCAAGAGAAGAGAGCAGAGCATTGAACAGATGTGTTCACATAACCTGTGTTGCCACACAGACTGGCTGCTCTGTTTTGCCAATTGAGCCTTCTCAGAGTGCATGGCTTTATTCCTAGATATGCCTGAAGATCAAGAATGCATGGCTCACTATGGCCAGGTCTGCATCTTCTGGCCACTCACTGATAAAAGTGAGCATCTTTTGCCACTATGGCTGTTTTGGAGTCATTGCTACTACTGGACACTCAACACACCACAAGGCTGACTTCATCTGAAAGCAGATGCTCTTGATAGTGGGTGATGTGATACAGGAGGCAAGTTCACTGAAGCATTCCCCTCTTACCAGCATCACCGCAGTTTTGCTTGGGCTCAGCTTTAGCCAGCTTCATCCAGCTGTTGGTTTCAGGAAGTGAGAGAGAGCTGGGAGATGGTGCTGCTTGCGTTTGATAGAAAGGTGAGGGTGAGAGAGAGAGAGAGCGCGCGCGAGCTGGTATTGTCTGCATCCTGCTGGCACTTCGGCCCACCTTATCTCAGCAGCTGTCCAAAGGCTGCATGTAGGACTGGAGAGGACTGAGCCTTGTAGGACTCCATGGTAAAGGCTTTGGAAGCGGAGGGACGATTGCTCACGATGACTCACTGGGTTGGATCTCAGAGGAAGGACCTGAGCCATTTCAGGGCACGTCCATTCACCGCTGCCGCTCCTTGGAAGTGGGAGAGGAGTACTTGGCGATCAGTGGCATCAAACACTGCAGAGAGGTCCAGTAGGATGGTGTGATGCACTTCCCTCATCTATGGGAAGGGAAAATGCTTTCACCAGAGCAACAAATGTCATCTCTGTACCATTCCCTGATCTGAGCCCTGACAGAGAGATCTAGCATAGTGGCAGTGACACGTGGCTCTGGATTGATGGTCTTAAATAGAATAATAGCAGAGACACAGGCATAGGATTAATCTACCATGTCCATTAAATTTGCCCTTTCTTGAAATTTTATCTCAGCTTGGCTTCCATAATTACCGTTTTTTGGTTCTCCTGCCTCTCTGGTCATTCCTTCTTTGTCTCTTGAGGGAGTGGATGGAGTAAGGTGTTCCTCCTAGGTGCGGGAGGCAAATAAACATGTTCTTCCTCCAATCACTCATTCTCCATGAGCCCCCCATGCAGGTCTGTCCTGGTCCCTCTTTTCCCTCTATACCCTTTCATTAGGTGATCTTAGCTCAGTGCTTCAATCATCATCTTTATGTCAATGACTCCGATCTGCTTTCCCATTCCTGATCTGTCTCACTCCATCCAACCTTCTCCTGGTTATATTATGTTAACAAATGCAACACGGACAAAACTGAACTCCTGAACTAGCCTTTCCACTCTCACCATTCTCCATAACTGTGAACTGAATCATCTGACCTGCAGCCCAGGTGTCACCTTTGCCCCAAAAATTCAGACAGTGTCCAAACCTTGCCACTTCTTGCTCCAGAGGCTCTAAGACCAAGCCTTTTCTGTCTATACACCCAGGACTCACCCAGTCCATCCTCATCTCATTTCCATTAATGCAACTTCCTCCTATCTGGCTTTCCAGACACCCATATCATCCATTTCCTGTCCATTCAAACAACAGTTGCTAGGAACATTTTCCTAGCCTGTCCTCATTGTGTCACCCTCAATCTTTAAAACCCCGTCACCAGCATCCCCTTTTTCACCAGATGGAGTTAAAACTTGATGCCATAACCCTGAAGGCACTTCACAACTCTCTCTCTCCCTTCCTACTTATCCACTTACACACTCAACCCTGCTCTTTCCACTATGCCACTGGTGCTCACTTCAGACCCCATCCCCTTCTCCAAGCAGCATTTGTACATTTTCTTCCACACCCCCACCACTCACCACCAATGCCACCTCACTCTCTATCCTGGTCCTTCCTCACATTGTGGCACCCAGCCCCTAACAGCTACAGTTTCATTCAGGCATTCTGACTGTAAGACCTGGCATACACATCTAAGACTCCGAAGAACTTAGCATACTACCTTCATACCTTCATTATATGAATCAGTGTCATAACGGGTTCTTATTCTAATACAATACTTTAAACTAATCAGTGTACCACCCAATGACTGCTCACGTACCACAGTTTGAGAACCGCCAGTTTAGTTATTTAGGTGATGGGCTCCACGGAAGTTCATTGGCCTGATATTTAGAGTGCTGGAGTCAATGGGAGCTGCAGGTCCTCAGCACTTCAGAAAGTCAGGCCCCAAGTGCCCAACTTTCCTCTCTTCTCCTCTTTCCTCCTCTCTATAAGATCAAGAGCTGGGAAGTTCTTAAAGTGTGCTCTTTAAAAGCACTAATGCATTAGACCAAGTCAAATCTCTGGTGCATTTAGTCTTCTTTGCAGAAGGACGATGATTCCAGAGGGGACCTGATTCTCCATTTCCATATGGCCTTTTTGCAACAAACCGTTGGTGCAAAGCCAACAGATTTGGCCAGCATGGGGAATTTCTCTTTGGTGGGTTAAAGCTATGGTAAAAGCTCTATGTCCCTCTCCCTTGCAGCTTCCAGCACAGACTGTGGCTGAATCATCTCTGAACTCCAGAACAGCTTCGATGCGCCACAGACAACCAGACTGTTCTAATTTACACTGGGAGCTGAACTGGTCCCCAGTCATCCCTGGAACTGGGAATCTGCAAAGCCACTTTTGCCCCTTTCCTAGGACCTGAGACAAGTACAGCTCAGCCAGAACCAAAATTCAAGCCCAAAGTCTCTGTATGCTGTTGTTCAACAATACTATTCCCAAAGAGTAAGGGGGCCATCTAGCGAAGTTACTGAGATATTGCCAACATTACAGGTGGAGAAAGCTGCATATGTGGGTTTTCCCCAGGATTGTGCAGAAGTGACTACAGGTGGTACTTAAAGTGTTCTTTAAGTTGCTCACGAGGCAGTTTCTGCAACAGGGAAAAGCAGTCTGCATATAGGGAGTGTTTCCTTAAGCGACAGCACTGAACAGAAAATGAGCAAAGACACAGATTGTGAGGAGGAGTGGAACAGAACAGGTACATTCAGTTTAAATTCCATACAACAAACTTATTGACAGAATGTTAAAGTTGTATGGTTAAAGGAACAACTTAAAATCAAGACCATTTAGAAAAAAGGTTAAGTAATGTCAGGCTCTACACTGTCTCAGAGCCCCCTGCCATTTTTGTCATCTTACAATCACTCATACCTATTTTTCCGTATAGGTTAAATGAGGCACAGAAAGGGAATTACCCAAGTTCAAATAGTACTAGAACCTGTTTCTTGGATCAGAGAACAATGCCTTCCAGCCACCTCTGTGGCTTAGTTACCCTATCTAAAAATCAGGGTTAATAATGCTCGGCATCTACACAAGGCTTTAGAACTCACACTTTAAGTGCATAAGATTAGAAACACTTTGTCTGAGAGGCACTATGGTTTGGTAGTTAAAACATGGGTCTAGCACCGAGATAAACATGCTCTTCCCAGCTGTGTTGCAAGCTTAACCACAAGAGTTTAGGCAAGTCTGTTCTCTGTGCCTTCAGCAACCCCATCTACAAAATGTTAGCCCGACACTAAGGAAGGGCAAATAAGAGACATAACGAAACAAGGCTTGTCAATTTCAGAAAATGATTAAAGCCAGTCAGGGAAGAGGTAGGAGCAGAACTCAGGACCTCCTGACTCCCAACCTTCTACACGTTCCCCTAAACCAAAGTAGCAGCAGATCCAGATTCAAAATATTTGGGGTGGGGGTGAAATCACAGCTGGTTAGGAGCAACCACGACAGAGATCAGTACACAAGTAACTCAGCCGTGCGCACACACGCCCAAACCCTTTTTAGATAAGCATTTAACATGCTTAATAAAAAATAAAAACCCTACTGCTTGGTATTCAATTTTCAAAGGATTAAAATCTGCCCAAATCGCAAACTGATTCCTTGGGATGCTCCCCATTCCATGGGAAACTGACACTTTTAAATCCCATGATTTGGCTGTGAGACTATTAAAGTAGATTTGTTTGTAATAATGGGAAAAGCACACAAGTTCCCTATCCCTCCTGTCACCTGAAAATAGATTAACCATTTTGGCTCAAATTTACCAAACATTCACCTTCAGGCAGAGACTAAGCATGGAAAACTTCAGCTAAGAGGCGGGAGTTCCACAAAGTGATGAGTAAACTGAAAATGAAGTTGCACTGGAAATTCCTAGGCCACCCTTCCTACAACACAGTTGTGTCTGGGCACTGCTCTACAAAGGGAATGAGAGATTTGTTTCTCTCCTAAAACAGAAACAAGGCTGAAGAGAGATTAGATTATGAAGCAAAATTAGGAAAATACTTTAGATTATTAAATCAAAGTGATGTGCAGGACAGGGTACAAGGTCTCCTAGATGTGACCACAGGTTCTCCAACCACCATGCAATTTATACCCTGCTGGAAAAGTAGAGAGAGTTTGAAAAGCCATTTGCTGATTCGTACCATTTTTTACATTGAGTCAGGAGGGAAACAAACCAAATTGCCCCCCCCCCTTTTTTAAGCCCCAACCCTAAAGCTTTAATCTTCCCCCCTACACCCACCTCTCTGCTTCACCTATATGTACCAGGTAGAGCAGTCTTCCCTCAGCTGCTGGCTGCTCCCTGTAGGCAGGTAGGTCATCAAGAATAAGGAGATTAGTAGAACAAATTGTCTGGGAAAACCCACAGCCAGCTGGAAAGGACAGGCACCTCAGGAGTCCCACAGTCAATTTAAGGGCAAGGGGGAAAACAGCCATCTCCCTAGAGATGCATTCTAACCACACTTTGAAAAGCATGAAAAATATGAATAAACAATGGAAATTGAGTTTGTTTGTTTTTTAAAAACCAACAATGTCAAATACACATGTACAGGCAGCTCCTGAAAGGCAGTTCCATGTGCTGGGTGGTTCAGGGAGATCAGGGGGGCTCATTATATTCAGCAGTTCCTGGAGCTTCATAGAGGACAGAAGATGCTTTTGTGTGGGATTTAAAGCCTATTTCAAACCATTGGAGGGAGAGCCCTATAGGTCTTGGCTGCAGACTCAGTTCAGACAGGCAAATGGAGATATTTGCAGTAACTGTAGCAGATTGAGGAGGAGGATTGGGGAAGCTGAGGAAATAGCAAAATGAGGAACCCTTGGAGACGATGCTGAGGACTGTCTCTGGCTCAATGTCCACCCAAGCAACACCCAAGGAGGAGTCCACTCAGAGTCTGACAGAGAAGGATGTTCCACATGAGCAGCCCTGCTCGGCCTGTGGATTGCTCACCACCTGGAATGAGTTGCGGATCAGCTCCTGGCTGAAATCCACCATTGCACCTTTCACAAAGGCCAGGCTGTCCACGTCCACAACAACACGAGCACCACCTTGTTCAAACACCCTAGGAAAGAAGAATATGTGGCTTGTTATAACCCTGCAGACATAAAAGGGAAAAGCACACTTCCAGAGTATAAAGGAATACACTGTGATCACTTCCCTCCCCTTACTGTGCTGTGATCACCCACCTCCTCCCTTCAACATACATTATTACACATACCCTTCTCACCACCTTAGTCCACAGAAGTCTCCCCCATCATACACCCACACCTCTTTATCCTCTGTCCTTGCCTGTCATCAGGATTGATAACTGTGTCCAAGGAAAACTTGTACTGGAATCCAGAGCAGCCACCTCCCTCCACCTGCAGCCTGAGAAACTCAGACCCTTCTATAATCTCCTGCAGCCTCTGCAAAGCAGAAAGGGAGGAGCATTAAAAGATCTGCAATCTTCACATGCAAGCAGACAGCATCTACTTCCAATCCCATATCAAGCCTGCAAGATGCCTCAACGGGATAAGGGCCAGAATCAGAGCAATATGGAAGGGGCACCTGTATGACCTTGGGGAGGCAACTCATAAGCAGCCAGGTCTGCAGCATACCCCTGTCCACCACAGCCATGTGTGGGGAAGACCTCATGCAGCTCATCTGAGAGATGAGGGGGAAATCACTGATTTCCCAAGACTCAGCTATCATGAAGTCTGCAGTTGCCTCAAAGGGGTGTCTGAAAGGGGAGGGAGGGTCATCAGTGAACCGCACAGATTATTATAAAATCCTTTGGGAACCTTTAGGTCAAGTAGCTACAAGTAGCATGATGTTACAGGCACTTCAATAGTAGGGAATGCCAGGCACTGCAACAATCTTCTCAATGACACGCAGACACAACAACACACCATGAGTGCTTTCTAGAGAATTGTACCTTCACACAGCTGTTGGTGAGGTAGATCTGTCCCTCGCTAGAGTCAGATACTGGTTGCCCTGGCTTAGAAGAGGATGATGCCCACTGCACCCAGATGCTTGGTACATAGGCTCCATTCTGAGAAGAACAGGGTGGTGTTCTCACTAGGCGCAGCAAAGTAGGAGAAAGGCTGCTGTGAAAAGATGGGGATGGAAATAGTCAGCAAGGCAGGTGAAAAGCACAAAGGTTACTAGAGCAGAGCTCCAGAAAGGAGATTTTAAGAAAGCAGGTGTGTGGGGGGTGGAGGGGAATTCTCAGTGAAAGGGTAGAAACAACCTAAGATGGATGGGGAGTGGCAAGGAAGAGGAGAAAAGCCTAATCTACACTGCTTCAATATACATATAGCTAGTGACAGAACAGAGAGATTATAGAATCAGGCTGGTTCACAGCAATGATCAGATTAGTCTGGTATCGGGAATATGACAGCAGCCACTATCAGATGCTTTGGAGGCAGGAGCAAAGAACACCCGAGCCCACCGTGCTGGGCGACCTTGCGCTCAGAGGGAGTCCATGGGGAGATGGCTTGTGCCCTGAACCAAGAGTGTCCGTGTCCATCACCTGTCTGACACCCGGTCTATTATAGGTACCTTAGCTACAGGCGAGAATATTTTGCTACCTGCTGCCAACTCTTGGCCCGGCACCGAGCACTAGCGAGTCCCAGGAGCACCTGCGCATTATTCTAAAGCGGTTTCCTCTGGCAGGGTCACACTGCGCAGCGGAGCTAACCGCGCCCTCGGCCCGAGGTGGTCCGTGCCCTCTCCAGGGGCGCCACCCGCCGGGGAACGGCCGGGTCAGGCGCCGCAGCGGGGCTTGGCGCAGCCGCACGCTCGCTGCACGGCAGGGGCCGGGTGCTCGGGGCGGGGCTCCAGGAGAGGGAGCTGCAGGCGCTCAACAGGCGGGCGGCGCGGGGATGGCGATGCCGCCCCTGCCGTGCGGCGCCCCCCACACGCGCCACGGACGGAGCGGGGATCCCGGGCTACTGTCCAGGCTCCACCCGAGCCCGGCGAAAGGGCCGCAGCGCTACCTGCACCGACCGCCGGGACGCAACCTCCTCAGACAGCTCAGCAACACCCCTAGCGCCGCCATCTTGCACCAGTGGCTCTTAGAGTGCCCCGCCCACCTGCCACGCCGCTATTGGCGCAGAACCCGTGAGGCCACGCCTCTTCCTGCGGCCGAGTGACGTGAGGCCTGCCATGACAGCTACCGAGGCGGAAGAGCCAGGGAGGAGGTGCGCGGGCGCGTGCGTGGTAGCAAAGCGGTTTTAGGAACCTAGCGTCTTGCGTTTGGTTGCTAAGCAACAGACTGGCTGATGGGGTTGGCTCACCCTGGCCAGAGCCTCCCCGGCTCCAGTTTCCCACTTTGCCTGGCTCTCTGGGGTCCGCTGACCCCCAAACAACTAGGGTTGCCCCCTTTCTAATTACACAAAACCCAACATCTTAGCTCCGCCCCTTCCCTGAGCCCCCCCCCTTGCGCCGAGGCCCCCCCACTGCTCACTACATTCCCCCTCCCTCACTTATTTTCACTGGGCTGGGGCAGGAGGTTGGGTTGCAGAAAAGTAGCTTGCAGGCTGTGGGATGGAGCCAGAAATGAGGGGTTCAGGGTGTGGGAGGGGGCTCCAGACTGGGACAGAGGGTTGGGGTGGAGGAGGGGTGAGTGCTCCCCCATCTGGGGGTGTGGGCTCTGGGGTGGGGCTGGGGATGAGGGGGTTGGGTGCAGGAGAACGCTCCAGGCTGTGGGGGTGGGGCAGAGGGGTTCAGGCTGTGGGAGGGGGAACTGGGCTGTGGGAGGGGGAACTGGGCTGGGGCAGGGGGTTGGGGTGGGGGGGGGCGAGGGCTCTGTCTGGGGGTACAGGATCTGGGGTGGGGCTGGGGATGAGGGGTTTAGGGTGCAGTAAAAGGCTCCAGGTTTGGGGCACAGGCTTACTTTGGGCAGCTCCCAGTCAGCAGCGCAGCGGGGAGGCTAAGGAAAGCTTCCTGCCTGTCCCGACTCTGTGCTGCAACTAGAAGCAGACAGCAGGTCCAGCTCCTAGGCGGAGGCATGGCAGACAACTCTGCGCGCTGCTCTCGCCCTGAGGCACCACCCCGTAGCTCCCGCGGCCAATGGGAGTGCAGAGCCAGTGCTCGGGGCAGGAGCAGCACCCGGAGCCCTGAGGCCCCCGTGCCTAGGAGCCGGACCTTCTGGCTGCTTCTGGGGTGCAGCGCAGAGCCAGGATAGAGGGGGACTAGCTTGCCTTAGCTCCGGTCGGCAGTGCTGACTGGAGCTACCAGGATCCCTTTTCGACCGGGTGTTCTGGTCAAAAACCGGACACCTGGTCACGCTATGAGCAACAGCCCCAGAACCAACGTCGCAGCCAGGGCAGCCCTGGTCATTGGCTGGGCTCTGAGGGAAAGTCACTGACTCCTTCCCCCAGTGTAGGGCCCTTGACTCTGATCGTACCCCCTTCCCCGCCGAGTCCTGCGGCTAGTCAGGACCATTTGGCCCTTCCTGCCTTCCTTCTCCTGCGCATGGCGCTGGCCTAGGCCCCGTCTCAGAGACGCATCCCCCCCATTAAATCTTCTGTCCCGTTTGTCCAGGTGCTGCTGCAGCGGTGGAGTGCCTGGGCCTGGCCTGCAGAGTCATCAGAGGCCATGGCCCTTCTGGTGGGAAGCGCACTGTGCCAGCAGGGGAGTCAGCCAGTACTGATGGCCCTTGAACTGCTTTCATTGTCAACCCTCTCCCAGGTGTCCCACCCCGGCACCCACAGGACAGTGGCCACAGCACAGCACTGCACAGACTGGGTGTTTTAATCCAATACGAGGGTTAAGATCCAAAGTGAGGGTCACAAACCAAAATGGAGCTCACAATTGGACGCAGCCAATCCCCAATCTCACACACACAGGCCTATTCCCCTCCCACTGATTTAAAAGGAGCTAATCACAGGCATGAAGTTGAGCACATGGATAACTAATTGTAAGATAGAGGCCTACAGTTGCCTAATGCTGTGTTATGCTCTACAAGGGTTGTTCCAGTTGGCCAAGCAATAAACCTGGCTCCTAGGATGAGAGAGGGCCTTTAGGAGAAACAGTAACATCTGCTCTTGGTTTATTTATACCATCTTAAACCTGGTGATCTAGACCTGTCTATGCAATTTACCTTTTTTTGTCCTTGGATTAACTATAATAATTACTATGGAATTATTAAAGTATCACATACAAGCTCACAGGAAATCAGGATGCTAATCTAGTTATTTGCAGCATATTTATGAATCCCCAAACCAGGAATAATGTAAATCTTAATTAAATAAAAGTGTTTCTTTTTACTTCTGTTGCTATTATTTAATCAACATCTCTAAAGGCAGACTCTTGGAGGAGTAGCACCAACGTTTTCTTTTCCCTGGGAATGCTGCACCCCTGCTCCAGCTTTAGAGTAGCCACAGAGTTGGTGCCTATGAGCAGACTGATTGCTTCTGTGGACTGCAGCCAGAGATGGGGTTGGGAATCCTGTCTTCCCTTTAACTACTGCACCACGTTCAGTTCTCTCTTGCTGACAGTGTGTATTGGATTGACCTCTGTGTACTGGATTACCCTGCTGCATGATAGCATGTCACATACGTAGATATTTGGCAAACTTAATTTCTGCAGGACAACTTGCAGGATTGGGGCCTGATTGCTGATATAGAGGAAACTGAAACTGATTCACAGCGGGAGTGAAAACAGGAAAAAAATCCAATCTCTTTTAGTGTTGGTGTTTTTAGTAACAGTAGTGGTAAAAAATGTGACAACATGACTTCTCTTTCTAGATGTTGCCCAGATTGTAGATCCCCTTGCAAACAGAGGATAAGGCCTAGAGAGAAGCAAGGGTGAGCCAGCTGGGCTCATTTTCAACTAATTTCATTAATACTTTATTAGCTAGACAAGCTAAACAGATGTAATTTGAGTGTGAACATAGTACTAGCATGGATTCCAGCACATGTTGGCATGCCTGGCCGTGAAATGGTAGAGAAGGAAGCAAAAAATGCTTTAAAAATGCAGCAATTGCTATAAAGAGTCCTTTGAGTAAGAAGGAATTAAAAAATGTAGTTAAAAGGGATTTTAAAAGGCATGCCAAGAATTGTGGCCCAAGGAGAAAAGAGGAAGATGATTCTATGACATATACCCCAAAATAGAGGATAATGTGCTACTGTACTCCAAAGGTATGTAAGGTGAAGTACTCAAAGTTAGTACATTAACTGGTCACTGTGGTTTGAATAATAATGTCTATTTATTGAATAGACATAAAGATGGGTTATGTAACATATGTAAGGTTAAATAAACAGTTGATCACCTGATACGGGACTGCAGGGAGCGTTCCCCAGGAAAAAGAGCCTCTTTATGAAAAATGTATGTTTTCAAGAGACAGAATATACTGTGAGGGTTTAGTGAGAACCTCAGGAAAGTAGGGTAACATTAAAAAATCTCTACTGTGTGTTTTAAGGATATTGAGCAGCATAAGAGAGTATAGTAGCATGAATGTACAAGGAATATGGGAAGTGGCAGTTATAGACTCAGTAGGTAAGTGTGCTTCACCATAAAACATAAGAAGGTGTTGTCAATGTATAAGAAATAGACCCCTCAGATATCTGCTAGAAGTAAGTCTGACCAGGGAAGGGTTCATGCTGTATTTGGGTCCCCTAGTTTATTAGTAGCCATTCCTAAGATAATCATTAAGCAGTGTACTGCTGTCTCTCTCATCTAGGGTCATGCACAGGATTTTCCCCTCATAGCTTTTATTTTAATTTTTATTTTTTAAGTCTTTTATGATTCCTGGTAATGATATCTCTTTTGTACACTCCCTTGTATTTCAGACACTGGAGCAGAGTGTGTCTCTGTCCCCTAAACTCGTCTTTATCACCTTGATTGCTTGCTTCATTCTATTTTGTGGGTTTGGCCTGTGCTTTGTGTTTCCTTCCCTAGTCTGGTTGCTGGTTCCTTATTGGGTGAACATGTGTTTTAGCTCTGCTCAGTTTGCTGCTGTGAGGTAATCTGCTAGTATGAGCTGTGGGGAGATTTGTGGTAGTCTAGCTGTTTGAATTGGTTAATAAATCACCTTGAGCACACTTCAGTTTTGGGTGGGGTTTGCTCTAATGATTTGGAAGCTGGTGGTAATAAGGTGTAAGGAGTGAATAGCTATATAATGAGAGTCTCAAACAAACTTTTGTTGGGATTTGAGTTTTGATTGTCTAGTGCTTTGTGGTGGAGGGAGCATTTATTTGCTGTCCTGGTTGATGTAGCATGAGACCTTAACTGTTCTTTTCTGGATGGTGATTAGGATGAGGGAAGTCATCCAGTTCTGCTCTGTGGTGGACTGTTGCTGTGTACATAAAGCGTTTGTTTGTTGGACTGCAAATGTAAGGTTGCTATAGGGATGTTGTTTCACTAGGTGTAACTGGCTGTTAAACTAGAGTCCTGGATTTTACTCTCAAATGATTGGATTATACTACTGATCAGCTCTAGCAGTAGTCTTATTGATGGATAGTGTGTCTACCTAGTGACTTTCTCATTCCACAGGTCTCATTGTGTTTTTGTAAACAGTCTTTTGTTCCTGTCTGTGTTTATGATGAGACCATGTGGGTATGCATAAACTAGGGGGTGTTCAATCTTCATGTGTGCATTACAACATTAGTCTGTTTGTGTTATCTTGGGGCTCTCTGAAATGTCTTTCTGAAGTGCTTTTTCTGAGTTGACCAGTAGGCCCTTCTGTTGCAGTAACTGTCAGAATGCATGAATTATTTTTTGAAATCCTATTCTGCACTTGATGCCTTGATAACAATTCTATTTTGTACCATTTCTAAGATCCAGTACCAGATTAAACAAATCTTTTGTCTCAAAGCCTATGAAATAGAACAAGAGACCATGTGCCTTTATTATTATTACTATGTTTGAACATCTGTTGAAGTAAAGATATGGTTGGTGGGTAGCTCGTCAGGGAGGAGTCCCATTTAACTCTCATGGAATATGTTGCTGAGGGTGACCTATTATTTTGCTTTATTGAGAATGCTACAGAATAGTTTGCAGATTATGCTATTTCAGTTGAGTAACTCTGCTCAAAATTCCTGTATAGGCAGGCTTTGCATCTGGAGCACAAAGACTGGAGATGGAGAGAAGGAAATGCTTTCTGAGGGCCCTGAGGAAAGAACTCAAGATACACAAATCAAAGCACTTTGCAAGCAGCTGGACCAAAAGAGATACTCAGGTGGGTTAAAGTCTCTGGACATGTGCTTTCAGAGGACAAACCACTCCCTAAGCATTTACTTGTAGTAGGCACTAAGGGATCTTTGTTTACTTGAGACTCTGTAGAGTGAACCACTTATGAACCTTCCAGGAAAATTCCCCTGACAATCTAAAAGAAAAACATTGTTTCCTGGAGTGATAAAACTTTTGAGGGGAAAAATGGTGGCTTCTGGAGACAGTCTTCCACAGTTGCACTAATTCTCTTGTAGTCTCTTCATATAGAGAATCTTGTCTGGAGGACAGATAGTCAGATGATCTGACTAAGCAGGGGCTTTACATTTGATCAATTTGAAGCTGAGTGGAGATAACTGTGATAGAGGCCTGAAAAGGCTGCCTCATCCCTGTCTCATGCCACATTCCTGCATCAAAGCATGCGAGTGTTGGTGTCTTTGATCTACAAATGTCAATGATCTAACAAGAGCCAATATGCTCTAATAAATTTGTTAGTCTCTAAGGTGCCACAAGTACTCCTGTTCTTTTTGCGGATACAGACTAACACGGCTGCTACTCTGAAACCTAACAAGAGCCAAGTATTTCCTACAGCACTGAATTAGTGCAGAGTGGCTTTAAATCTATTTTAGGGTGTCAGATTGAGTCAAACATCCTTTTAAACATAATTAGAAAGCAGTAGTGGTGGTGGTTTTTTTTTTTTTTTTTTTAAGTCACCTGTTTCCAGTATCCATGGAGTAAATTTGGAGCCCATGATTTAGTGTTACTGGGGGATTATGAAGCAGAGTTGACTCATACTATAGCTGCTGCAGGTCAAAGAGTGCAACTGCCTTCTTGAAATAACACTTGCTGAAATCCCTTTTACAAAGTCTGACTAATGAATGAGGCTACAGATCAGCCTGCTGACATTGCTCACTCGCTGTTGCTTGAAGGAAGAACATTTCCACTTGCTTTTGTAGGAATTCCTTCTATTGCTCTAGCTGGGATCTGCCCACTTGGGCTGCTAATCATCTTTTGCATGTGAATGCCCTCATCAGCTGTTCCTGATTCCCCTCCACTCCCTTAGAAACTGAATTTACCAATAAAGAATTTAGGAATGGGTAGATTTCCAGTAGAGGCTTTGGAGAGAGGGCCTAGGAGGGGAAGCTACCATATAACTGTCCTGGTTCTCTCTCTGTGGTTCTGCTCCTACAAGACATGCTGTGCAGGTCACAGCTTCTCTCCCTCTCAAACCAGCTCTTTCCTTGTTGATCTTAGACTTTCTCTCCTCTAGGGTGCAACCTTGCTCACACCTTCACCTGATCTCATTCCTCCTGCACTCCACCCAAGCCACTCCCTTCCTCTTCTTTGCCTGCTTGTCTTTCACATAGTCCTTTTCCATCTCTCACGTCCAATTTGAGCCTATCAATCACTTCTCCTTTGGACCCTCTCTCCAGTCCAGGGCAGTCTAGTTTAAATGTCCCGGGGGATGGGGTTACCACCACTTCTTATGGGAGACCACTCTGCAGCCTAATCCAGTTTGCTGTTGGGATATCCAGCCTGCATTTTTCTTTCCTTAATTTAATCTCATTAGTCCTATGGATCCATCACTGGATCATCTTCAGTAACTGCTCCAATTTTTCTGTTTACACCTTTTCAATATTACAATTGCATAGCTTCTTCTCTCCGTAGTCAGCATTTAACCAGGAGTGTTTATTCCCAAATACCAAACTAATTACCTCCTATTCAAGTTTGCTAAATACAGTTTAAAACAATGCATCCCAGTGAACAACGAAGGTTCTGTAACCTTACTCTGGCACCCAACACACCACTAGCCAGACAAAAAGGCAATCAGGTGCCTGCCCTGAAGAGTTTCCATTCCAAATGAGACTGCAGAGGGGATGGGGTAACATTAAAAGGGGTGCTACGGGAAGAGGAAAGGGTGTGGTAGTACAATAAGAAGCTGTACATAAGAATGCCATACGGGGAGCAGGTGTAGGTAGAAGGGGAAGGCGCATGCCAATCTCTCTCCTCTCCCTGAGCGTGGGTGGAAGGGCCAGGAGCCTCTTCCCTGATGCAGGTGGAAAAGGATGGCTCCATGTGCACCCTATGTGGGGAAGAGAGATGGGAGGAGTTTGGGGCTCAGACTGAATCCCCTACCTTGTATCCCTGACAGTCACTGAGAAAAGCTCCAACAGGGAGGAGACTGCGAGGGTGCCGCTTGCCAGCCCCATTATATGTGTGGCAGGAATGAATCCCACATGTGGCCTGATGCTGGTCAGTTACAGGAAGGGGGTGTCCCTGATCACCCGGTTTAAACTGGCTTCCTGAGTGTGCTGGGCAGGGTGATTGTGTAGGGTACACAGGAACCATTTGAGGAGTCTTGGGGATTGGGTGGGCAGGGCTGTGGGTTCTATCCATAAACTAGACCAGCTTTGGCTCTGGGCAGCACGCTTTGGCCCTGGGTGGCATGGCTCAGGTTACAGGCCCCCCTGCCCAGGGCTGAAGCCCATGGGCTTGGGCTTTGGCCTTCTCGCCCTGGCCAGTGGGGCTCAGCGGGTTTAGGTTTTGGTCCCCCCTCCTTCTGACAACAAAAATTACTACACGACCCCAGGAGGTCATGGTGCAATGACGTTTGAGAATCCCTGAACTAGAGTGAGCATGCAAAATTGCTGGCTGCTTTACACCCCAGCTGTTCCTTGCCACTTCTGCTCTGGGGTTAGATTTCAGTGAGAGATGGCTCCTGAGTCAGTGGTTTTCAGACATGTTAGTCACAAACTCTGGCACATCTTCTAGGGGGGATAGGTTGGTCCAGCAGCAGAGACCAGCGGTGCTACTGGCTCTTGTGACTTTTAAAATCATGAATCTTGTGATAGTGTCTTTCCTAAACTCCGCGCCTGATAGCAGGAGCGCACACAAGAACCTCCGCTTCCTGTTTTGTAACCAGGGAGAGGGCGGGGGAAGGAGGCTTCTGGCCCTTGGCTTTGTGGGGGGAAGACTGAGAGCCTGAGCCGAGCGCCCCTGCAGCCCCAAACCAGAAAGGGACTAAACACTCCCGGATGTATGTAAAGAAATCCATTCTCAGGTTTCTGTGGGGTGTTTGAACCCTCTGTGCGGCTCGGCCGGGCCCGGGATCTCTGGCCCTACTGGCCCGTGGCGGTCCGGACGGGTCACGCTAAAGGCTTCTTGTCTGTGATATGGCTGGGCCTGGGCGCCCAGAGCCAGGAGTCCAGAGCGGCACCCCCAGCCAGGGCCGGCTCTGGCTTTTTTGCTGCCCCAGGCAAAAAAGCCGCTGGCCGCCCCCTCCGCCCCACGGGGGGGGGGGGAGGGTGGCAAGCCCTGGCGGGGGCTCCGCTCTACCCCCCCGCCCCCGGCGGCCGGGGGGAGGGCGCCGGGGGGGAGGGCCACAAGCCCCGGCGGGGGCTCCGCTCTCCCCCTGGCGTCCAGGGGGAGGGGGGCCGGAGCCCTGGGAGGAGGGCGGCGAGCTCCAGCCGGGGCTCCGCTCTCCCCCCGGCGGCCAGAGCGCAGGGGGCAGGGCGGTGAGCCCCAGCCAGGGCTCGCTGCTCTCCCCCCGGCGGCCGGGGGAGGGCGGCGAGCCCGGCCGTGGCCCCGCTCTCCCCGGGGGCCGGAGCGCCGCGCCGCCCCCCTCCAGGTGCCGCCCCAAGCACAAGCTTGGTGGGCTGGTGCCTGGAGCCGGCCCTGCCCCCAGCGCCCCGCTGCCCGCACCTGGCCCGGCCCCGCCTACGGTGGGCGGCTCCCTCGCAGTCAGCTGAGCACAGGGGCGGGTCTAGGGCCGCTGGCTCTCGGGTGACCTGCGGGTGACTCAGGCTGCGCCGCACTTCCCGGATCCTCCTCTCCCCGCTCTGGTGCCGGCTGGACCATGCTCGCCCTGACCGTGGCTCTGCTCCTGGCCCTCGGCTCTGTGGCGCGGGCCGAGCCCCTCAAGTTCGTGGACTGCGGTGAGTGGCTGCTGCCCGGCTCCGCGGGGCGCTGTGAGCTCTAGCTTGGCGCCGCCCGGCCATGCCACGCTCCTGCAGCCCCGGGCCGTGTGCGAGCTGGGTCGGGTGCCGCACACCTCCCCCCGCCGGGCTGGGGCGGCTCGGCCGGGTTTGCTCCAGTTCCACGAACCCCTGGGAGGGCTGGGGAGGGGGTGAAAGGTGCAGGGAAGTCTTGGAGAGGCTATTTTCCTCTCTGGGCCGGCTGGCTCCGACCCTGGAGGGTTTCCTAGCGCCCTCCCCGCCCGCCTGGGAGTTGCTGTCAAGGCTTTTCCAGCTTTCCCTTACTAAGCATCCCCTGGCCTCCATTGGGAGCACTTAATGTGTTTGTAACCCCCTTCTCCGGTACCTAGCGGAGTCCTTAGCTACGCAGGTTAACCTTGTTGCTCCCTGATTGACAGCACTTGTAGGACGCTGCACACTCCCTCCCTGTTCCTCTTCTAGGTCCTAGGTTACAGACTGTGGTGGCTGGTATGTCTCTGGTCTGTTGAGAAACCAAGGAGAGACTCCCTAACAGCGGTTCTGTGCTTGTTGAGCTAAGGGTGAATTTAGGGACTGGGATACTACAGCGAGGAGATCCATAAAGTACCTGCATTTCTTACTTCAAACTTCACCAGCTCTCCAAATCATTTTATTCGATGTTAATTGTTTAAATAGCATTCAGTGAGTGTCCAGATGTGTGCCAGGTGTCACACAGAGCCCGTCTCGTCTCTGCTAGGCTTGCAGTAAAGGCAGATAGCAGCCGCTGACTCTCTCTTTCTGTGGAGAGCAGCCATGGAAAATTCATGCATGTACCATTGAATAAGTAACTCCTGGAGTTTCCAGCTCAGTTTCCCAGTGCCCCTTTGAGAGCAATGGGAAATCCTCTCTTCTTCAGCCTCATGTGCGCATCCAACTCTCTCCCCATCTAGCCAGCTTTTGTTAGAATTTCAAAATGAATAGCCTGACAGAGGGCCAGAGATTATATTTCTGTCTGTCTGTCTGCATTCAACAGTGTGTTCCAATCTTCTTGAATCAGCAGGATCGGCTCTAGGTTTCTTGCCGCCCCAAGCAAAAAAAAATTTGGCTGCCCCCCCGTCCCAGCCCTGGGCTCCTCACCAGACCCCCCTGCTGCCCCAGCCCTGGGCTCTCTCCCCCCTCACCTGCACCCTCCTGCCGTCGCAGCCCTGGGTCATGGGTAACTCGCTCCCACGGCAGGTCATTCAGCAGGAATTTTAGATGTGCACAGAACACAGACAGGATTGGTTCCCATATGGTTACAGAACTGCAGTAAAGTGGAACAGTTTTCAGCTTGTGTGACTGGAGGATATCTGGATGCATTTTAGAAGACTGTCCTACATAAATGAAGAAAAGTTGAGGTGCCTTTATTATTCTTTTGTTCCTCTCTTTCTTTCTATGGGGAATTTGCCAATGCAATATCACTGTCTTCCTTTTAAACAAACAAACAAAGGCAACGGCTGTTGAAAATAGCAATTCCAGTCCTAATAACCACTGGGAAGCATTTCTTGCTCAATTTTATCCTACTTTTTCTACAGCAAGTTACAGTGGATCAGTATATTTGATTTGGGAGAAATGAAGTAACAGCTGCCCAAACTGAGCTTGAGCACTCCTGAATTTTGAGGTGTTCAAATCTGGAAGGCAGGTGCACGGCGGGGGGGGGCGGGAGAGGGGCCTGTGGCTCCGCAGGGGAGCATGGCAGCATGTATGCAGCAGTGTGTCTGGCACTGCGTGGAGCCAGACACACTGGTCTGAGTGGCACGGTAAGGGGGCTGGGGAGTTGGATGGGGTGGAGGTTTGGGGGGGGCAGTCAGGGGCAGGGAGAAGGGAGGGTTAGATGGGTCAGGGGTTGGGGGGGCAGTCAGGGGACAGGCAGCGGTTGGATAGGCGTGGGAGTCCCGGGGGTTTGTCAGGGACAGGTAGGGGGTGGGGTCCTAGGGGGGAAGTCTCAGGAGGGGGCAGTTGGGGACAAGGAGAAGGGAGGCTTAGATAGGGGGTGGGATCCTGGGGGGCAGTTAGGGGCAGGGGTCCCGGGAGGGGATGATCAGGGGACAGGGAGCAGGAAGGGTTGGATGGGTTGGGGTTTCTGTGGGGGGCAGTCAGAGGGAGTGGATAGGAGCAAGGTGGGCTACCTTCCCTCCCCGTGGAGTGTCCTTTTTTTTTTTTTTTTTTTTTTTTTTTGTTAAAATATGGTATCCCTACCTTCACAGTGCAGCTCTCCATTCACTGCAGCATGAGGTCTCAGCTACCTCCCTCCCTCCCCCCTCTTTCCTGTTGGTAGTGGCCAAGGGAATGCTGGGAAATGTAGTTCTTTCCCTGCTCGAGGGCTGGTAGGCAGGGAGCTAACCAAGGAACTACAGCTCCCAGGCCCCCCTGTTGGTTCTCAGCTCCATGCTGGATCCCTGCTGCCCCTGCAAATGGGCTGCCCCAAGCACGTGCTTGCTTTGCTGGTGCCTAGAGCCACCCCTGTTCCTGAAACATTAACTTAAAAGTGGTTTGGTGCTCACACTGTCACGGGACTGACACTTACAAGAAATCAAACACTCACCGAAGTAGGCTGAAGGAGGCAGTTCAGGAAAATCTACACTTTCCACTGATGGATGTACCAAAGTATATTTCAAATATATATATATATATATATATAGCAACTCTCTGGCTGCCATCCTAGAACTGTAAGCTCTTCCGATTAGGGACCCTGGGCTAGATTCACAAAGTGGATTGAGGAGTTGGGCATTGCAATGCTTAAGTGCCCTGCCACCCAGTGGAATAATTTGCAGTCTCACCTTAGGGGAGATTTAGGTGCCTATGTAAGGGATTCTCAGAAGCCAGCAAGCTGAGTGGGGAGAGCTACCTAAGCTAGCCAGGAGTGAAATGCAAGGGAAAGGGGTGGGGATTAAGGCCCAGATCCATAAAGATACTTAAGCAACTAACCCCCATTGGTCTGAGCCCTAAGCACCTGACTGACAGGCCAGAGGCCTGTTTCTGCTTGGGATTCTCACCTATGAACCTTCTCCTGGTATTAGGTGCCCTAAACCAGGTCATCCCAGAGTATGCCCCACCCCATCACAGCTAATAGCCCAGTGCTTGGGGCCATCACTGGGGATGTGGGAAGCCTGATTTCAAGTCCCTGCTCTGCCTGACTTGGAGCAAGAACTTGAACCCAGGTGTCCCACGTTCCAGAGGAGTGCCCTAACTACCAGGCTACGTGGGAAGCTGTTCTGCTTTGTATAAATATTCATTAGGCCAGAGAGGGAGACTGACTCTATAGCCTGGTGGTCAGGGTGCTCAGCTGGGCTGTGGGAGAATCAGATTCAAGTCCCAGCTCCAAATTAGGCAGCATGGGGATTCCATCCCAGCTATCTCACATCCCAGCTGAGTACTGTAACCACTGGGCTAGTGGGGATTCTGGGACCCATGCCTGTGGCCCTCCAGCTGTCCTTTGTGTGAGTTAAGTGTACTGTGAGCCTGCCTAATGGATTGGCACCCATAAGAGGGAGAAGAGAATCCCACTGGGGCTTAGGTGTGAGCAAGGGCTCTAAGCAGCTTATTAGCTGTGGGATGGCATCAGGACTGAGATCATTTTATACGTGCCCACTGGCAGAAATATAATAATAGGATATCTCCATTAATTATTATCTCCTAGAACTGGAAGGGACCTTGAAAGGTCATCGAGTCCAGCCCCCTGCCTTTACTAGCAGGACCAAGTACTGATTTTGCCCCAGATCCCTAAGTGGCCCCCTCAAGGATTGAGCTCACAACCCTGGGTTTAGCAGGCTAATGCTCAAACCACTGAGCTATCTCTCTTATAGCCCTCCTCCTTTATAGGAGTCTAAATCCCCATAGGTTCCTACAGAGTTAGGCAGCAGCTGAGCAGGGTTCTGTTAGTGTCACTGGCACTTAAATGTTGGGTCTAAAGGGCCAGTTAGGCACCTAAGGAGCTAGTCTTGTTTGTACTGCACTTTGTACTCTATGGCCCTGCTTCTGGTAGAGAGACTGCTGGGTTCTGTGGTGATAACCGCCTCTGAACAATGGATAATGATAAATGGCAAGATAACAAGTTAGGGGATGGTATCCAGTGGGATTCTGTAAGCTACATTGATCCAGGCATGTCCATCTTGTGAAACAATCGCACTGATCTGAAAGGTGTATAAAGAGCATATCAGCAAAGTTGAGCAATAACACTACATTGGGTAGCGTTCAGAGACCAGTTGGGGCAGAGAAATAACACAGAGGCCTATGGAGAATAAAGGCAGGAAGGGACTGGTTTTTAAAGGTATTTAGATGCCTAAAGATTCAGATAGTTTCCTAATGACTTCTCTTCCCCCCCCCCCCCCCCCCCCGCCTCTCCCAGGGTGGAGCAGGGAGAAACCAGTGACTAGTCATGCTGAGAAAGACATAGGAATCCTAATGAATGATGGCAGACCTGTTGATAAGCCAACACAAACATTATGTATTGGCTTTTGTATGAACCACGGCTCAATATCTAGCTTCTATGGGGAGGTCACATTGACCCAGTGTTTTTGTTAAAATAAAGACAAAGGTGATATGGGGAGTAAAGAGATGAAGTGACCTTCCCTCCCTCCAATCTAACTCACCTCTGGCCTCCATAAACAAGATACGGTGTTATAAAATGACAGATTGCTCTTTCTCAAAGGCTGAGACAAGACTGGAAACCGGGCTTTTTTGGCTAATTAGAAAGATCTCTCCAAGGTTGCTTTTTGTTGGTCACATCGAGTTTAGTAACAAACTTCCTTAACTGATATCTCAGTAATTGAGTTAAAGCTAAATTTCTCCCCCAATGCAGTGAAGCAAGAGAACTCTAAAGCTTTATCATAAGCATTGTACTCTGCAAGAGAGTAGGAGTTCCCTGGTATTGATAAATACTCAATGCTGCCTTTGTCTGCCACCGCCTGTCTTTAGGGCTTGCAGAGTGCATGCCCACCCACTGACAGCACTACCTTGCTGATGAGGAAGTTTAGTTGATCTTGTGTTGCACTCCAGTGCTCCCAGGTGAAACACTACTTTAAAAATATTACTAAACTTGCCTTATCCCATTCAGTCTTGACAAACAGCAGGAGAGTCTGTCTGCGTATAATCTGAAGTGGCTGCAGAGAGCGAAGCCCAGTACGTAGTCTGTTCCCTCCCCTGAAGGACGTGTATTTCAGGGCACACACTGGTATAGACAAGACAAAACCCTTCATAGTCACTAGACCGGAGAGTGAGGACACTTGGCCACTTAACTAGTCCCCCTTCTTCCTCTGTGGACATGATTGTCATGTCTGTCACCAAGCAGAGCCTGGCCTCCTTTCTGTCCCACCAAGGCCAGTGTTGACTTATAACTCCCTTCTCTGCTACCGGTGTCCTTTCCTCTCCCCACTGCTCATCCGCTAGGGCAGTGGTCTCCAAACTTTTTTGATCACGCACCCATATCAGTAAAAAAAAATGTGAGCACACACCCCCTGCCGTGCCGGCTCTGCCATTTTTGCTGAAGCAAAAAAAAACAACCAAAAAAAACCCCACTCCTCTTGCCACGCACCCCACTTTGGAGACCACTGCGCTAGTTCATCCTCTGTTTTCCTGCCGTGACAGTTGCAGATTCTTCCTTCTCCCCTCCATTTCATCCCCCATGATCTTCCTTTCTGGCTGTTCTTACCATGTTTCCCCCTCCTTGAATCTCTGCACTGACTTTCCCACTAAACCAGGGGTCTCAATCTCAATTTACCTTAGGGCCAGTGCCAGTCCTCAAATCCTCCCAGCGGGCCAATGTCACTCATTTTGCCCAGAACCCGCTCCCCAAAAAACTCCACCCTCCACCTGCTTAAGGCTCTGGGATGGAGTTTGGGTGGGGGAGGAGGTCTGGGGTAGGGGATTGGGGTGCAGGCTCTGGGAGGGAGTTTGGGTGCAAAAGGGGTGAGCGGTTGGGCTCTGGGAGGGAGTTTGGATGGAGAAGGGGGTCTGGGGTGCAGGCTCTGGGATGGAGTTTGGGGTGTGTGGGGATGGGGTGCAGGCTCTGGGAGGGGGTTGGGGGTGTGGCGCTTACCTGGGCTCTAAGGTGGGGTGGGCCTGGGGCCTCCGTGTGCTTCTGCCCCAGGCACCGTCCCTGCAGTGTCCCATTGGCCTCAGGGGCACTTGGGGCGGGGGCAGCATGTAGCAGCATAGCCCCGCCCCCCCCGGGCCGCAGGGAGGGGTTGGCAGCCACTGGAGTGAGCAGGTAGATGCCACTTAGCACTGCTGCGATGGTGGGGCCCTTGAGGGGGGAGTGGCTGGGGGTGGCAGGTGGGGCCAAGGGAGAGATCTGGCTCCAAAACTGCTGGAGCCCCACAGCCACATTGGGGAGGCTCATGGGCCGCAGATGGCCCGCGGGCTGGGAATTTGAGACCCCTGCACTAAGTCCAAGCTTCCCCTTCTTGTCTCTAGCCCTGTTTACTTACAGAAGCTGGTATTTCCACCTTCCCCTGCAGTCCCTGCAACTCACCCAGTATTTTCTTCTGCCCCCTGCCTTGTCCTCAGGTCCATTGCTGGAGGCCATTGTACTAGAAGAGGTGGGGAACAATCCTGTGCAAGCATCAGGGAGCTGGATTAAATAGTCCCTAATAGTCTGTCTTCCAGTCCAAAGTGTTAGTTGATCTCCTTCACCGGGACCATGCTGTCCCCGTGGCTGGCACGGTCTCCCCGTAAATATAGTTAGAGAAAAGGCTTGGAGAGGTACATTGTGCTGCCATCTCCTGCAACCCAACCTGTTACACCCCAGCAGGTCATTCTGCTGACCTGGCTGCTTCATGCTGCCTTGCACTTGTAACCCACATACCACCACGGTGTGGTGTTCTGTCCCATCTAGTGGCACTGAGACCTCTTAGAGATTAATGAGTTTGCTGTACAGCCTTAGCTAATGGCCATATGGCTTTTAGCTCATGCACTAAGCTCCAGAGGTCCCAGGTTCGATCCCGTGCGCCGACACCCGGGGTCTGTCGGTGTTACACACCCACTCAGATTCCCTGTGTTCCAGAGAAGGGTTTTGCTTTTCTCTATGGCCCGTTGAAAAGCATTTTTTGTAGCCCAATACAAACTGTGGTGCCAATGGGAGGGGGAGGAACATGTCTCGTCCCCCCAGTTTTTGCACATCCTTAAGCAGTGGTCTCGTACTAAATCAGTACTCTGCTGCAGGAGCGGTCCAGAGCATTGCAATGCCTCTGAAATTTGATCCAGCCATCCCTCTGTTCAAACGGCGACACAGCTGGGCCAAATTTCAGTGAGTGGCGTTGTGACCTGATGCAGAGTTACAATGCTACTCAACCTTGGCCCAGACATTTCTCTGTCCAGATGGGGGGCTGCCAGGCCAAATGGTTTTGCAACCTGGTGCACAGAGAGTCTTTCTGTACGACAGAACACAGGGGAGTCTGTGAAGAACTCACTTCCTGATAGCATCGACTCACGCAATGGTGACTTGACTACGGTCTAAAAGTACCTACATGGGGAACCAACATTTGATAATGGGCTCTTCAGTCTAGCAAAGAAAGTATAACACGATCTAGTGGCTGGAAATTGAAGCTAGACACATTCAGACCGGAAATAAAGCGTAAATATTACCTCACCCACCTTGACGCTCTAAATTTTTAAGTGTGAGTAATTAACCATTGGAACAACTTACCAAGGGCTGTGGTGGGTTCTCGCTCTCTGGCAATTTCTAAAATATATGCTCCAGGAATTATTTTGGGGAAGGTCTATGGCCTGTGTGACACAAAAGGTCAGACTAGATCAGTGGTTCTCAAACTTTTGTACTGGTGACCCCTTTCACATAGCAAGCCTCTGAGTGCGACCCCCCCCTTATAAATTAAAAACACTTTTTAATGTATTTAATGCCATTATAAATGCTGGCAAAGCAGGGTTTGGGGTGGAGGCTGACAGCTCGTGACCCCTCATGTAATAACCTCCTGACCCCCAGTTTGAGAACCCCTGGACTAGATGATCCCAATGGTCCCTTCTGGGTTGGTATCTATGAAAAAGAGACAGGGGAGACTCCCTGGTTGAGAGAGAGGGTTCCTGAGGGCTCTGTGTGAGTGTAGTGTGGGGAATAGAAGGGGGTCCCTGATGGAAGAGAGGTAGGGACTGGAATTTACTTGCCCCCTCCCCCTTCTCAAAAGTTTGACTTGGTGCCCCTGGAGAGTTAGAGCTGCTAACACCCAATTTGCCAGTGTGGACCTTGCCCTGGCAAGATCTTTAGTTGTCCCACCTAATAGGGTTCCTTCCCACTCCGTCACTAGGGAAACTTTCAAACCTAAGCAATCCACATCTCTGCCTCCTCCTTCCTCTCCACCCCCCAATTTGTCCTACTTCAACCTAATCACAAAGCACCTTCTTTGTGCAGAGGGGGTGAGTCTCCTTGCTGTACAAAGCTCCCAACGCCTCTGGGACATGTACATCAGAGAGGTCATTTAGTCCATCATCATCATCATCCCCATCCCCCCTCTCTCTGCTGAGGCAGGGCCAAGTAAACCTAGAGCATCCATAGCAGGGAGTTTTCTCCAACCTGTCTTAACCCTCCACAGATGAGGATTCCACGGCCTCCCTAGTTAACCTCTTCCTTTGTTTAACTATCCTCATCATTAAGGCTAAGATTTTGTTACAGATATTTTTAGTAACAGTCGGGGACAGGTCACGGGCAATAAAGAAAAGTACATGGAAGCGGTGACCTGTCCCTGATTTTTACTAAAAATATCAGACAAAATGGGGATCTGCAGGTCCCTATACGGCCTGCAGCGGGGCTAGGAGCTCTAGGGGCTCCCACCGTGGGTTGGATGTTGGAGTCCCCTGCTGCCCATGGCTAGGAGCTGTGGAGGCCTACTGTCTGCAGCAGCTGGGGGGCTGCAGGGTCCCCCCACCATCTGCGGTGGCCAGGAGCTCTACCTCCGCTGCCTGCAGCTCTGGGGCCTGTGGTGGCCAGGCGCTGTGGGATACCTCCAGTGCCTGCGGTGGCTTGGAGCTCCAGGGGACCGCCAGAGGCAGCGGGGGTACCCTGCAGCTCCCTGCCCCTGCAGGAGGTGGAGGACTCTGCAGATCCTGACTGCCGCAGGCTGAAGTCATGGATTCTGTGACTTCTGAGACTAAATCGTAGCCTTACTCCTCATTAACAAGCTTGTGTCTAATCTAGATCTCCCTTGCTGCAGACTAGGCTGTTTACTTCTTGTCCTACACTCAGTGGCCATGGAGACAATTGATCACTGTCCTTTTATAATAACCTTTCACATATTTGAAGATTTATTAGGTCCCCACTCTGCCTTCTCCTCTTTAGACTAAACAGGAGGAAGGGTTAAAAGAATTAGCCATTGATCATGTTTTCTAAACATCTCATTTTTATTGAGCTCCTCTGGACTCTCTCCAGTTTGTTTACAAAGTAGCTGTAGCTGGAGCCTCACTAGTCTCCAAGACTCTTTCCTTTGAGGGGTGTGTGTGTGTTTTATGCCATGTCTGGCATTGCTGGTGTGTGCGTGTCATGTACACTAGGACTGGGTGTTATGCTGCTTGGAGGTCTCTGACTATGGGTAACAGGGCCCTAAAATGACCAAGTTCTTGTTTGTTCTTGCAGGCTCCAAAGATGGGAGCATCACAGAAGTGAACGTGAGCCCCTGCCCCACACAGCCCTGCCAGCTCCAGAAAGGGACGTCCTACAGCGTCAATGTCACCTTCTCCAGCAGTAAGAGCAGAATATGCTACTTTAGGGGTTGAGCTTCTATGGGGTGGTGGCTTCTCTGCAGCAGTGGGTGGAGATGGGAGGGCAGAAGGGGAGGTAACTACTTTTCATCCCTGGGACTTGCCTGCAGCAGTTGGAGATGTGGGGAAGGATGGTTGGGAAGTGTTCTCATGGTAGGAGAGAAATGAAGAGCATATATTGGTGACCTCATCCTACACTGCATCCCCATGAGCTGCAGGGGACGCAGCACGGGATGGAAATAGTGCCCTGCCCGAATAGCTCTGGAGCTGTGGGCAGCTGCTCGTCTCCCTCTCATCCCTTTCCCTGTTCTGCAGAGATCGAGAGCCAGGGCAGCAAAGCGAAAGTGTATGGGGAGATACTCCATGTGGACGTACCCTTTCCTATCCCTGAGCCTGATGGATGCAAGAGTGGGATCCAGTGCCCCATTGAGACAGGCCATTCCTACAGCTACCTGAACAAGCTCCCTGTGAAAAGCGAGTACCCCAATGTAAGTGACCCACCAGCCAGCTCCAGGTCTTAGAGCTACCCAGCCTGGTCAGGTTCTCAGCCCCACAGCATGCCCTTGAGCAAGGGGGCCCTTTTACCCTTGGGAATAGGGGGTGCATGGGTGGGGGCTCAGGAAAAGTGAGCGGTTGAGGTCACCTGTCAGGAGTCACCTCTGCTCCATGCACCATTCTCTCCAAAACCAGTCTCTAATTCCTGACCCCAGGCCAGACCTGTCAGGGGAAGCAGCTTGGTTGTGACTGCAGGGGTTGGGGAAGGTGCGTACAGTGTTTGCAGGCCCCTTTCTGGATACTGCTTCTATATAACCTCCTTCCAGAGCCTGTGACTCAGTCATGGCCCTGCACCAGCTCCTCCGTAGTGCCTCATGGTGGTGGGGAGCTTAATGAAAATTTCAGCTCAAAGGGCCAGGACTTTTCTTAACTGAGACACAGTGCAAGGTCCTCTATCATTGCAGTAGGGTCAGTATTGACTTGGAGGGTGGAGTGCTAGTCCTTGGAGGTCTCCCAGCCAACCCTGCTTAGCGTGCAAGATGTTCTGGGGGTACAGCGTAACTGGAATTGGCCTGCTGCAACTCACCTGGCTCCCAGTCTGCTTCCAGAGGTGGAGTTCCTCCCATAATTGGGGACAGAGGGGTGGGTTCTCTCCTTCCCCACCCCACGAAGAAACTCAGACTGCCCCCATGCCTGAGAACCAGCAACTCCCTGTACACTCTCACTTCCTTTGTCTCTTCCAGATTAAACTGATTGTCCGGTGGGAGCTGATTGATGACCAAGGCCAGATGCTATTCTGCTGGAAGATACCTGTCCAGATCACCAGCTAAGGAGCCCTGCTTGCCCTGTGGCTGGCTTTGGGGGAGGGTAGAGGGGAAAACCTGGGTCAGACTCTTCTTGTATAATGGGCATTTCCTGGCATCTGCTTCAAAATTCTGCAGCCTCCAAGCAGCCAGCACGGTGTTCTCCCAAAGCTGAGGTGCAGTCACTGCAGGGGCATCAATAGGTAGAGGGCTCAACTCCCTGCAGCTTGAGTGGGAGCAGAGTCTGGCAGCCTGTGGTGGCAGTGGCTGAGCAGTACACTGCTGGAAATGAGCATCACAGAGATCTCTCTCTCTCATATGCATGGGGGCTGGTGTCAGCTGCTGTTAACCCTTGAGTGCCTGTCCGGAAAGAATGCTACTGCGTCCCTCTGCTTTTCTCCTGCTCAGTCATGACCAGAGTATTTCTGTGACCTGCATCTGCCATCCAGAGCCAATGGAGGGGGAAGAGAGGGGAACTGGCACTGCCACTTGTCTTCCATGCGCACTGGGGTCTCCTTGGCCCAGCAGTGGCCAGCAACTCTACAGCTGGGAGAAGGCTTCCTCTGTGCAGGCGCAAACCCAAACCACACACAGCATCTCTGCAGGGCTGACTCTGACTAACCCGTGATTTGCACTGTCTGCTAACTTACATGGAGCTGCTGCTGGGGGCTCTTCACCCCTAACCTCTTTTTATAACTTTCCTTTTAATAAAGGCTCAATAAAAACTGCATTTTCTTCCTCTTTTGCATTGTGTGATGGGGTGGCCAGCGTAAGGAGGTATCTTCAAGCTGGGGTCAGAGATGCCACTATCATGCAAGAGGAGTGGATGACAGCCCAGCTGGGGATGTAGCCAGCCCCTGCAACGTGCTGTTAGGAGGAGGCAGCTTGAATCCAGCCTGGCACGTGGGCTCTGGCAATATGATCTCCCCTCAGTTATATGAACGGAAAAACATTACAGGAGTTAAGGCTACTCACCAGCTAGTAGTAAAATGTCCCTTCAGGGCTGTGTACCTTAAATTTAAAAGGGCCACCTCCCCTGAAAGAGAGAGTCTGGGCAAACCTTGCTAGAAGACAGTGGTCCTCCACTGGGGAATTAAAGGAAGGTGCTGCTGCTGCACTGTGTGCATCATCATCTTGTATGGACTCCTCCCAGGGTCTGAGCTGTCAGGCTAGGCAGAGATGGGGCAGGGATTGTCCTGACCAACCCCAGGGTCTGAGCCATAGGGCCCCGAATAAACATTTTATTTAACAACAACAGATGTTCCCTAGCAGATTCCATTAGGAAAAGCCACCAACAGCTTTACAAAGCTGGAACCCCATCCCACTGCAAGGCAATCGTACAAAGTGCAGGGGTGAAAGTCTTGTGCCCAGGGAGAGCAGGGTCCCCAGGCCTTTCAAACCTGCTGGGCTCCATGTCCAAGCCACCTCCAGAGGACAGGTGGCAGCTGTACAAAGCTGGAGCTGGCCCTCCTCACACTCAAGCTCCCAGGCCTGGGGTTCATGCACCAGGCTGTGCTTTGGGCCAGGGCAAAGACACCAGCTAAAGCAATGAGGGGTAACACTGGCAACTATGAAGGCTCCGGACTATGGGTGGGAGTGGAGCGAAGGGTCCTGTGAGCCCTCAAACAGGACAGCATGATTTGCTATCAACCCCTCAGCCAGGTACTGGGGGAGGGCTGAGGCTTCTCTCCGCTATTTACACCGGTTACTGAGGAGCTGGGGGAAGGTGCTGCCCTTCTGCAGCTTCAGCTGCTAGAGTTCCTTAGTTTAAGGCCTGTTTAGCCATTTCAATAATGGTGAGCCTCACAGATCTGTGCAGAGGAGGGGGGCCCTGCGGGTTGGTGGGGGAGGGGAGTGGGGGGCCCTGTGGGTCCATGTTGTGGCAGAAGCAGGAGGTTGGTGGTGAGCAGACCAGGTAGGGAGGTGGCTGCAGATGCTTGGAGCTCTCTACCCTGGACTATGTCCCTATGGGCCCAGCCAGGTGAGGTGTGGCAAGAAGGTTGTGCGCTTTGGGGGATGAGCAAAGGGCATCAAAGCTACTGCAGTCCCAGGGGGCCTCTCTCCAGCCGATGGATCCAGGTACCAGCAGAGTGTCTGAGGGGGGCCACCCTTGCCCCCTCACTCCCCTAAAGCTGTGCTGCCTCCGGGCTCTGGGCGGGTGCAGGAGCACAGCGGTGGGGCTCAGCCTGCACCACAAAGCCAGGCGAGCAGTTGCAGCGGTAAGAGCCCTCTGTATTTTCACAGGTGCCGCCCTCACACAGGGGCTCAGGGCTGCTCACCTCGTCACACTCGTTAATGTCTGAAAGGAGAGGGAAGGGAAAAAAGACTGAAAGCTGTGTTCTGCAGCACAGCACCCACACCGCAACAGTACACCTCCAAACCCAACACCTCCATGGCCCCACCCCAGACAGAGCTCCCCCACACCTAACACCCCACTGCAAGGAGCCCTCCAACCCCTCACACCCAGTATCTCCATGCTGCGTAGGGCTCACCAAACCTCCCACACCCAGCACCCCCATGCCCAGCAGCCCCCAAGCAGTGCCGTAACAAGAGCGAGGCAAGTGAGGCACTTGCCTCGGGCACACAAAGGCGGGGGTGGGGGGGGGGGGGCGCAGAAAGTGGTGGAGAGAAAAAAAAAAAAAGCTGCCGGCACAGAGGTATTTATAACCCAGGTGATCTCCCCCCCCCCTCCCCCATGCCTCCCCGGAGTGTCTCCCGCCCCGACTTGCTTCCCCCCTTCCCCAGCCCTGGAGCAGAGAGTCCCTGTCTTTCCCCTGCAGCAACTGCTCCCGCAGGGTCTTAGTGCCCCCCATCTCGCCAGGGCAGACTGACTGAGCCTGCCCTCCCCCCTCAGACCCTTTTATTTTCCAATGGGACCCTCCAACAGCACAGTCCGTCACCCCCCACCCCCCCGCCCGCAGTCACCGCTCCTGCCCCATACTGGGCAAGGAGGCAACCCCATCCCTCACCCCCAGTGAAGCTACAGTCAGGGGCAACAGCAGGGAAGGAGGCGCATGCAGCGCCCCCCGGCACCCACCACGGGGGAGGCGAGGGAGATTCCTGGACCTGAGAGGGGCCCTAGGAGCACATGCAGTGACAGTGGTGGGGGTGAGTGTGCTGCTGGGGGGGCAGGAAAGGGGGACTCCTCCCCCAGAACTTGCTGCTGCCGGCAGAGAAAGGGCTGGGGGGAATCCTCCTCTCTGGACCCTGTCCCGGAGCAGCCTGCCTGCACCCCAAACTCATCCCCAGCCCTGCCCCACCCCAGAGCCCACTCCCCCAGTCAGAGCTTTCACCCCCCCACCGCACCCTCAACCCTCTGCCCGAGCCCCTCCAGCACCCCAAACACCTTATCCCCAGTCCCAGCCAGAGCCCTCATCCCCCCACACCCCAACCCTCTGCCCCAGCCCTGAGCCCCTCCCACACCCCAAACCTCCCATTCCCAGCCCCAGCCAGAGCCCTCACCCCCACACTCCTAATCTCGCCCTGAGCCCCTCCCACATCCCAAACCTCCCATTCCCAGCCCCAGAGCCCTCACCCCTACTCTTACTCTGAGCCCCTCCCACACTCCAAACCCCTCATCTGCAGCCACAACCCACAGCCCTGCACCCCATCCCTCTGCACCTCTCCCATTCCCAAACTCCCTCCCAGAACCTGCACCCCCTCCCTCTGCACCCCCTCCCATCCCCAAACTCCCTCCCAGAGCCTGCACCCCAATCCCCTACCCCAGTCTAGGGCCTGCACCCCAGACCTCCTCCCTCACCCAAACTCCCTCCCAGAGCCTTGGGCGGGGGAGGGGGGAGGGGTTTTGGGCACCACCAAAATTTCTACAAACCCGCCACCCCTGATCCTGCCCTGCAAACCTGAACTCCCAGCATTCTCAGGACACATGCTGATCCCTAGTGGCCACTGCTGATATCCAGCACCTCCCTCCTCTCTTAACCTGAGTACCCCTCTGGATTGGAACTGGACTGGAACCAAAGACCATCTTGGAAGCAACATTACCAGCCCAAGCAGTCAAAAATCATGAGTTAGACCCCCTCAAAATCACAGGCTCTACCGCCGCCGCTTCATTCATTCTTCGGCGGCAGGCCCTTCCCTCCGAGAGGGACTGAGAGACCCGCCGCCGAATTGCCGGCCCTGGGGGAGGGAGCAATTTTATATTCTTGCCTCGGGCGCAAAAATACCTAGTTACAGCTCTGCTCCCAAGCCACACATCGCTGCCCCAAACTCAGCACCCCCACATTGTAAAGCAACCCCGTGACCCCATGCTGCAGTGCTCCCTCATGCCCAGCAACCTCACTCTACATAGGGCTCCCCCACACTCAGCACTCCCCTGATATAAACTGCCCCCCGTCCAGATCACCACAAGAAGAATGCTTTGTGCTCCCTCTCTTAAGAATGAGATGTGCTAAACAAGATTTGGAGGAAAGGGTGATTTTGGTTTTGCAAAATTCCTCTTGCTGATTTGACAAGGTTGTTGGGAAACAGAGACGAGGGCACCTCTGGGGTGGCCCTGAAAGGGGCTGATTATCACCTCAGGGACCAAAATACAGGCAATGAACCTTGCACTGAGCAAACAAATGAGTGTTTTATTAACTTTACAGCTGTTCCAGAGTGCTGATGGAGGCCTTTTGTCTAGAACAGCTTTTCTGGGGCAGGAGTGCTAGTGCAGTGCAGACCCAAGAGCCACCGGCTTTTAAATACCATGTTGATTAGATTTGCTGAGAGCACTGCTACGTGACAGGTGGCCAAAGCACCTGTACCCAGTCTGCACCAGTGCTCATGGTGTGCTAGCACCACAGGGAGGCTGCCCCGACTGACTAGAGCGCACACAGCTCCAACCCGTTCTGCCCTCACTTTGTTTCCTAGATCCCTTTTTCTTCTCCACTTTTCATTTCCCTGAACTTTTAATTTTCCTTTGTTTCTCCCCACAGCTCCCACACACACAGAGCGAGCAGGGTTCCCCCTCATTCTCCACAGCACCCCCACTTCCAGGACTGAGCAGACAGGGTTCCCCCTCATTGTCCACAGCCCCCCCCCATACTGAGTGAGTGGGGGTCCCCCTTCCCATGACAGATCCAGGCCTTGTGTGAATCTCGCCTCAGTCAGGCTGTATGACCCAGCCACATGTGCCAGGAATGTGGCTGATGCCCTGATTAGAGTGACAGCCCTGGGTGCTGAGGAAAGGGATCCCTCCTGCCCGGACGCTGGTTCTCTTCCCTGCAGTTCTGTGATGGGAACACAGTCGGAGTGGGGGTGGGGAGACCCTCTGGGTGCGGTTTCACAAGCCCTGGTCCTATGGTGCTCCAGTGACAACTGCCATTCCCAGGCAGTGACGCTAGGGGGCAGCAGGC
Organism: Chrysemys picta bellii; assembly: GCF_011386835.1. Taxonomy (NCBI): domain Eukaryota; kingdom Metazoa; phylum Chordata; order Testudines; family Emydidae; genus Chrysemys; species Chrysemys picta. The sequence goes on from NC_088794.1 coordinate 112,884,678, forward strand.
GGTAAGGAATGGCTGAGGGCTGCATGCGCTGAGCTCCACAGCAGAAGTGACTGGGAGCTGCAGAGCTCAGCCAGCACTCTTCAAAACCAGTATTTTAGCTGTGGGATTGGAGGGCAGGCAGCTAGCCCACCCCCTACCCTCTGTGGGGCCATTTCTCTCACCATTTGGGGCCACTCACCTACACAGGCCATGTGGGTCATGTCCAGCTGGAAGCCGTCAAAGCAGTCGCAGGTGTAGCCCTCCTGCACGCGCACGCAGCGCCCGTTTTCGCAGCCATTCAGAATGCCGCACTCCTCTGCCTGGAGTCCCTCAAAGCTGTCAAAATGCCCTGTAGATACAGAGGGTCCATCAGCCTACAGGGAACACGCTGGGGGGCAGGGAAGGCTTTATGCCCACAGGGGAACAGAAAACCATCAGCCTGGCAGGTGGGTGACGTAGAGGGGCCAGGGGCAGCAGATATGGATATTGGTCTGGATAACACAGATGGGGCCCTGTCCAGGCTGGCTTTAGGAGAATGAGAGGGTTACTGTCTGGGCACAGCCTGAACCTAGAGGAAGCCACCAGGACACCTCTTGGTCTTCTTCAGTACTCACCAGTTTGGCTGGGCAGGTAGCGGGGCTGGGACTGCGCTGGATGGAGCTGAGGAGTGCGTAGGAATGTGCTGCCACCAACCTCACTGCTCAGTTCTCTCTGGGGGAAGCTGGCATCAGGGGCTCCATACTCAGGACTTAGGTAATTGTAATAGGGCCCTAAGTCTGGGCTATAGAGTCCATAATGAGAGTCTTCTAGGCCTGGTCCATACTCGTATCCGGGCCTTTCTTGGAGTCCAGCCTCCCTCTCAGTCTCTCCCCTGGCCACGTTACACAGGTGAGCAAATTCCTCTGGAGGTGGAGAGAGAGGGAAGGGGCAGCTTAGCACCATGGCACGAAGGAGGGTAAGCCCCTGACTGTCCAGGCATGAGCTAAGTGGGGGGGCTGCATCAGGGATGGACTCAGGCTGGGCAGAGAAAGGCCAAGCCCAGGAAGAGCAAAGGCCAGGCAAGGGTCCCAGAGTCCTTATGGGATTTGCAAGGTATGTGGAACCCACACTCCAAGCCATGACCAAGGGGGTTGGATACCTGCCACAAAGAGCCCCCTGGGCTGGGACTCTGTCAGATCTTACAACCTAAGCAGGATTTGGCCTTGTACACTCTTGGAGGGGAACCCCTCCTGCTCCGGAACACCTAGCTAGTGCAGGGAGCAGTGAGGGTGACTGAGTAGTGGAGACTCCCCTCAAAGTCAATACTAACTCCAATGCCTCAGCGCAGTACTAGGGGTACTGTGACACTAAGTGCCATCATTCAGATACATTCAAGCAAAGGACTCACATGCCACCTCAGCCCTGAGCCAGAGGGAACTCCCCAGGAGCGACAGGAGAATTCATTCCCTGCGGCACATTCAGTCCTTGGCTGCTAATAAGGGGGCATTTGATGACACATTGTGTGACTGGTTTCTGGGATGTGGACACCTGCTCACTGAGGTCTGCTGGGAGAGCCCCCTCTCCATTCATCCACAGCCCACAACAACTTTCACTCACTGCTGACCATTGCAGGGTTTGACTAGCAGGAGGCTAGAGGCCAAAGGCTCCACAGTCCCTGAGCAAGCCTGTCCCCTCATTCCTGTGACTGTGCATTCTCACCAGAGGCCCTATGAGGGCAGAGTGCACAGTCCTGGCTCCAGGCCTCGCCATAGCGGCAGCAGCACTCGGTGTACGTGGTCCGTCGCCCCCGCAGTGGCTGGTTGCAGATGTAGTTGGAGACTCTCTGCCAACAGATGTCCAGGTGGATTTCATGTTCATCCAGGTCTTCTGTTCGTGAGATGAACAAAGAATGCCATGGGGACATCCACTAGGTCTCCTGGGATCCCTTAGGAAAGCGCCATGCCCAGTGTTTTGCTCCCAGACTGTGTCCCGCACTCACAACCCGTGCACTGAATTTCAGACCCAGCCAGCACACTGCCCCTCCCACAACATGCCTCATATACAGCGATCCTCAGGTTCTGCACAGATCTCTGCATGCAACATTCCCCCTTGAGTCTGGCACTGTACCCCACAGCCCCTGCTCCCCCATGTGCAGCACCACCTTGCCTATGGGCTACTCCACCACTCTGCACCTTATGTCTATGCTTCCCTCTCTGAAGAGGCATGCACTGCAGGCCCAGCCAGGATGGTGCAGATCATACGTGCAAACCCATCTCCCCTGAGGCCCTGCAGCAACACCCAGCCTGCTGGCCAACCCCACTCACCAGCCCTGTTGGAGACGTTGATGCAGCGGTTGCGGGTCACATCCAGCACCAGGGGGAGGCTGCAGAAGCAGTGGAAGGAGCCGGCTGTGTTCAGACACTCACCATTCACGCAGGACATTTCATTCTCACACTCGTCTTGATCTGCAGCCACAGGAAGGCAGAGATACCCTTAGACTGGCAAACGAGGGCATCACCCCAACCCATGTCCCAGGGAATGCCTCTGCCACCCTCGTCCCCCACCTAGGGTTGCCAACTTTGTAATATCTTAAAACCGGATACTCCAGCAGGAGTACCGGAACCTCTCCTTCCCCCTGAGGGCCCACCCTTGCCCAGCCTCTTCTCTTGAGGCCCCGCTTCTGCCCTGCTCCTTCCCCCTGAGGCCCCATCCCCTGTTCGTTCCTCTTTCCCCCTCCTTCTGTCGTTCACTGCTTTCCCATGTCTCCCCCCTCTCTGCGTGGGTCAGGAGGGACTCGCCTGAGGAGCCGGCTGCAGCCACTTGAGGCAGGTAGGGGGCCACCCCAGCTGAGTAGGGGCAGGCGCAAGTGATGACTCGGCCCCTCCCCCGTCCACAGTAACTGGACTTCGGGTGTTCGCTCAGTAGATCTGACTGGTAGGGTTGCCAGGCGTCCAGTTTTTGACCAGAACGCCCAGTCGAAAAGGGACCCTGTTGGCTTCGGTCAACACCGTTGACTGGGCCGTTAAAAGTCTGGTTGGTCGCCTGCAGCGGGGCAGGCAGGGTGCCTGTCCAGCTCTGCCCAGCTCCCAGGAAGCTGCTGGCATCTCCCTCCAGCTCCAGGAACCATGGCCAATGGGAGCTACAGAGGCAGAGCCTGCAAGCAGGTGCAGCATGCAGAGCCGCCTGGCCATGCCTCCGCCTACGAGCCGGAGGGAGATGCCAGTAGCTTCCGGGAGCCCACACTCCTCATGCCCTCCCACGTCCCAACCCCTTGCCCCAGCCCTGAGCACCCCCAACATCACAACCCCTTGCCCCAGCATGGTGAAAATGAGCGAGTGAGTGAGCAATGGAGGGAGGGGGAATGGAGTGAGCGGGTCTAGGCCTCGGAGAAGGGGCAGGGCAGGGCAGGGGCAGGGCAAGGGCGTTCGGTTTTCTGCAAATAGGAAGTTGGCTACCCTACTGACCTGACATTGTCAGGTCCTCTTTTCGACCGGACTTTCCGATTGAAAACCGGACACCTGGTCACCCTACCCGCACCTTGCACACACACTGTGCAAGGGCCCCAGGCAGCGCCTCTGCCACCCCCAATGCCTGCCCCCCACACACACACTGTGTAAAGGCCCTGGGGAACGCTTCTGCCAACCCCTACCCATACGAGAACCCAGAGGACACTGCTCCATAACTGCTAACCTCACATAACATGGGCACCAGCACTGCCACCACCCACACAGCAAGGGCACTGGTGCCACATAAGGACAGAATGGGCCTGCCTCCTGCAGTGAGGAGTGGAGGCCCAGACAGAGGGAGGGAGGAGCCGTCCAGAGGGGAAGGGCCATCTCACCCACACACTCGAGCCGGCTGGAGTCGTAGAGATAGCCAGAGCGGCAGAAGCACTTGTACCCTGGCACCGTGTTCACACAATGCCCATTCCGACAAATCTCAGGGCCGAACATCTCACACTCGTCTGCATCTGCCAAGAGAGGGGGCGGGGGAGGCTGCGTCAGTCACGTAGGCCATGTGCCTTGCGGCCAGCAGCAGGAAGAGAACCTGCTCCTTCCATCCCAGAGGTCGACATGAGCCAAGGCTGGGGAAAACCAGCTCAGCAGCTAGGTCCTGACCTCAGGCAGAGGGGGAATCGCCTGTAGGTACAGCAGGGGCAGGGAATCACCCTGGGCAAAGTGGGAATAGGGGGAAGTCGTGGGCCCAGGGTTCATTACGGACACTGCACATGCAATTCCCTGAGTCGTGCAGACAAACAAGTTCCACAATTATATTTTTAACTGGTTTGAAAATCCAGCCTGTGAAGCTAAAGGGCCAGAGTCTGAGCCAAGTCCACACTCCAAACCCACAAGCTTGGAATCCAGCTCGGCAACCAGGAGGAGAAAGAGCTAAATCTTTACAGACTGGAAGTCTGGTTTACAAACATGTAGAACTCAAAAACGGCTGCATGGATTCTGCTGAAACTTCCCAAAAAGCTTTGCCTCTTGGCTGGAATCAAACCTGAGAAGTATCGGCCCAGAAAGAATTAGTTTGCCAGAGTTACTGGCAATGGGAAGAGGGGGGCTTCTCATGGAAAGGGCATTTCAGTCTTAATACTAGGAGTTTTTCACACTCCTGCTATATTGAACAGTCAAAAAAGCCACATTTGTCAATATTGTCTCAGAACCTCCCACCACCGACGCTGCTGGATTTAGGGCCAGAGAGAGCCATCCCAAAGGTGTCCTGGGGATTTGCTTCTCAGTGCAATGCTGTAGAGGAGTGCACTCACTTCTAGAGCACTTCCTCATGGGTAGGGGTGGCATAGCAAGCTCCTTCCCCATCAGGCCCCCCCTGCTGACAGCTGTTCCGGCCCTGGGGTGATATCTCTTCCTGTAACTTCCTGGCCCTCCAGCCAGGTATTGGTTTCAGTCCACTCCTTCCTGGGCAAGGAAATCCCACAAATGACAGTCCAGTAGTTTCATTCGTAGTGTAAATGACATTTCACTAGAAGCGATCTGCAGCATGCTTATAGGTACTGTAATGCATACATGTACGTAATTTGTAGTGCCTGGGCTTGTATTAAATCATATTTTTTAGGTTCTGATTTTGATGCTGACCGAAAAGCTTGGCAGCCATAGTCTATAACTGTTCTGATTAAGGCTCTGTATACCATCAGGAGCATTTTCTTATCTGCCCCCAGTTAGTCCCAGCAAGACTTTTAAGCAGATTAATTCTTCCTTTAATACAGTTTATAACACTGTTTCACAAACGTATTTGATCGCCCCCCCCTTCTTTGTGTCTGTAGTCGTTTACACCTCCCCCAGCCCCAAGTACATATACCACAATCCAGCTCTGAAGGCAGAGCGGAGAGCAGCGGCTGCTGGCTGGGCGCCCAGCTCTGAAGGCAGCTCTGTGCCAGCAGCACAGAAGTAAGGGTGGTAATGTGAAAAGTGGTATTTGTCAATATCACTTTTCACAGCAGACTTAGTGCCCCACTGCGACCCTTCTGTGCTGCTGCTGCCACCCCAGGGCTGACAGCCGGAGCCCCGCTGCCTCCCGGTGAGGGATTGGGAGGGGTGAGAAGATCCTGAGCCCGGGCTGCCTCCCAGTGAGGGATGGGGGGCGGGGGCAGCCAAGCAGTGGGCTCTGGCTGTTCCCTTTATCCCTGCCTCCCAGGTGTGCATGGCCCTTCTGCACGAGCCCCAGCCATCCGGGGCTGACAGCCGGAGCTCTTTAAAAAAAAAAAAACAGCTTGAGCCTCCCTTGACACATTTCTGCGCCTCTCTTGGGAGACCCACCCTATCGTTTGAGAACTGCTGATTTATGAGATCTTTCCAAAGTAATTTAGTATCAAATGTTACCGCTAAGAATTTGAGCCTTTTAATTCTATGTATTTGTTCTTCCTACATATACAGTTTACATTCCTTTGTAACTTTCCTTTTCATAAAGATCAATGGAAAGCATGAAAGCCCATGAAATGCATTTCCCTAGTCAGAGATCTCTCGTAACTCTTTGCTGATTCCCTTTTCTGCCACCTCAATATTCCTGCTTCTAACCCACTGAGCACAGTCATCTGCGAATACAGAGCGATGCCTACCTCGGCACTTATCAACCCAACCTTATTTAACAAATAACCCTTCCCTGGGGTGTGCCATTTTTAATGTTGTATATATTAGATATAACTTTCCCAACTCTGACTTACATGGTCCTTTTACTCAAAAATTCTCTAATCCATCCATACATTCTTCCCCTTTTCCCTAGTGCACCTACTTTGTACAACTAGCTGTCCCTCCACAGCACGTCATATGACTTTTCAATATCTAGAAAGGCAGCTATCATAAAACCTTTGTCCTTGGGACATTTTTGTATTTCAGTTCCTAATTTAACAATGTGATCAATAGTCCATCTTCCTCTCCTAAAACTACTTTGCACCTTACCTATGATGCCATTGTTTTCCAAAAAGGAAACCAATCTTTCATTCACCATTCTCCCCATAATTTTATCCAGACAGGATGTAAAGGCAATCGGTCTATAGACATCCACTTTTGTGAATAGTTTGCCTGGTTTTCGTATTGGAATTACTACTTCATGTTTCCACTCTATCAGAATAACTCCTTTTTCCCATTTAGTGTTATATAATTCCCAGAGAACCCATAAAGCTGCTTTCAGAGAGATATTTAAACATTATGTTAAATATATTATCTTTACCCAGGGAAGGAATTCTTGCTGATATCAATAGCTTCCTCAGGTTCCCATTCAAAACCATTGATTCAGTCTAGTACCTTCATGTTTACCTCAACTACATAATAGAATACGGCTCTCTTCAATGAATTGTCTTTTAATCTGGTGGAAAATTTAACGTTGATTTCCATCATTACTCATCCCTTGGAAAGTTTCTGCTAAAACTTCTGCTTTCTCATTATCAGAACTCGATCATCTTGTCAGTCCGAATGAGACCTGGAATGTGGCTACTCTTAGGCTGTGTCTACACTACGGACCTTACAGCAGCACAGCTGCAAGGTCTTCTGTGTAGCCGCTTTATGCCGGCAAGAGAGAGCTCTTCCGCCGGCATAATTAAACCACCACAAGAAGCAGCAGTAGCTATGTCAGCAAGAGACACTCTCCCACCAACATAGCGCTGTGCATACCGGCTCTTTTGTCTGTGAAATTTATGTCGGTCAGGGGTGTGTTTTTTCACACCTCTGGCTGACAAAAGTTTTGACGACAAAAGTACTAGTGTAGGCAGGGCTTTAGTCTGAATTCCATTCATTCTTCTAATTTGCCTGTGAATTTCTGATGTCGTGGTATCTTTCTTTATCCACCCACAGGACTTCCTTCAACTCTTTCTTTGATTTTATTTTTTAAAATTCCTTGTGCTATTGTCTTACATCTTTTATATTTCATTCAATCTTCACTAGTCACTGTGGTTTTCACGTTTTTATAGGCTTTATTCCTTTCTTTACCCGCCATTTTGCACTCCTCATTCTACCATACAACTGAGTTTTGGGTTAGGGGGGTACTTCAATATCCGAGATATGGCTACAGTAGCTGCTGCTATTAATTCCATTATTACATTATCATTGACATTCTCTGTCATCAGTCACACAATGAGTATTCACAAATTCCATCCATTTACTTGTAAACAGCTCCCAATTAGCTTTCTTAAGATTCCAGGTGGGTAATTTTCCATTATTTTAACCTTACCTTGCCCTTGAAAATAATAAGTATAGGGAAATGATCACTCCCCATTCCTTCTTCCTTATATATTTCCCAGTTGCATTTAATTGCAATATCTGCTGTTATAATTCCCACATCTAAATAGGAAAAACTACCATCTGCTGCATTAAATCTATTTGGGGTGTCATCGTTTAAAACCATTAGATTGTTTTCATCCATGAACTTTCCTAAATATGCACCATTTTTATCAGCTGGCTTTACTTCCCCACAATTTTTATCACTATTTAGGTCACCACATATAATATATGGTCATTTAGCATTCTTCAGGTGCAGCCAGTTAACATACTTGGCCTCTCAGGCGCACATGTACCCATTCAGAGCCTGTGTGGGTACAGACGACTGTTCCAGTAGCTCAGGCCCCGCAGAGAGAAGAGAAGAAAAGGTGCTGGTACCTGTGTATGACGTCTGTCCAAAGAGCAGAGTCCCTTCCACAGGGATATAGCCCTTCCCACTCGGGCAGATCTCACTGTATTCCACTGCAGACAGGAAGGGAAGCGGGCAGAGAGAAAAAAAACCAGGAATAGGTATGATTAGGTTGGGACACAGTGAGCCCGCTATTTGCTCTGATCTGCGTGAGGAGAGGGGAATGCTGGGGACGGTGCCCTACCTGTGCCCAGGATAGGGCAGGGATGGGTCTCACAGTTGTCCCCCCAAGCAGCCCCCTCGGTGCAGCAGCACTCCTCCTTGGTGGTGTTTTTGGCCAGGACGCTGTCACACAGCTGGACGTCGCTGATGTGATAGTAACACTCCTTCCGCTCTGAGCCAGCGGGACGTGGTGCTATGGGCCGCTCAGGATCCCCTGAGAGACAACAGAACACAAGAGATGTGCCACAGAAGGCCTCAATGACATGCCAAGCTCCCAGCCTGAGCTCTGGAACCCTAGGGAAGGTCACCCCACATCCAGAATCTCCCATGATGAAAACAGGGCGGGCAATGTGGCCTCCCTCGCACGACTGTTCAGCCTTCAGAACAGATCCCCACAGGTGAGATCTCACCCACACCCATTCATGGTCAACAATGCCCAGGCAGCACCTGGCTCCTGCCCCAGCGAGATCTCACCCATGCCAGCTCCTGGCTGGCACTGCCCCATTAGCACCCAGCTCCCTCCCCAGCGAGATCTCACCCATACCAGCTCCTGGCTGGCACTGCCCCGTTAGCACCCAGCTCCCGCCCCAGCGAGATCTCACCCATGCCAGCTCCTGGCTGGCACTGCCCCGTTAGCACCCAGCTCCCGCCCCAGCGAGATCTCACCCATGCCAGCTCCTGGCTGGCACTGCCCCGTTAGCACCCAGCTCCCGCCCCAGCGTGATCTCACCCATTCCAGCTCCTGGCTGGCACTGCCCCGTTAGCACCCAGCTCCCGCCCCAGCGAGATCTCACCCATGCCAGCTCCTGGCTGGCACTGCCCCGTTAGCACCCAGCTCCCGCCCCAGCGAGATCTCACCCATGCCAGCTCGTGGCCGGCACTGTCCCATTAGCACCCAGCTCCCGCCCCAGCGAGATCTCACCCATGCCAGCTCGTGGCCAGCACTGCCCCGTTAGCACCCAGCTCCCGCCCCAGCGAGATCTCACCCATGCCAGCTCGTGGCCGGCACTGCCCCGTTAGCACCCAGCTCCCGCCCCAGCGAGATCTCACCCATGCCAGCTCGTGGCCGGCACTCTCCTGCCTCCGTGTCGTACTCCTCATGGTCACTGAGGCACAGGCACAGGAATGATCCCTCCACGTTCTCACAGAGCGCGGTCCCACACACGGCTACCATCAGCTCACATTCATTCACATCTATGACACAAGGCAAAGGAAACGGCTTGACGGCTCCCGCAATGGGACAGTGCATCCACCTGAGTCCTCAGAGTCACGGATGCTCTTCGCCCCAGAGGGGCTATGTCTCAGTGTGTGTCTGTGGTGGGAGGGAACGAGCCCGTGGACAGACTACACAGTGTTGAACACCAAGAGGACTTCCTATCCATGAAATGCAGGAAGCCCCTTCACCAGGAGCATTTAAACCTCACCTGGACAGAGTGCTGGGAATAGATCCTGCCCTGGCCCCCCGGAATGGACTAGGTGGGGTCTGACAGGGCATTTCCTCCTCCAACTGCTGCGATTCAGGCACACTCCACTGTAAACACCCAATAATTAACCCTTCACCATTCACCTGTAGCTCCCTCCCTGGTAGAAGGTGTTGGCCTCGCCCATTTTTGATCCCCCAAGTGAGCTTCTCTGACCTCCAGGGGGCCCTGTGTCCATCTACTTGAAAAGGGCCTATGTCCTGGAGACTCACCTGGTGGCCACTTGCCCCTCCTGCCCCTGCTCATAGCCCCACTCACCCGTGCACACCTCTCATTACTAGGGATCCTGAGGGAGCCACAGGGAAAGGATTTTTCCCATCCCCCGCTGGGAAGGGACACCCCCACTGAGATGTGGACAGACTGATCTGTGCAGCACAAAGGGTGCAGGGCCCCATGCGCTGGCGAGTCAGGCACAGGCACTGAGGCAGCATGAAGACGTCAGGCCAGAAGCACTGAGTGACTCTTACCCACGCAGTCCTGGCCTGGGGGCAAGTTCTCATAGCCATTGTCGCAGAGGCAGCGGAATGAGCCATCCGTGTTGTCACAGAAGGCATGGCTCCCGCACAGCGTCTCGTTGGCACATTCATCTATGTCTGCAGGAGAGAGGAGGGCCTGGGTCAGTGCAGAACCTCCCTTCCCCAGACCATCCCCATCACACTCCCAGAGCCCTCCCACCTGGGTCAGCCCCGGGGATCAGGGGTAGGCAATACCCAGAGCAAAAGCTCTCAACCCCTGCTGCCGCAGGATCACAGGGCCAGGCCTGCCCAGCTCCCCTCCCTAATTTGCAAGAAGGAAGGGGAACAACTTAGCATGGGGGAAGAGTCACCATAAGGACAACCTCCAATACAATTCAGTGCTCCAACTGGGTAGAGATGGGATGAAAAAGTATACAGGGGACACGGGCAGAGCTGGGGAATTAGGGGGACAGGCGATATAGATGGATATAGGGAGGTATATGGGATGAATATGGGAAAGTATACGAGACAGGAGGAGTGCAAATGGGTATGGGGCCATGGGCAGGTATAGAGAATATGGAGATTATTGACAAGGATAGGGGAGTTTGGGTTAATATGGGATAGAATAAGCTGAATATGAGGTGTTACAGGTTGGTATATAGGGTCCTATGGGAGAATGTGGGAGCATATGGGGGCCATGAACACAGATAGGGACTGTGCTCTCCTGCTCCTGACCTCCTTGCTGATCAGTGGCAGACTTGCACTTTTTCTCCTTCCTCAGTTCCACACCCTGACCCATGGAGAGCTCTGCCTGCAGCTGTGCAGAGCCTGCTCCCCGCACACATAGACCCCACAAGCACCCAAACCCTGGCTTTATGACTCTTGGGCACAATCAGGGGCTTGCTGGGACCCCCACCTGCCCATAACTACACCCGTAGACCTCCCCAAAGCTGAGAGGAGTCAGGGCTGCTGGGGCTGGTTCGCCTGGCAGAGGGGTGACCTTGCAGGTGCACAGTGCACCCTGATACCCCTCCCACTGCTGCCTGGGGCGTGAGATCTCCTCACAGCAGCTGAGGAAGCTGCATGTTTGCAGCTTGGCATTGTCCGGACGTTAAGGAGTGGAAGCTGAGCTCGGATGGCATTCACCTATGGCGTTAGCGGCAGCGCTGGGCCCCGGCTGGTGACGCCTCCCCCTCGCACAATCTTATGAGAGTTTGGGGGATTCTTTAATGCCACAATAATTCCTTTGTAGTGTCACCTTTCAATGCTGCCCTTGGCTGGGAGCCCTAAATCCAACCCCGGGGCTCTGCGGGGGGGGGGGGGGGGGGGGGAGGGGTATCTCCATGCACCAACCCCAGAGACAAGCTACCAGCCTCTGTCAGAGCACAGCTCATCCAGCAGCTCCAGGGAAGCAGCTAGGCACAGCCAGGAACCCCAGCAGGCTGCTGCCTTTTGGGGAACTCTGTGCTGCAATACAATCCTGGCCCTGGAATGGACTGTAACCTCCCCAGGAATCTCCCCGAGAGGAAAAGCTGCACAATGCAGCGTCTGTTACCAAGTGCCAAGAAGAGAGAAGTCTAGACACAAACAGCCAGGAAAACAAGCACTCAGCATTATCTACGTCTACGCTGGCCAAGCACTTCCTCCTCCCCATTGCTAACCGGGGACACGACCACAGGCGCCTCCTTGCTTCTGGCTTGGGCAGCAAGCTTTATCCTCAGGATGCCAACTGAGCCAGCCAGCCCCCCCGCCCCGCCCACCAGGAGAGAGCACAGATCACAGCAAGAGAGCACACAGCGGTACCCACCAATGCAGTCACCCAGCGGTGTCCGGTGGAAGCCAGGCTGGCAGCCCATAACGCAGCGGTATGAACCCAGGGTGTTCAGGCACCTCCATGTGCCGCACACAGTGTCCCCGAAATCCGCACACTCATCCACATCTGTCACCCGGTGACAACGGACACAGAAGGAGAAGGGCAAAGAGATGGGACAGTCAACTGGGGACCCCACAACCCCACTGGAGAGCCTTGGTGTGACCAGACCTCAACCACACTGGGGGCCTGTGGCAACTGCCCCCACGAATCCACTAATGACCTGATACTAGGCCCCCCGACCCACAAACCCAATGTGGGCCCTGGGGCCCCCTGTGATGGCACAGCTAGTGGGAGAACCAATGAAGGGGCAGAGGCCTCGTGGCTCTGGAGCAGGAGTGAAGTGACGAGTGTCAGTGGTACTTGAAGTAGAGGTGTTCCCTCTGCGTGAGGAAGGAGACCCTCATACGTACGCCAGCGATCTGGGGAGAGCCCTGTGTTCCCCCAAGACCAGCGCTTACCTACACAGTCATCAGTCTCCTGCGAGTGCATGAAGCCATTTTCACACAAACATCTGTAGGAGCCCTCCGTATTGAAACACTGGCCTCGCAAACACCGGGATTTGTCTGCACATTCATCCACGTCTGGAAGAGACGACATGATGAAGATCAGCACAGAGGCTGTCCGACGGGTGTACACTGGTCCCTGCACAATAAATACTATCCACAGTGGGCAGAGACCATGGCAGAGGGGACAAGGGACCACAGCCAGGGAAAGGAGAGAGCATAGTCAGGGGCAGGGGAGAGCCCAGGGGAATAGCCAGGGGGCACAGTTTGGCAGGGGAAAGCCCAGGGGGAGAGCCAGGAGGTGGTCAGGGGCAAGGGAGAGCCCAGGGCAATAGAGAGGGTCCAAGGCACATTTAGCTGCTGACATTTCTCCCAGTCCCTCACCTTGACAGCTGACTCCCCCAGCCGCATTTGAGAAGCCAAGAGCACAAATACAGAAGTAGGATCCGTAGCTGTTCAGACACTCGCCATTGGGGCTGCAGATCTCACTGCCCAGGCACTCATTCACGTCTGCAGGAGAAACATGAGTTAGCTCCACACAATTGGCTGGGGGCAGATGGCAGGAGGGCCCCGCACCCAGCCCACACAGGGCAGGCCCTGGGAGGGTTTAGGGTCCCATCCAGCCCTCTCATCGCAGGTACAGGGAGTGCGTCAGTGGTGACCTCATGTTTGGTTAATGCTCTGGGGCAGCGCTCCAAAGGCTGGTCGTCCCAGGCTGCACTGCAATCCCCCTGCATGGGTAGAAATGGGAATTCCCAGCAGATGCCCCAGACTCCATGGTGGGGTTCAAAGGGGAACGGAATGGACAGGCCCTGGCGGGGCTCGTACCTTCACACACAGTGCCGTTGAGCAGCTCAAATCCAGGGTGGCAGTGGCAGACGTAGGAGCCCGGTGTGTTCAGGCACTCTCCTCCGAGGCAGCTAACGGTGGGGTCTTCACACTCATCAATATCTGCCCAGGCCGAGAGGCACAGAATTAAGAGTCAGGACCAGTGCGGATGCGCAATGAGCAACTGCCACAAACAAACAGAGGCCAAGGGCAGCAGCAATTCAGGCCTCTGACAGGCGCAGGCAGGTTAGTGTTCAGAGACCTTCCTGCCTGCTGAGTGCAGAGCCCCTGGATGTCAGCCCACAGTGCGATCCTGGGGCTGCCTACATGGAAGGATTTCGTCAGGGGATGCCAAGGGGAGAGGCTCTATACAGCTCTCGAATGCTAGGATTAGAGGAGCTACAGCAGCACCTTTTCCAACGCTCCCTCAAACTCTGGTGCCTTTTTACCCATGGATCCCAGATCGGAGCTAGTCCTGCCTTGGCAAACCAGGACCAACCAAGGAGGTTTTGCTAAACCAAACCCAGGCCCCAGTCTCCTGGGCCTGTCCCCAAGTTAGTTCAGTACTGGGCACCTCAGTGCCACAAACTGGAGGGAAACCAGAGAAGAGCCATGACAAGGATCATGCTAACGGCACAAGAGTGTATGTCAGTGAAGTGCCCCAACACCCTCAAACACCCCATCTGACCCCACTCTCCTGGTGCCTAACCCTTCCCCGCCATCGCCCCTCATTCTCTCCTAGCTATGGAAACGTCCCACCCTCATCCTTTCCAGCCATCCCTTAAAATCTCCTGGCCCTCCCCCAGCCGTCATCAGTGCTTTAAGAGTTTCATTAATAATGAAAGGTTGAAGGAACTAAATCTGTTCCTTTGGGCTAAGACATGGCTGGGGGACAGGCCAACAACCTGCTATTACCTGCAGGGTGTAAGCTCTAAGGAGAGCTCTTTGGGTGATGGTACAGGTGTGTGTGTGTGTGTGTGTGTGTGTGGGTGTGTGTGTGGGTGTGTAAGGAGGAGGGATGGGATGACATTAACGTAAGGTCTGAGGCCTTTTTCTGCAGCCATATTAAGACAGCAGTAGCCATGAGCTAAAAAGCAGAAAGTCACATCCTCACATTCCATCTAAATGCCATTAAACCAATGACATATCGGGCTGTTAAGAAGGCCATCCTGTTCCAGTAGTACCCACCACCACCAGATACAGAAACAGATCTTAAGATGTTTAAAGAAAACTTTGTTTGATAGCATTCTGTCTGGCAAGGAATCATTTTTGTGATTGTGAAATCTTTACTTTATTGTTTTGCCTTTATAGTCCCTACTTCTCTATTGTTCATCTGCATGGTTTCTGTCTGGTTCTTTGATTGTTTCTGTCTGGGCCATAACTAATTTTGCAAGATTTAAATCAACTAAGGTGGTGGGGTATGATTGGTTAAAGAATTGTTTCACAATATGTTAGGATTGGTCAAAGAATTATTTTGTAGTACTTTAGTTTAAAATTATTGTTTAAGACAGTGGTTCTTGCCCAGGGGTACATGTACCAAATGGCATACTCAGAGGTCTTCCAGGGGGTACTCAACTCATCTAGATCAGTGTTTCTCAATCTGGGGGTTGTAGCCCCCAGGGGAGTCATGGGACGGGCTTTGGGGGGTTGCAAGTGCAGGGCCAGCATTAGGGGGCGGCAAGCAGGGCATTTGCCCAGGGCCCATGCCACAGGGGCCACACAAAGCTAAATTACGTGCTTCAGCCCTGGGCGGCAGAGCTCGGGCTTCAGACAAGGCTCACACGTGAAAAACAGGCTCAAGTATCACACTGAAATGTACGTACAATATTTATATTCCAATTGATTTATTTTATAATTGTATGGTCAAAATGAGAAAGTCAGCAATTTTTCAGTAAGTGTGCTGAGACATTTTTGTATTTTTATGTCTGATTTTGTAAGCAAGTAGTTTTTAAGTAAGGGGTACGCAAGACAAATCAGACTCCTGAAAGGGGTACAGTAGCCTGGAAAGGTTGAGAACCACTGGGTTAAGGTACAGTTAAGCAGGACTCAAGTTTAACTATATAAACTGGGGTCCAAAAGGAAGTTCTTTGGACCCAACTCCAGGACACAGCCCAAGATCAGAGCTACCAGACCTCAACACCCTGCCAATCACACCGTGCAGAAGCTGGAGGAGCCCCGGGCAACCTGATCCTGACTGGCCACCAGGAAAAGTTTGTCGTCCTTATTGGGAGCATTATATGCTTAGCGTGTGTATTCTGTTTTGCGAGCTGTTAATAAACAGAGGTTAAGAATATTACTGTGAAAGGCTCTTTCACTGGTAAATGGTGCCGCAAACCCACAGAAAATTACACCCTGAGCCCTAGGAGCTGGGTAAAGGTGGGGGTGCCTAAATTAACTGGGTTACGCCTGGAGTCCATGGAAGAGTAAAGGTGGGGTGCCCTAGAGTGTGCAGGTAACACTAAGGGAAATGAGCTTCCAACTCCCAGCATGACCATGTCCACCGTAGAGAGCCAGATGTAGCCTCGGCCTCACCTGGCTCTGTCACCCTGGACTGTCCCATTCACCTGCCTCTTTTGGAACACAATTCAGCTCAGCTAATGCACGCGGGAGGCAGCTCTCCACCCTCCCACAGGGCAGCAAAAGCTCCTTACTCCCACCCTTCCACCGGTCCATCCAGGGGAGGTGTGATGCTCCAGGCCCTCAGAAGAAAACAACATTTCTGCTACATTTTCAGTCCCCCAAGCCTGCCAGGTCCTGAGTGCAGCTTTTCTGACTGTGAGAAAGTACATGAGTCTAAGAGGACTGATTCCCCGTCAGTACCAGCCTGCGGGCTGCAGAGGGCACCAACAACATTCCCCACCTCCCTTGCTCTGCCTGTTCCCATCACAGAAGTTAGAGGTGGAAACATTGAGCCCGAAAGCTCCTCAGGGCAGAGCAGGGACCGTGCCTCTGCTAAGTGCCAAGCGCACGGTGTACGCAACAGAGCACCATTCATTTATGCCTTAGGGCAAGATTACTCCTACCCAGGGGTGAAAGTAACTTAAAGGATTTACCGGTACGCTGGAGCCCTGAGCAGGGGCATGGCCTCAACCAGAAGAGGCGTGGCCTCAACCAGAAGAGGCGGGGCCTTTCAAGATTTAAAGACCCTGGGGCTCCGGCTATGGCTGGGAGCCCCAGGGCCTTTAAATCACCCCAGAGCTACCAGCTGAAGAGGCGGCTGTGAGCCCCGGGGCTCAGAGGCGAATTAAAAGGCCCAGGGCTCCAGATGCTGCAGAGCTCCAGGCCCTTTAAATCACCGCGGGAGCCCGGCTGCCAGAGCTCCAGCAGGGATTTAAAGGGCCCAGGGCTCCCTGCAGCGGCCAGAGCACTGGGCCCTTTAAATTCCCACCTGAGCCTAGCTGCCGGAGCTCTGGCAGTGATTTAAAGGGCCCGGGGCTCCCCGCAGCGGCTGGAGCACTGGGCCGTTTAAATCACCGCCGCGGAAGCCAGTCCTGTCCGGCACAGTGTACTGGCTCTTTCCGGTACGCCGGACCGGACCAGCTTACTTTCACCTCTGCTCCTACCACACTCAGTTCTAAAACATCCCTAGCTTCCATCAGTTCCCTGGCAGACGATCCATGCCCTAATTCATTTGTTATAAGCCATCCCCAAACCCTTATTGTTCTTCACACACAAAACCCAAAATCTAGAGCCATGGTCACCAATCCAGCAGAAGACTGGAACAGTTTCTCCTGGGGTCAGTCACCAAACACTTGATAACATTCCCTCAGTGCTCTTTCCCCCAGCTGCTCTAGCAGTGAGCATGGGGAAGTGACATGCCGGGAAAGACCCATCTAAGGAGGGAGTCACATGACTAGCCCACAAATGGAACAAAATGTGCAATCCTTCCATCCCATCAGGAGCATGGAAACTTTACCTCATTTTCCTGTGTGTGCCTCAGGCCCAGCTGTAAACCTAGAGGAAGAAGAAAAGTGGCCAAGCCGCCTTCTCCCTCTCCAGGAGGAACCACCAGACGCAGTCTGCCTCTGCCCATGAGTTTTACCCCAAACAGCTGGGAAGACCCCCTGTTAGTAGGTTTATTTACCATCTGTATGCTGGTGGTTCCCAGGTGCTCCACTGCCCAGCCATGAGAGAAGCTACTATTCTCCCTCACTAGCTTTTCATGCCATGCTCATCACCAGGGGGTCTTTATCAAGCACCTTGGACTACATCTGCACTCTGCCTGCTGAGCCATCTCTGAAGGGCCCTTCTCCACCATTCCAGCCATCTGAACTGCTTCTCATAACAAACAACAAAACCACAAAAATGTTTCCTTCTTTGCCCTCAAATGTGGGATTTCTCTCCAAAAATATCCCTGCTGATAACCCATGACAGGCACTGGGCCAGAGACAGATTTAAGGTCCAATATCTTGGGTCCGAAAGGTGACTCTGATACCAGCAGAAAGGTGCTGGGGGAGGGTATCCCCAATGCAGGGTATCAGGCATTAGGAGATACAGAAATTCCATTTTAGGTCATTTTCATAGGGGGATCTAAACAATATTAGTTCTATTTTTTCTTCTCCTCCGAGGCCTATACAGCTAGGTGAATGGGAGAAACAAATAACCTTAAATTATCTCAGTCACACTCCTAAGGCAGTTTTCCTGCAGAATACGTGGCTGATCCAGAACCTACACTGGTGCTGCTGGGTCTAGAGGACCGGTTGGCAGGAGTCTCTGCACACCTCACCTGTGGCTCTGCCACTCCTGGGTAACTTAGCAACATAAACTCATGTCCTACACCACAATTTCACGTACCCACGACAGAGCACAGCCTTAGAGCTACACTAGAAAAAAAACCCACACACAAGTTACAACAGAGCCCAGGGAACGGAACAATTAACAACCACAGGTTTAGCAGTTACTAGGGAAGTCTCGAGTTCTGTTCCACAAGGTCTGCTGCAGTCTGACAGATCTCACTGTCCGGGAGTTTCTGCTGAGGCCCAGCGTTCGCTTTCCCTTCCACAATTTCATCCCAGTCCTCCTGATTCATAGAACCATAGGGTTAGAAGGGACCACAAGGGTCATCTAGTCTAACGCCCTTATTACTTTTATTGGTGATTATTATTATTATTGCCAATAACGCTGCAAACACTTATCCACATGCTTACCATTAAGCACTCGAGTAACCAGATCCCTATTTAGCAAAGCACTCTCAGGGCCTGCACCTAAAACTTAAGTAGACCCAGTAATGCTGCTCAGGGCGTACTGCTACCACCCAGCTACTACAACAATAGAAACCCACCCGTGCAGCTGTAGTGCTTGCAGTGTGGAAGTACCCTAAGACAGAGAGCAGTCCTGGTGACTTCAATACCACCACTCGCATGCTTGAAGATAAGTCTGTGCTTCAATGCTTTGTTGAATTGGGGCCTTTATTACTTCATTACCCTTTTGCCAGCTTTCCCTCTTTCATTGGCTTGCCCGTGTCTTGTTAACCCTCTGCCTGTTTTTGTTTTGTTTTTACCCCTTGCACCACAGGCCTAGATAATTCCTCTCTGCCTTGCAGTTTATACCCGGCAGACATTTATAAACTCCTCCCAGGTCCCCCTGTCCCTGGAGTTGAGGTTTAGCCAAACTAGACAGGTTTTACTCATTTCGCACTTCCCTACAGTTAAGGCTATCGTTTTGTCATGGATATTTTTAGTAAAAGTCAGGGACAGGTCATGGGCAAAAAACAAAAATTCACGGAAGCCATGACCTGTCCCTGACTTTTACTAAAAGTATCCCTGACAAAATGGGGAGGGAGGAGGGTCCAGCACCCTGTCCTGCTGCAGTGGCTGGGAGCTGTGGCCCCCCCATCCCTGCCCAGTGGCTGGGAGCTGGGGGGATCCCCCAGGGACCTGCAGGGCTGGGAACTGAGAAGGGACCCCACCACCCACGGGGGCAGAGAGCTGAGCTGGCTGCTGCAGGAGTGCTCCCCGCAGCCAGCGGTGTCTGGGCTGCTACAGTGCCCCAATGTCACGGAGGTCTCTGGAAGTCACAGATTCCGTGACTTCCACGATCTCTGTGACATAATCGTACCCTTACCTATAGCTCAGCCCCCTGATCACCTTGGTTGGTCTTCTCTGAACTCCCTCTGATTTGCCAATATCTTTCTGATAAAAAGGTGCCCACAATAAATGCACCAGCGCTGCACAAAGTAGGACCTGGCTATTCCCCCTTGGCAGAGACACGATAGCTCTGTGCCTGCAGCCCAAAGGGGCCCTGTTTGATTCCACATTGCATCAGAAATTCCTAATTTACGGCCCCATGCCTTTCTCAGCCATTCCGGATTCCAAGCCTTCCCCCTCCCACTGACTACCTAGGCTCGGGGTTGTTTTCTCCAGACATATTAGTCATGTTGTTCTGAACAGAATCCCATTCTGCTATTCCCTGCCTGTGTTTCTGGTCTCTCTAGGCCGCTTTGTATTACGCTGTTCTCAGTGGGGCTTGCAGCTCCCCCTAAATTAGTATCAGCTGAGAATCTCATTAATGAGCTGGGTACTTGTACCCCTTCCCAGATCTGATCATTTCCTTTCAGATACCCCCTGCCCCTCCAAACACGACGTGCTGCCAACGTGCAGGGCTAAGCTGACCTGACCAGGGGCGTGACCCGACCGAGGGCGTGACCCAATTGGGAGCAGGACCACTGGCTTCCAAGTCTGACACTACGGACACACTTATTACTGCCTCACTTGCAGCTACAGCTGCCAGCAGAGGCAGAGAGCAGTCCGGGCGATTTACCTTCACAGGTGAGTCTGTTGGAGGAGAGCATGTAGCCAGCATCGCAGGCTCGGCAGGCAAAGGAGCCGTCCGTGTTGGTACAGATTCCCAAGGGGCAGGCAGTCGGTGAGCTGCACTCATCGATATCTGGGGAGAGCAGAGACTGGAACTTCAGCTGGGATGAAGGACAGGGCGCGCCTACTCTGCTCCCCCGCTCCCCTGCCCGCCAGGTACTCACAGCCAGCTGGGGGATTAGCTCTGACTCTCACAGACTCCTTTCTGAAGCTGCAGCGGTCCCTCTCTGAACACCTGCAGGCCCCCAGTGACCTCCCCTCGAAACCCCCCCTAGCTCTCTATTGCTCTGCAAAAGCTAAACTGCTGAAGCAGGTTTCCTAGGCAGGCCCTTTGCTCTCCAAGTGGGTCTCGCTGGGATTCAGGGGGCTGTTCCCCAGAAGCTCTCCCGAGTGCAGTGCAGGGAGCTCAGCTGGAGCTGCTGCAGGAAGAGTGGCTCAGCTCAGGCCACCAGTGATGCAGACCCAGGGCCAGAGACTCAGCCTTAGGGGCACTGATTACAACTGCAGCCTGAAAATGTTGTGCCACAAGCTGGCAGCTTTGCCTCAGCTGGGCTGGGGGAGGCCCAGTGACCCGCGTGACATGCAACATTGCGAGATTCTGCAGCCACAGCTGGAGATCCAGCCCCGGACACCACCAATGGCCTGCTCCTAACTGCAAGCACGTCCTCCCACGGAATCCAGTCTCCCTGGCACCCGCACATCTCACCCGTCCACAGGAGATACCTTCACACATGCTGCCATCTCTGGACACGGTGTATCCAGCACCACAGGCTGCACAGGAGAAGGAGCCCTCGGTGTTGATACAGAGTCCCTTGCGGCAGGCGTTGTGGGTCGCACACTCATCGATATCTAAATAAACCCACAAACCAGAGTGAGAGCTGGACAGGGAGGAGGGGCCAAATCTGAGCACAGGAAGGGGTGGGGCTTCCTCTCAGAGCCAAGTGCATTGAGGGGAATAGATCAATAATAGATAAGGAGGGAGAGGGGGTATCCCCACAGGATCTCAGGACCTAGCTACCCTGGTTGGGGCAGGGAGGTACAGGCAGCCAGGCCATGCACTCAGGAATGCCCCAGGCTCAATGGAAACAATGCCTCACACTTCACTAGGAGTTGGACTGGGTCCAAAAGCATCTGGTAGAGGATAGGATACCTTGGCAGCTCTTCTCATCTGCTGTCACCTCAAAGCCATGGTAGCAGGAACACCTGAAGGAGCCAGCCAGGTTGATGCACAGTCCATGAGCACAGGTTCCCACGGTGAAGCACTCATCATCATCTGCAAGACACAGCAAAGGGGCCCATCAATCCAGGAACAGGGGTGCTCTGAAATCCCCAGGGATCTCCCCACAACCCAATCCTGCAGGGCATGGTACTCAGGGTACACACACTAGCCTCTCTCGCCTGCCATTTCCCACAGCCAACGCCTGCCCACAAGGCTTGTGTGGCACATTACAGCCCCAGGAGTGCTTGGCTAGGGCTGGAATTGCTGCCATGCAAGAGGGAGTTTCCAAAAGGTGGGGAGGGGTCTTGGGGGGAACAGCTCTCGCCTCCTTACCAACGCATCTTCCATTCATCGGCTGGTAACCGGTTGCACAGCTGAGACACTCATAGGAGCCCAGCGCATTGACACATCTCCCTCTGGGGCAGGTGCTGGGGTCAGCACACTCATCAATGTCTGCAAAGAGACCCCCTGCTTTCAGACTCCAGGAAAAGAGAGAGACAGACCGAGTCCTATCCAGAACATCCTCGCAGCTGGAACCACTGTCACCTGCATCTAACCTTCTCAGCCAGCTCTGGCCAAAGTAAGAGTGACTGTGACTCCAAGCAGACGGGCTTGATGGTGCATTGAGTTTGGGGCTCAGGGGGAGATTCTCATGAGTCCCACTTGTCATTCATTGTCTCTGTGGCCTGTTCCCACACCTGGTAGGATGCCCATTTTGATTTTCAATCACTGTGACATGCTGTGTACATGCAGCTGGCTGCAGACATATCTTCAATGTACTTGCCAGCCCAGGGCTCAAACAGGGGCAAGCAATGACAGACGCCAAACCTCCAGACTAGCACCAGCCCAAGAACAAAACACATTCCCTTTCCAGTCCAGAAGAAGGGGCTCAGGATGGGTCCCACTGGGCCTGAGGGGGGAGTGAGAGTCTGAAGGGGAATGAGCTTGGGGAGAGAGCTCCCCTCTCCCGCAGCGGGGTGGGGAGTCCCCCAGGCAAGTGGGGGCAGACTTGTGTCAGGGGACTGAAGTGACAAAATGAGAAGGCGCAGGTACCTCAGTGCAGATCTGGAGGGAGGGGGGCACGGAGAGCTGAGGTTTGCACAAAGGGGCTGGAGCCCTTCACTTAGGGGAGGTTAGCAAACTCACCTTCGCACTGTCCTGTGCGGCCCATGATGTAGCCCCTGGCACACTCACAGTGATATGATCCAGGTGTGTTGGTGCACTGCCCCCCCTGGCACATGTTGGGCTGCTCACACTCATTCAGATCTATTAGCACCCAAGGATAGGTCCTGTCAGGGAACTGGGCTCAGCTAAGGGTGAGAGAGGTGGCTCTGCCTGTGTGCAGAGCCCTCCCTGTCCCTTTGCCCCAAACCCACTCTGAATGGCCACTGCCCGCCCCTCATTCAAATCCCTCCTGAGAGCCAACCTCTGCCCTCATGCCAATGAGGAGGAATGGCAGCGCCAGGCTGTACTCACGGCCAGAGTCCCCATGGGCCTGTGTCACTCACACTTCCACTCTGCCATGCCCCAGACCCTTCTTGCTGCTGCTGGTCACCCCCACATGCCAAAGCAGGCTGGAGGCAGTTTGGGCCAGCGCCAGGGCTTCCTGTTTGCCAGCTAATAATGAGCCCAGACCAGCAGTGGAGCAAGAAGCAGGGCTGCTTGCCAGCTGCCAGTGGGTGACATTCTGCTGAGCTGCCTCCAGCCCTCTCCAGATGCTCGGAGACAGTGCTTGGGACACAGGGCAGGGGATGCAGGGCTAGTTGAGCTCCACGCCACTGGCCTCTGGGTCAGACAAGCCCCAAGCTGAGGGGTTTTCTGGAGGAAAAGCCTTTGCTGACTGACTCTTTTCTGCAGTCTTCCACAGCCTGCACTGCTCACTGCCCCACCCCGGCGAGAGGCTGGGGGAACGAGCAAGGATAATGCAACTTCATCTGCCCCCTCACGAGGGGTCCTCCTAGGGCAGGCTTGGGCAGTAGTTGGGGGAGGGGGGAGGGAAGCCCATATGAAGGAGAAGGCTGGAACCCCCATTACCCAGGAAACATGTAGCCGAGGGAGGTCACAGGAACCTTGCAAGCAAGGCTCTCCCTGAGGCTGTGGGCGTGTGCCGGCTGGAGCGTCACTTACCCTGACAGGTCTGTGCATCCTGGGAGGCAAGCACGGTGTACCCCAGGTAGCAGAGGCAGGAGTAGGAGCCCACGCTGTTGATGCAGTGACCCTTCCCAGCGCAGGGATCTCTCATACACTCATCATCATCTGGGTCCAGAGCAGAGGAACAGGGTCATCCGGGCAATACCATTAGCCCTCCCATTTCCTACAGACAATGCTGGAGATGGGATGAGCAAGGGCCTGAGGGGACCCACCTCCCGCACTCAGCATTTCCCTCCCCAGGGATCCTGCTTGATGACACATGAGGGCCCTGCAGGGACAGGACAAGCCCCTGTTTGTCTGCCATCCACCACTGGAGGGCAGCATTGCCACACATGGAGGGAGAGGGATGATTCTGCCCTTCAGACTTCCCCTGGCTACTAAAACTGGGGAAGCAGGACAGAAAATAATCCCAGGCCACAGGGTTGTTCTGCTCAGGAAGGCAGCGGGGCTGGTGCCCTGCAAGGGGCCTGGCTCAGCCAGGCTTTGTGCTCAGGAGCCGGCCTCTCTCCACATGCTCCGTTTCCTGACGTGGGATTTCTGATAGCCATTGTCTCCCCAGTGTCCCCTTTAGAAACAGCAGAGCTAGTGACATACCAATGCATCGGGGGAGGCCAGGATGCAGCCGATAGCCAGGGCCACACATGCAGCTGTATCTGCCGGGCAGGTTCACACAAGTGCCTGGGCCACACGGGTCAGGTACAGAGGAGCATCTATCGATTTCTGAGGGAGACAGACAGGGTGAAGTCACAGGCCCCTGCTCCCCAGTCCCCCAGCACATAGTACAGAGCTTTCCCTATTCCACAGCCCCCAGCCCAGTTACTCGCACCACCCCCACATCACAGACAGAATGGGAGACAGCTCTGAGGCCCCTGCACCTCAGACAGCTGGCAGAGCTGGGCCTCAGCAGCCTCCAGCCACGACGACAGGGATGGACCCCCAGTGTCCAAGAATGGAGAGGGAGCACTAATGGCCAGCACCTGTGGGTTGGCTTGGGTCAGTGCGCCTAGCGGGGCAGACATGGCTTCCTGGGGCTCCAGAGCCCTGCAGCTAGGCACTTGTTCCTAGCTGGGCTGAGCGAGAGCAGGAGACTGGGACACAGCGCTGGAAAGCAGGGAAAGCCCATGGAGAGCTAGGAAGGAAACAGCAAACAGGCTCTATCTGGCCTGGGCAAGCAAGCGGCTCCCCAGGAGCCAGTGCAGCCCTGGAACCGGCCACAGTGAGCAGGGAGGCAGGGCAGGCACAGTCACAGGGGCTTTAGTGCCAGCTCAGTGTGGGCCATTCACATGCTGCTTCCCTTCCTGTTGCCTCAGGCCCGGTCTCACTAATCCCAGGGCAGCTAGAGGAAGCAGTTCAGCGGCAGTGAATGCAGGAAGAGCAAGGAGAGGCCAGCAGAGACCCACACACACCCCAACAGTGAAACAATCCCATCACCAAACCAACACACACAAACAAAAGGCTATTGTGGGAGGCGCATTCCACAGCAAGGTGCCTATGCCAGGGTTTCTTCTGAGGGTGCTTTTGGCCCCGAGCAGGGGCAGCGCTCCCAGACACTTAGACAACCCTAGAACAACAGAGCTGCTATTATTCATGCAGTAAACAAGCCTCCCCTGGGAGCCACACACTTCCCGCTCCACCACAACTTCCAGATGACTCAACTCTGACTGCAGCAGGGATTGGGCCAAAGCCACCAGTGAGACCCTGCCAGTCCCTTTCCTTTGGAGTCGCCGCCACCCCCTCTGTGATTTCACTTCCCCGGGGAGCCCTTCCCTCTCCCTTCTGCCCAGAGACCCTGCTGTTCACAGTGCAGCGATCCAGCTAGCCCCACGGTCCCTGTAGCCCTGGGCAGGCACAGTGCGCACCAGGAGGAGCTGTATGTCAGGGAAATTACACTGACCTATGCTAAACACATGAATCAAAGAGAGGGCTCTCTTGGGTGACAGGTCTCTGCGCCTGGCTGGACAGCAATGAAGGGATGTGCTCATTTATGGCATGAATCCTAAGCTTCCCTTCCATGTGATCCAGACAAGGCCATGTGTTATACAAATTACACAGAGAAGGGCGCTGAAAGCCAAAGCATATGCTCTTGTACCCACTGGGATCTGCCTGGATCCCTCAGCACACACCCAGGCCTGGTGGGATCCACCGGGGTTTGGCATACCAGGGATCCTTGCGGGGGGAGGGCTCTATGTTTTGACTGGGTCACATTTCTCTTTAGGGCCTGCCAGGTGAGGCAGGTAAACCCCATTTAGAGCTGCTGACGAACCTGTGATCTGTGCTGCAGCAGTGCCCTCCCCTGCAGCCTCTGGGCCTGGCTGGGAGGGAGGGCGAGAGAATGTCTCCTCCACTACATCCCCTGCAGACGAGAGAGATGTGAGCACCAGACTGGGATCACAGTCAGACACAGGAGCAAGTGTCAGCCTAAGTCCTGCCCATGACCTCCCAACCTCTACGTCCCAGCACCTCACGATACCAAGGGATCGGCTGCAGACCAGCAGGCGTGGGTGCCAAGCCCCAGCATGGAGCCCAGCATCTAGGTTGCTGCATATGTTATACTACATGACATCATGAGACCAGTTGTCACATGATCCAGCCTCATTCGTGTTACGGCAGAGAAATTTCACAGCCACCAAGCTTGTCGCTGCATGTTGGGGGTGCAGACCCCTGCAACCTGACACCCCCCACCATGACCCGTAGTGCCCATTACAGAGCCCAGCATGCAGAGACCATGAACGTGGGCAGACAATAACAGAGCCCCATCCCCAGGCTGGAGAAACTGCTCTTCCAATACATGAAATGGAGTGTGGCCCTCCCTGCCCTGCATCTCATGGGGCTGCCCCGTTCCTGCAGTGCCTGCTGGTTCTGTGCAGCACAGCCCATTTGGAGTGACACAGAAGGAGATTAGGAGGTGCCTATGAAATAAAACTGCCTTTCCCTGTCCCTAAGGTTATCAGCACAGCCTGAAGCTGCCAGCTGGGCCAACCCTGTCCTCCTTTCTCTTCTCTATTTGCAGCTTATTCACAAGCCAATTGGGCACTTACGCACCTGGGTGTGTGGCAGGTTCTTGGGTGGCATCAGCAGTGCCCTGTGGGTGAGAAACACAAACACAAAGTTTGGCTCTGCCTAGACCACCCAGGGATGTATTTAGCCAAGGGATAAGAGAGAAGTGAGCTTCCTCTTGCCCCATCCTGGCTGCTGGTTCACACTAAGGGTACTGTAATGGTAGGTGAGGCTGCTACTGTGTGGAATGGCTGGAGCCTCAGTGTGCTGGACCCTATACAAAGCATTATGCCTACCCAGAAGCCTTTTAGATTTCTGCATTCAGTTCCCTCCAAGTCTCCTTCACAGGCCAACTGCATAGCTACAAACCTCAAGGCCAGGTATCTGCATTACCTAGTGCCTCAGGTGGGAGCCTGGCTAATCTTGTGAGGAGCTCCAGAACCT
The DNA here is from genome assembly GCF_011386835.1 of Chrysemys picta bellii. NCBI lineage: Eukaryota > Metazoa > Chordata > Testudines > Emydidae > Chrysemys > Chrysemys picta. Next base: position 112,911,700 of record NC_088794.1, read on the forward strand.
GCACTGGGCAGGCAATCCTTTGGCAGAGATTTTCCCAGGGACGATCTTCAGAGTGTCAGTGTGGTTTCTCCTGGTTTTTCTGGAGGACCTCTGGGAAGTCCTAGGGATGCCTATTGTGAGCTCTGAATCCTCAACTCAAGGGGCAAGAGTACTGACCCTTTGGCAAAAGACTCCCTTATTCAGGATGTTAATTAGTCATTGGCATTAACCACGCATTAAACACAAACCAAAGCAGTTTCCTATAGTCTGGCTAAACTCCTTCCCCCTCAGTAGCTCGGCTTTCACTCTTTTGGACTGTCATCATTTCACTAATTCTCCAGTCATTAGAGACTCTTCCCAGCCTGACTAGAGAGGAAGGATGACTGGGGGCAAGGGGCTAGCTCACAATTGGGGAGACCTGAGTTCAAATCCCAGCACTGCCCCAGATGCATGACCTCGGCTGTGTCACTTCATCTCTCCATTGGTGAAGAACCAGTATAATGGGATTAACAGCTGTTCCCTATCCCCCCACGGTGTTGAGAGACTGAATACATTAAAGATTGTGAGGTGCTCAGATACTATGGCAACGCAGGCCATAGGAGCACACAGGGGAGACAGACTGGACATGAACGTCTGCTGTCAAACTGAAACAACCAAACCAAACCATCCCAAAGAAGCCAACACAACGAAGTCCCAAGCCCCGTTTTTCCCTTCACAGATTACTTTTAAGCTTTATTCCTAAATGTTTAGGGCACAAGGAGGCAAACCCCAAAATCCTATCGTGGGGCCGGGGAGGGGGGACACACCATTCTCTCCCAACCCTCATCAATGGGGTGTCAGCTGCTCCCAAGCCCAAAGCATCAGCTGGGACTTGAATGTTGCAGCTGATCTGTAGTAAGTGAAAATGCCTGGCTGTCCGGGTGTTTTCTAACCTCCTCCTGCACCTCAGCAAACCCGCCACCTTCTTGATCAATAGCTACTTCCCCTCATTACTCCAACACATTCGGTGTTTCCCGCTGGTTACTTTTTTAAATGATCCCTTTCCCACCAGTGAAGTTCATCACAAACATATCCCCACCCCATCATCTGCCAGCAGCATGGGCTTGACTCACCTCACTATCTGGAGAATGACCTGGAAAATGAAACACCACATGGTGAATTTCAGAAGAAACATCAGCACCCCACATACCTCAGAGAGCTCAGGCTGCACTAACCTCACTTGCTTCCCTGACGCTGACTAGGAGCCCCCCATTTCTCCCAGCACAAGATGGGAACTTGTCCTTCCAAACCTAGCACACTGAGTTGCCCCAGTCCTGGCTCCCCCACAGCGTCCTCAGGGAATTCACATTCTAACAGACCCTGGTTCCAGTGACAACTGCCACTCCCCTCTCTGGATTTGCATTCCCAGCCTGAGTGCATTGGGATAACCACCCAGGGACACTCAGGCCAGGATTCACAGAGCCCCACTCAGCAGGGCACATCTGAATCAGACTACAGCTTCCAAGTGTGGAGGCATTTTGGCCATCTGGCAGCAGCAGCACCTGTTAGCACATGAGGATCTGAGGCTGGAACTCAAAGGTTGCCCCTGTCTCAAGGCCCAGGAGGGCCAGGGAGCTCTGAAAAGGTCATGCCCTATGCCACTGGGATACAGGGGCAAGAGAGCCTTGCATAGCTCTGGAGCTGACCCGAGTCCACTTCAGCTGGAACCACAGTCCCTGGGATAGGCACAGCCTGAGGGTGAAAGAGGGAATTCATCCAGGGCACCTGTGTGCATAGCCGCTACTAACGTTGCATCACATCCCAATCTACCTTCCGCTGCTGTGGTTCCAGCACGGGGGAGCGTACCTGTGACTCCACCACTCAGGGCTTCCTGCAGCTGCGGCCTTTTTGCTGCCCTGTTGGACGTCCGGTCGCTGCTCTCCCCATGCTCCTCTGAGCTGAATGGCAGCTCTTCTGCCTCCGCCTTTCTCATGGACAGACGGATATCGGAGCTGGAGTAGGTGTAACCATGTCCAGCTGGGCAAATCTCCTTAAAGGTTTCTGCAAGGGAGACACAGGCCAAGGCTGACGTGGGGGAAAGGGGTAGAAACCAGTTGCGAGCACATGAGGCTGTCCTCTGGCAAGATCCAATGGAGGAACTGAAGATGCTGTCTTCTGCTATGCAAGTGAGAATGGCCAGGTGTGTGTTTGTGTGTGTACACACCCTCCATCCATCAGCCTACCAGAGTTAAAATATGGGTCTGTCCCATAGTTAGAACATGTTTGAGCCACCGTATGTTAGAGCATGGTGTGAAGGGTGGATGTTTCCAGCAGAGAGAATCTGCTCCCAGAGCTGGGTGTGTCTGTAATGGACACATTAGCATTCACAGCTACTGGAGACTGAATCTCTCTGTTGGCTCAGAGCTGCCAGGGGGAGCACCAAGGAAACACTCCCCCACCTTTGAAGACAGCTATCACTTCATCAACAGGATACAGCCATATAATGGGCAGAGGGGGCTGCACATGGCACTGGGGACCTTCTAGTACTTTGGCCCTTTGATGCACATGTCCAAAGATGCCTTCCACCCAGTCCAGGGGTGTGTGTAGGAATTCCCAGCCCTGTGGGGTTCTGTGCTTGTCTCTCTGGTACTTAACACACCAGTAAAAGCCAAACCCATCCTTGCTTGGTGTGTTGGGGCACTTGAAGGCTGACACTTCAGGAGAGGATGAAACTTTCCCTTTCATCTCACTCTGCCTCCCCTAAGGTTCTGTCAGGCTAACCCAGGCATGGGGAAGGCTGTGGTCTCCCTCTGGGGCAGTGCTGCATGATGGCTGCCTGGCGAGGAACTTCCCCACCTCCAAGCTCAGATGCACTCACTTGTGCTGCAGATCCTCCAGGTTTGGAATCTGCTCTGCTCCACTCCAGCCTCCAGAGCAGCAGGCCGCTTTCAGCTAGTGCACTCTGCCTCCTAGCAAGCAACCACACAGACCACAGTCTCCAGGCTGGCCTGTCCCCTTGCACTCAGTCCCCCATAGACTGTTCACGCCCACTTCCCAACACGTCAGCGCGTGGCAAGGAGCCTGCGTTGGTTCTGGGCCGAGGAGTCGGGAGAAGGTGTAAGGTGAAGGCCAGGCTCCAGGCTTAGAACACTGGGCACAGCTGGGCAGCGAACACAGCTCTCACCTGACCCAAGCATAGGACACTTCTCACAATTCCTCCCCCATCCTTTGCCAACACGGCTGCAGCAGCAGATCTGTTTGGTGATGCTCTGGGCGAGTGGTAGGGCACAGACGCCTCCTGCTGCTGAGCGATAGCACAGCCCCTGCTCCATGGACACGGCCTTATCCGCTGAAACACAAGCCCAGAGTTAGTGTTGGAGGCCAAGCCGTCACCTCTGCCGGGCACAGAGTGTCAAGGAAAAGTGCTGCCTGTCATTGCCTTCAAGGTCCTTCCCAGCTCTGCCTCTCTGTCACCAGTCCCAGGGCCTTATCGCATCCCTCCTCTGCTGCGATACAGCACCATCACCCCACTGGTCTGCTTCTGCCCCAACGGTCTCCACGCTGTCCCTACACGTTGGCACTCACGTCACGCAGCCTTTGCCACTGGCTGATAAGGACTTTGGTGAAGAGCTGCAGGCCCCTCTCCTGGAAGCTGCGGTTTCCATAGTATGTCTCTCCCCAGCCTACACCTGCTTGGGCATTCAGCCCTAGGACCTCAGTGGAGTGGGCAGATCCAACAGAAGCGGCATGGAAGAGATGGGCTTCTATTTTGACTCCAGATACTCCAGTGCAGGTGCTCTCCACCCCCTTCCCCACAACTGCACTCCTGGGGAGAGGTCACTGCTTTCACGGCAGTCTCTGCAGAAGCTGGGTGCAGGCTCTCTATCTCCTGCATGCTCTGCCATAGCACTACTGTCATGTCGACTCAACAACCCGATGTGAACAAGGGAGGGAAGTGAGTGAGAATCCCATAGGAGCTGAACCCCGCGGCCCTGTACGGGGAGAGTGCTGGGACACATGGGTACACATCCATGCACACACATCATGCAAGGGCATGAATGCACACACACAGGATCTCACACCGCCCACCCACGCACACTCTCAGGGCATAGGGACACACTGGCACACACAGGGGCACACTGACACGTGATATCTTGTTTCCATCTGGCTCACGATCTCCTGGTTCCTGCTCACAGTTCCGGGGAAGCTTTGGGGGATGTCACTGGGGACCCTGGGTAGCTGCTTCCAGGCAGCCATGCAGGGCTTGGTCTCCAGAGCACTTACAGACACAGCGACTGCGGGATGGGTCCAGCATGGTCCCGGGTTTGCAGGTGCAGAGGAAACTGCCGCGGGTGTTCACACATTCGGCATCTTTACACAGGCCAAGCATCAGGCACTCGTTGATATCTACAGGGTGGAAGCAGAGAACAGAATCAGTCACAGTGCTCTGGGCCTGCCCATTAACTGGAGTCAGCGACAGCAGCACATGGCAGGGGGAACTGCAGCAGGAACGGGAAGGGGCTGAAATTCAACAGGGCAGGGACCTGTAATGTCCCCTATTGCTATGTAGCCAAATCGCCGGTGCTCCCTTCCCATAACCCGGTTGGTATAAGCGAAGAGAAAACAGCAAATCGAACAGCAAATTGACAAATCAAACCATGTCCAACAGCCCCACAAGCAGCACCTCCTGTCTGAGGCCCTTCCCAGTGCCCCACCCCGCTTCATGGGCTGATACTGACCCCCATGCAACCAGCAAACAGCAGAAGTCTTTACCTTCCTGCAACAACACAGTTGGTCTCTCCAGCACTGAACCAGTTGAGAAGTGACAGCAGGAGTCACCAGAGTAAATTCCCATGGGGTTTCCCCACATACAGGACTGGGGAAGGTCTAACGTGAGGAGCTGCTGGGGGTGGGTTGCACCAGGAGCCCAGAGTGACTGAGATCAGGGTCTGCCTGGAGTGCCCTGGCCAAAGACCTGCTGACTCCCACACTGGTAGAAAATGAGAATTAGCAAAGACCCAGACACCTAGCAGCATGGGAGAGCTGGGGAGTCACTCTCTGTAGCTAGACAGGGGAGGGGAATTTTGCAGGTAGCATTTGGCTTCCCATGTTCTCACCTAACATTTCTGTCCCACTGATAATGGGTGCTCAGCCTTCAGGAGCCTCAGACGGAAGGGGTGAGGGCAGGGCACTTTGTACTACCTGGCCCCCTCCAGAAATTCCTGAGACACTACGTCCCCTCCTGGATGCTGTCAGCTGAGAATGTCCCCATAGTCCCTGGGCACAGGATTCCACTCCAGGCCCAGCAGAATCCTGCAGGGCTCTCTCTCATACTTTCCCATCAACGAGCACTAGGCTTTTAGGGGAGGGGACCCCACATCAGTGCGAGGCCAGGGCCTGGCAGGGCCCCTCAAGGCACCAACTGTATGGACTGTGCCCTCTGAGCTTTCCCATTGTTCTATTTCCGAAACAGTATGAAACAATCTCACTCTGGCCTGGCTCTTTCTGCAGTCACAGCCCGGGACAGTCAGCTCCAGGCCCTGAGGGGCTCATACCTGCCATTGCTGACACCGATGCCCAGCTAGGTTGTTGGTAGGGACAGTGGCAGTGTCCTGTATCGCAAGGTCTCCTGACTCTGCAAAGTGCTGCTCTCTCAAGCTGATGCTCTCTCTAGGGGCCTGACCTGGCTGGCAGGGACCTCAGCAGGCCATCTAGTCCCCCTCCCACACCGAGGCAGGGTTAAGTACACCTTGTCCCATGGGCCGTGTTAACCTGCAAAAGGCGTGTCAAGAGCAAACGGCCAACCCAGAACGTCTCATAGCCTCGCCTCCCTCCTCCCCTGCTGCTGATGCTCCAGATTCATCCAGCTGGGTCCAGTCACCGTGAACCATCCAGATGTGGAAGCTGTACAGCATGCCATGGGTTAGGGAGGAATTTGGGAGTCTGCCTTTGCTAGCTGAGCCCCAGGTGGGTACAATAATGTGCCAGGAGATTCCAGACTTTTTGAAAATCTCCTCCCCTTTGTCCCAGAGTCCTGCCTTGCCTGTCTCCTAGCCAAGTTCACCTGCAGTCTGCTTCCTGCCTCCTGCCCTGGCTACGTCCCCTTTGTTCCTCCCTGCAGCTGCCTTCAGATTCAATGGCTCTTTAGCCAAAATCTCCAAAATAAGCTAATGGAAAGGAATGACTGGGAAAGTTACTGGCCCCCCCTTCCTGCTCTATCAGATCAGGCAACTGGTACTGTTAGTCTGGCATCTTACTTGCTCTATTGGGTCGAGCCTCTAAGTCCCTCAAGTCCCATACCGCACCTTTGCTGTACAGCATCAGCACACTGGTCTCAGCTAGTCCAGTGTCCCATAGGACACTTGTATTGCAAACGGCTTCACAGGAACCTTTGTGATGACTGCAATCCCACATCCGCTGTGCACGGCCTGTTAGGTGCAGCTGCATAGATGGCTCGAATGATTGCTCTACTCTGGGATCCTCGTGGACACCAGATGTTGCATCTCACAGGGCTATTCTGGCAAAGTCATTTTTAAAGCTGTCAGACTGAGGTTTGGCGGGACTTGACTCATGAGCAAGTCTCCTCCTTCCTTTCAGTCAAATGCCCTGCGTGGCCAGACTGGGGCACTGTCTGCAAAGGATGCATCGTCAGGAATCAAAGAGTGCGGGTGCACAGCAAGGACTGGGGGAACCTGCCCTTGCACTGACAGCCCTGCATCAGTTGGAGGAGTGGAAGGCATGTCTCCAGCTTGTCACTGGTGCAGCTGGTTCTGCGGATACACGGGAGAGCTAGCAGCTCCCAAGTCCGAGCCATGGCTCTGCCACTGATGCAGTGTGTGACCTCAAGCAAATTCCCTGTCCCTTCTGGGCCATCCGTAAGGGGGCTGGAAGCTCTCAGGAATGCTGGCTAAGTACTTGTTATCACCACCACCTGTGCAGCAGGACGGACAAGCATCATTTCCTTGCTGTTCCCACAGTTCCCATCCAATAGGGACCTAATAACTGAGTAACCTCCCAGCTGGTCACATGGCCCACAGCAGGCAAGAGCAGATTCCCCTGCTGCCGAGAGTCCCCGCTGCAGGCTTCAGACAGACCCAGCATCCTCTTCACAGCGTGGAAGATGCCAGCCGGTGCTTTTCACCCTTCGAGCATGGCACACTGAAGCAGAGCCCAGGATTAGCTGCTCTGTTCATTCCCTCTGGGGCACCTGGCATTGGCCACTGTCGGTAGACAGGATACTGGGCGAGATGGACCTTTGGTCTGACCCAGTATGGCCCTTCTTATGTTCTTACTGGCAGTGGGGACTGAGCTTTGTGCATCTAATTTAAACCAGATGGCTAGATTCCATCCCCTGCTCCAGCCCCCTCGCGTTTCTGTCAGTGCAGTAAAGCTGCCCGAAGTGGGCCGCTGAGGACTCCCACCGTATGGGAATCCCCAAGTGACACAGAAGCAGCATTGCCAGCTGTACGCTACCCATCCTTGCCCATCCCCAGTCAGGGATGTGGCTGGAGCCATGACACAGTGCCTTGAGGGAAGGGGAGCCCACAAACCCAGAACCACAAGCAGCCCAGCCATTTCTTCCATTCTGCACATAGCTGGTTCTTATGCCTGTTGGTGCGTCTCAGTAATAACCTCGATGCATAGGGAAGGGGGAGCACATAGTACAAAGGCCCTAGTGAGTTTACCGAGGGGCTGACACGGTCAGTGTCTGAAGAAGAAACCAGACCCGAGTTGGAGATGCTGTGTTCCATGACTCATGCATGTTACTAGGGTGACCAGACATCCCAATACTAGGGGCTCTGTCTTATATAGGACCCTATTACCCCCCACACACACACACCCAATTTTTCACACTTGCTGTCTGGTCACCCTACATGTCACACACATTGTCCTCTGTATTCTGAAGCAAGGTCCTGACTTTGGCACTCACACCTTCACCAGACTGCTTGGGGTTTCCGGGTCCTAGTGATTACATGTTGCCCAGTCGCCCTGTGCATTTCCAGTTAGCAGCCACAGGATGCAGCCCAGCTGGGGGAGGGATTCCCATCTTCTTCCCCTACCCAGCACCAGCCACCAGTTTCCATGACAATCTCTGCCCCGTGCTCAGCAGCTGGGTGCCACTGTCCCTGTTGTTGAATAGCTGGGTGCCAGGAGCATCAGGAGGTGGCCTCTCCAGGACCTGTGCTGTTCTCATTAACAGAAGTGGAGCTGAGGCCCCTGGGTTGTCATTAATCAGTGGCAATCAGCAATTCCACTGGAGATTAGCTATTAGCTCTGGAGGATTTGTGCTGCACAGCCAAACTCAGTTCCAGAGGGACAGCATTTCCTGGGATCAGCTGGATTGCTGGAGTTCAAGCCAATTGGTGCTTGAACTTCCAGCCACTCTCTATCTGGCCTCTGTAACAATGCTGATGCCGCAAGGCTGTTCTCTGGTATTTAGTAAGCAAAGACAAGGAGGCATCCTGGCAAAGGGAGCCAGGCGGTTTGCTTCTCTGCAGTGGGGGCACAGGAGTAACCCAGGCTGGCCTCCTGGCCAGCCATACAGAGCAGTGGCAGGAGGGCTCCCTGAGGCCCCGTCAACTCCTGCTTGGGCCCTGCTGCCATCTCTCATCGATGCTTTAACAAAACCCAAAGCTCAGTGGATCACTCAGCCTGTTGGCTCCCTCTCAGCTGGGCTCCATCCTATAGACAAAGGCCTTGAGAACATCCAACAGCTCTCATCCATCATCCCACTTCCTCTTCCATCTCTGCTGGGAAGGACCCCATGTCACCCATGTGATCCTTCTCCAACGTTCTATTAGCCAAATTGCTCTTTTTGCCTTTGAATTCAGGTCCTGAATTAGCACTGGGCTCCCAGACACACGTCCCATGGCCACAGCAAGGACATGGGAATGTAAGTGTATAGCACCTCAAGGCACCAAGGCATCTGCAGGACAGTGCGTCTCCTGCCAGGCTCAGAAAGGTCCCTGAGGAGGAAGAGCACTCATGGCCACATCTCTTTCTCTCCCAACACGTCCCCATGCCAGGAGCCACACAGAGGGCCAATACAGAGCCCTGACACTAGCCCTACACTGATTATCACAGGGAATTGAGGCCACTGTGCTGGTGACCATTCTCCTCTAGGACACTGTGGGGAAGCTCTCAGGTGACTCATTACTTAACTCACTGAGATGGAAAGTCCCTGCTAGAGGAGATGAGTCACTGGACTGCATGCCATGAGCTTGTCCAGGCAGGCCCAGACACCATCCTCTAAGGGACACCTCATGGCTTATCAGGAATCATGACAATGTGACCAAGAAATTCCAGCTCCCAATCACTGCACAGAAAACATGGACTTTACGGTTGGAAAAATGTCAGATATTCCCCTAATGAGGAACAAGGGAAAAGCCGCCCTCCTCAGGTGGAGCAGATGAATGGGACAGACAAATGCATCCACCCCCCAGCCCCATGTGGGGCAAAGCGGACTCCTGGGGTGATTGGCCCACACATAGACACCCCTCAATGTGGGGCAGAGGAAACTCCAGGGTGAATAGCCCACATAAGATACTCACCGATGGGGACAGAGGGGACCCCTGGGATGAATGGCCCAGACACACCCGGGGAGAGGGATAGCTCAGTGGTTTGAGCATTGGCCTGCTAAACCCAGGGTTGTGAGTTCAATCCTTGAGGGGGCCACTTGGGGATCTGGGCCAAAATCAGTACTTGGTCCTGCTAGTGAAGGCAGGGGGCTGGACTCGATGACCTTTCAAGGTCCCTTCCAGTTCTAGGAGATGGGATATTTCCATTAGTTATTATTATTACCCTCTACTCCCAATGTGGGGCAGAGGGGACCCCTAGGATGAATGGCCCAGACACAGCCGCCCCCTGATGTGGGGCAGAGGACACTCTGGGGTTGAAAGGTGCATAGACAGGCCCCGCCCTGGAGCAAGGCAGACTCTGAGGAGCCTGGCAGAGTATAAAGTTTATGTACTTGGTGCAGACAGATTTTCAAGCCAACTCACTTTCACCACTTCTCTCAAAAAACCCAAACAAACTCTCCCCCTCCCTCCCAAAAAAATCACTAGTAACTTGCAGTTAAAGTTGCTTCAGGCTATAGGAAATATACTGATCACTTGTTTTTAACACCGCTAAGTACATGCTGAACTTAGAGATGCACATCACTAGTGCATGCACATGGTGGGAGAATCTTGTGGGTCAGAGATAAGGCTGTTATCTGGGGAATTTGATTGGTATTGCTGTGAAACAGCCTGAGCTGTCAGGGGCATGCCATTTTTCTGTACAGTTAGTGGAATGTAGCTAGTTACTTTCACACTTTAAGGCTGAGGGTTCTTTAACTGTAACATCCCCAGTAGGCCGGTCCCAGGGCAGGAAGTGAACCCATTTTACACACAGGAATGATTATTCTCAGACTCCTTATCAGGCAGAATAAAGGGATCAAAGTGGCATCCTTACCTTGACAGTGGCTCCGATTCAGCCTCTTGTATCCCTGGGGACACTCCACCTGTCTGTTTTCAATCACTGGATGAGCTAGGACGACAGCAAACAGTTTGGAAGCTTAGGGACTAGGGCTAAACTCCACAACCCCATCTTCTCTTTCTCTCTCCTTGACTCCAGTCTCTCCTTTACGCCCACCAGCCAGTGAGCTTCATGTACTCCTGACCCTGCCTTTTCTTCTTCTCCCAACTCCTCTGTCAATAAGTCCCGTCACTACCTCCACACCACTAGCTATGCGCATCAGGAACTCAGCTCACACTCATGCTGCTGAATTGCTCAGCAGTGGTCCCACAGTGGAGCAGGAGATGCTCCTAACACACCTCAGAGCCCCCTCTTCCGCACCCTCTGCTACTCCACTGGCCTTCTCTCCATCCCTGCAATCAGTCTCTCTGCTGCTGGTATGAGAGCCTTCTCCTCTGCAGCCGCTGCCATCTGGAACTGCCTCTTGCACCATCAACTCCACCCTTTTTCAAATCTCCCTTTCAGATGTTTCTATCCCTTGCTTACTACTTTATTTTCCCCTCCCTCACCATTACTGGCTTCGCAACCAGATGTTTCAATTTATTCACTATACGATGGACTGGATCCTGCAAGCGCTCTGAGCATGTACTGCCAAGGACTTCAAAAGCAGTTCTGCAAGTGAAGGGCCTATAGAATGGTGCCCAATGCCCTTATTTTCTGTCATTGATGGTATAGTGCTTGGTGTTAAATCTATAAAGTAGTCTAGGCTACACAGTCTATATTAAAGGCACCTACGGCTCATCGTGATCAATGCATCAGAAATACATCATCCAGATCGGGACAGATTTTCAAAAGACCTCATGGCTGGATTGCCCACTGCTCAGCACCCACAATTAGGGACAGATTTTCATAAGAGCTCAGCTCCCATTTAGGTGCCTAAAGAAGGACAAGATTTTTCAGAACTTCTCAGCACCTCCTATTGTGAGATTTGTGGTTAGATTTTCCAAAGAATTCAACACCCAACATACTGGGCTCTTTTAAAGATCTGGTGACTTATTTTTGGCCTAAATGGATACTGCACACTTCCGAAAGCGTAGCTCAAAGAGTCCATAAAACATACCGCACAAGATCAAGTTGGGTTGTACCACACTAACCCACCCCAGCCAACCTCCTGGGGCAGGATGGGGAACGGGATGGAGAATGGAAGTGGCCCAAGAGCAGCTGTTTCAGAGACCTAACTTCACCATGTAGCGTTTCCAAGCGTTAGTTGATCCCTTCATAGGTTTGTCCTCTAACTGCTAGCCATGCTGAGTGGTTAAATGATTCACCTTTAACACCTACAGGCCATGGGCAGGGTTAGGGGTAAGGCTGACGGTGACAAAAGTCATGGCTTTGAAGGGGGTTTCACAACAAGCCCACAGGTAACATTTTCAAAAGTGCCCAAGTGGCTTAGGAGCCCAAATCCCATTGACTTTCAATGGGACGTAGGTTCCTCAATGCCAACTGCCTTTTGAAAATGGGACTTAGGTGCTTTTGAAAATATTTCCCTGGTCTTCGTCACCCCAGCTGGTCTGCTGAGAATCCAGACTCCTCCCGGAACTTTCCCAAACCAGGCGCTAGGTGCAGCATGCTGGAGTCTGGATGGATGGATTTTTACAAGGTTTTAAATGATGATGAAATATTATCAGAAGGGTTTGAACAATCTTTACTGTAAAATAAAGGGCAGTCAGTTGACGTTTCTCATACTGTCCCCATGACAAACAGCTTTAACAGTAATTCACATATTCTGGGCCATGCCTTTCCTTTTCAAAAGAAATCCTAACATAAGGACGTTGCCCTTTTCTTGCCACAACAACCAACCAGCCTTAGTTCTGACCTACGCCCCCAATGTGACATGGGTTTTGGGTGGTCTGAAGCAGCCCCTACCTACCTCCATGGTGTCTGGGTACCCTCTGTGACCTTGGTCTCAGCCTATCTGGCTCTCCCCCAGACTTCTATCAATTGGTTTCCAAACCCAAGCAACCATAAGGGTATCAGGGTGCAAATTGGCTCCAACTCGCAGGCATGTGCTGGTGCTTTGAGATCCCCTTTGTGGGGAGCATGAAGGGTAGTTTGATGCTGAGTCCCAAAGGGAAGAGCCCAATCTCTTCACACGGTCACCTCTCTGGAGCAGTGTCACCACCCACAAACAAACACCCCCATCAACATCTCTTCCCTGAAACAGGACCTGGTCATCACTAATGTCACATGCAAGGCTCTAACTCCTGCTGCTCCCCTAACACCTTCAGAGAGGCACAGGATCCTGCATGAAGAGTCGTACATGCCAGGCTCATCCAGAGGAGGCACAAACCAGAGCTATGAACCTGGGCCTGTTGACAACACCTCCCAGTAAAATATGTCAACAATGTCACTCATGTTGGGCAACCATAGGTGAATGAAATCTACAAGTCAGAGATTAGACTGGCTAAGAAAATTAACAGAGTGTATACAACTCAATGATCATTCTCCCATCATGCCACTGGGGGTTAGGGTCAGCAGAAGGAAGGCTCCTACACACTGGGAAACGTTGTCATCTGGGTAGAGCAGTGGGGACTGGGCATCAGGAGTCCACTTCTGTTCCCAGCTGTGTTCCTGACTCACTGTGAGACCTTGCAAACCTTACTCTCCCTCTCTGATTCAGTTTCCGCATCAGTAACATGGAGATACCAGTAAAGCTATACTGTCAAGACCTTTGACATCCTTTGATGGAAGGCACTATTGGAGTGCAAAGCATCACTGTTGTTATAAGGTTCAGGATGCAAGACCCCAGGAGGGAAAAGTCACCCACAGCATCTAGTGTCTTCCCTGGACCTTGCAGAGTAAGAAATGTAAAGAGAGGCACGACACAGACCATGCCAGAAATTAGCAAGGGGCTTAGAACAGTCAGACTCAGGAGACATGCAAAGAACCCACTTCAACCCTAGGAGCATTCATGCAACAGGCTCAGCCCTATATGTGCCATCTCCTGCAGAGTTGGTCTCCATACAAAGCTGGCCTTTTAATGTATAGGAGCAGTAGGGTGACCAGACAGCAAGTGTGAAAAATCGGGACTGGGGTGGGGGGTAATAGGAGCCTATATAAGAAAAAGACCTCAAAATCGGGACTGTCCCTATAAAGTCGGGACATCTGGTCACCCGAAGGAGCAGTAGATGCACTTGTGCACCCAGTGTGAATTTCATACAGCATGATGAGGGATTACTCCATCCGCCCTGGACACAAAAATGCTGGCCAACCTCCCACTGACAAACAAATGTTTTTTATCTTGTGAAATAAGTTATTATTGGATCTCAAAGGTCTCAAATGCGGGTGAGTAAGCTACAGTACCACCCTCATTCACCCCCAATGAATCATAACCTGGAGCCAGTAATTCATCATGTATGTATACGGCCTAAGTGGAAACAGGAGGGTGGACAGGCCATCAGGCCTAGGGTTCCCCACACATTTCTATTCTCATGCATATGCCTCTTGCACCTTATCAGGAAATTTACCTTGAAAACAGCCTGAGTATCCCCAAGCAAATGGGTAGCACAATTAACAGGCAGTTCCTAGATTCACCAACAACTCTAGTTAAGGAGCCTGCAACTCAGACCTGAGAAGGTGCCCCCAAACTGCCTGCGCTACAAGTCTGAAGATTCTCAGGGCAGAAAAATGGCAAAGAGCATCCAGACCAGGCAGAGAGTACCTGGATGATGGCCTGGCTGGGCAGATGAATTGCCACATTTTCCAGTTGGTTGCTTCTGCCATTGACAAGTGCCAGCAAAGCAGCACAGTTACAACACCTGCAATCAGTCGTCTCTCCACCTCTGTGATGTCCCGGGTCCCCTGCTTGGATTGTTCAGTCCCACGTGACAAGGGAAATGGAAGGAATGACATAGGCTCCGACGAGATGCTGAAATAACAGCTGAGGGGACATTTATTACCTTTTCCCCCTTTTTACAAGGCGCTCTCTGCTCTGGCTGCACATGATTTCCTGACTCACTCACTCTCACTACACAGAATTTTAAATAGTGTCTTAAAATAGTTTTGTGGGTTTAAAAATGGTCCATAACCTACATAATTAAATCTCTCAAACTTTTTATAGGCGAGTACAATCCAGCCAATAAATTCCAAAGAGGCCCAATTCAGGCACTGTGTTTTGGAGTGAATGAAAGTGAACTTCAGGGAGTGGGAGGAGCTGAGGAGGGAGCCAGGCTGGGGTGGGAAGTGGTTAAAGGGGCACTTTGTCCTGGAAAGAGATTTTTGTGGGGTGAGGAATTTTTTCCCCACATATTGTGGAATATGTTTTGGAACAAAACGTGTGCGTAACAACTAAGTAACCATATGGCTGTATCCTGACACCCCTCATCCACCCAGCTTCCTATTCCCCCATCTAGCACTTGTAGCTCTCCCTTGTATCAGGTCTGCAAGTTCTTCGTGGCAGGGAACGTGTCTGTCCATAGGGCCTGGGAGGCACTTAGCACATTGTGGATGCCAAGAATAAATAAGGGACAGATCTGAGACAAGGTAGTGGACTGTGAAAATGGCCATAAAAGGACCCTACCATGGGTAAAAAAATAGCACAACAGCAAGTGCTATTCAGGGCTTGGGCAGAAGATCGTCCTGGGCCCTACCCAACACTCTCTGAGTTAATGGTCAGACTGTAGACGGACAGATTAATTTTGCGAAGTAACCCATGTTCATTGAAAGAGCAACTGTAGTGTAACATGAACAGATCTCTCTGCACCAAGGGGAACCAAGACACGATGTCTGAAATATTGGGTATGGAGGTTGCTCTCTTTCTGTCAGGATACGGTCGCAAAGCAATGAGACCCTATGGCTGCAGGAGGACGTCAACTAACTGCCAGCTTGGACTTGGTTACGCAAGCAGAGGATCATTTCCTTCCTTGAAATATGAGGTCATCAAACTAGAACCAAGACAAGGAAATCAACGAAAGGCCAACCTGTGAAGGAGAACTGCATCTGAACTTAACCATCCTCTCCTAACCTCCCAGCTCTTGGCAATGGGAGACAGGCCTGGTAGGTTAGTGTTCTGGAATTTAATAGCGGGTAGTGATTGGAAGAAAATAGATCTGGTGCTCAGATTGAACAGAGGCAGTGCTAGTGTCAGCAAAGGCTGCCAGAAGATCCTGGGCTCCTCTGTGTCTGTGTCTGCTTCTTTTCCAGACGGTTAGAATGAGGCTTAGCCCTGGTCTATGCTTACAATTTACACTGATGTAGCTAGGATGCTCAGTGCTGTGAAAAATTCACACCTCTGAGCACGGAAGTTAAGCTACCTAGCCCCCGCCAGTGTAGACAGAAGCATCCTTCCTTCAATCTAGTTCCTGCTGCTCAGGAAGGTGGATTGCCTCCACTGACAGAAGAACCCCTTCCATCGATGCAGGAAGTGTCTACATGGCAGTGCTGCAGCTGTGCCACTATAGTGCCCGTAGTGTAGACATACTCTTAGGCTAGGTCTACACTACCCGCCTGAATCGGCGGGTAGAAATCGATCTCTCGGGGATCTAATTATCACGTCTCGTCGGGACGCGACAATCGATCCCCGAATCGACGCGCTTACTCCACCAGCGGAGGTGGGAGTAAGCGCCGTCGACGGGGAGCCGCGGAGGTTGATTTTGCCGCCGTCCTCACAGTGGGGTAAGTCGGCTCCGATATGTCAAATTCAGCTACACTATTCGCGTAGCTGAATTTGCGTATCTTAAATCAACCCACCCCCCCACCCCCCGTAGTGAAGACCTGCCCTTAGACTGGAGACAGAGGGAGCAGCTGAGCAGCACCTGTGGGCAGGGAGCTTTCAGGCTTGTTTGAAGACACTGAGGTCTGGCTCCATATTAAAATGCTGTGTCTGCCGAGCCTTGCCTCCCTGCCAGTTCTTCAGGCAGCAGGCTCTGCATTTAAGGGGCGAGTGCTCTCCAGGTGGCTGTGCAACAGGACTCCTCCTAGACAGGACAGAATGTAGCCCTTTCCAAAGAGCCCTTCGCCACCCCACTGTCAACGAGGCTCATGACTCTGAGCAAGCCTAGTCTCTGTTATATCTGCCAATGCAGCAGCATCCCAAGCAAGGCCTGCCTTCCATATGGGCAAAGGGGTACGTACTTTCTCAGTGATCTCATTGGGAGGCCAGGTGCCATTAGCTCACAGCCTGAGACAGAGGGAAGCGAGCGCGTGCCCTGACAGCCTTGGATTCCCAGGGCTCACACAGGCGCTTATCTCCTCGGCTTTAAAATAGTCAAGCTTGTCAGCATGAAAAAGGAAACCAGCAGCAAGAAGATCAGTCACAGGGGATTTTCAGTCCAAGTTGACCTTTAAGCAGCCAGAAAGACTCAAGATGCTATTTTCTCTCATCTGCCACCCAATTACAACCATCCCAGGAGAGGAGAATCTAGCACAGGGCCCCAGCTTTCACTGCCCCCCTCCCCAGTGTGTGGCCCTGGGCTCCTGCCGCCCTGTACATCAGGTTAGTGATAGAGCTGTTCCCAGCCCAGTGCCAGATACATTATACCACACTGTCCCTGGGGTACTGACACAGCACATGGGCAATGCTGCCCCAGGCAGGATGGAGAAGGTCAGACTGGCGGTGAATCAAAAATGAGCTGGATTCCTTGGCCACGTTCAGGACACAAAGCTACTTAATGCCAACCCTTCTGGAGACACTGCACTGGATGGAAGCACCATTGCCTCGTGAGAACCCTGGCCAGGTCTCTGCACACTTTGATGAATGTATTTTTAGGTTACATCTCTTCTCTAGTGCTCTAGGCACCTTCCAAGATAGCGATGGCAGCTGTGTGTGGAAGGGGAATGAGTTAGGTCCAAGGGTTTACAGAATCCAGAAGAGCCTGGGAGCGATGAATGGCTGGACACACTGATTTGGTGCAGGCACTGGATGGGGGAAGGTGGAGGGTGTTTAACAGAGATTGTTAGGAAGCTCTGTAGGGGCAGGGAGAGCCACGGGGAAGGGGGTGGGGGGTTAAATGAGGCATTGCTGATTATGAGGTGATGGAGCTGAGCCAGGTAGAACAGTCAGCACACAGTGAACCAAGGGTGCAGCAAACAGGAGGCCTCCTGAGAGAAAAGGAGGCAGGTTCCAACAGGAGGAGAGTATAGCTCTCAGAGGGGCATCAGCTGGAGCGGAGACAGGCAAGGAACCAAGGCTGTGCAATGAGAAAGCTAGGGATGGCATCAGCGTGGCAGGCAGTCGATGGCTAGTGGGAGCCAGTGGCATAGCCAGCTTCTCAGTGCAGGGGGAGCAACCATAAAAAAGGCGCCCACCCTTGGCTCCTCCTCTGGCCATGCCCTTCATTGGCTCCTCCTCCGGCTGCTCCGCGCCCCCCCCCCCCGGCTCCTCCAGCCACGCTGCGCTCCCCCCTCGGAGGGTCTTGGAGGGGGGCGCAGGAGAAGGGGTGGTGGGCGGGTGCTGCTCGCTTCTCCCGGGGGCTGGGAGGAGCGGAGCAGTGGGGCGGGCAGCAGCTGGTGGGCAGATCCCCTCTCCCCGGCAGCTTCCTGGTTCCCTTGCCCGGGCAGCCCAGCATTTTTTTCAAAAGCAGAGCCTGCCAGGCCGCCGCTAGGGTCCTGCAGGCAAGGGGGGGGGCGGGCAGCACGGCCAGAGGAGCGAAGCGGCCGGGCTCCTCAGCCATCACACCCCACGCTCAGCGCGGCTGCCTCCTGTGGCGGCTCAGGGCTCGGCGGCCGAGCGCTCCGCAGCTGGTGGGCAGATCCCCTCTCCCCGGCAGCTTCCTGCTTCCCTCAGCCCAGAAGCAGGAAGCTGCCGGGGAGAGGGGATCTGCCCGCCAGCTGCGGAGCACTCGGCCGCTGAGCCCTGAACTGCCACAGGAGGCGGCTGCGGCGGCGATGTTGGGGCCGCGCTGAACATGGGGCGCGATGGCCGAGGAGCCGGCCCCTTCGCTCCTCTGGCCGCGCCTGCTGCCCTCCCCCCAATGGCTCCTCCGGAGTCCGGCCGTGCTGCACCCCCACTTGCCTGCAGGACCCCAGCGGCGGCCTGGCAGGCGCCGCTTTTGAAAAATGTACTGAGGGGAAGCGGCTGCTTCCCCTGAACCCCCCTAGCTACGTTACTGGTGGGAGCCCAGAGTTCTGCCTCCAAGAGACCCTATCTCTAGCATTGGTTTTAGTCAACAGGCCCTCAGTAAACATCCCAGGGATGGAGACAGCCAGGGAGAAGCAGGCTGGAGTGTGCGTGATTAATCAAAAACAGACTGCAAAATCCTCTCTCCTTGGACTGAGCAAAGGCTCCAAGCATGCCACTGAAACCTCAACCTGATTTAACACACAGCAGAAAAGACCTGCTCCCTAAGTGGAGAAAGCTCTGACCCAGCTGCTGAAGCCACTGCCAGCAGAAAAGCAGACAGCTCAGCCTTAGCAATGGACTCCAGAGGGAAAGCACACAAGCGATTGCCTCCCTAGGAGCAGGCAGACTGCTAGGTACGGGGTGAGGGAATGAGTCCATTTCTTGGAGCCAGTGGACAAGAACAGGGATCTCTAAAGCTGCCCAAAGGGCGTTGGGCTGAAGAGTCTTGCTGTCCAGATATGTTGCCTCCAGATGATCTGTGGCAAACAGCTTCCCCATGAGTCACAACATTCCCCAAGGCCCCAGCGAGGGGCACTGTGTTGCTGGAGGTGCTGTCATCGAGGCGAGCTGTGAAACCAAGATCCTGCCCACATGCAGTCAGCTAAGATCCCACCTTGGATTGTTAGCCTTGGTGGCTGGGGTAACTTTCAGCTCGGGTAACTCCATTCTACCTTACTAGCTGTTCCAACTGGATACAAGATTCTTCTGCGTTTAATGTGCTAACCTGTTGTTTTGTGTTGCTGTGCACTGTGAACCAGCTGCTGCAGCCCACTCAGCCACAACTGAGTGATGGGCAAAACGAGACCTCCAGAGAGCAAGTCAGGAATGTGTCTCAAGCCTGTTGGGATCCCTCTGGCCAAGAAGCACTATGAAAGTGTAATCATGTGTAAGCCTCAGTTCCTTCCCACTTCCAGCCATGCCCATGTGCATTGCCACAGTGAGACCAGCGTCCATGGCAGACTGTGCCACTCCAGTAGAACTAGGTCATCATCAAATCTTTTAAATCTCTTTCCTCTGCATCATCCCCAATCTGACTGTGGTGAGGCCAGCCAGGGTTTGATTTCCAAGAGGTTCAATTGCTTTTACAATGCCTAAGGGTGCAGCAGGGAGAATGGCATGTGGCTTGCAATACCATTCCATAGATCTAATGACTGTGGCTCCAGCTGGGGGAGCAGCCAGCCATTTGCCAGCTATGCCTAACACAGTGGGAGGTCCGTGTGGGGAACATTGCAGATGCCAAGCCAGACACTACAGGATCCAACTTTCCAGTACATTCCGATTCTTCTCTAGGACAAAACCTTGAAAAATGTGGGCGAAATACAAATAAAATGGCCTTCAAAGCACAGGATCTTAATGAAGTTAAAACCTCCACCCGCATGGGCGGTTGGGGCGGGGGGGGGGGGGGAGAAAGAGAGCAGCAGGAGTGAACCCTACTGGGCAGGGAGTTTGCAGGACTGCCAGATCTGGGCCCATGGCTAGGCTGACCCCTGGCTATCCTGTGGGAGAAGGGAAGGGGCAGAGTCTGAAAGGGGTGGCTTTACTAGTTTACTGCTCCAGCCAGAAACTCTTGAAGCTTGTTTGGCAGGGGCAGAAGGGAAGTGGTTTCTCCCAGCTGTTTAGTCAGTGCAAAAGACAGTACACAACACCCGGACAAATCCAGCAGCACCCCATCCTTGCAGGGATCTCACTCCCACAGAGCTAACCAGGCTATGCGGGAAAGGGATGGGTGCTATTTCTATCTTGTTAAGCTTCCCACTCTGTGGGTCCAGCCTAAAGAAGGTGAAGCAGTGCTCTGAGCCTCTGCTGGTGGGCATAGACGTGTGCAGCCCATTTCATTAGGGTGTGCACCCAGGGAGCCCCACCCTAGCCCCACCCCTGCCCTGCCCTAGTCCAGCCCCCATCCACTCTCTCCTACTTCCCGCCCCCTGACTTCCCCCCTCAGAACCCGCGACCCCCCCTGCTCCTTGTCCCCCCCGACTACCCCTTCCTGGGACCCCAGCCCCTAACTGCCCCCCAGGACTCCACCCCCTACCTAAGCCTCCCTGCTCCTTGTCCTCTGACTGCCCCCCTAGGACCCTACCCGTCCCCTGACTGCCCCCACCCTTATCCAACCCCCCTGGCCCTGGATCCCTTACCATGAGATGAGGCTCCTAGCCTCACCGCGGAGCCAAACACTGCCCCATGGGAGCGCGCAGCCCCGGCCCCCAGAGCGCTGCGCGTGGCAGCAGGGCTCCAGGGAAGGGGGGAAGGCGGGGGAGGGGCCAGCGGCTTGCTGTGCTCGGCCGGGCGCTCCGGCCCGGGAGTGCGGACCCCGCGGCTTGTCGCACCGGGGAGTGGAGCCATTTGCCCACCCCTGCATTAGAGTGTGCCTGGGCACACCCGGCACACCCCGTGCGCACACCTATGCTGGTGGGACAATGCCTGAAAAAGGCAGCACCAAGGGCATTAGGGCAGGGTTTCTGCTGGACTGAGAATGGCCCTGGGAGGCAAAACCCACAAGAAATACAGTAGGGCTGGGAAAAGAGGTGTGTGGGGGGGGTCCATCTGCTTGGAGAAGCTTTCGGGACTTTAATTTCTGTTCTCTTGGGGTTTCTATCACCGAGCACTTTGGGGAACTGGCCTCTGTGTTAGTTTTTGCTGGGTCGTATGGTGTAACAAACATCTTAGTTGCAGGGAAAACCTCTCAATTTCTGTCCTCCTTTATCCCACGGCTTCTGTGGTGGGCAAGGGACACTGCACTGAGGCCACAGTGGGTTAGTGACCAAACTCATGCCCTGCCTGGGGTTTGCCTCTGTTGGTAACTTAAGAGTAAGACATAAACCTCAGCTAAAGCCATCTCCTTTGCCTCACTTTCTCCCCTTTGCACTCCCTGGCCCTCGTGCCTCACAGAGGCACTCCAACCCCAAGCTGGAAGCTAACGAGGACTCAGCTAGGCTGGTGAGTCAATTGCTGTGAATGGTCCTAACACTCCACGTCCTGTCGCAGGCCTCTTGACCTCATGCCGGAACACTGACTACATCCCTGTAACTCAGCTTCTTCTCCAACACGACACAAACATCAGCCTGGCTTTCACCCTCCGTACTCCTCTGATACTGCTTTCCCCACAGGCCTC
The DNA here is from genome assembly GCF_011386835.1 of Chrysemys picta bellii. Lineage (NCBI taxonomy): Eukaryota > Metazoa > Chordata > Testudines > Emydidae > Chrysemys > Chrysemys picta. The sequence continues at coordinate 112,933,344 of NC_088794.1, forward strand.
TTCCCAGCCAAATCCCAGGGCCTCCACTCTAACATCCTCCTCCTCCTCAGCCTCTCTGCTACTTCTGACTCTGCCAATCACACATCCTCTTTCCTACAGTCTTGCCCTCCCTTGGCTTTCGTGCCTCAGTTCTCTCCAGCCTCTCTGGTCATTCCTTCAGCATCTGTTCCAGGGGATCCTCCTTCCCACCTCCCACTTTGCAAGTGGCTCCCACTGGGCTCCACGCTTGGCCCCATCCTCTGACCCCTTCACACCCTTTCTCTGGATCATCTCATCCACTCACACAGCTTTAATTACCCTCAGTATACCAGTTACTCACAGATCTACCTCACCACTCCTGACATATCCCCTGACCCAATCCCATGTCTCAGCCTGTCTCCGACTTCTCTTCCTGGATGTCTTACCATCAACTTAACGTGGGCAAAAGCCACTCTCTGTGCCTCTGCCACACCTCAGCCCTCCTCTTCCAGGTTCCTTCTCAAACACACCTCTTCCAGGAGGCCTGGAAATCCGTGTCCCCCCCTACCCCAACAGAGTTTGGACAAACTGAAAATCACACATGCAAATGAAAGCTGTGGGGCTGCTCCCCCGCTGGAGTAAAATACACCCCACCTGGGCACATCCCAGCCCCAGCCTCTACTGGACATAGATGTGGTGTATGAAGTGCCCATACCGCTGCTGGTGCTAGGTGAATGAAGAACAGCAGCAGGGGCTGGTCAGGGCAGGATGGGCATGGCAGGCGAGTTCAGAGAGCTGTCGGCCTTGGTTCCATCCGATTCTCTGATGTTTCCCACACACTAATGTGTACCTAATATAAAAGCGGCAAGTCAGCAGAGACATCCGGCTGTCTCCAGACTCAACTAATAATCCAGTGTCTCAGGCAGCAAGTCAATCCAAACAAGTTCTTCATTTGTCTAGCTCTCGCCTGGCTGCCCTGCCGTACATTTGTAAGTGTTTACGCTGAGCTAATTTCTGCCATTTCCGTCTCTGGTTGCTGGAATGCTTGAAATTCCAAGAGCTGTCGAGACTGGGTTCTGGTGCACAGCTCCCCAGGACAGGAGGGCACAGAGGGGAGCTTTCTTGGAAATCCCCAGTGCCAGAGGAAAGCGGTATGTGAGCAGGACGCACCATTGCTATGCATGTGGCTGACCAGGTCAATGAGCTACAGCCCGACAATATAAACAATGTGCAGGGCCCAGGTCTGAGTCTGAAAGAAACAGCTGGGCTCTGAACATGGGATGTTGAGTCTCTGCTGGTTGAAGGCCTCTTTATACCAGCACCTTGGGTGGAGAAAGGAGCATCCATAGATGCTGAGAGCCGTGAGGAGAGGAGATATGGAGCAAAGCTGGGGGTGAAGAGAGGTTCTGGGACTTGGTGCCTCCAGGAGAGAGATGAGAATGTGGAAGAGGAACCTGTGCCCCAGACTCATTTCTGTCTGAGCTCTGGCATCAGATGCTGAGAGCACATTCCAGGGAAAAGCACATCAGCAATTCAGTGGTACTGTCCTCATTCGGAGCAGTGCAGCCTTCCCCCTGCACCAGCCCCAGCACGTGGCAGCTGTCTGGCTGTTCTCATACCATGTAGTCTCCACCATGTAGGGCCATTTAAGGAGCAGCAAAGCAAGGATGGATTCAACAGAGATAGAGACTTGCACAGAATGAGAGAGCAAAATGGAAGCTCTGGGCCTCTCCAGCTAACCTGAATTTCTGCCAATGTACACAAGGGCCTCATGGCCTCCCAAGGGGAGACTGTAGCCCAAAGCCAGGGACTGAGGCCGGGATTTCCTGGTGGCATGGGAAGGAAGAAGATGGGGGATGCATTCTTTGCTGTCGACTTTCACGTCCACATGGAATTAATCTGATGAAAGCCAGACAGGCATCCATCCGTCTGAGCTCAATCAACAGACAAACAGCCTTCTGAACCAGCGTCACGCTCCCCTGAGCCCCAGCTGCTGCAGGGACATAGTGCGGCAAGCCATGGAATTGGGAGCCACTGGGAGTTAATGGTTATTTATAACAGGCTAGCGCCCTCCCCAGCTATCTGCTAAGAGCACGGGTGGAGATTTCGTGTTTGCAGCGGTGAAGCCTGCTTCCTATGGGATGTCTGTCTGGTCCCTGCTGCCACTGATGGCCAAGACTTCCCACGCAGGGATCGGGGCACTCTGTGCCCTCCTGAGTGATAAACTCAACACACAGTAGTAACCTGGGATTCTCTCACTGACATCCACCTGCCATACACAGTTGAAGAGCGGCACCCTATCCAGCCGTGAGGTTCCCTTGAAAGTCTATGGAATTTGTGTCCCCCTAGTCCATGCGGTTCTCTGAGTTCCAGGGGTCTAAGTCAGGGGGGAGGGGACGACAGCTGCTGGGCTGCACACTTGTAGAATTCACTGGTATGGGATACCAGCGCCTGGCGAGGGGCAGGGAGGTGGGAAGTTCTTACAGCCATTGGTAGGCCAATGAAGATGCCATGTACAGCCCTTCTCTCAATAAAGGGAGCAGAGAGAAAGGGGAAATGGAGGATGTGCACAGAGAACATGGGGATGGGAAGGGTGTGAAGACAGTCGTTATGGAGCTGGAGTTTATGGAGGATCACTAGAAACCAGATACGGGGAGTCAGGTGGGGAGAAAGTGTGTGCGTAGAATGCCTTTATGGTACATTTCCTTGTTTGTACTGAACCCATCAACCATGTGATCCTTCGCATAGCGCACATGCTCATGCTCGTCCCTTGGAGCAGACCGGGGCCAGCAGAGAGAAACAGGCAGCAAGAAGCGGGGCCACAGCAGAGTCCCACAAGGCAAGGGGGTCACAGCAACTCAGAGCACCTCAGTTTAACGTTGGTGCCAAGATGCTGAGGCCCTAGTCCACGTTTCAGGGAACACGGCTCCAGCTAGCATGGCCCGTGACTGAGGAGAAACCAGTCAAGCGTCTCAGACAAATATCATCCCAGCAACAGGTGGCACAGGGAAGACAGAAAGATCTAAATTACTAAGTAAATGCATGCAAGCAGAAGGTGGGCCTGACTCAAGGCACTGCCTGAAGGTGCCAACAATCCTGTTCCATGTAACTGTTCCCCTTTACTCCCGTTGTCCAGCTCTCAGGGGTCTATTTCTCCTAGTCCCCATGGAGGGGGGGAGGGAAGAAGTAGGGAGGAGGCGGTGCTCTGATACTACGGTGCTGAGCATGGACAGACGAGGTGAAGGGAGGGGAGGCAGGCGCGAGCCCCATGTCTGGCTGAGGCGAGTAGGCATGAGCTCAGCAGCGCTGTGCCTACTGCACTCCACAGCACAGCTGGCACAGGACAGCACTCCCTGCACTCAAAGGACTAACCCACAGCCAGCGCCCCTTTCTCACCAAATACCAGAGAATATCCTCTTCTCCCAGCTCCCCACACTAGGTACCCCAGGGCCATTCTAGTCTGGCTTCAGCCCTGCCAATAAGCCCACCCCCTCTGAACTCAGTTCCACAGCACTCAGGACTGCTCACACCACGCTGGCCTGGCCAGCTCCACCACCAGGCTTCCATTCCTTTCTCTATCTATCGGGCTGACGGTGCCTCTGGGGCATGGCCAGCTCCAGGGTTTTGGCCGCCCCAAGCAGCCAAAACAAAACAAAACAAAAAAGCCGCGATCGCGATCTGCGGCGGCAATTCGGCGGGAGGTCCTTCATTCCCAGGCGGAGTGAGGGACCGTCCATCGAATTGCCGCCGAATACCTGGACCGAATACCCTCTCCGGAGCGGCCGCCCCAAGCACCTGCTTGAGAAGCTGGTGCCTGGACCCGGCCCTGCTCCAGGGCCAGCGCGCTGCCTGCTGCGAGATCACCGTGATAGGGGGAATGAAGCCTGTCCTGCCCAGAAGCGGCAGGGGTCTCTTATGGGGGCTCTGAACAGAGGCTGGTCTAATCCTAATAAGGAATCTTAGGGCACAGGCTCCCTGCTCTCGTAAAGCCACACTGGGTCTGTGGGGAGGGCTGCAGGCTGACACACAATATGCTAAGAGCAGGGACTTGGCACCTGTGACTCCAATGCTGGCATGGCACTTCACTGAGCCTGGAGAGAGGGTGTCCCTGCCATCCAGCAAGGCTCAGGCAGGGAATAGGTGGAGAGGGCTGTAGAGACCCCAGCAGCCCCGGACGATCTCCCCTGGCAAATTCTCTAGCTGCTTAACCACAGCTGGGATGGAAGGAGCCTGGGAGGCAGGGGCAGACCTGGCTGGCTGCGCACAGGTTTGAGTGGTTACTGGCAGCAGCTATTTGGTCACATGAGACTCTCCTTTCCAATGCAATAATCCCCTCCCCAGACTGCACGCCGGCTTCACGCACTCACCCCACTATGGGACTGAAACCTGACCTCCACTCAGGGAGTGCCAGGACCATCTTACTGGCCCTGAACCTGCCAAGCGGGGGGGGATGACACCGGCCCCTGTCCTGGAGCACTGGGCCCCATCATGACAAAAGGGGAGAGGCAAGCCCCAGGCCCTGTCCCATTGAGGATGGGGGTGGGGGGCAAGCACCAGGCCCCATCCACCATCCCACAAGCAGCATGGGGGCACAACACTAAGCCCATCTCGCCAAGCTGCCAAGACTACCTGCTGGTAGCTCCGTGTTCCCGCAGAGAGAGGGCAGCAGTCCTGAACAGTGCACAGGGCCGGCTCCAGACACCAGGCACCCAAGCACATGCTTGGGGCGGCACCTGGTAAGGGGCGGCGGGGGGAGCGTGATGCAGCATTCCCGGGGAGGGGGGGGCGTTCCAGCGGCTCTCGGCGGGGGGCGGGGGTGGGCTCTGGCGGCGCGGGGGGGGCATTCCAGCGGCTCTCGGCGGGCTCTGGCGGCGCGGGGGGGGGCGTTCCGGCAGCTCTCGGCGGGGGCGGGCTCCGGCGGCGCTGGGGGGCGGGCTCCGGCGGCGCTGCGCTCGACGGGGGGGGGCAGCGCGGGGCTGGAGGGGGGGTTCTGGCAGCGCTCGGCACGGGGGGCAGGCTCCGGCATGCGGCGCCCGTCGGGGGGGGGGGGGCGCGGGCGCGGCGCTGGAGGGGGGTTCCGGCGGCGCTCGGCGGGGGGGGTCGGGGGGGTGGCGCTTTTTTTTGCTGCTTGGGGCAGCAAAAAAGCTAGAGCCGGCCCTGACAGTGCAGGAGTCACCCGTCCATGGGAAACTCCCCCTCCTTCCCCCCGGGTTGGGGGCCCTTCCAGAAACCACAGCACCCCAAGGAATGAGCTCCACAGTGAGGGCCCAAGGTCCTAGCCTAGGCTGAGGATTCCTCTATAACTGTGCTGCATCAGTCTGCTCAGCTCTTGGGAGCAAAAAAACCTGAGCTGGATTCTTGTGTCCCTGGAACGGACTCCAAGCACACTCCTGCCAATTGTTTGATGTAGTGTTATTTCCAGAGCCCCTGCCAAGCCCGCGCTGGGCCTAGAGCAGGCCCGTAACTCTATCAGCTGAGTCTGCAGCCTCCTCGGCTAATCTAGGGCTGCACCTCCTAAAACCTCGGCCGTTGTTTTTCTGTTTCTCCCTCCTAATGTATCTGGCACGGAGCGAGCCACTGGCTGCATTGAACTTTTACAGAGGCGGTTTGTGGGGAAAGTGCTGGGCTCCAAGCCAGCGCCCAAACCAAACCGCTCCTCCCGGCGCGTGGGCTGAGGCTGGAGAGGGCAAGCATCACCCAAGACACCTCCTTCCCAGAGGCCTTCAGCAAAGGACACCTACATTCCAAGAGGCCTGAAATGAGAGGAGCCTTGTGCTTCCTCAGCTGATCAGAGCAGCCCTCTGTTCTCTCTGGATCCCCCTGCCTTCTGTAGTGAGTGTGGAGAAAGCTCAGCTCTGGTACTGAGAAGCCATGGACTGTCCCCTTTAACGTTTCCCTTGGAGCAGCACTTACCTGGTCTCGGGGGGCATGGGATGCACCGGTTCAACCCCCAGAAGAGCCCCACACTGCCACAGCAATCCTCGAACTTGGCCAGGCCCGCCAGTGGGTTAGCACACTGAAATGGAGGAGAAGAGGAGGCATCAGGATTCTCAGAGTGGGACTATGCCATGCACCATTCCCAGCCCCTCCACCTTTCCAGGGCAAGAGTATCCAAGGGAGGGCAGCGTGGGAGGTGGTGTAGGATGAGAGGGGCAATGAGGAGGAATAAAGCCATGGCTCACTGCAGAGGAGGGGAGCAGAGCCAGCACAGGGGATGACTGCCTCGTGCTAGACACTAACACAGCCGTCACAGCAAAGCTCCCTGCAGGAATAGAGCAGGCCAGGGACACAGTTTAAGACAGTAAACAGTCTAGCAGACAGAAAAACACGAGCCTCCCTGTGACTGCCCCCTTGGAGGGGCTGAGGGTGCTAAACAGAGCAGAGCATGACCCAGAGATGATCACCCAGCAAAGCCCGGGATAAGGCCAGTGCCTGCTCTGAGCCACCCGGGGATTACCCAGCGAGATGGGTGCACAGCTCCAGCCCACATGGGGAGCTTGTGATAAGATGCTTTTGTTTGCTTAATGAGTCTCTTTCCCCCTCTGGATTACAGGCTTCCCCACTAGAGTTGAGATGTCGCAGCCCACAGGCCAAATCTGGCCCCCATCCATCTGACACATGGCCACATGCCCAGTGCTCACATTCCAATCACCTCTGCTTCAGACACAGACAGAAGAGACAAATACTTCCTGCCTGGGCTCCTCGCCGTCACCCAGGCTGCTCGGCCACAGCTCCAGTTACACAAGGCATGTTCCCAGCAAGCGCGGCCCCTCTTCCCACTGCAGAGTTCCCCTCCGTAGATTTATGGGTCCCAGGAGAGCACCATCGTATCTCTAACGGGGCCTCCTTTAACTTGGCCGCTCAGAGGGAGAGCCCCCTGGGACTGAGGTTGGGTTTAGAGAGCTCTCCATCTTCACACAGCTGAATGGGGCTTTTCCAGCCCCGCATTCACATGTCAAATGTTTGGGGCCTGATCTCATTTATTTTTGCTTTAGGAAATTGCTGAGAATTAAATCCAGCTAAAAATGACTTGGATGGAAAAGAGCAAATGACGGGAAAGGTACCAGGAATAGACTGAGAGCAAGGGCTGTATTCATGGTGCTGGGGGAGAAGGAAGAGTCCTGGTCCATCAGACTATAGGTCTCACTCAGAGCTCGCCCCTGGGAATTCACAGGTGTTAGACTGGGGGCCAGAAATCTCCAACGGGGAAAAGCGAAATAATAAAATCCAGTCAGTGCAGGGGAAGGGCTAGACAACTCGCCAGGGGCATTTGCTTCCCTTGTTCTGACCAAGATGCACAGGAAGGCAATAGGCCATGAAAATCAGACTTTCACTTACTGTGTGAGATTGAGGGGAACTTTCCTACATTTCCTACCCAGTAATCAGACAGTCTTGTTGTAAATGTTTCTATAAGTAGGGCACCTATTCAAAGGAGGCTGTATGTGAGAGGTGTCAGGGCTGAGCAACACAGGCACAGGGTACGACGGGGTCCAGGCAGCGACCCCAGGTCCCACTGGCATGCCCTCTTTTTCCGACTTTGGGTCACATGCAGGCACTACATCACTGCAGCTGCACACATAGCATACGGATGCAGCATGTGAACCACTGAAGTGCACTGCACTCTGCTTGCACAGCCTGCATACCAGCATGCCTCATACGCACTGCGCCACACGGACTGCAGTCATGTTCACACACACTCACTGCTCCACTCACCACCTCCCCCAAAGCAGGGCAGGTGCAGCCCTTACCTGTCCATGCAGTGTCTCCCGGAAACATCTCCCCATAAGCTCCGGGGGCCGCTGCTGCTGGCCACTCTCTGTGGTGATGCTGTTGCTGTTCCCATTGCTGTAGCTGTACTGTGGCCCAGTGGGTAGCTGAGACTGGAGTACAGCCTCCACACTGTTCTCCTCCGATTGGCCAGAGTCTCCCCTCACCCTGGCCACCTGGTGGATCTGCACAGTGGCCTCTGGAGGGTGCTTGATGTGGACGTTCACCAGGGAAGGATTTAAGGAAGCTGGAAGATGAGTTTAGACCAACACTGACAATTCAGCTACGCTTGCCCAGGTGACCTACTTGGCACTGGGAGCAGCTCCTCGTTTGCCAGTGAGTCACTGTGGAGGGGACACTGACTGCTGAGGCCACTCTGGGACGACTGCACTGGGAAATCCAGAGAAAACCTGTGTCATGAAGGAAAATGTCTGCCTAGTCTCCCAGCTGGGCAAACCCCGAAGAGCCTTCCTGCGCAACCTGAGACAAGCTCGTCAAGAACCCACAGGACAGTGCTTAAGTGCAACACTCTGGGTTAATGCCATGCTACGGTGGGGGTAGGGGTTATATGCACGAGCTAGGAGGGTCCAGTGTTCCCATGGCAGCCTTCGCACAGACTATACTTAGAGGCACATGTCCAGCTCCCACTGACTTCAGCCTTGTGGCTGCGCCCATGGCACTGTGGGCACCTGAACTCTGAGATTCCCTGACAGCCATGCATTGAAATTCCTACCCCGAGCATTGCCTCAACAGAGCAGTTGGGTTTCATTCCTGTGGGTGCTTCTCACAGCGTGAAAAAGGCACAGCACTCAGGTCCTGCTGCCTCTGGGTGGCTGAGGCCTTGCACACTCGGGACTTGCTCATCTGCACGCGCTCTCATACAGCCTTGTCACCATGTGCTCGCAACAAGCTCCCACACGCACATTTGGGCGCTTGCACCCCTTCCCAGACCCTCCCAGAGAGCCCATGATCTAATAACTGACTGGTCCAGAGAGGAGAGGGTGAGGGCGCTGGAATACCAAGATACCTAGACCTGCTCAGAGGTGTGTTCTCACTCGTGGGCATGAGAGAGACCTGGAGGGTTTTGCAGCAAGGTGGGGAGGTCATGGGCTTCCTGGGAGGAAACTGGCACCAGGCTTGGGGGAAGGACAGGCATAATATTTTAATCTAATAACAATCACTCCATCCCCTACTTCACGTGTGGAATGTGGGGTGAGTGCGAGGGAGGGGGCTGTCCAAAGTGCAGAGTGTGTGTCAGGGTTAAGGGATCCACTGTCACAGGGTCCAACCCCTTACCTCCTTCTTCCACTGACCCCAGAGCTAGCCCCACTGCTTCCTCCCCCTATTATCTCCCAGACCAGAGCCCTCCCTCCCCTGCCCCATGAATTCCACACACCCCTGTCCAGAAATGTTCTAGTCTCCAGGGCACAAGCAGCCTGGCACTAGCTTTGCAAGCCCATCCTCTGGAGGGTAGTTGGGCCCAGATATCCAGCCAGGGCTGCTCTCTAAACCACACATGCAGGCAGCCCGAAAGGCTGGGTGGCCCAGGCCCGCGCTCACCGAGCTGGTTGGACAGAGGCAGCGTGTACATGGACTGCTTCATGGAGCCGCTGGCCAGGGTCTTTGGGACTCTTCCCACTTGTTTTTTTTCCAGCTTTGGAACTGGGAGGTGGCAAAACTTCCCTGTGGAGTTAGACGGGCACCAGCACTCATCCCTGCCTATGCAGCGCCCTCCGTTCATGCAGGGGATCTGGCAGAAATCTGTAAGGCAAAGAGAGACCAGCTTAACAGAGGAGCCTAGCTACTCCCTCTGGCTGGGGAGCGGCCCAGCATCAGCCCTGGGATCCCAGACGAGCGACCTGGCCTGGCAGCAGCCTTGCAATAACCAAGCAGCAGGCCCAGCACAGCAGCAGGCACCTCATTTCTTAAAAGCAGCCTGGTGGCAGCCTAGGATTCGCCACTGAGGGTCACTCTAACCAGCAGAGAGCAAGAGGAGAAACCACAGACCCTAGCTTAGCTCAGAATGAAGTGAGTCTCTTTCAGTCAGACGCTGAGGAAGATCTGCTCTCCCTTGGGCTTTGTCACTGTGGCTGGTGAGAGAGGGAGAGAGAGAGAGACACACACACACACACTCTGCTGCAAAGCCCCATAGAGCCAGGGTGATACTGCTGGCACCAGCAGGATCTCTTAGAGGTGGTTGGCGGCTAATGTAACAGCACACAGTTACATTAGCCCTCAGCATCCCTGCCCTCAGCATCAGAGTTTCCAAGAAACCTGGTTGGGCGGGGGTTACTCTTCACAAGCCAAGGAGCAGGGGAGCTCAATGGACATGGAACAGGCAGAGGACTCTGAGTTTGAAGCCTCTCTCTGGGCCTGTCCCGTGTCTGCAGAAGCTGATACAGTACTGGGATGGAATGGAGGAATCAGAAGGGAAGCAGGAGTCATTTGCCTGCACAGCTTCAGGAAAGCATCCGCAAATGACACCCCAAGTGACTCCTTTCAGTCCTCCTCACAGGGCAGGATTGAAGCAGATGACCCAGGGCCTATCCTAATAAGAGTTAGGTGCCTGAGGTTTCCGAACAAATCAACCTCTCTCCTGCCTCAGGTCCCCTGGTGACCTGTTAGACTTGGGGTGAATCTGTGTGCCTGGCAGATGGGCAGGGCCGGCTCCAGGCACCAGCGCAGGAAGCAGGTGCTTGGGGCAGCCAATGAAAAGGGGCGGCACGTCTGGGTCTTCGGTGGCAATTCGGCGGTGGGTCCCTCAGTCCGGCTGCTGAATTGCCGCCGAAGAATGAAGTGGCGCAGTAGAGCAGCCGCCGAAGTGCTGCCGATCGTGGCTTCTTTTTTTTTTTTTTTCTCTTCGCCGCTTGGGGTGGCAAAAAAGCTGGAGCCAGCCCTGCAGATGGGCACCCACCATTCTCCAAGAACCCCACTAAGAGATCACTCACTAGTCAGGAGATTTTGGGACCACTCAATCAGTCTTTGGGAGGAGACACCCAGCTGTGTTGGGGCAATTCACAAACCACCCGCTTGGCTCAGTCCCCACCTCTGCCAGGGCTTCTCTCAAACTCCCCTGGTTTTGGAGGGATGCTAGTGCTTCTGAAACAGCTCATCTCACCCCATGGGATCGTCAAGGCTAGCAAATGAAAAGCCCTATCCCACCACCCAGGGAGCCAGTGCCTGAGTGGATCCCTGGTGTGAGGGGCAGACAGCCTGCCCAACTTACTAGATGGCACAGAAAATTCCCAGGCAATCCCACCATCCAGGAAACGAGAGGAAAGATTTCAGCAGCCCTGGTCACTGAAACAACTCACAACCTGAAGCCAGCTCTCCTGGCTGCCGCATGAGTGAAAGGAGAGAGTGGGATGAAATTAGGTGATGAAAGGCAGCCCCAAGCCTGGATGCCAATGAAAGCAGCAAGCTGGCCCTGACTGGGAGCGAGACTGTGAGGCCTGTCTGCGGCTCTGACTGAAATCCGTTCTCCCCCACCCCAGAATGGGAGGAGTAGGGTGGAGATGAGGTTCCCCCCTCCCAGGGGAGGGAATGGGGGTGTGTGTGTGAGGTCAGCCCCCAGAGAAGATGAAATAGCTCTGGATTAGGAGAGTGAGACATTCTTCTGAGCACAGGGAGAAGCCATGGCCCGAGTCTGTAGGGCCTGTTGAGACAGGAGGAGGAGCCCAGGCAGGGCGGAGGCTGGAGCCCTGGGATACTCACAGATGCGGAAGCCAGACTTGGGGTCATGGTTCTGGCCCCCCTGGCTGTACAGGGTGGTGGTGTCCCCTTTCTCACAGCTGTTGTAGCAGCGGCCGCTCCGGCATGTCTGTTTGCAGATTGTGGGGGTGAAGACAATCTTTATCTTTCGGATTTTCTCTGTCAGGTTGGCCCCTGTGAAGGAAAAGGCCAGTGCAGAATGGAAGCAGCACAGCCAAGCCCCAGGAGCATCTGCACCCTAACTGCAGGACTTGCACATGGCAGGCCAGGCACCAGGGCAGCTGTGGCAGTGCACTGCTGCACACTCTCTCTGATTGGACCATTACTCTGCTATAACTGTGGGGAGAGGGAGTCATTCTCTGCCCAGGCATCTAAATTGTTCTGTGATTCTGGCTATTGCTTCTTGGCCTTTTTCGGATTTAGCTAATGTCACTTTAGAAGCAGTATAAGCTAAACTGGGAAAAGGCCACTCATAATGGAATAAGAGCATCCCCACAGGGGGTCATACAGTACAAATGTACAGGTATAATTATACCGGTAAATCTCCCCATGTAGTCAAGCCCTAACTGTGGCATTTCCTGACTTCCAGACGTTTCACCGTGCACTCTTCTCGTTTTCTTAACAGCATTTTCTGTGAAGAATTTCCTAGGTGTTTGTTTTTAAAGATAGAAAAAAAATAGTTAAACTATTCAAACCAGAAAAAGGAGCAGGCTCTCTCTCCAGGCCTGGCATGCTCTGCCGGCTGGCAACAAATGGGCAACAGCCAGCCCACAATCCGGAGCTATTTGGCTAGATGCCACCTGAACAGTCTGTACCCACATCTCAGGAGGCCCACAGGAGAGAGCCCCCATTTAGGAGCTGCAGAGGGCACTCTGAACCCTCCGTAGGTGTGTCAGGGTGGGGTTCTCTCCTGGCAATCTCATACAAGCTGTCTCTAGCAGCCTTGCCTCTCTGCACCTTACAAGGCCTATGGGGGCCAGCCAAGAGAAAACCACATGTAGGTTATACAAATCAGACATCCACAGCCAAATCAGGGGGCAGAGAATTGCTGCATCCCTGCTCTCTGATTATACTGAGAGAGAATTGACTCAGCCAATGTCCGGAGTGTGAAATTCTCATCCCAAGTTACTATCTCTGGGAGCAATTATCATATTCCCCCAAGCCTTCTCTCTTCCTTACCATCTGCACTTTGCTCCCTCAGTCCATCCTTTTGCAATGGGGCTTCCCCAATCCCTGCAGCATTCGTACTTGCTTTCTCTCTCTCTTTAGAACTGCAACACCATCCCAGGTTACTGCTGGCTCCAGAGCAGTGTGAGCAGCATTATGCCCCCTCTCGGTTCACACACATGCATGCACCCGTTATTGGTTTTTGTGCCCTTAGGAGTATAGGCTCCATTTGCCGATATCCTGTCACCCAAACCATCTCCTGCACTTGCTGTTCACCGCAGACTCCTCCTCCACCCCTAGGTTTCTCTCCGTGCTGCTTACTTCCCTCTCTTTGGGGTTGGACTGTCCACTCACTCTCTAGAGCTGAATCCCAGTGTATTGCCTGCAGCCCCTCTACTCTGTGAGGTGCTAGGCAGATGGTCTGAGCCTCCTGTGTATTTTTTACCCCTCTGATTATCATTTTGGTGTCATCAGCAAATGCAGCCCCTCCCAAGGAGGCCCTTGAGAGATACTGGCAGCCCAGTAGGTCTTACCCCAGAGAGACAGCGTATGCTCTTGATAGGCTGCGTGTGGTCCAGAGCTGGTCTGTTCATGCCCATTCCCATTGGGTAAAGCATTGGACGTTAGCTGAGTATTACCAGCTGGGTAGCGCCGGACAGTGCGTGAAGACCCAGTGTGCTGGGAGACGGGGGAGACGATTCTTCCTTGAGTCCTATGGAAAAGAATATTTGCTACAATGACCATGCCACGCTCCTGCAGCTGCACCCTGTGTGTTCTATATGAACCCGCACTGCTATGCTCGAAACCCCAGCCTCCTGTCTGCCAGTCAGGGTGAGCAATGCCTGCTCTTCACCCCCTCCAGACCACTGCCCACCCTGCCATTTCACCGCAATGTTAGCGACCTCCCGGTGCCTCTCCTGATGCATCTTTCACAGGGCTTCCTGGCTCAGAAGTCAGCATGTCATATCAGCCCGTCACCCTCCAGGATAATACAGAGTCTGGTTCTGTCACTAAACAAATGTTTGGATGCTAATTAGGCAGGCTGTACTCACCTTCCCTGGGAAACATCTCAGTATAAAGGCACCAAACCCAGGGGGCACAATGGCTTCTTTCCCCACTTCGCATGCAGCTGCTGTGAGTACCAGGGGGCTGCAGAGTCCCTGCAGGCCCTGGGCAGGGGTAGCATGGCCCCAGGAGATGAGCAAACTGCAGTGGCATGAGGAAGGCTGCAGCATGGACTGTAGTATTGCTGAGGTTGCAGCCTGAACTGAACCTGATGGGCTGTAACAGTCAAAGAAATCCCCTTCCTGGGCACACAAGCACCCAGGCAGTCACACAAAGCCTGTTGCCCACATGGCCACGCTCAGAGATGATCCCCTTCCTTTCCTGGTGCACTCAGCTTGAATGCCATGAACACAGGGGACACCTGAAGTAGAGATGATGCTGGAACCATTCACCATGCCCCAATACCATACAGCCAGGTGATGAACCTGCTCAGAGTAATTAAGAAAGCCAGTCTGGGAAACGTGGAAGGAGAGGCAACAGCTGCTCCCAGCCTCTTATTCACTTTCCTCTCTGCCTGCAGTGCCAGCCCTATGCAGGTCCTTCTGCCTGCCTGCCTGTCTGTCCAATGCCCAGCAGAGGACTGGAAGACCATACCACAGCAACCAGATGGGCACCAGACATGAGACCCAGTTCCTCTCATCCCATGTGCTCCAGATAAACAGTTCTCTGGACCTAAGACCTGTGTGCTGGAGCGTCTGTGCAGAGGCACACATAGCACTATACGGCTCACTCACAGTAGCAGAGCAAATAAGCAACCCTGCCTCAGTAGGACTTTTGCAGGGAACAGATTCAGTCCTGTGGGATAATATGGGTTGTACTAGAGTTTAATCCAGCAGCCCAGGGGTTAGTGATCTTTGAGTCAGTCACACTTGCACATGCCAGCTCCTGCAAACAGACAAAAAATGACACATTGTTACAACTGATGTTCTACCTTGCGCCTGTTTTAAATTAATTGCTCTGGAGATAGCTATGCAGAAGAGCAGCCCAAAATCTGCTAGGAAGAATGGAGCTGCCTCTGGAGCTGGTCAGTCTGCTGCTTAGGCCAGCCTGATCTCTCTTCTGTCTTGTAAAAAAGGGAACCATTCCAATAAGGAATCCGAGTTGGGACTAATATACAAACGCCTGCATCCGTTTGATGAATGGTACGGAGTCAGGTGAGGTGGCATCCTGGGGCATCTGCAGCCTGATCCCAGGAGGGGGTTTGCAGTCATACATACCATTTGTGCAGCCTGGCTGGGTTATGCCAGTACGAATCTCTCACCCTCTGATAAATCATTCATGAAATAAAGCAATTCTCTCCTAGCACAAGGAAAGCCCTGAGCCTCTGGGAACCAGCTCCATCACTACAGTGGGGAGTGCCTATATCAGATGAGACCATGCTGATGGAAGAAAGTTCTATAGTTCCTCTTATCTACCCTTCTCACTCCAGACACAAGTGGCTCTATGTAAGTTCCTCTCACTATGGGAGCTTCCTTGGGGAACGAGTCCTCAACCCTATCTGAGTCCTGGGCACTGACAAGACCAGAGACTCAGCCAGGAGAGAAGCTGGGCCAAGGAAATAAACAAAACACAGAGCCCATAAAAGTCATGAATGAGGGAAACTTTACAGGGAACAAACTCCCACTAGTGCATTTACAGCTTTGGGGGAAACTTTGTTCATGGGTTTTGGCATTTTGCAGAAGCCAAGCAAGGAGAGTACAAAGCTGTTCCCAACTTCCAAGGCCATGCTCCTTACTGCCCATCGCAGAGGCATTCTGGTCCTCAGCACAGAGCTTCTTGCGTTCAGCAGCTCTTGGGTTAACATCTCCCACCGCTCCTGTCACAACCCTTTGCTGTCATGCTGGCTCCTGGCTCCCCTCTGGTGACCAACAGCACCAACCGACCAGGAGCGTGCTGCCTTTGTCAGCACGACTTGATTACAGTATATAAGTACCTTCATGGGGAGAAGATGCCAGGTACCAAAGGGTACTTACATTTATTGGAGAAAGGCCTAACAAGAACCAATGGCTGGAAGCTGAAGCCAGACAAAGTTAGGAATAATAAGGCACAAAATTTTAAACAGTGACCAAACTGTTGTAAAGAAACTACCAAGGAAGTGACACATTCTGCATATTCTGTGTCTTCAAATCAAGACCGAATGCCTTTCTGGAAGATATGTTTTAGTCAAACACAATTTATTTGGCTCAATATAGGAGTAACTTGGTGAAATTTGATGGCCTGTGATGTACAAGATGTCAGACTAGATGATCTAATGGTCCATTCTGGACTCAAACTCTATGAATCTATGAAGAAACAGATTTATTATAAAGCCAGAAGTCTGCAGGCCCAGATGGCGTTCACCCAAGAGGGTTTTTTGCAGGAACTGGAGAATGAAGTGACTGAGTTGCTAATGAAAATATGCATTCTTTCGTTAAAATCAGCTTCTATACTGGGAGGGCTGAAGACAAGTGTAGCAAATGCTGTACTGATCTTTAAAAAAACCCATTAGGGGTGATCCAATGAATTACAAACCAGTGAGCTTTACGTCAGTACCTTGTAAACTGGCTGAGTCGGTAATTAAAAATAGATTTGTAAATTGCAGAGGTGGACATGATAGGGAAAAACGGCAGGGCCTCTGTAAAGAAAAAGCATGCCTCTCTAAGCTGCTAGAATTCCATGAGCATGTAAGCAAAAGAGTGGCTAACAGAGAGCTGGTTAACACAGTTTATCTGGACTTTCATAAAGACTTTGACAAAGTTCCTCACAAGAGGCCATTAAACTGAGTAGTCACAAAGTGAGAGGTTAAGATTCTGTCACAGACCAGAAACTGGCTGACAGAGAACAGAGTCAGAATAATTGGTCAATTTTCAGCATGGCAAAGGCTTAACAGTGGGGTGCCCCGAGGTTCTATGCTGGGACTGTTGTTTAAATGTATTTATCAGTGATCTGGGAAAGGAAATGAACAAAGCAGCATTTGTAGATAACTCAGAATTACTTAGGTTATTCAAGACTACAGAGGATGGTGAGAAACTCCTCAGAGACCTCACAAAGGTAGATGAATGAGCAGCACCAGGGCAGATGGGGTTCAGTGTTGAGTAATGCAAATTAATGCAGATCAGAAGTAGTCATTTTAATTACTCACACACATTGCTGGGTTCTGAGTTAACTGTAACCATTCAGGAAGGAGACCAGGGCATCACTATAGCCAAGCCAATGAAAACCTCTGCTCAAAGTGTAGCTGTGGTCAAAAAGGCACTGGGGTGCTTCAAGTCACTACCTGTGTAATGGAACAAGCTCCCTCTGGGCTGGTAAAGGGAGACAGTGGGCCCTTTGTTCACGGAGAATGTCAGTGCCAGGTGACCTCCAGGAGGCTCTGGTGAGACCTTAACACAAGAAACCAACTCTTGATGCTAATAATCTTGCCTGCTATTGACAGGTATCTAAACTCTGAAGAAAGATTCTTGAGGATTCTTGTGGCAATATCTGCAATCTTCAGATTGCCCTGAGATGGTCTATCTGGGCTTAGACCTGGGTAAGGGACAGAAACTGAACTAGTAGTGTTGGTCAATGATCTCCTCCTGGCTATGGATGAAGGCAGCACATCTGTGCTGATGCTATGAAGCCTGTGGCTGTGGTTGACAATGAGGTGTTGTTACCAAGGCTGTGGTCCTTAGCAAGAATAGATGGACTTGCTTTGAAGTGGTTTCATTTCAGAAGGACCCAGAGCATGATTAGGAGCAAATGCTCGCTTGTTTGTGTGCAAGAGGCCACTAGGAGGGTTCAGGAGGAGACATGGGTGACAGCATTCACAGTATGAGGAAATACCTAGCTGGGTGTCTCCATTTCAGCCCAAACCCCTGGGGGAAACAGATGACCAAAGTCTTGTCTACACTAGGTTCCCCTCCCCTGGTGTTAGTAATTTTGGGAGCCTCAGTGTTTTAAAAGCACAACATAGTTGACACAGTGGTAAAATGCCAACAGCCCTGAGAGTCTTGTCTACGCTACACCTGCCAACATTGCTACCACTGGTGAAACTCACCAGAAGCGTCAATAATGGGAAATTTTAGGGAAAAAGACTAGAAAGAGACAAGGCCATTGCATCTTTCAGGACAGACAAAACCTCTAATGAATTTCTATGGTAAAAATACAAAAAAATCTTTTAACAACAAATTTTAGGCCTTTTTCTTGAAGCAGCACAAAGGCCCACATCCAGATTTTATTTCCCTTTAAGTAGTTTAATGTGATTTTTTAAAGATTGTGAGTTTCCAGATCCATGAGGGGCTCCCAGCACTCGGGCTGAGCACTGCTAGGATCTGGTTTTCATAAATTTACATAAACAAATACAATTTGTTCTTTCCATGAGCACTGGGTGATGAAATATGAAGCCAAGTTGGGGTCCCGCAACATCCAGTCCCCACATCCAATGGCACAGCCAGCACTTCCCTTAACATCCAATCTAGGCTCGGCTTCTTGCCTCCATCTCATTTCATACAGAGAGCAACAGTGAAGTTGGGAGCCCTATGTGAGTACAGCGCTCAAGAAAGCTGCGGCCAACTAGACTCTCCCATGGTGAGGAGCAGCCAGTGGCATACAGACAGTAGAAGACCAGCCAGGACTGAGTCTATATCAAGACACCAACACGCTGGCCCTTCCAAGCAGTGTTTGTTCTTGCAATCTTTCCCTCAGCTGTTTTTTTTTTTTTTGACACATCTGCACAAATATGCATTTTCGCCATTCTTTTAGTGCTCCCCATCAGTCTCTCCCAGCATCTCCCATGAGAAATTCATACAGTCCTACCCAGCCCTGACCTCCCACAGAAGCCATGGCATGGCTAGCCTGCAGATCTCAGACGTTCTGCACACAGCTATGAATACCCCCAATTTGCTAACACAGCCCTTTTTGGAAAAGACCATCCAATGTTCCCACAGCTCTCAAAAGTGTCATTGAGATGAGGCCATGTGTTTCCATTAAGGCCAGCTGGCTGACAAGGAAAGAGCTGGAGGCCATGTGACGGATATAACTTCCTGGGAGCCTCACACACAATGGCAAGAACTCTAAAAGCTTCTGCTGTATATATGGAAGCATCCAAAAGAAGGGACGCTCTGAAGTCTCATGAAGCAAGCATGACAACACCCACTGCCTTGGTAATAGGTTCGTCGTAGAACAATTTCAGCCCTAGGCAGCAGGGGCTCTCTGGGTAGCAGCACCGAGGAGCAGGCCAGTGACATGAGCTAATAGAAACTACAGCACCTGTACTTCAAAACATCCTGAGCACCTATCATCCTTGAGGGAGGAAGCACATGTGCCACAAGTAGGGGGTGACCATGCTCTTTCCTCTGTCGCATCTGACCTCTTGTTTTGAGGGACAACTCCGGGGATTTTCAGAAACATCAATTTGTGTAGTTAAAAACACCCATATGAATGGACTTTTCGAAAAAAGAGATGAACGTTGCTATTAGGAATAAAAGTTGGTGAGATGTGCTCATCACATGGGGGCAGCACCTATCCTGCGAAAGGCAAACAGAAATGGAACAAGACGGCCTGCATGAAAAGTGATGGGGAAAAGGCAGCCAGCTAGGATCCTGTTTACAGAGAAGGATCTGTGTCTGTGCATGGCAGGGGGGATGTTGATTTGCTTTGAATTAACTTGTTTATTTGGTTCCATTATAGGCAGATGCGTTCCAGGATTTGTACATTAAGCTAGGTAACACGTCCGTCCGCTGCGGGAGTCACAAAAAGCAATCAGCAAGGAGTCTTTTTCCAGCTCTGTTTGCCAGTTCCAAACCAGCCTCCTGTCAGGCTCACTGGCTGGTTCAGGTTCAAGGTCGGGGAACAGGAAAGAGCTTTTCACCTTTAGAGCTCCAGCTACAATCTAGCCCCAGGCCAGGGGGCTGACTGGCTCAGAGAGGTTGAGGAATAGAACCTTTCATCTGGAGTTCATCTGTTTAAATGCAGCCTGAGTCTGTAGTGGCTAGAAATCATCACCCTCTCGCAGCCACTTGGTGTCCCTGGATACGTGACAGGAGTTGAGTCTCAGTCCAGTTCCCAGTGGTCCCAATCACAAAAACCACATTTCCCCCTCCCCGCCCCCCCTTGCTGAATGTCCCAGCAGTGAGACTAAGGGCTGAAAATAGTGACATACCCTCTCGCTGCTAGCTGGGGCTGCTTTGGGCCAGAGTAGGGGTTGAGAGGCAATTGCGGAGCTTGTGCAACCACTGTCCATGCCCACACCTGTTCAAGGGACAGGCCTGGAAGCTTAGGAGGATGGGACAACCCCAGGGATTATGCAGTGAGACAGTGAAAGCCCCAGGGCTTTAGCCTCATGCAATCCTTCAGAATCCCTCAGTACTGTGTTATTCATTTCCACACTTCCAGCCAGGCACATGGCCAGCACAGCTCTTTGCAGCTTGGAGCCTCTGCCTAGAGGCAATGGTCTCTTCCTTTACAAAATGGGACTGGCTGCCAAGCAGCTGGTTTCCCTGTTCTTCATCTGTCAGGGCTGCTGACAGCACTCTCCATTCAGGCCCAGCATGTGTGACGAAACAGCACGCAGCCTCCGGGGACAGCCTCCCTCCTTCTGAGTTGTTTTAGGGAACCCATCACAGTGATATCTGAGCACCTGGCTAATGTTTGCAGTGTTATTATGGGAAGGCAGGGTCAAAGTGGCAATGGCATTCTGCTCTGAAGGTGCTGATGTTTGTGCTCATCCTGATCTCTCCTGGGATCCAGATCCAATGGCCAGTTGCTGACAAAGCTAAGGGCACGTCTTCACTACCCGCCAGATCTGCGGGTAGCAATCGATCTATTGGGGATCGACTTATCGCGTCTAGTGAAGACGCGATAAAATCGATCCCTGATCGCTCTGCCGTCGACTCCGGAAATCCACCGCGGCAAGAGGCGGAAGTGGAGTCGACGGTGGAGCAGCAGCGGTCGACTCGCCGCCGTCCTCACAGCCAGGTAAGTCATCCTCAAATACGCAACTTCAGCTACGCTATTCACGTAGCTGAAGTTGCATATCTTAGGTCGAACCCTCCCCTGTAGTGTAGACCTAGCCTAAGTCTCCTGTACACAGGAGTTTCACTCCTGAGGGTGATGGCTTCCCTGCACCAGTGGAACGTGGCTGTCACTGCAGGAAATAAAAACACAGGGAGAACTGGTCTCTCTGGTATTCTATAGAGGTTCTTATTCCATCTTGTCACTGTAGCCTCTGAGCACCTTCCTGGATATACTGCATTAAGTGAGGTGGCTAACATCTATACTGGTTCACTCTCTCGCCCTCTCCCAAGAGGAGAATTGTGTATGAAGTAGTGTTTTGTTTTGGTAGGGTTGTGCTGGTGGTCATTTCCCTCCCCTTAGGTACATGCTGCTCTGTGCTTATATTAGAGAAGGCAGGTCAAAGAAGTGTGCCTGACACTTGGAGAGGAAAGAGTGAGGTTTGTGATGGTCCTTGGTTCCTGGGGAGTTTGTTCCAGTCTTGGACCAGCCCCTGAGAAAGCTCTGTCTCCTGCATAGACAAGGCAACTTGGATCCATCCCATGAAAAGTTTTAAGGTTGAGGACTGAACCCCTGAATCTGACCCTCCATTCTGCGGCAAGCCAGCACAGAGAGCGGAGTACTGCGTTGATAGGCTCCTGGAGGCTGGTGTTGCTGAGCAGTCAGGCTGCTACTTTCTGAACTAATTACAGCTCTTTTAAAGGTCAGCAATTTTATCACGAGATATAGGGAATTACAAGACCAAGCCTGGACCACCAAAACTAAGTCTGCATCTGACAGAAGGTGGCCTAATCTTCTCAACAGCTGGAGATAGAAGAGGGCATTTTTCATGACCACAGCTATTTGGGTATCCAGAAGCTGTGAGGAATCCAGGCGGACATGAGGCTGTGGCCTATCTTAATAGTCTGAGGGTAGATGCCCTCAGTGGGGCAATGTTATAGAGGTGGAAAATTCCTCCAAGTGCTTCCCCTCTCCCCACCACATCAGTGTGACACAGGCATACACAAGTGTCCAACCAGCTTCTTCAATATTTCACCAGCAGGGGCCTCTGCTGAAAGCTAAGAACTAGCTGATTGTCATGGGTATTGTGAGATGTTTGCACAGGAAATAACTGTAGAGTTACATAACGTGTGGGATATTGGGGTTCAAAACTGTTGAAGCAAAACTTGTCTCCTGAGTGAGACAGGTCTCAGGGCTAATTCAATCTACGTTGAGAGCGGTGAACATCTGTGGAGACAACACTTTGTTTACAGTCTGAGCCTGGTGGAGGCTTGAGGATTTACAGAGACAAAAGAGCCCCAAGAAAAATCTCTGAAATAGGGCACCCCCTGGGGTAAGAGACAATAGTCTGTAACTATGTAAGAGATGAAGAAAGAGCACAAGTTATTAGCCACTACAGAAGAGAGAGTCTGCCGGGGGGGAGCCTCATAAAAGGTGGACCCCAGCTTTCCAAACTGGACAAGTGCTGTAAGAACTAACCACTCGGAGAGAAATACCTTATCAGATAGGGAAGTAACTTGTTAACAAGCATAGGCTACAGATTGCATTTTGTTTTTCTTTTACTTGTAACCTTGTGTTTCTAAACCCTTATTCTTGTTTTTGTTTGAATCCCTGTCTCAAGCCCTGTTAAGTAAACATCCATTTAGTTTTACTATAGACACCTCTAAGTGCCTTGAGGTAAGGAGTGTTGAACTGAGGTGAAAAGAGGGAACTGGGGCTCACTGCTTCCCTGGAGGCAGCGGAACGGTGACCGTTGGAGGTATCCAGAAGATAAGTGATTGGGCACTTGAGTGTAAAAAAGTAGGGTGTGTAATTTGCTAGCCTGCATTGGAAAAGAGCAGACTTATGGAGCCCAGAGTAGAGCATTTGTGTTGCCAGCAGCCAGTAAGTGGGGAGGGCTTCCCCTGGGGGCACAGGCAAGGCTCTCTCACACTGTAAGCAAGTGGCAGTGACTCACACCAGGCACTGTGGGTCAAAGTATCACAATCACCTCTGTCTTTCATGGATTCAGCTTCCATCCAGCTCTTCATTCACTTGATGATCTAGGCCAGGCCTTTGCAGAGCTCGTGTGAAGGTTTGTAGAGCCAAGTACCACATGGGTATTGCTGGCATTTTAGTCCATGTTGCCTCACCATCTGCCTAATCAACACCTAAACAAGAGCAGCAAGCAGAACCAGCAGGAGGTACTGAGTGGCGAGAGTGGTTACTGGACAGCATGGGGAGAAAGTATTAACCACACATGGGACCAGCACTCTGCAGTCAGTATGACAGTGAACACTCAACTGGCTCCTTCAGTTCAGATAGATCTGTCAAGGCCAAGGACCACAGACCCCCACACAAAATCACTGCCTGTTGATGGGCCATGTGGCCTTCCCCACACAGGGCCACAGAGTAAGGACCTTCTAAAGAGACACCCCACTAAGGTACTGGTAATTTCATCCTGGCTTCTTCAGGCCAGAGTCTGTGCAAACAGCTCCAAGAGAGCAGCCCTGAGCCAGGACAGTGGCTGAGTCACACTCAGCTCCTGACAATCTGCCAGAACAACAGGCAGATTCACCTCTGTCTTATAACACCAACATCCTCCTCAGTATCAGCCCTGTCCATCTGCCCATCCCTTCGGCCAGACACGCTCCCAGCTCCACGCTGCAGGGGGTGAGCCAGGGAATCACTTCCCTCTCTGTAATGCTTCGCAGCCTCTGATTTTCCACTAAAGCACCAGAGCAGTACAGACAGCTCCATCACAGCAACATCCACGTCTACAGGGACCGAAGGGAGCTGCTAGGCTTGGGAAGCCTCAAGCTGCTCACAGACCAGAAACTTCCCCTTTCTCAGACTCTGAATCGATCTGGATGCAGCAACAAAATGAGGCCAGACACTCGGGGTAGGCTCTCCTCAGCCTCCCCCCAGGACTCAGCTGGCTCTGAGGATGCAGAAAGGTGGGTAGGGACCTCGGCCTACAAGGTCTCATCCTTTCCCATTGGCTCAAGGCTCATTACCAAAATCCCATGTCTTTTACCTCTGGAAACCGTAGTGTATGGTTTTTCTCAGTACTGGGGCAAACTGGTACCTTGTTAAGAAGCTGCCATTACCATGTATGAACAGCGGATCCAGCTGCTGGTCCCAGAGCTCTAATAAAACTTTTACTGACTTTACAGGACACAAGCGTTCATCTGCACATTCCTTCAATACCACTTAAGCCTCCCTTCTCTTCTGATCCAATTTTGAGACTCTTAAGCGCAGGCATACTGCTCCTGTAGATAGACTCATAGAAATGTAGGGCTGAAAGGGACCTCAAGAAGTCATCAAAACCAGCCCCCTGCACTGTGGCAGGACTAACTAATCCTAGACTGTCCCTGGTAGGGGTTTGTTCAGCCTGTTTTCAAAAACCTCTGAATCCCCATCACTGGATTCCACAACCTCCCTTGGAAGTCTATTCCAGAGTTTAACTACACTTATAAATAGAACGTTTTTTCCTAATATCTAACCTAAATGTCCCTTGTTACAGATTAAGTCCATTATGTCTTGTCCTACCACCAGTAGATATGGAGAACAATGGATCACCATCCTCTTTATAACAGCCCTTAACATATTTGAAGACTTATCAGGTCCCTTCATCAGTCTTCTTTTCTCAAAACTAAACATACCCAGATTTTTTTAAACTTCCCTCATAGGTCAAGTTTCTAAATCTCTTATTTTTATTGCTCTCCTCTGGACTCTCTCCTATTTGTGGCACCCAGAACTGGACACCATACTCCAGCTGAGGCCTCACCAGTGCCAAGGAGAGCAAGACAATTACCTTCCACATTCAACACTCCTGTTAATGCACCCCTGAATGATATTCATCTTTTTCACAACTGTATCATATTGTTGACTCATATTCAATTTGTGATCCACTGTAACCCCCAGATCCCTTTAAGCAGTATGACCATATGACCACCTAGCTAGTTATTCCCCATTTTGTAGCTGTGCATTTGATTTTTCCTTCCTAAGCGAAGTACTTTGCGCTTGTCTTTACTTAATTTAATCTTGTTGAATTCAGACCAATTCTCCAATTTGTCAAGACCATTTTGAATTCTAATCCTGTCCTCTAAAGTGCTTGCAACCCCTTTCAGCTTAGTGTCATTCTGCAAATTTCATAAGCACACTCTCCACTCCATCATCCAAATCTTTAATATATTGAATAGACCTAGTACTGACCTCTGCAGGACCCCACCAGATACGCCCCCCAAGTCTGACAGCAAACCATTGATAACTACTCTTTGAGTACAGTCTTTCAACCAGTTATGCGCCCACCTTATAGTAATTTCATCTGCACCACATTTTCCTAGTTTGCTTATGAGAATGTCATGTGGGACCGTGTCAAAAGTCTTACTGAAATCAAGATATATCACAACTACTGCTTCACTCCCATCCACTAAGTTAGGAACCCTGACAAAGAAGTAAATTAGGTTGGTTTGGCATGATTTGTTTGTGACAAATCCATGTTGGCTATTGCTTATCACCTTGTTATCCTCCAGGTGCTTACAACTTGATTGTTTAATAATTTGTTCCAGTATCTTTCCAGGTATCAAAGTTAGGCTGACTGGTCTATAATTCCCCAGGTCCTCTCTGTTCCTCTTTTTAAAGATAGGTACTATGTTTCCCCTTCTCCAGTCTTCTGGGACCCACCTATCCTCCAGGAGTTCTCAGAGATATAGGGTTACCATATCTAATAAATAAAAAAAGAGGACCCTCCATGGGCCCTGGCCACGCCCATTTCCCCACCCCCACCCCCACCCCCCAGCCCTGCCCCAACTCCGCCCCTTCCCTGCCCTAACTCCGCCCCCTCCTCCCTCCCACTCCCAGCCACGCGGAAAGGGCTGCCCAAGCGCTACCGGCTTCATGGTTTGCCGGGCAGCCCCCAGACCCTGCGCCCCCGGCCGGCGCTTACCCAGCGCAGCTGGAGCCCAGGAGGGGAAGCGCCCCCAGCCGGGCACTTCCCCTCCCGGGCTCTGGCGGCGCAGGGTCCGGAGGCATGGGGGCTGCCCGAAGCTGGTAGCACTCGGGCAGCCCGGCTCTTAACAGAGCCGAAGAGTCGGGGAGGAGCAGAGCCACCGCGGCCGGAGGCTCTGCTCCTCCCCTGACTCTTCAGCTCTGTTTAAGAGCCGAGCTGCCCGAGCGCTACCGGCTTCGGGCAGCCCCCATGCCTCCGGACCCTGCGCCCCCGGCCGGGCACTTCCCCTCCGGGGCTCCGGCGGCGCAGGGTCCGGAGGCATGGGGGCTGCCCAAAGCCCATAGCGCTCGGCTTTTAAACAGAGCCGAAGAGTTGGGGAGGAGCAGAGCCGCCGTGGCCGGAGGCTCTGCTCCTCCCCTGACTCTTCGGCTCTGTTTAAGAGCCGAGCTGCCCCAGCGCTACCAACTTCGGGCAGCCCCCATGCCTCCAGACCCTGCGCCGCCGGAGCCCGGGAGGGGAAGTGCCCGGCCGGCAGCTGGGGTCCGGAGGCAAGGGGGCTGCCTGAAGCCCATAGCGCTCGGGCAGCTCGGCTCTTAAACAGAGCCGAAGAGTCAGGGGAGGAGCAGAGCCGCCATTTTCCCGGACATGTTCGGCTTTTTGGCAATTCCCCCCGGACGGGGGTTTGACTGCCGAAAAGCCGGACATGTCCGGGAAAAAGAGGACGTATGGTAACCCTAAGAGATAGTTGCTAATGGTTTCGAGATTGCTTCAGCTAGTTCTTTAAACAGCTTCATATGAATTTAATCAGGCCTTGCTCATTTGAATACGTCTAACTTATCTAAATCGTCTTTAATGTGTTCCTCCCTGATTTTGGTTTGCATTCCTTTCCCCTTGTTGTTAATATTAATTGCATTTAGTATCTGGTCACCATTAACCTTTTTAGTGAAGACTGAAGCAAAATAGACATTAAACACCTCAGCATAGCTATACCGTTATGTTCCATGCCTGCTGGGACCTGTCCGTGGCTGACAATGGCACCAGCTCACTCACTCACTCTAAAAGCACCAAAAAAGGCAACAACAAATGTCTCCCTAAATAAAATGGCCTCCCTCCCACAGCTGCAGACCCATGACAAAGTGAGAAAAATCCTGTGTGAGAACGTATTGGGTTTGATGGAAGGCTATTTACTTTGTATATTTTGACATGTGATGTTGATATTTTGTTTTAATGGTTACAAAGCTTTTACTTTTTGAAATCAATATCTACCATCATTAAATAATTATTGAGTGACCTGCTCTGTTGTCTGAGCCCCACCCCATAATTTTCTGCAACTGTGAAAATTTAAATAGATAAAATAGAAAAAAAATTAGAAATAAAAATCGATATTATCTATTGAAATTATGTTTAAAAAAATCAAATTCTGTCAAGCCTAAACATAAACAAGCAAACAAAAACCTGCTCATCTACATATTTCTCCCACAGGCTGAAAAGGAAGAAAGAGAATCTGTGACTAAGTTTCCTTTGTTCTCTGGCTGGCTGCTCCACTAGTGAGCAAAGGAGCTGATCCCATAGCAGAAACCCAGCTTCCTCAGTAGGGGAGCAACACTTGCGTGGCATGAAGGTGGCACAGGAAGGGGATTCAAGAACATGGCACACAGCTGTTACTGCCAGGAGGAAAGATTTGCCTTTGTTTCTAGCTGGTTCTACTGGATATTGGGGCTGATCCACAGGATGGGCAGAACTGTGACCCCCCTGAAGACAAAACACAAGGACATCTGAAATCTGCTTGACCCAACAGGCAAAGTGCAGTCCAAATGCTGCCAATGGGGTTCACAACACAGTCCTCAGCCATCCTCAGCTCCAGTACAGAGCTGGTAGAGACACCAGGCCAGGCTGTTCAGTTACAGATGGGGCATTGCATGCTGGAACCTGTTGTCCCCATAGGCTGCAGAATTCATTAATAATGAGTTGCTCCAGTTGGCTTCATTTCATGCATGTTATGAGCTTGTCTACACACACAAGCTGTACTGCTTTAGCTACACTGGCATAGTTAAAGCAGTACAGCCGCCTAGTGTGGACACAGTTATACTGATACAAAGGTGTTTTATACCAGTATAGCTATCCCCATAGGGGAATGGGAATAATTTATACTGGCATAAGGCACCTTTATATCAATATAACAGCGCCCACACAAGGGGTTGTGCCCATATAACTACTTCGATAAAAATAAATCACCCCATCTGAAATCGTTATTCTGGTACAAAAACTGTGTAAACCAGGTCTAAGAGTGGCCCTTGGTTTATGCTACAATGCCAGTGCAGCTCTTGGATGGACAAAGAACACTAGGCCTAAGCCAAATGTGGGCTCCTAGTGAAGCCAGCACTTTAAACTCCCCAAGCGTAGGCATGGCTCCTGACTACACTTCTGAGCAAGCACATGCCCTAATGAGAAACTTCACAGCGCAGCATGCAAGAGGGGCCCAACCTGGCAGGCACTGGAGAAAGGAAACAGATTGAGTACAAAGACATGACGGAAGCGAAGACCGCATGAACCCAATGCGCACAGGCCTTCTGCAGACAAACACAGCAGGCTGACCATCCCATTCCAGAGACCCCGGCTGCCAGAGTGCGATCCGATGACAGTGGGCTGGGGACCCAATCCCGCCCTGTTGAAAACATACTGCATAGGCGAGGCCTTAACCAGAGGAAATGCTCCTGTTGGGTTCACGGGAGAGGGTCACTCATCTCCATGTCACACAGAGACAAAACAAGCACATTTAGTCACATTTGCATCTTGTTCACTAGCAACACCCATCCCCTCCATTGGGCTCCCCAGCTTCAAAGCACTGAACAAACAGATCAGCGGATTCATCTTCACACCCACACACCCCCTTGGGAGGCAGGGAAATAAGTAACATCCCCGAGAGGGTCTCTCCATTTGCAAACTGCAGGAGGGGCAGAGAGAGGCTGCTGCTCCACAAACATGTTGGAGGAGGGGGGGGAAAGTGCGGGAGAGAGGGAGTGGCTTCTCTTCTGCCCTGAATCTAGGAAAGTAAAGTAGAAATGCTGGGAAATCTCCTGATCTTTCTAAAAATGCTGCAGATTGAAGAGGACTTTGGGTGTTTTAATTTAAAATGACATTCCCCAATAGAGTTTCATTTGCAGTTTGAAGCTCAGAGGGAACCTGGCCTTTGGATCCATGAGCTCTGCTTTAATTAGGTTTCCTCTTACTCCCCATGATGTGCTGTTGCCCCAACCTTGGTTTATGGGCCATTACAGCCGTGCTAGGGAATCACACTATGTTCTTCTCAGGTTTCCGAGTCTCGGCATTGCTGGGATTCTGGGAACAAGCCTCCTGGGGATTCTGCTCTGTTATCAACACCAGCTCCATCCTTCCAGTCACTCATTAGCAGGGGGATTAGAGCCAGAGTTTGGGCCAAGAACACATCCGTGTCTGTTTGCATTCTACCTGATAGCCCCTTGGCTGAAGGAATGGGTAATTTCTCCAAGGAGAGGATTCCCGCATCACAAAGTTCCACTTGCTCCTTTCCCTGCCAGTGGGCCCTCAATATTTATCTTAGGGACCAGTAGGGAGCGCAGGGCTGGGAACAGCATCACCCAGGGTGAAGGGAGCTGAACCAAGCACTAGGATTGCATCTGTGCTTGCAAAAGTTGGGCCTGTAATTTCCCTGCAGTGCAGCTCCAGCAGTGCTAGCTCCAGGGTAGATAGGGCTCAGGTGTTTTCATCACAATGCCTTCAAACCCTGCTCAGAGCCACAAGGAAGAGTTGTAAATGCCCCTTAGCAATTGGACAATAAGTATGCACCCTTGCCAGGGCTAGGGGCAACCTAGTGCTCAGTGGTTACTACCCTCAGCTATTTACAAATGCTTAGTATGTTCGCCCCCCCGCATGCCCTACGGCCATCCCTTAAGTCAGCTACACAGATTTTGCGCTATTGATCTTTCCCCATAACTCCCTCCAGCCCCTTGCTCATTTTAATGCTCTCTGAATTCCTCCCAATTTGTCAGTATCTTTCTGGTAAGGAGGTGTCCCAAACTCAACACAATATTCCATGTGCACAGACAGAGGGGCTCTAGGACACTATGCCTCTGCCTACAAAGCTCAAAGACGTTTGATGTTTCATACTGTCACATGACACTGTCATTGCCTGTCCAACTTGCTGTCTGCTCTCCATCTCTCTCAGGCCTTCCTCCTTCCCAGGTTTCTCTCTCCCACTGAGACTCAGGCTATGGCAATTTTTTTTCCTCCAGACATAATAGATAACACTTTTCCAGGTTGAATCACATTCTCTTATTTCCGGCCTACGTTTCTAATCCCTCCGGGTCCCTCATGCACGCTCTACACACAAGCTTGCACTGAAATAACTAAATTGGTTTTAATTCACACTGTTATTTCAGTGCAAGTCTGTGTATGGAAACTCTCCTTTTGGAATAACAAAAGTCTCCCATTTTGATTTGGCTTAAGCAGCTTTTTTTATTAATCAAGTTTTTAACCAAAAAGTAGGGGAAAATTGGAATTTTGGGGGAAAATCTGAAAAGAAATTGTATGTGAAATATTGTCTCTCAGAATGAACTGTGAATGAATCCAGTTTTTCTTCCCTTCTTCTACTTCCCCTCTCTACTCTACCTCTGCTTACCACTTCCCAGTCCCTTCTCTTCCCCTCTGCTTTGACTGTTCCTTATCAAAGCTTACTCAAAGGGGTTTATGAGCCATACACACAGGAAGGCCGAATTAAGATAGCACAGACAACCTTCATTTCCACATTTCCTAACTTTTCACTGCTTGACCTTGTGGCCTTAATGTTCTTTTAATATAGGTTTTTTTGTCTGTAATTACTATAGAAACTGTGTTGTTATAGATAATGTGTCAATTATTCTATATATAAAATATGCTGTGAACCGGATTTGTTAATACAGCCTCACATAGCATACCCATGCTGTATTTCCAATGTCACCCTGCTCTGCAATACAGAGTCTAAAATGACAATATGACAGCTTTTCTTTCAGCTAGAAAAATGAGAATGAAAAAGTGGATTAGGGCTTGTCTACACAGGGACATCCAGGAAAGTTAATCCAAATTAATTAAAGGGCATGAATGTGAAGTGGATTAGTTAAATCCCATTCAATCCCTGTGTGGATGCTGTTAATCAGAATTAAAGTGGTCTTAATTCAGTTTAGTTTAATTCACAAGTACTGACTGCTTTAAAATGTTAGAAAGCCAAGTGATTGTCTATAGTGCCGAGATGGGGGCTACATGCCATGTGATTTTAAAACAGTATTTTTAAACGTCTCTTGGACAGCTCTAGTTTTTCCTATAGGATTCCCAGCCTGCTTGCCAATGGCTTTCAACTGTGTCAAAACCGGAGAGGGGCTGAGATCTGAGACTCACAGTTCTCTTTGCTCCAAGTAGAACTGCTTTTTTCACATAATTCCATTTAGACTGGCATTGGCTTTTTAGTTTCATGGTTTTAACAAGGTTTCAAATATCCCCTTGCAGATGGCTCTGGATCAAGAAACTTAAATGCTTAGCTGCCTCGGGACAATTGTTGCCAAAGGAAAGTGCCCTAGAACGTTGTGAATAAGGAAGGGGCTGTCTGCATTAAGGAAATGTCCACTGTAGCTACATTGGCGTTGTGTAAGCCCTGTGCGTAAGCATGCCACACAGATACAAAGTGGGGCTTGGACTCATTTGATTTACACCAGTAAACTGAGGATCAAATTCAAGGGTATGTGTGGTGTTGTGAATATCCTGCTTTGGTTTTGAACCCAGCAGAGCGTGAAACCTTCAGTAGAACATGCACGTGAAAAGCATTTGCGTATAGTGGCTTTTTGGCCAAGTTAAGGTCCCATTTTTAGAAGCTAGTTTGGTGTTACTAATCAGTATTTTTTATTAACTTAAACTGAGTGACAGCCTTGAGTGAACAGAACAGCATGAGGCATGTACAATATGTACACCATCTGTAAGGCTAAATAAGAAATTCCAGTTGGCACTGTGTGTGCTGTATTATTTAACAAATAGTTATGGACACTCAGCAGCGGCAACACCGTAGTTAAGGTTGTAAGAAAGCATCCATTCTAATCCTGAATATGTAAATTCAGGGTTAACTGGACAAAAGTTTTTAGAAACGTTACTTTGAAAAAATGAGGATTTTACCTTTCCAGAAGGTCTAATTTTCTCTTGGAATGGCATCTTCTAAACCCAGGAAGGTCTCAAAACTTGACAGCCATCTTATCTGCTAGTCCTCAATGAGAACTGGCCCAGTTGATGCTTTTTACCAATGTGGGATTCTAAATTTCTGGTTATTACAGGTTGCCCTTGAGCCACAGTCTGTAATTTTCATGAGAAATCTGAAGATTGTTGCAAGCTCCCCTCCACCTAATCTAAGTTTTCTTTTCAAATAAGTGTTCTAGCCCTTTGTTTGCCTCCAGAATTGGAACCCATCTCTTTGTTGTGTTCTTATGGTAAAATTTCCTAACAATCACAGATTATTTTGATTAATTGTTAGAGGGAGAAAAATACACATTCCCCAACCACCAACCCCAGCTGCCCTCGCCTTTCTCCCCTCATTCGAGATCCTACCACAAATTTTGCTCCCTGCAGCTGGTATTCCTAACCCCAACACAGAGAGCACAGGTAGTGGCAGAACCTTCACTCTTTCTCCTCAGGCATCATGTGAGTGCTCCAGAGAAGGCAGTGCCAAGAAGAGGTGCAACTGAAGTGAGAGTGTTGTGAGTAAGTCCTTCTCCTCACCTCTAAGTCTGAAATACCAAGCATGCTCCTAACAACCACCTTGTCGAAACAAAGTCCTCCCAGAGGCAGCTCTCTAGTCTCCACAGTTCAGCGCCAGCAAGATATCCATACAGTGTGTAAGCACCTTAAAACAAAGCTCTTTCCTCTTCCCAGGCCTGGGCTGCTGGGAAACTGCTCTGCAGGTCCCAGTAGCCCTTCCTTGCTTGCTGTACAGCCACAGTCCAGCACATGTGTCATCTGGGCAGCAGGAGCCCACCAGATAGATTCTGGATACAGATTTATGCACTGCGTTCCCACAGAAGCAACTTCCTGAGGTCCCAGCAACAGGGGCCTCCTCTTCACACACTGTCCTGGAATTAAATGCAGGTGGTTGCAGGGCAGCAGGCCATTCCTGGGGAAGGGACCGGGGTTATATTCCCTGCAGCTCCTTCCTATCCAAAGGATTCCTGTTTGTTTACTTCAAACGTAGGAAAACTGAACTGTTTCCATTTAGTTTGACTTCTGGGCCAAGGTGCAGCTCCGCCTGCCCGATGGACTGTCAGGGCCTCCTTTCTCTCTGGGCAGGGATTCAGGCTAGTGTGGCGCCAGCAGAGGATCTGTGGCTAGGCCAGGCTAGAAGGGCAACACTTCCCAGCCACTGACAAGCCCAGAACACTCCTCTCTAGCACTCGCCATGCCAAAGAGTGCCACCCCCATGCCTCCCAGCTCTCACGCTGCACAGGACGAGCTTCCTGTGGCTGCCTCCAGCCCACTACCAGCTTTGAACCTCTGCCAAATGTGGCGTGTAATAAAGGGGCATGGAAAGTGCCAACTCTTTCCCAGTCTGAATTTTGGAATGGAGGCTCTGGTCCCACCAATCCTGAAGACAGCATAGGAATTCAAAACCCACCTCTTTCTCCCAGAAGCATGTGTCTTCAAGTATGGGAACACCAGACATGCAGAAACATGGAGCATGGACTCTCCCCTAGCCTCCAGGGGAAGGGAGTACAGTAATAAGCAGTGTGGGGAAGCCAAGGATTCAGTGAAAGACGTGGAAGATTGTCCTGACAGGGCAGGAATGGGTTCCACTAGGGAGTACAGGAGGACACTCAAGGTTGAGGCCAATATGCAACTTCCCCTCTGCAGCAGATGTGGGCAAATGTGATTACCCCTGATGTTAACACAATTTTGTCCCAGGGATGGGAGTTAGGAGATGATTTTACAACTTAACTCCAAACACACTTGATGCCAGTGAGAGTGAAGAGGGGGAAAGCCTTTATCCTAGAGAGCATTGCTGTCTCCAGTTCACAACAGGGGGCTTTTGGGAACAAGGGCTCAGCCTTCATGACATCATTGGAGCCTTTGCCCAGCTCATGACCAGCTTTACCTCGTTAATCAGGCTCCAATCTAGGTTGCAGATGGCTATCACCAGGAGTCACTCCTTGGATTACCATTGACATACCACTGCCCTCAATCACTGGGACCCCAATCTCCCTGGGACCCTCACCTCACTCAGAGAAGTACCATATTAGGCCAACCCATTGGTCCATTTAGTCCAGCACCCCATCTCCAACAGTTGCCAGTAACTGATGGAAACCCCACCTCAGAACACACCTGACTTACCAAACCCTTTCTCTGCATGTCAAAGGGTTTCTAATCCCCTCAGTTCAGGACAGTTAACTCTTACTGAGGCTGGGGGTATAACTGCAAGAGTACACAGCCTCTCATGCTGACCAACAAGGAAACAATGAGACAGTGTTCTACCTCCTCAGTCTGTATCCATTTCTCATCTTATATTTAGCGTGTGAGCTCTCTGGGGCAGGCTGTCTTTTTGTTCTGTGTTTGTACAGCACCTAGCACAGTGGGATCCTGGTCCACAACTAGGGCACCTAGGGTCTATGCTAATACATATAAATAATATATTCTCAGAACTGTTGGGGTCATGTTTGCCAGCCTCTCTCAGGGAGCATTCAATAGGGACATATGCTAAGGCCTGGTCCCCAGAAATTACTGCACCTGTTTCCCATGCTAGGACCTTGAGGTGTGAGGTGACCAGCAGTCTGGGCACATTCAATAGGAGCTTGTCCATGAGGACAGGCAGCTGAAGGGCAGGTTTCCATCCCCAGAAAACAGTGTTTCCACCACTCCATCCTTGCTCTTTGCCAGGACAGCTGTTAGCATCAGTCACTGCAGTAAACCACAGAAACAGGAGCCCACACAAACTGGGGGGTCAGGACCGTGGCTACATGGCCTCCTCCAACAACTCCCCCAGGCTCATTAACCTGAGACAGAATGTGCAAGTGAGGCTAATCCCCATAGTTAGATTGCAGTCAGCACCATTCATCTCAGACAGGTCTAGAACCAC
Organism: Chrysemys picta bellii; assembly: GCF_011386835.1. Taxonomy (NCBI): domain Eukaryota; kingdom Metazoa; phylum Chordata; order Testudines; family Emydidae; genus Chrysemys; species Chrysemys picta. The sequence goes on from NC_088794.1 coordinate 112,968,032, forward strand.
CCTTGGGGGCAACTGGGCTCTAACTTCCACCAAAGGGCCTGGTGAAAAGGAATTTGCCATCACTCCTTATCAATCTCTGTACCTATTTGAAGCTTGTCCTGAAGGGAACCTTGACGGAGCCGTTCCCATGGCAGAGTAGCTGAGGCTAGGATAACAGTACAGAGCAGACAATTAAAGCACATCCAAGGTCAAGCTGAAGTAACCAGCAAAGGAAACGGGCAGCACCAGCAGTGAGACTGTGGGAAAAGCTGCGAGCGCCAGCTCCATGGGCTTGGTGGTGAGTGAGGTTTCTCTCCTCATTTCAACACCAGCCAGTTGTTTTAGGATGACAGCTGGAACCCCCCTCAGTGCAGCCCAGAGACATAGCAGGGCACTCGCTACTCAACTCTGTAACACAGCCAGTCAGAATTTATAATCACCTACTGGGGTCTGTGAGGGAATCTACCCTGTAAGCAGAGACCTCTCCTCGCAAAGCCCTTCCTGTATGCCACAGCAGAGGGGCAGGATTCACCACACAGAAGGAGGAGACAACACACTGAACACTGTGGACACTGCTAACAAGGCAGCACCAGATGCTCAGATTCTTTCCTTACAGACCTACATTGACAGCCTGCGTGTTGGTGCAGCAGCAACCCAGACAGCTAGTGCCGGGAGAGGTCAGAAAACGGTCTGAAACCAGTCCATCCTCCTGTGAGAATGGGCATATTTGGTGCAGATAGTTTTTGAACATTAGAAGAGGCTCACTGCCTAGGTGTCAAGAACTACTTCAAAAACCCTTGCAACCAAAGCTTACCACATCCCTCTTTAGATCACAAGCTCTTTGGTGAAGGGATCAGCTTTCTGTTCTGTGTTTGTACAGCACCTAACACACTGGGGTCCTAGTCCATGACTGGGATTCCAAGGCACTACGGTAATACAACTACTAAATACAAATAATCCATCTTGGAGTAGTGGACACCCTGCAGTGAGAATCGGTCTGAAGATTAGTTTCGTGTTCTGGCATTTCCTGTAGCGAGGATGGGACTTCAAAGTTTACAAACCCCTGCTCTTGCTTGAGCTCCCCTTATCAATAAGCTTGTACTGGAAGTTTTGGGGCAGACAGTGTGTTTTGAATCTCAGAGCCACCTCACAATATCTATGACATGGAACCAGCAGTGGCCCCTCGCTCCTAACCCTCCTAAGATGTTCTTCCGTATCTTCTCTCTGAACCAAGGGTGCTGGCAAGCCAGTTGCTGAGGGATGATGATCAACACCCTACAAGCAGAACTTGTCTTTGCTAAATAAACAACAGTTGATTTATTTGTTTCAGCTTCTCTGGGGTTACAGGCCCACCCTGGGAAGTTCCACACAGTATTAGAGTCAGTTTTACAGCCTTGGGAAGCTGCATCACCATAACAAACTTTACAGTCACCTGAAATCAGTCATTTACTAGACTTCTGTGAAAGACCCCAGGTTCAAGGTCTGAACATCAGTACAGACTATGGCACATGCAAGGACCACATGCCTGGCTGTAGCTAGCCTGCAGTAGGCAGAACACTGCTACCAGTACCATTTAATATTGCCTAACAAGGAGATGCATTAGGTGGTGGAATAATCTCCCAGCGAAATGGTGGGAGCCTCACCCTGGAGGAAGAACCAGCTGCAGGTACCAGTCAGAGTGATGAGTGATTGGGGGTGGGGGGAGAGAGAAGGGGTTCACTGGAGAGAGAAAACCCATGCATGGAGATGTGTCTGGCATTCAGATCTGAAAGCCGCCAGGGTCCTGATCATCCCACTCCTTCCAAGAAGGCAGTTTGACAACCACCTTTGTCTGCGGCTTTCACAAGTCTTATTCAATGTGAACAGCTTCACTGTTCTTGTCATGGAAGGTCCTACTCGTCGAGGGAGACGTGATGTCTCAGGTAGCTCTGTTCAAAGATTTGATTCAGAGTTCAATGGATAATAATGTCAACTGGAGCACTGGGGTGATGTACTTGTGGCTCAGTAAGCTGGCTCCTTCATTCTACTCCCACTGGAGTTTTGTCAGGACTTGTGTATTCACTGCCAGAGTAATCCAACCTGGAAGAAACACTGTGGCGGGTTCCATATCTGTCAGTCTTCTGCCTTGCTGCAGTTGAAAGAAAGCATTCTGGGTATCCAGGATCAGAGAGGAGGAATCCAGGAGGATACTACAGCTGTGCCATGTCCTGACCTCTGTGCACAGGAACACCCTCTGTTGCGATGGGTGATGATAGGGGCCTAACTAGTGTTCCTCCCTCTTCCTTACAGCATCATCTCTGTCTTGCCTGGATTCGACTTTCACCAGACACACTTCATCCATGTGCTTATTTCACACAGGCAGTAGGATAGATGGAAAACGCAGTCTTCAACTGACTCATGAACAATTCCCTTAACATTTCAAGCTTTAAATAATTTGAACTCACCCCAAAATACAGCCTTCCAAGATTAGATGTTTAGAAATGTCTCCAGCTCGGACTTTCCCTATGCTCCAGAATGGGCAGGCACGCAGCAGTTTATTGCCAGTTTTGATGATAAACTGCACAGACTCAGGAAAGTAGGCAGATCTAAAGGACAAATTGCCATTCCCTACATAGCTCTGAGTAGTACTGAAACAGAAAATCACAGCACATCAAAGAGAAAAGGGAACAGAATCTCAGGGTGCCAGAGAAGATGGCTTCTGGGCAGGCCTCCCCAAAAGGGTCATCACCTCTTCTTCTCCATCACAGAGAGAAACCCCACAGACATCACATTTATAGCTTCTACACAGCACAGTTCTAGTAGTCTCCAACAAAATGAATTTAGCCAGCTCACCCGCTGGAGAGGACACAGGTAGGATGCAGGCATGCTTTCTGGAGCTGGACACAAAGCCAAGCACTTTGCTCAGACATCCATAAACAGTTCCAGAAGAACATTGATATGGATCCTGCAAAACCCCCACCTAGGTTACTCTAGGAGATACCCCCACTCTGCAAATGTACAAAACAACAAAGGGATACTTTTTTTTGGAATATTCCCAGTAGTAGCTGGGAAGTGTATCACCACCCTAAGGCTTACAAGAGAAAAAGCCTACACAGTGGGACTTACAAAATACAAGATATGGGACAGATTATAGCTTGGCTTAGAGGGAGCTGGGCTGTAGCCAATGAGCTACTTTTAACACACAAAAACAAAGAAACAACAACCACCTCGAGCTCCTACCACACAGTACTCAATGTAGAAGGGGTTAGTCTCTCTTAGGCACAGTACCAAATAAACAAAAGCTGCAGAGTTACCTAAGCATAACAATCCTGCACCAGATACCCACGCACATACTAGATTACACTACTATATATAAGAACTATATATAGTAGTGTAATATAAGTGTGTAACAGTTACACGAACCCTTTGCTCCTAAGATCTATGATGATAGGCACCTTGGAAACACCTGTGTACATTTGTATACTATCCCAAGTACCTGTGCTCTTCTCTGCACATAATAATAGCACAACTCTAACCAATATTCTTACCTAGGGGTGTTGCTTGGACACACAAAAACCCACCAGCCAGTCCTCCTGGCTGAGACCATTAAAGATGCTACTGAACTGGACAAAGGACAACACTATTAAAACTTGGGGAGGCTCTGTCCTGGGATACATTCACCACTAAAGCGCCTCCTTCTGGCTGCCCTGAAGATTAGTTCCTTCCAGGTTTGACGCCCCCTTCTGTCACTCGCTCATGCACCCTTCCACCTCATTCTCTCTCTGTGACTCAGGGTGCTCTCTCTTCATGGCTTGGCCATCTGGCCAGGTCACTTGTGCTTTCCCCTTATGGGCGTACCAAAGTCCCACAGGATGAACAGTCCCAGGCAGGCTGCAAATCCACTGTCCTGACTATGCCACTTCCCCAGTGGCTGGTAGGGGAACCTGGGCCCAGCTTCCAGCTCAGGGACCCTCTAATCAGCAGCCAAGGTCTGCAATGTCCCACCTTGCTACCACTTCCCTGAGTCTTTTCCTACTCTACCTCCCTCAGGCTTTCACTCCACACCCTTCTGTATAACCCTTCTGTATAACCCTTTTTCAGGGCCTCAATCTCCCCAGGTTTCTGCTCTCCCCCTGGCTTTCCTTCCCTCCCTCATTAACAACCAGAGTGGCTGGAGGCTCCCTCACTGCAGCCCTTTTTCTGCTGCCAATTTCCTGGCTTTATACTAGCCCTGCCTGTTCCTTCTCACTGGGCTCCTTCCTCAGTCTGTGGCTACTTAGGCCACACCTGAGAGGAACTAGGTGTCCTATCTGGCGCCTTCTCAGTCTCATTAACTCTTCCTAGGCCAGTGTGGGGTGAACACTCCACCACAGGCTCTTCCCCACAGTCGCACTTGTTCCAAGGGACCAGGAGATAGTGATGGGGACAAACCTAGTTCTATTTTGGAGCGGATTCAGGGCAATTGCCCCTGCACCAGTACTCTGCAGCTCTAATAGCCCCAAGAAAGAGCCTGTGACTTGGAATGGAAGCTAGATTTTCTGCATGGCAAAGCAAAGCACTATTCCCTAGAGCACTGGCTGGGCCTGGGGATGAGAGCTTGGGGCCTGGCCCAGCACAGCACAAACCCTGGGGTTAATTTTCATTTGTCAAGGGAATCTGGTTCCTGTTGGTAACTGGGGCGACTTACCCAGCTAGTGGTTGCTGCAAGATAGGTGTCTGGGCCCCTTTGGGTGAGCCTTCTCTCTCTGCACTGCCAGCCCTCTTCGGAAGGGAGCCTGCTGGGGGCTGGAGGGCTGCCACAGAGCCAGGAGGATGGTACACTCGTTCTGGAACGACCTCTTCACATTGGGCGCCCTGGAAACCCGAGCGGCAGATGCAGAGCTGGGGTCGGCTGCAGGATCCCTTGTTCTGGCATGGTGGGTCACAGACGGCTGGAGGGATATGGAAAGGAGTGAACAGAGATACATGGCTCCCAGTGCAACAGGCCCATGTTGCCCTCTCCATACAGTTGCAGTTTAAGGAGTGGGATAACGCAACCTGTCCCACCCCAACACCAAAAGTTAAAGGAGGCTTCCCTTCCCCACCACCCCTTGGCTAAATCCCAGCTTCAGGAGTGACCCTTCCCTTCCCTCAGTCAACTCCTAAGGGCAGGTGAACTGCTCAGACTCGGGTGCAGAGGAAGATCAGACTGACACATTTCACACAGGTCACATCTTTGGGTTGCTACTGCGCTGGGTTAGACTGGAGCCGGCACCCTGGAGGTGAAAGTCTCGGTACTATGATTACCATGGATCACTAATATGATCTACGAGAGAGAGAGAGAGAGATCTGAGAGCTGCTACTCATCCCTCCATTGAACTCAAAGGGGCTACTCCTGAATTACTTCAATACAAGTGAAAGCAGAAATGGGCTCAGAAGAGCTTACAATCCAGTGCCCTGATCCCCACATGGAGCTCATTGCAAGAAGAAGGTCTCAATCAAGCTGAGAACAGGAGCTGCACTAGCACAGGGAGGGATTGGAGAAGGGAAGCATGAGGCGGAGGACAATATGGCTCTGGGATCCCTTGGGAGTTGTTTTATTAGGTTTCATTTTATGATATTGCTTTATTATTCTATTTCATGGTTATATTGTATGGATCCCCTCCCTGATCCCTCTGAGCTCTCTTGTCCTCTCTGGAACATTTCTGCCCTTCCCCTGCCAGCTAATTCTGAAGTCACCATGCTCAAATTCCTTAGCAGTTACAGGGACTTACAGTTCATTAACTTCATGCCCAAATCATCCTCACAGCCTGTGTGTGTTCCTAATTACAGCACATCAGCTTCAGCTCTGACTCTGGGAGGAAAGTGCCATTAATTACATGCTGGGCCCTAATGCTTCCCAAGTTAACAGGAGCCAAATTGGGCTTATAATCCAGTCAGTAATAGTCAGGAAATCACAGTTCACTTCAGTGGGACCAAGTTAGTCATTCTCCACTGGGCAACAGCTACAAGGCTCATGGCTAAAGGAGACCAAATGTACAGCATCTCCCTTAACGGAAGGGAAGCCCCAACCAACAAAAGCCCCTCCGGAGGGTTTGGATTTTAGGTCTATGGGAACCTGTTTGGATAAAGCAAGAACAATTCAACCTTCACGTGCAGCTCAACCTGTGCCCAAACGGACCCTTTCTGTGGGGGCTGAAATGTGCAGTGAACGTTTCTATCACAGTTATTTTAGATTGCGTGGTTCCCCCATGAGCCAAGCAGAAGGGACTGGTGTCTAAGGCAGCCTGACATACCATCCATGTTCTCATATAGCAATGTAAACTTTTAATGCACCTCCCTTGTGTTTGGGTTCCCATACAACACCCATCACTGGTATCCAAGCGCCAGTTCATCACTCAAGGCACATGGACAAAGAAAACATTTACAAACCTGACCACACATGCCACCTCCTCACCCAGTTTGACTCACTCCCAAATACCTCCTCCCCCAGAATCCAGAACAGAAAGGCCTTGCCGCCCTATAAGACCAGTGGGGATGGGTCCTGTCTGAAAATGGCCTGCCACCAGCCCCTTCTCAGTGAGATCACAGGCATGCTGGCTTGGTTACTAAGTTGACCTTGACTGCTATGTTACTGTACCGGGGGAGAGGCAGGTCTCGGAGATGGGCAGAACCCAAACCACTTAGGGGTGTATAGGCTAAAGCCAACAACTGGAATTACATCCCTCCGTGAAGTGAATCGGCCATCAGTGCAGATCCCACAGCACAACCAGGGTCCCAGACGGGCAAAAATTCCACCATGTCAGTGTAGTCTGACACTACGGGGTTTTATGTCATTTAGAATCAGAGGATCAGGCACCCGGTGCTTGCAATGTTCACGACAAGAGTGCAGAGCTGTGCAGGCTCCATGCTTCTGTCAGAGAGAGTGGATAGAGGAAGGATGTGCGAGTTTGCGGGGATTTTGAAAAGAAGGCGTGAAATATAATGGGATTCAGAACACTGCATTATGGGAAGTTGACCCCATGCTCCCAGTCACCCCTGCATGACTCGTTTTGGCCCCAATAGGCATTGCAAAAACGTCCCAAAACACCCGGTGCTGGATGGTGGTGAGTTGCACGGTGGGATACCTACCCACAGCGCACTGCACTCTGCATCGATACAAGCACTTCTGGTGAGGATGCGCACTGCCAACACAAGGAGCGTAGCGATGGAATAACTGCAACAGCTGTATGCTCACGTAACTTAGGTCAACATAATTTTGTATGGCAGACCTGGCCACAAACTTTCGAGCCAAACAGAGTTCTTCTTACTCCGAGCATCATCGCTAAATACAAGGTGGAACAGATTGTTTAGCATAAATAGTTAGCACACATTCTAAGGGACCACTCAAGATAGAGTGGCCCGTTAATATCTCTGCAGTCATAGTACAAAAAGGGGTTGTTAGTGCGTGGACTGAATGACACACTGGATTTATGGCTTATTACAACAATCTGTAACCCACTAACCCTCTCTTTTTGTCCTATGTCTCTTAGGGCTGGTCCACACTAATCCCCCAGTTCGAACTAAGATACGCAACTTTGTCGAAGTACCTTAGTTCGAACTACAAGGTACTTACCGTGGGTCCACACGCGGCAGGCAGGCTTCCCTGTCAACTCCACGTACTCTTCTCGCGGAGCAGGAGTACTGGCGTCGACGGCGAGCACTTCCGGAATCGATTTATCGCGTCTAGACAAGACACGATAAATCGATCCCAGAAGATCGATTGCTTACCGCCGAACCCGGAGGTAAGTATAGACGTGCCCTTAGAACGTGTGCTAACTACTTATGCTAAACAATCTGTTCCACCTTGTATTTAGCAGTGATGCTCAGGTTACCTTTCCCAGACCTGAAGAAGAGCTCTTTGTGGCTCGAAAGTTTGTACCTCTCATCAACAGAAGTTGGGCCAATAAAAGATGTTACCTCACCCATCTTGTCCTCTAATATCCTGGGACGGACACAGCTACAATTACACCACATACAGTATATTCATGTCAGCGGTAAACTCTGGTAATTTATCAGGAGCCCAGCCATCAGAGCCCAGCCATTCTAGGAATTCATGAGCTGCTGAGATAAAGCAAGTGAAGAAGGAGAGTGGGGTCAGACCCATTCTCTCTTCAGGCAGTAGCGGAACTGCCATAGCTGAAATATTCCAGCCCTTGGATCTATCCCCTGCCAAGCTGTTCCAGCAGGCTTAAAAAAGAACTTGAAATCCCTCTGAAAACTGTTTTTCACCCACTCCAGATGCGTAACAGAGGAAAGAGGGCTGATCATCTGACAGCAGCAGCATTGCCAACCCCCAGCATTTAAAAATCATGAGTCAGGCCCTAAAAAATCACAAGCTTCTAAAAAAAAATTATAAATATTGGATTCTTTTTATTTGCCTTCCAGCTCTTAGATCACACCCAGGTCACGTTTCAAGCTTTTCTCTGCACCGTTAGGGGCTAGAAACATACTCTTTTTAAATGAAAACTGAGATTCTCCAGTAATCACTTGTCTCCAGGAGTTGGGGCTTTAAGGAAAAACAACAAATATTGCACGACTCATGATAAAATCATGAGAGTTGACATCAAAATAATAATAGCTCTAGCACAGGGGTGGGCAAACTACGACCCAGGGGCCACATCTGGCCCTCCAGGCATTTTAATCTGGCCCTCCGGGGAGTTGGGTCTGGGGCTTGCCCCGCTCTGGCGCTCCAGCTGGAGAGCAGGGTCGGGAGCTTGCCCCACTCCACGTGGCTCCCAGAAGCAGTGGCATGTCCCCGCTCTGGCTCCTATGCGTAGGGGCAGACAGCTTGGTTTGCTGATCTGTCTGGGTAGGAACAAAGGAACATTCCAAGTGGTTGCAAACTTTGTTCAGTAAATTAAAACTCACTCACCCACTCTCCCCAATTCTCAGTTTAGCAGGAAGTGTCCAAATGTCCCAGAATTAGATACTTGCATGTTTCTGCATCTTCCCAGCCTTTGAGTCTCAGGAAATTCCCTTTTTTCCCCATTGGATTTCAACCCCCAAGACTGGAAAAAGCCACATGGCCAGAGAATTTTGCCCAAGATCTGGATTCAGTCATACACACAGATAATGATGAATGAAAATCCCTGGAAAACTGTGAGCTGGAGAAGGGAGAAAATCACTGTGCTTGGTATGTTACAGGCATTAGATCCTCAAAGAATAGGGGCAACATTCTGGCCATACTCTATCTCCTGTCTCAATGCTGAGACCCAACCTATGGCCTTTAGACCTAAGTAGAAGCTCCTCCCCTCCTTTCTCACAGACACATTGTCTCTGGTTGCATTTCCATCTGGATCGATCCCCCGCTTTGCTCCATGTACAAGATCAGGAGATCAAAAATTAAACAAAAACACATTATGGCTGGGAAATTAATGGGAACAGGATGCCAAGGTCCCCTAGGCAGCTTTTAAAATATCAGCCTGAGTGTCCCCAGCAACCCAAACTCAGGCAGAACAGCCTGGGGAGGGAGGCTGCTGGGGACCAAGCAATGTTTACTCAGCCGAACCATTAGTTTAGCTTCAAGGAGAGAAAGGTTTTGCTCTAAGGCCTGTCTGAGATTTACCATCCCCTACCAGGGAGGGACATTGTCAGGCCTCCCCAGGTTGACAGGGTCCTTTTAATTAATCTTTGCTGACAATGGCCTGGCACTTGAGCAATCATGGGCAGCCCACATGGGCAGGAGCCCAGCTCCCAAATAGCATTTGTGCTGCTCACCGAAAAGTCGCTAATGAGAGAAAGATGCCGGCCCCGCACTTTGTTTACAGACATCGTCTGGCAGCCCAACGTGCTCTCTACTGTTTGTCTGCCGGTGGGGTGGGGAAGAGAGGTGAGTCAGTCTTTGGCCCCTTGCTCCAGAACAGAAATTATTTGGCTTCTCTGGAATAATTACATTAACAATCACAAGATCCTGCAGTGAACAAAGTGGGGCCTCATTCTCTCACTGACGACCTGGGCAGATCCTGTTACCCAGGTGAAGTCACTGGGGCTCTCGGATACTCTGGGCAGATTCCATAGGCTGAACTTTTATTTACGTTTCCCCTGGTGTCCAAGTTTGTTCTGACTGCCCCTGGACACTGAGCTGCAGTAGAGTGCACCCCACTTGAGACCAGGATAAAAACATTGGGGCAGGTGCACTCTTATAGCCAGATGGACAGAACAGGTCAGGAGGCGGTGCCTGGGATGGATGGGGAAAGCCTCACAGATAGCACAGAATGCTGGTTACTGGGCTATCTTATCTGAAACCTCTTGGGGCCAGAGATGATGTTTCAGCTCCTCTGGTCTGTTTGCTGTTGGCACATTCATGAATTCTAACTTCTAGTCGAATGCTTCTGGGAGCCTGAAATGTTCTAAAACAGATACATTAACCTGCTCATCCATAAATCTAAACAGCTACGCAAACATGACCAAGCAGCACAGATTCCTTCCCAATTCCCCTGGGCATGTCCCAGAGCTGCCTAGTACAGCCCCCATCTCCAATTCCTTCCAATCAGGAAGATTCAGGCACAGTTGTGGCACCCACTCTCCTGGGCCATTGCTCTGACTCCTGCAAATGGCTTTTGCAGAGCAGAGGCAGTCTCCGTCTCCATCACAAGTCCTGGCACATTCGGCGCAACAGCAGGAACACTTCACGAGCGGAAGGCTTTAATAAGCCAGCACGATGGGAACTCCGAGCTGGGAAGTGACAGCACAGCAAGAGGGCTATAAAAAGACGAGGAGAGGAAGAATCGCACTTCGCCATGAGAGGAAGGAGGAGAGATTTCAGAGGCCAGGTTGGCCCAGGGAAACTCAACCCTGAACAGGAAAGAACTCAAGACTCCTGCATTTTTATGCTAAAGAAAGGAACGTACATGTGTTTACAATGGAAAGAGAACTCCACTTAGCTGGAGGTGGCTTTGGAACGTGGAGTCAGATGGTGCCAACCCAGAGGGATAGTTTTCTGGGAACTCTGGTGCACACTGGCTTCAGGCCCACCTACTACAACAGCCTCACGCAGCAAGGGCACAGACAGCTCCTGGACTCAGGGTCCATTGCAACCCACACATCATTTTGTGCCCTGCACACCCCCCTCTGGCAGCAGCAAATACTTTCACTCTGAACTATGAGGAGGGGGTCACTAGAACTGGAGCCAGGCAGGAACAAAGGAGCTAGAAACAGGAGGCCTGGATATTCAGGGATGGGCATATTAGTAATACCATTGGCTGCGCTGAGGAGTTTCTGATCTCCTCCACCCCATCCCCCACCTGCACCTTCCACAGGCCTCAAACTAGCTCCCACTTCTGCCCGATTCCCACTTTGTTACAGCTCCTACCACTGCCCACACAGCACCCTCCCCCCAGGATCTGTGGCACTAGTGGGGAGCCCACCCAGAGTAAGACCAAATCAAACCCTGTTCCTTTCCAGGGGCACAAAGGCACCCCATTCTCAGAATCCAGAGAAGGATGAGATCTAAGTTCTCCATATAGCTGTCTGTTCCCCTGCTGTCCTCTCAGTCAGTCTACTGTTAAACGGGGCTCCCACCCCTTCCCTTGGGAGAAGGTTCCACAGCCTGACCCATCTCACCATCAGGCAGTGTCTTCCTGATATTTTGCCTACGCTTCCTTTTGCTCAGTCTTTTGCCGTTACCCCTCATGACACTCCAGTATAACACTTTGCACTAATCTCTCTCACTGCAGATCTTGGCCAGTGTGGGCCTACAGCGATTACTCATGGCTTGTGTGCACCAGGCTGTCCTGTTGTGTTTATACGGGGCTGTGAGAAAACCAGACAAGTTTGTAGACACAGTGCTGACCCTGAGTGCCTGGGCAGGGGAGACAAGGACAACTAGCCACTCCTCTGCTTTCTCTGTAATGCTGCTTATTGCTCAAGAGTCCAGTCTCCTCCAGACTTTCCTCACTCTTACTATTGCTCTCCTTATTTGCTTGTGAACGAGGTTTGATTTCCAGGGCTCACTAGAAGAGCAGCTGCAATCTACTCCACTTTATAAACCCCAGATGCAGACCCTGCTCCACTACAACATCACAGATGGGTGAAGCAGAATTCCCGGGTGGCCAACTCCAGAAGTCAGGCCCACTGAAGACAGGCATGGAAAGGAGAGAGACTATTGCTTGGATTTACACATGTTCTCTGCACAGAGTGTCTCTGGGATTATTTGGGCAACAGGTCAGAGGGGAACAGGCAGATTTCTGCGGGTGGTCCACAAAGCATGGCAGCAGCAAATGGTGGAGCTGAGGCATCTGCAGGATAAACCCCTCTCTTCATTCATTCTGTGGTTTTAGAGGATTTATGTGTTTGGAAACTTACAAGCCGTGCTGGATCCACAGGTTAAGAAAACTAACCAGCAACCAGTGAGCTGCCCTGATTTACAATGTAATTAATTGCATCGCTGGGGTTCCAGCTCATGTGGTTAATGATGTCACCAGAGCCCCCTCCATGGGATTATTTCCCTGTAAATCACTCCACTCTGTTTTAGTCCTATGAATGTGTTGAGCGGAGCTGCCCTGCAGGAGGCCCCAGCCCAGAGGGCCCTGCATTTACAGGCAAGAGAGGAGTTCTGAAGTAACAGCCAGGGAGAGGAAGAGAGTTCCCCAAACAGAGAGCCTGTATCAGAACTGAGGGATGGGGGTGCAGGTGTTTGTACTCACACTGCTCCAGTAATTCCTACCTTGGGAAGGCATCAAGGGACACAGCCTCCTTGGGAGGGCAGCTTCCCAGTAATGAGGTGGTCAGGGATTGAGTGACTGTTCAAGCCATTTTCTGTTGTCTCCCTAGTGCACACACCCCCCTTAAAGCAGGCTCCCACACCCCAGCCCTTCGCAGGGCAGCCCCTTAGCCAACCTAGTTAGTTACTTTTGTAAAAAACGTTCAGATCATTTGGAACCATCAGTCTGGGGGGCACCAGCTGCCATGTGATCATACCTCCACTACCCTCCCCCACCACTCTCCCTCCTGCAATTTATCACAATCACTTGGGTCTTGTTTCAAATTTATCAGCTCTTAGGAGCAGGCCCATGTTTCTGAATGTATATGTGCAGTACCCAGCCTAGTGGGGCCCCGATCCTGATTAATAACAAATTAACAAGGGGAAGGGGGCTGGTCTCTGATGCAGCCGATGTTAGCATGGACCACTGACCTGGCCAGAAGTGCTGCAGCACCAACAGGGGATATGCAGCCCAGCTCTGGGAACTATATATGTAACAGCAGCCATAGAGGGTGCTCTGTTCTCTCTGCCGTGGGAAGCACACCATGCCCATAACAGGGGCTGGGGTGAATCAGGCAGAGAAGGGAATTCTCTCATTGTTTATGTCTCAACCAAATAGTGGAGAAATTCAAAGACATCAGTGTAACGACTAAGGAGGATTCAGGGTCAAAGGACTGGGAAGGGGCATTCTCTGGCCCACCTGCCACACCCATCACTGGGATAGCTGAGTGCCTGCCAGCCATGCATTAAGTGCCATGACTGACGTCTCTAATCAATGGTTCTTTCGTACTCACGTTTGATGCATCGGTTTGTGCCAGGAGCAGTTGTCCACCCTGAGCAGCATTGTCCCCCGCAGACGTTTGGCCTAAGCAGTCACAAATGGCAGGATTAGGAAAAGAGAGATGGTGAGGCCTCCTCATAGCCAGCACCTCCAGAGACACCAACAGAACCACTTCCTACAGCATCTGAGCTTTCCTTGCACCCAGACCACTGCAGCCTGAGCTCTCAAGCCAACCCAGGCTGGGCTTTTTAAATGCTTGGAGGCAGTGATGAGCTCCCAAAATCCTAATAACCGGTTCCCTACCGGGTCCTTGGCAGCACTTAGGCGGTGGCGGGGGGGCGGGGGGGGAAGAGGGCCTTCACTCGCTCCCGGTTTTCAGCAGCATTTCGGCGGCAGGTCCTTCACCTGGAGCGAATGAAGACACCCCCTCCTGCCACCGAAGTGCCGGTAGGGAGCCTTACGGTGAGTACAAGCCCCATGTGCCTATCTCCCCCACACACACACACCCATCCGACCCCAACCCACTTCCTGCCCCCGACTGCCCCCCTCAGAACCCGCAACCATCAACTCCCCTGCTCCTTGTCCCCTGACCACCCCCTCCCGAGACCCCCCACCCTAACTGCCCCCCAGAACCCTACCCCCTCCAACCGCTTCCTGCCCCTTATCCAACCCCTCCTCCCAGCCCCGGCACCCTTACCATGCTGCTTAAAGCGGCAGGAGCTGCAGAGCTGCCCAGAGCACTGGCGCCGGCGGCACAGCGTGCTGGGGCTCTGCGAGAGGGGCAGGGAAGCGGGGTAGGGTCCAGGGGAGCCTCCCCAGCTGGGAGCTCAGGCGGGCCGGACAGGACGGTCCCGCGGGCCGGATGTGGGCCACGGACAGGAGTTTGCCCACCCGCCGGCCACTTTACAACCGGTTCTACACCAGCTTCTAAATTTAACAACCGGTTCTTGTGAACCGGCTCCAGCTCACCACTGCTTGGAGGGGAAACCCCCTAGAAAGGAACATCCAGGTGCTACGGCAGAGGTGGGCAAACTTTTTGGGCCAAGGGCCACATCTGGGTGGGGAAAACTGTATGCAGGGCTGGGGCAGGGGATTGGGGTGCAGGAGGGAGTGCAGGGTGTGGGAGGGGGTTCGGTGTGCAGGAAGGGGCTCAGGGCAAGGGATTGGGGCAGAGGAGGGGTGCGGGGTGCATGAGAGGGCTCGGGGAAGGGGTTTGGGGTGCAGGAGGGTGCGGAGTGCAGGAGGGGTGCGGACTGCGGGAGGGGGCTAAAGGCAGGGAGTTGGGGGGCGGGGTGCAGGAGGGGATCAGGCTCCGGGGTAACAGCGGCGCACACTGGGGCCAGGGCAGGCTCCCTGCATGCCTGCCCTGTCCCCAGCCCCGCGCCGCTCCAGGATGCGCTGCGGCCCCTGGGGGATGGGGAGTGGAGGGCTTCGCATGCGCTGCCCTTGCCGCACCTCCAGGTACCTCCTCTGAAGCTCCCATTGGCCATGGTTCCCCATTCCCGGCTAATGGGAGCTGCAGGGGGCGGTGCCTGGAGGCCGCAGGGACATGGTGCCAGCTGCTTCTGAGAGCGGCGTGGGGCCCACGGCGTCACAGGGGGCAATCCCGCAGGCTGGATCCAAAGCCCTGAGGGGCCAGATCTGGCCCACGGGCCGTAGTTTGCCCACCTCTATGCTACGGGGAGTGGTGAGGGTGACTCAGTAGGGGGCGCGCTCCCTGCTGAATCAGTGCTAACCTCAATGCCCTAGCATGGTTGCTAGGGGGTGCTGCACTGCCAGAGGTGCCATTTTGCTCATGAGTATGTTGGTAAATGCAAAGTAACGCACATTGGAAAACATAATCCCAGCTATACATGTAAAATGATGGGGTCTAAATTGGCTGTGACCACTCAAGAAAGAGATCTTGGAGTCACTGTGGATAGTTCTCTGAAAATAGCCACTCAATGTGCAGCGGCAGTCAAAAAAGTGAACAGAATGTTGGGAACCATTAAGAAAGGGATAGATAATAAGACAGAAAATATCATATTGTCTCTATATAAATCCATGGTACGCCCACATCTTGAATACTGCATGCAGATGTGATCGCTCCATCTCAAAAAAGATATATTGGACTTGGAAAAGGTTCAGAAAAGGGCAACAAAAATTATTAGGGTTATGGAACGGCTGCCATATAAGGAGAGATTAATGAGACTTTTCAGCTTGGAAAAGAGACAGCTAAGGGGGGATATGATAGAGGTTTATAAAATCATGGCTGGTGTGGAGAAAGTAAATAAGGAAGTGTTATTTACTCCTTCTCATAACACACGAACTAGGGGTCACCCAATGAAATTAATCGGCAGCAGGTTTAAAACAAACAAAAGGGAGTGTTTCTTCACACAACGCACAGTCAACCTGGGAAACTCCTTGCCAGAGGATGTTGTGAAGGCCAAGATTATAACATGGTTTTAAAAAGACCTAGAAAAATTCATGGAGGATAGGTCCATCAATGGCTATTAGCCAGGATGGGCAGGGATGGTGTCCCTAGCCTCTGTTTGCCAAAAGCTGGAAATGAGTGACAGGGGATGGATCACTTGATGATTACCTGTTCTGTTCATTCCCTCTGGCATTGGCCACTGTTGGAAGACAGGATACTGGGCTAGATGGACCTTTGGTCTGACCCAGTAAGGCCGTTCTTATGTTCTTCTGAGTAATTTGAGGTCCTGACAATTGGGGGCCATTAAAGATCTCACAGAACCGTTTTCCAGGATTGGGTCTAATCCAGCATTGGTAATTATATTTTGCTCCCATAAATCTCCCCTGCTGCTTCAAATGGATACAGTATTTTTCTTCATTTCCTGCTTCAAACTGTTGTGGAGTGTTGCTTTGCACTATTAAACAGCTACATGGCTCACCCCAGAACGGGCTGCATTTCACTGTGTGCGAGTAGAGGCAGACAGCATGATTTCTGTAGCCGAGTAACTTCTTGTAAAGTACTTACCGATTCTTCAGGATCAAGCTCGTATTAATATTCATAGATTTTAAGGCAAGCAGGATTGATTATGTCATCTTAGCTAACTTCCTGCATAACACAGGCCATAGAAGGAATTCCTGCATCAAACCCATATCTAGTCTGCTTAGGCTTCACCTAGGGTTGCAAACTTTCTAATTGCACAAAACCAAACACCCTTGCCCCTCCTCTTCCCCTAGGCCCCACCCCTTCTCTGAGGTCCCACCCCCACTCACTCCATACCCCCTCCCTCTGTCACTCGATCTCTCCCACTCTCACTCACTCGCTCATTTTCACTGGGCTGGAGCAGGGAGTTGGGGTGCGGGAGGGGGTGAGAGCTCCGGCTGGGGCTGCGGCCAGACATGAGTGGTTCAGGGTGCAGGAGTGGGCTCTGGGCTGAGGCAGGGGTGCGAGCTCTGGGGTGGGCCAGAGATGAGGGATTTGGGGTACAGGAGGGGAATCAGGAAGAGGTGTGGGGTGCAGGCTCCAGGAAGGAAGTTTGGGTGTGGGAGAGGGCTCAGGGCTGGGGCAGGGGGCTGGAGCGCAGGAGAGGGTGAGGGGTGCAGGCTCCAGGTGGCACTTATCTTGGGGGGCTCCCCGGAAGTGGCGACATATCCCTCAGCTCCTAGGTGGAGGGATGGCCAGGCGGTTCCACTCTGCCTCCACCCGCAGGCGCCGTCCCCTCAGCTCCCATTGGCCATGCGGAGCCAGCGCTCAGGGCAGGGGCAGCGTGCAGAGCGCCCCTGGCCACACCTTCGCCTAGGAGCCGAGGGATATGTTGCCGCTTCCGGGGAAGCGCGCAGAGCCAGGTAGGGAGCCTGCCAGCCCCGCCAACCAGACATTTAACAGCCCGGTCAGCTGTGCTGACCGGAGCCGCCATGGTCCCTTTTCGACCGGGCATTCTGGTCGAAAACCAGACACCTGGCAACCCTAGCTGCACCATATCTTTAGATGTCTAAAAACATCCAATCATTATATTGTTGCAGGCCTCCCATCCAATTATTGACCAGGCCCAACCCCGCTTGCTTTGTGAGATGAGACATCACCACAGCTCCCCGCTCCTCCCTGAGGTGGCCTAGATGCACTTTGCAAATCACATTCAGCAGGTTTGTGAAGGAGCATAAACATTTCCTGTTCTTGCCTCAAATTACTGGCACAATCAGAAGGTGGTTTCTGCAGGCAGGAGCAGGCGCCGCCCCCAGAGAAGCTGCTTTGGCCTCAGATCAAACCAACAATTCCTCGTGGAATGAAGTCCGGAATCTTTGTCTAGATCTCGCTTGCTCGCTCACACACGCACGCACACACAGAGGGAACGCCTCTCAGTGTCTGCTGGTGAGAGTTGATCTCTTCCCAGGCCGTAGGGTGGCCAACACGTTCTGGGGTCCAGAGTGCAAGACTGGAATAGAGCAGGTGGCCCAGTACCTAGCAGGCCCTCCCACTCTCTGAGGGCACCACGTCAACATGCCCGCTTCTTGTGAGCTATCAGGGGGACAGCTGCACCCCAGCACCCTGGGGACTGGTCTGACTCTCCCTTGGAAGGCTGCTGCTGCCAGGCCTGCTGGAGCAGCCAGAGGCTGTGCGGGTGAAGCAGAAGCACAAAGAACAAGCACGGAAAGGAGTGAGAGGCCCGGGCTGACTCACTAGGAGTCATGGTTATCTTGGCAGCAGAACCACGTCTGAGGAGCACATGTGAAGCAGTGCATGCAAAAGGGTTAGGTGCTTTGTGTCACTCCCCCAGGCTCAGCTCCCTCTGGGCTCATTCTGTTGCTGATGATCTTTTCAGTGCCTGCCCCGAGGGCCCTCTAACTGCTCCTGGCAGGGCCTGCCTGCTGCTGCCTGTAGTGACAGACTCACTATCACAGCCTTGCTGTGTCCTCCAGGCTCATGGGCAATCCTAATCCTTAGCACTTTCTAGACACTAACTCAGATCCTCCACACCCCAAGAGGCAGGTCAGTATCATAAGCATTACATTGCAGATGGGGAAACTGAGGCTGGGACAGAGAAAGGGACTTGCCAAAGATCACATAGCGAGTCAGTGACAGAGCTTGGAAACTCCCAAAGTGATGCCAAACTCGCCAGGCCCCAGTGCCACTCTAGGGTGGGGAGGGTTGATTAGCTAAATATTTGTGAAGCTCTTGGAAGCAGTAAAATGCTAGCAAGGTGCTAAGGGTTATTCTTATTCCAGACTGCGTGGGCTGCACTGCTGGGACCACATGGGGAATGGAGCAAACTTTTCTCTCACCTCCTGATGAGACGGTGTTAATGGACAGCCAGGTGTGCTGGAGCCTTGGGAGACTGGGGGAGAAGATGACTGGGGGCTATAGAGCTGGGCAAAGCGGTCTTGGTTTTTCACTGAGCAGGAACCAGCCCTGGGAGCATCTGGTTACATTTAAAGCATTTACTTGACATTTTCATGGCTTGAATGCCATGTGGTTTTTGTTGTCTTATGAGGAATTCAAAATAAACCCCTGCAGGTTTAAGGAGCACGGCGTGTTTACAGCTCAGAGGGATGGTGCTCCAGGGAGTGGCTGACTTCCTGCAGCTTGGCAGAATAGCAGCCCCCAGCTGCGTGCAGCTCACTGCGCACTCCATGGCCAATGCCTCCCAACAACCACACAACTCAGAGAGGAGCCCTCTGGTTGCTGCCTTCTCCTCTGGTATTTTCCAGCCAAGGGGACTCACATGGAGCAGGAACTGGGGTTCCCTCACCCCCAGCATCGCAGCCCCGAGTTGGGAGCTCGCAACTCGGTGCTGTGGGGGCAATGCTCTAGGCTAGGTAGCTGCAGGGCTGCCCCACAACGAGGAGTTCTATATGTGTGAGAAGTCAACCACTACGCAGGGGCTGGGGCCTCTGGACTGAGGCAAAGGCAGCAGGTCAGAAGTGGCTGTGTGGAGCGACATGGGTCCCTGCTAGGCTCTGTGCAGCACTGAGCCCCCAGTGCTCTGTGAATAACACCAGCCAGAGCTAAACACACAGCCTGCATGACAGGCACCCATCCACCCTGCCATCTCAAATATGGTGTCCTGCTGGGGCTGTCCAGTGCTTCCCACCCAGAAACCTGAGAGCACAGGCAAGAGTGCCCAGCCAGGGGGCCACCATGCATCGGCCAATCCCCAGAGCCTGGATGGGGACTAGCTCTGTGTCACTAGCCCTCTGAACCCGATAGCCTAGGCACAATGCCTTGCTGGGGGCTGCCCTGCACCACCAGCCTTTGAACCCAAGAGCCCTGTTGGAAGGCTGCCCCATGCCACTGTCCCCTATGCTGCCAGTCACCATGCATGTACGGCCACTATGGCAGCATGGGCACGGTGGGTTGGCCACGTGTAATCCATGCTCCCTGTGCCCTGCTGAAGGGAAGCAAACTAGAATGGCATTTCCAGCTGAATGCAGCATATTAAGCAGAGACCAGGAATCCCACCCTCTGCACTGAGCAGCAGGGAGGGAATCAAGCCCTGGAGAGAGGCAGTGACTGGTGCCCATTCTGTTGCATGCAGGGCTAGCGGAGGTGAGAGGCGCACCGATACTATAACTCATACGGCAGGTACACAGCCTGGCCATTCTGTGGCAGGAGTGCTCAGCAGTTCCCAGTATCACCACCAGGTGGTACCAAGCTCAACACAGCCCAAAAGGCCCAGCATAAAAAGAAGAAATTTCCACAAGCAGGTCTCCCTGCCCAAGAGCCCTATCAGGTCAGCCACAGCAGGTGCTTGTACAAATTGAGGAGAAATGCGCATGGGGTTGGGCCTCAGGAGGGCCCATGCTCTAATCCTGGCTCTGCCACTGAGTGCCAAAGGGGTCTTGGCTAAGTCACCTCACTTCAGTCTCTGTTTCCCACCAATAACACAGGGCTGCGATACTTACGTACCTGTGGGGATGAGTCTGTTAGGGTACAGTGCCCTGACTACGCCAAGCGCTGATAATGATCATATTTAGCAGCTCTCACCTGAGGTGCTAGATGTGCTCTGTAATCTCCAAACACCCCAGTCTGGAGATAACAGCCCCAACTTGCACTCAAATTGAGCACAAGAGAAGCTGCCCCTCCCTCACTCAATAGGGTTGGCAGGTGCTCTAAGAAACAAGCAGCATCTGGGGCAACAAGGGGGAAGAGGGTTCCCTTTTTTGTGACAGAGTCATTCCTGCCCTGATCTTGCCAAGAGATCTCTAGGGCTCTGTGCAGGGGGAGAGGTCCACCCATGTGGTTCTTTCCAGGCTCAGGGCCTTAGTCATTGTTTTTCCTCCAGATGCCGTTTCCCTGGTCCACAAGTGCTGGGAGACAGAAAGACAGAACCTTTGGCTTGTTTCTTTGGAGTTCCTGTCACAACCTCATCTCCAAAGTTAGCGGGTAACTTCCTACGTGTCCACAGTGAAAACAGACCTTCAAGAATGCACAGTCTGCATGGAAAAGCCCCCTCTGCCCCCTATGTCAGGAAATGCCACAGCCACGGCAGAATGTGCAACCTTAACTCCGCCCCCTTGGCTTATTACAATACAGTCTTCCTTATTAATTATTTGTACTGCAGGAGCGACCTCAGTCAGGATCAGGGCCCCACTGCACTATGTGCTCCACACACACATAAGATGACACAAGCCTTGAAGACTCTGTAATCTTGTTGGAAACCAGATTCAAGCAAGTGTAACAAACACTAGGGAGAAGGAGGACAAGAGAAGCAGCGATAAGATCACGGAGTTGCACGCGTTAATGGTATGCACAGCCATTATGTGATCACATGCTTTCCCAAATATTACAATAGTATACAGTACATTTTTTTACAACCTTCTAGGCATCATCCTGTAGTACTGGGCACTGCACAATGTATTACTAATACACAGGCTCCATTAAAGTCATTCATATAGATTTAAAGCCAGAAGGGATCATTAAATTATCAGGGTTTGACCTCCTGTATAGCACAGGCCAGAGAATTTCATCCAACTTTATATAAGAAGTTCACCGTAAAACCTTCTTACACAACACAGAGTGAGAGTGAAAAGCTGCTGGCGTAGACAAGCCTCTGAAAATATGCATCTGAGTTAGCATCATTAACTGCCTCTGCCCCTGAGCAGCTTTCGGATATTAACTACATTACTGAGGAACATATGCTGGAGAGAGAACACACCATATATGCTGTCTGAATAAACAGATTCTGTAGACTGAAAAACAAAGACATCAGTGTGAACAAAAAAGATTAAACAGTAGTTTCTGGTATATTGGATGTGCCCTAAGATTGTAGGGGCTCTGTATGACGTGGTATTGTATTATTCCAGAAAAGGCACATGACTACGTGACTGAAGATCGTATTGGAATGAGGCAGTCATGTTAGGGGCCGAGTTAAGGCTGCCTGTGTAAGCCTAACTGGGGTGTTTCCCAACTCCTGAAAGCTTTGCCCTGCAAACCTTCATATCTCTGTTCTTATTTTTTCTATGTCACATTTGCTATAGGTGGTGGGTTGGGAAGGGGAGGGATGGGCATAAACTGCATCAACCAAAGCTCTGAAACCAAAGCTTGGTGCAGTGTGAGTCCTGTGGTGTTGATAGGGGAGGCAGGAGCAACATGTGTCAGGGCAGGAGCTGGGTGTGTCTCCCAAGCACTGATGAGGGATGTATGCAGTGTGCCAGTCTCATGCCTGTGCATGCATGTATGCCAGGATTGCTAACTTCCACTGTTCATGTCCTAACCAATCTCCACTGACCTACTGCTCCCGCTGCCAGGAGCGGGGGGAAGGAGGGGCTCACAGCACAACAGCCTCGGGGGAGGCTCATGAAGATGCTCTTCTCCATTTGGAAAGCACTGAGCACCCCGCGGGCACTAATAATAGGAGCTGTGTGATTAGGTCTGATCTCAGGAGCCAGCGAGCTGTTGGGAGGGGGGAGCACAGGCTCCGCAGTTGTAGAGACGACACTCAGCAGCTTGTGCAATGGAAAAGCACCCAGCCACACTGTAACACGTCTGCCTTGAGTTGGGAGCTGGCCAGCTCTTGCTAGCGATACACCCAGCTCTGTGGCATCTTTACACCTTGGGTGCATCTGAGACATTTCAATGGCCCAGAGGCTCCCAACTCTGGGACACCAAGGCCCAGGGTGGGAACCTGCCAAAAGCCCAAGGACTACATCAAAAGATGTACAAACGTTTTAAAATCAAACTGAACACACCCAACCTGAACATGGGCTGCTCCTGGCAGTGGACAGGAATACCGTGATCCATGGTAGGAGGGCGTGTGTACGGATACCAGTCAGGAGGGGTCGGTTCTAAGCAAAGCTCCACAGAGCGACTGCAGCTTCAAGGATAATTCTGTTTCCCTTATTCTAATAAAGCTCCTTGTTCAGGGTTAGAAAAAAGCAGCTTCTGTGATTCTTTGCTACTGACGCTGGACATGGTGTCAGAAGTTGATTCATTCCAAGCCAGCAAAACACAATACCAAAGTTCAGCTCTCCCTAAGACTTTCAGTTGGCTTCGCTCAATGGCCTGCGTGGAAGGAGCCCTTCCCCAGCTTTCATACTGTAGCCACAGTGAACACAGAGCATGGCCTAGGCCCCAGGATATGGCACCGCGTTGACTTTTACCACAGGGAGTGAAGCTAAACACACGTCTGGATCATCGCTGTCCCAGAGGAAAGATGAGACAGCTATGCCATCCTTCCTAGGAAGTAGGAGGGTGAGCATTTTATTGCAGAAAGGAATGGGGTGTTTCTGACAAAGGGTGCAGAGCACAGCACAAGGGCACATCTACACTGGAGCTGGAGATGTCATTCCCAGGTCGGGCAGACGTATCCATGCTAGCTCTGATCAAGCTAGCAAACAAAATATAGCAGTGTAGCTCTGGCAGCGCAAGCAGCGGGATGGGCAAGCCAACCCAGGTTCCATCCATCTGAAACCTCCCGACATTCACACTGCTGCAACTACACTACTATAGTTAACTCTGATAGAGCTAGCACAGGTATGTCTGCCCGAGCTGGAAATTAAACCTCAGGGTATGTCTCCACTGGAGCCAAAGTGTGGTGGGCCTGTATTAGGGCCCGATATGGAGAATCAGAGCACTGCAACTTAGGAATCGGTAAGAAAAAACAAATAAGACATTATCTAGTAACTGGGGTTTTAAAAAAGGAACTTTCAGAATAATTATAATTAGTGTCTGAGCTACTGTGGAATGGCTGGTGCATCTTGCCTGGTCATCTGAGTGAGTGAAAATGAAAGGCACTCTGCAGGAAAGGGGTGCAAGTGTGATGCAGGTAGAAAACATTCCCATGCAGGAAAAAGAAAACACCATAAGTTAAAGCCTCTTCAAATGACAGAGTTTCCTGGGCTGAAACACAGCGAGTATAGCAAAGGTGAAAATCAGATAGATGAGATGGAATCACAAGTCTTGTAGAATTACGAGAAAGGCACAACTCAAAGACTCAAAGGCACAACTCCTATCCAGAACGTTATATCCAATAGGCTTTGGAAAAGAATAGCACTAAGCTTGTGTTAGGAAAACAAACATGTTGGTAGCCACTGACTATTCCAGTTAGGCAAAAATTCTCCACCTCACTAGACCCCCCCCCCCCAAGTCAGCAGGTCAGAGAAAAGTTAACAAGGCAACTTTTCTTGTCCTGGCATCCAGGCGAAATAAATAGTCACTGACAATGACCCACGATATGCCAGCTCCATGTTCCAAGCTTTTGGGATGCAGTGTGATTTTACTTCCAGCCCTCATCACCCACGAGTGAATAGACTGGTGGAGGGAGCAGTTCAGATTGCTAAGAGAATGCTACAACTAAAGTTTACCTATTAGCTCTTCTGAGCTATATGGCTTCCTCACAACAGTCATGAGAGTAAACTAAACTCAGCTGCCTATGGGTCAACACTGCCATCCTCACAGGTAAATCTTCATCCTAAGTGATCCTGTTTAAAGAATGAGAGCTGCTACTTCTAAGAGGTCTCAGGTTTTCTTCTTTAGCCATCTGACTGCAGCTTGACCCCCCACCCAACCTTAAACCAGGCCACCCACCCCTGATAAAACTGGACATCAGCTTTTGTCCCTAAGTAGCTGCAGCCCAAGAACATGGCTGAGACTGATCTGGGTACTCATTACGGAGGTAGCAGGCAGCATCTCCCGCTGATTCCCCAAGCCCAGCTGAATTGCCATGTGATCCCAAGAGCAATGATGCTTACACCACAACCTTAGTGGAGGGTGATCATTCTGCTAAGTGTCCTGAACTGACTGAATGGGATTTGATAATCCAAGTGAATCCACTAGACAAGCCCCTCCTCAGGGCCAAAAGGTGAGCAGAGCTGGATAAGTGAGGAAGCCAGAGGCTTGCCCAGAGCTATAGTTTGTTCTTAACTATTAATTATTGTTAAATATGTTTATAGAGCAATGGGGGAGGAGGGCAGGAGGGGAAAAGAGGTAAGGCTGTGCGAGCTGCTACTTTAAATCTGTTGTAGGAAGCCGGTGGTATGGGGCAGAGGAAAGCTCTAGGCAGAAGCTCTGCAGTGAGGCTGGGGGAGGGAAGCTTTAGGAATAGTGCTGCTTTCCTTACTCTAGTAAAGTTCCTTGTTCAGTGCTGGAAGAAAGCGTTTCTGTAAGTCTCCACTAAGCTCACACGTCAGAAGGCACTTGAGCAATCAGCCCCCAGCCAGCCCTCTCTGCCATTATCCTGTGACTATGCTGAGAGGGTGGCCAGGAGTGGCAATTTGGGTGTTCCTAACTGATTAGGGAGGGTGGCTTCATGAGCACCACTACACCAGCAGAGCGAGCTGAGAGGTGCACCCAGGGCAGGGGAGCAGGGAGGGGAATGGCAGGAGAGGGAGGAAGCACAGGGCCAAGGGCTCTTCTGCGCAGTCTCTAGGCACACCACATGCCCCTTCCCCCCAGCTCCACCTTACCATGGCAGGGACTGGAACTGGAGGCAGGTGTGCCGGGCAAGTCATAGGAAGCCTCCTCCAGCTTAGCCAGCAGGAGCTGTGTGAAGCTGGAAGCTACTGCACGCAGAACTTACAAGGGGCCCATTCCAGGTGCAATGCGCCAAGAGGCCAGTACCTGCAGTCGGAGCCTATGGCAACCCAGCTACATTTCCCAAAGCCAAGCAGGGGCCACAACAGCCCACCCCACTGCACTGCCCCACAGTCACACACTGCACAGCAACTCCCCACCTCCTGCACTCCCTGCACGGCTACACACAAAACCCCTGTACAAGCAGGGCAGCAAAAGCTACAGCCTGCAATGCAACATAGTTGTGTGACCCACAGCAACCCTGCCGTGCCGCAAACCCACGCAAGAAGGGCAGCACAACCAGCACGTTCCAAGGCAACACACCCAGGAGAAATGCTGCAGACAACACACCACGCGCGTGCTCTCACACACGCTCTCTGTGCTGAGACGGACTCCTCCTGCACGTGGGGGACATACACACATTGTTACAGCAAGTAACTGAGCTGACTCCTAAGCTGCTTTGGGCCCTGGGCTGTGTGCCAGGGGCAGGTGAGGGTCAGCACAGCTGAAGCTGAGCACAGACTGGCCCTTATTACTGCACATGGGACAGAAAGTGGGTAAGTGACCTATGGAGAGAGAGACTATCAAGCTCTGCCTCCTAGGGATGGCATAGGTGCAGTGCCAGTTGGCACAGATGGTTGGTTAATGAGCAAAGAGCGGGTGGATATGGGACCAACACCAGAGGTCCCTCCTGTGGCCGGAGCTTTGGGGCTGGAGTCCCCACTTACTGAGGTCCCCTGAAAATGGGGGACCTGGCTCTTTTGCTCCCAGCTCAGACCTCTTAGTGGGTGCAATAGGAGTCACGTTAGGCACCTGGTCCTGCAGCGAGACCCCTTTGGCTGCACTTACCCTATGAGTCGGCCTCTGGCATTCTGCACCTTTGCCCTGGGCACTGTCCGAGCTTTGAGCCCGTTTCTTTGCTGCTGGCGTGAGGAGTCCGTCCTCTGCCTCTGCACAGGGTTCTGAAGGAGGGTCCCATCTGGAGAGTCTGCAGCTGCCCTCAGGTTGCTGGCTTGGCCTTGGGCGCTCTGGGGAGCAGGTAGTTTGTGATCTGGAGGAATAGACGGCTGCTCCCTGTTGTCCCCTCCTGTCGAGCTCCTCATCCAGGCTGGGCGATCCACAGGAGAGGCTGCTGGGAGGTGCTCCGAGGCAGAAGGAGGGCTGTGCACTCGGAACAGGCTGTACACCTTGCCCGTGGGTCCCAAGTTACTGCCCTGGTTCCGCAGCCTTAGCCGAGTTGTGTCCCTGCTCCCAGCTTCGGTTCGGAATGAAGAACTCTGATCAAATCTTCCAGCAAAGTCTCTCTGAGAATCCCCAAGCCCCAGGAAAAGAGCTAAAGTGAGAGGGAGAAAACTGCCCCAGGAGCCCCTCATGCTGCCTGCCCGAGAGGAAAGGCCAGTCCTGAAGGGAGCAGAGAGCACTCAGCGTGTGGCTGACAGCCCCATGAAGCCAAGTATCCAACGGGAGTTTGTGGGAAGAGACTAGGCAAAGTTCCTTGAGCGAGTCCCCTGAAATAGCCTTCCAAATCCTTCACTTTGCCATGTGCTGGGGGAACGGGGGAGGGGGGGGGCGGCACTTAATCAGTACCTGCTGCCTGCAGGAGCTGGAGAGCCTGGGGCGAAGGTAACACAGCAAACCCAACAGCGTGGGCTGCATAGAGCGGCTGCAGCCGTCCCTCCTACCCCTGAAAGGAGAACTCCCAATCTCTCCTCTCCCCTGGCTGTCAGAGTCTGCGCTCTCTGCAGACAGCTCCAAGCACCTTCTCGCCTGCCTCTGGCACTGGCAGAGTCTGGAGGGGATGGAGGGTTTTATTTTTGGAAACCTCCCCCTTTTGTGTCTTTTTGATGCTGACATCGCCCCTCTGCAGAGGACACAGCTCGACCCCCTCCTTACCAGAGGAGACATTCCAGCAACACCCACTTTGGCAAAGGGAAACAAACTACAACAGAGAAACATTAACCCATGAGCGACCGGGAGGGAGGCCCTTCCACCGCCTGCTCAAAGAGCTTATGTTCAGCCTCCCTGCTGTTGAACAAGCCTGTGGCTCAGCTTCCCCAGCTCACAACAAGTGTTAGAATTTCACAACAGCTGTAAGCGTTCAGCAAAGGTGGCAGGCAGGGGGACATAGGGGATCCCCGGAGACAGAATATCCCTCGGGCCAGGGCCCTTCACCCCTATGCCACAGGGGCTAGGATCTTCTGATTGAACCCAAACACATTGAGCCCGCATACTTGGGGAAGGCAGGAGGGCTGTTAGTCCCGTCTCCCAGAGGGCGAACCTGAAGCCCAGAGAGGGGAAAGTTTGCCTTGCTCGAGGTCAGACAGTGGACCAGCCTCTTAGCTAGATCCCCCAAGTCCCAGCTCTGTGCTTCATTGTATTAATATCTTCACATCCGTGGTGCCACGCCAGAAAAGGCCTAGCCAAAGCTCTATGTCCTTCAGCTACGAGACCAGCCTTTCTACCAGGAGATAAGGCCAGGGAAAGTACCAGGCAGGATGGAGAAGAGCAGCACTAGCCTCCTCCTCGTCTGCCTCCAACGTGAGCAGCTGATGTTTTCAATTAGTCAGTGATTGAAAAGACCACCTCTAGTCCCAAGAGATGGGACTGATCTAGCAGGAAAACAGAGCCAAGGGTCCTGATCTCAGCTCTACCAACTGACTGCATCCTCGCCAGGTCACCCCCCCGCTCCTCTGCTCACTGTGGTCATCTCTCAACTGAGACAAGGACAGACTTTCCTCGCAGGAGAGTCTGAAGCTGAACTCCCTCGCCTGGCAATCCAGTGGTGGAAGAGGCTCCAGCAGCACACAGTATTAGCGGTGATCTGACTTCTCTCCTCACTTGCGAGCACAAGCTTATTAAATGCATACTGGGATCTTGTCGTATCTCAGCACACAAGGAGGGCAGGGAGGAGAGTGGCATGTGCCCACGAGGAGAGGGGTGTTGTTTGGTACGTGCCGCTGGGCGGGCCCTGCTGGGGGTGTTTGCCAGTTAGAATATCTGGGGCAGACCTCACTGCAGCTCCAGGGTGGTCAGTATCTGAACAAATCCCAGCAGGTCACCTGAGCACCCTGTATATCCACTTTGTTCCTACCTGACTCACCAGTGGGAAAAACTACCCCACTGGACCCCAGGACTAGCTCCTGCCAGCTCATGCCAGAGTCTGCCTCGCCCTGCCCTGAACATCCACCTTCTTCTGATGGCCTGGGCAGGTCTGCGACCTCTGCACAACTGGCAGATCCAGGGGAGCTGCATCCAGACCCTTCCCCTTTCCATCACCAGCCTTACCAATGCAAGGCCCTCTCCCCCTACAACAGCTCACCTCAACTGGCTCCTTTCATTCACCCACTCCTGTCCTCTCTGCACCCTCCTTCCCTCAGTGTCTCAGCAGCAGGGGGCTGCCTCTCACCTCACCCAGCTCCAACTGCTTCTGGACAGACTGGCAGCAGGGGCTCTGCTCTGTACAGGTGAGGAGGGAACTTCTCCTCCCACCCACTTCTCATGCTGCTCACACCTTCCAGGACACTGGGGCAGCTCTCAGTACCACCAGTTACTCTCCTGGGCACCTCCTGATGGAAGCAGAGGTCCCAGCTGTCTCCTTCCCTGGTTTCAGTGTAAGCGCTCTGTTCTCCCTGCCAGTGGCTGTCTCAACCCCAGCACTAAGGGCCACCTGCAGGCTTAGGTGAGCCAAGTCTGAAGAGGTAGCAAACCCAACAAGTGACATTTCTACAGCTGAGCCTGGTCTCTGCAGGGCCACATTTCAGCGCTGCCCAAGTGCCCATAGCTCAGGGCAGCCGTGCTCCCTACTCCTCTAGAGTGAGCAACAGGGACGGATCCTCTGCTTCTCCCCTCTCCCTCCTGCAGAACCCAACTCTGCTGCAGCCCTCGCTGGCAGGGGAAAGGGGTATGACGAACCGCTGGAGCTGCACCAGGAGCAGAGGTGGTGCTGGGGGGAACAGATGTGGGGGCAAAATTGATGGGGGGGGGCTGGAGAAGGCAGATGGTATGTCACTTTCATTGCTGTAGAGAATAATGGACACCCCCCACACATACACCCCCACACACACACTTTAAGCACTGCCCTCCCCCTCTCTTTGCTCTCTCTGAGCTCCTGGTCAGGGCCAGAACTTTGTGCCTATGGCCAGAAGCTTCAAAGTCATCCTAGTCCTTGAACATCCATCTCCTCCTATGCCGGCAAAGCTAATTACTAGCTCCCTCAGGCCAGGAAGTGGGGCCAGGTTACCCCCACACACAGCCCCTTCAGACCCTCCATCACCCACCCTCGCTGCCCACCCAGCTCTACAGCCAATTCTAATGCCTGCTCCTCGTTTTCAGAACTCTCCTGACTCCACTTTACCTTTCTGCTCTCAGACTCCCCCACTTTCTTCCTAGCCACTTGTTCTGCTGCCTGCTCCCACCACTTTCCTGCACTTAGTCTCCTTCCTGCCCCTTCCCTGCTGCTCTCTATGGTGTGGGCAAGGGAGGATGGACCAGGCAAAGAAGGGAGGAAAACCAGCTCTCTCTCTACCCACCTACCCCCTCCCTACAGGCCCTTGAGTCACATCCTCTCTTCAAATCTCATCTTAAAGCTAGGCCAGAGAAAACCAGAGTGCTCTGTGCAGGATGTTAGATTGTCATCCAGCCACTACAGGGTTATTGAGCTGGCAGTGGAAACACATGGGCTAAGCTGGGGTCCATAGGAGCTTCTCTTTTCTTTTTGGCCCAAACTATCAGGGAGAGAGACTAAGAGATATACTGTTGCAGCTGAAGTTACCGCACTTACCTGTGTCTACCCAAGTCTGAGAGGAGTGAAGGGACCTGGCTGGACTGGCATTTGACCCTGGTGGCGGTTGCTGGTTTATCAATGAAGCCGTTTGTTGAGGAAATCCAAGGGGTGCTTTGGGATTTTCCAATGCGCAATCAACCCTTCCCTCTCTGTAGCTGAGTCTGAGTCTCTGTCCAGGAAGCAGTTTGTGATAGCCTGTATGTAGCTATTGGATCCAGAGAGCACAGCCTGATAAAAGCCATTGCTGGTTTCTTTGTTCTAAGGGAGAACGTCCTCTCCATCTTCACCTAATTACTTTCTTATGCAGCAGTGGAAAAAATGCTTAGTGTCTAAACCTGACACTAAAGAATTATCAGTGCCATAAACAAGGCTTGGAAAACAAGGAGCCAGAGCCCAAGGCTTTGCTGAAAACTAGGTTCTGCTGAAACAACTGCAGACATTCTTCTAGCTCCTGCCATGTTCGGGCATGAGCACAGGAGGTGCTGCCGCTGCTGCTCCTATTTGGATCACAGAATAAATTTGCTCTTTACCCATCTGATTAAACCTCTTTGGGTGCCAGCACCAGCCCAGAGCCACCAATGGGTCAGGGAGAGTTAAGGAGGGTGAGGGGATCGGTTTCCTTTCTGACAAGGTAAAAGAGAGAAGTATAAAACAACCAAAGCTATTAATGGTCCCATCCCTCCAACACCTCACAGGCTGCTCCGCCTCTACCTCCGCCTCACGCTCCTGTGGAGCCAGGCCCAGGGAGCTTGCATAACTTTTAAAATCATTTTTACTCCCTGTTTACAATAACCCCTCAGCACTTGGACATTAAACTCTTTCCATCGTTAAACAGGCAAACACTAGCTTGTTATTGTAGGGATGCTCTGGAGCCATGCACCCCCATTTCTGATTTAGAGTTGTTCATGAGCGTGAGACACAAACCTGTGTGTTACTGCAGGGTTGCTTGTGGGCACCCTGGGCTAGTGGTGGGGGTACTTGGGAGCATGAGGCTGGGCCCCCTGGCTTGTTATTGCCATTTTGCTTAGGCAAGCTCTTCCTCTCTACACATCTCCAGCACAGGTGCTATGCAAACACTGGAAGCCTTGATTAGAGCCGTGCCGGTTGGTAGGTGCAGGTCGAAAGGCAGTGTTGTTTCAGCCTACGCTGCAGGCTAACATTCAGCGCAGGGCTCCATGTGCTGCCCTCTAGGCATTGGCACTTCTCCGGCTGCAGTGACTCATTTCATACTCATCCTGTCTGTTAGAAATGGAGAAGTACAGAGTCAGTGGGGAATTGCAACAGGAGTTGGATTTCAATGCACTGCTCAGCAGACAAACACGAAATAGCTCAGTTCTCAGGAACTCCCCAGACAGCAGAGCTTGGACAGTTCAGGGTGATGCACCCACAAGATCACACCCTTGCCGAGATTAGCAGTGGAGCGATGATGAGAAAGCAAGCCAACAACCCTGAATTTGACAGTTGATCTCTGGTGACTGGGCCATTTGCTGCTGGGAACAGAGGGCTTTTCTAGGAAGCTAAGCCGAATTAACTAAAGATCTGAATTTTGTGTGTTAGATAAAACACATTAAACCCCTGTGTGGATGCTCTCATACAGATGTAAAGCAGCCTTAGTTCATTTTAGCTTAATTCACTTTTGCACTTTAAATTCACACCTTTAGTTATTTGTCTTAATTTCCCATGTAGACAAACACTTAGGTAGTAGTGCTTGGTATCAGTTCAGCTTAGCTGCAGAAATCAAAAGCTCCTAAACCCAGAGGGACCGTGTCTAAAGAAAGAACAAGCTCAGAGGCTGACCTAGGTGGTCACTCCACCAAATCACATGCTTTCCAAGTCCCAGCTGATGTGCTGCCAAGAAGCAGAGGATGAGACTGACCATGGAGACACCACTGGATGAGTGCGTTCTTCAGACCAGCATAGGGGACAGATGAAGCAGAGTGTAGTTGTGCTGGTGCTGCAATTCTCCTTTTCCCACAGGAGAGGGGGTTGCTCAAGGGGCAGAGTTAAGCCCATTGCTAGAATAGAGTGATGTGGGTGCATGAAGTGTTAGGGAACTCAAGACAGGAAGAACATGGAGGCTGGATTCACCTCCCAGCTGAGGAGGGCAAGGTCCAATCCTGAACTTCAATTTTCCCTGGAGGGATTAGCATGAACAATCAATTCCCTTTTAGCCCTCAGACCAATGGGACGAGAGGCCCTTCAAGGCAGAGATGATGGAGGCCAGGGTCCCTTTGGCCCTGGACTCAGGCATACAGGGTTTATATATTTCAGTGTCACTGCATTCTTGCCCTTTGTGACTGCATCACCCCTGTAATTTGACTCTAAAGCTATACAGCACCTGGGATTCACACTCCCAGGGACAGTTGGCCCCCAGATGTGGCTCCTGGCACTATGTTCCTTAGATTAATTAGCTCCTTTTCATTCTCTGCAGAAAGGTTCAGAACTCACATGTGCTTATTACTCCACTGCTGAGCACATCCGTAACACGCTGCAGATGGGATGCATTCCACAGATTCGGGAGCTGGCTGCTGAGAGGAAAAAGGGAATGTTTTACTATGTACAGGGCCGGAGAAAGCCTACGGGGGCCTTGAGTCACAACCTGCACTTCTTCTGGTGGAACCCCACCCCACGCTGGCACTGTTGGTGGGGAGTGGAATCAGCCTTATGACACATCTCATGAGGTTTTATCCCTCTGAAAATGGAGACACTCAGACCTTCACCCTCAGCTTTCTTTAGTGTGCGGTAGGTATCATACACCATTAGAGACATTCAAAATGTTATGGGCCCATTCAGAGAAGAGATGTCTCACACAGAGACAGGAGATGCAACCTCAGGGGAGTCGGCCAGGGCCACGGCAAGCAGACAAAAGTACAAAATGAAGAAAGCCCAAGAGTCATTTGGACAGGACCCTGCAGAGAGGACATCACCAAGCAGCAGAAACAGCTTCAGGACTCAATAAAGCCTCCAGAAAAGCCTCCAAGGATAGAACTCCAGCCCCTTGACTTTGCCATGAAACACACAGCTCAGCGTGTTCTGGGATACTGTTCCACTAGAAACACGACATTCCCACTGGGCAGGTGGGCAACTACTAAGCAATAGGGGAATAGCTCCACACAAAGAGAGCTTGCCAGCTCTCTGGGAGCCCCAGAGCACACTCCAGCCTGGGGAAGGGCTCAGCAGGCAGACTAGCCATATGCGTCAGTGATGGGCTGCTGTCAGGAAACAGAGGAGAAAAGCTGTCCAGCAGCTCCTAGTCATGAGCTGGGTTTGTTGGCTTCAGCCTTCCTTCTGCTTTCACTTAAACAGGACCAGCTCCAAGAGGGAGGAAGGAAGGAGGCATAGGCCAACCATTTGGGTGTCCCATGGCCAGGCACTTTGGGGATACTGTTGTCTAAACATGTGTGTTCACATTAACATTGGCTCAGGCCACACACAGTGAAGGAGGTTAGAACACAAGAAAATATACATAAACATATCTATATAATGGAGGAAGAAACCTGGGCAGCAGGAGCAGATGAGAGACCTCTAGGGACAAGAGTGGAGAGCAAGTCAGATAGGAGTTTGCCATGTGATATGGCTAGTGAAAGTCGCTGGTGAGGCTGCCATTTGAAATCCAGCAGGCTCCCTGTTTAATGATCACACTGATGGTTATTTCAAGCCTCTTTTCTCCATCACTGACTATTCCCACCAGCAGCTGGAATGTGACTCAAATGTAACCAATGCAGTATAGAGAGAAGATGCCTGAAACAATAGCTCCAAGAGAGGGGTGTGCTCCCCATTTTCTAGCAGGGTATGTATATAGAAATGACGAAGAACAAACAGCAGCACATCTCTGTCTCTGTGCTGCCTGTAGAAGGACCATGAAAAGGACAGAAAGAGTTTGTTTTTCCTGCATCTCAGTAGGGTGTTAATTCTGATGGCTGCCTCAAGAGGACATTTGAAGCATCAATATTCATTGCACAGGTGGAGGGAAGGGAGGGGGAAATGAGCCTTAACTCTCAAGAGGCCTGAGCACAGGAAACCAACTTTAGGATATACTGCAACCCAGACAGCTTGTATTAGTGGAAGCCTGGCCCCTTTGATCTTCCCCATCTGTTTTTTGAGGCACAGCTCTCCAAGGCAACAAGAACACCCAGAAGAGAACAGACCCAAGGACTTCAAGCAAGATGGACAAGTATCAGTGACAGAGAAGAAACAGGAGGAATGTCAGGGCCCAGGTGGAAAGTCTTCTTCTGTTCCACTATATTAAACTTTTCTAAAAAACCCACTGAATTTCTTCAGTACCATCTTAAGTTTTATTAAAAACAAGAACAAAACCACCATTCACCACTTTTTGGACTCAAGCTTCAGATTAAAGCGGTTTCATTCCTTTTCTCTTCTACCAAACAAGGAGTGACAGCTTTCCAGTTCCCTTAAAGTAAAACACTTAGCCTGGCTGTCCACCAATTTTGGTTTAGATTGGGAATCGCGTAAGTCACCACCGTGGCAGTTCAGGTTAAAAGAGAAGCTGGATGTTGACAATGTGGATTTTCAGCAGGTTGATTCTAACCAGGTGTTTTAGTTTGTTTGTACACTCCGCCAGCCTGGGAGTATCAGTCACCCCCACTACAGAATCCTAGCTGATCTCCTGCCAATTTGGGAGCTGAACCAGCAGCATGAAAGGTCAGACCAGTATCTCAGCTGACAATTAATGGCAGAGTGATTTTGAGTCGCCACTAAGAGCTCGTTAATAAATTAATACTGGGGATGAGCAAACAACAACATTGCTATTGGCTGGTGGATTTGTGACATCAGAGGTAAGGAAGTCAGTCATCATGCAATTAGGGAGTTTGTAGTTCATTTGCATATTACAATCCCATAGGATAAAAGGTGGAGGCACCAGGCTGGGTTTCCAGTTTCCCAGCTGTGACTTCACAGGCTGCGGATCCAGCTCCCCAGCGATATCACAGTAATGCAAAAGGACTCTCTTGCTAGCAGCGAAGGAGTTCTGCTGTTGCCCTTTTATATACTTGTGTGCGTATCACACTCCTGCAGGGCCTGAAACAAGGTCCAGTGACTGTTATGGTTTATCCATGGATTAATCTTCATGCACAGTTAACTCTAGACTTAGCATGAAGGACCTAGAAATGGCAGGTTACATGGCAAACATGGGCAGCTGCTATGTGAGGTGCAAAGCCACTTTGCACTTCTGAACAGGGTCTGGTCACCAGATGCTGTGAAGGGCTAGAAGCTGCAGAGAGGCAGCACTCATTTCCCATGTAGATGAGAGCCGCCTCCCCACCCCTCACCCTGGTTCAGATGACTGAATAACCTGACAATAGGGATATGAGGTGGAATCAGGGATATTCATACCACAGCTCTGAATTGCACCTAATGGCCTAGAATGTTTTCTGGTCATTACCCCGGCCCTGTCCTGGGCTCGGACACTCACAGTCCATCCCTTTCACAGTTTTCTTTCCTTTCTTCCTCTCTCTTCCCTTTTTTCTGTCCAGCTGACTAGGCAGCTTTCCACAGCCAAGTGCACACAAGCAATGCTAATAGCCCAGGTGACTGTGTGAATTCCCGAGAGACTGGCGAGCCCAGCACAGTAGGGAGTGGTGCCAGAACTAGGGCTAACAGTCAAGAGGGCAGCACTTGCTGTGAGGATAGAGGACATTCCCTCCCCACCTTCCTTGTAACACCCCGCCCCGCAACGTACCCTACTCTAAGGCCATGGATTGTGTAGTGGGGCAAACCCCAGAGATAGCAGAGCACAGGGAGGTGGGGGGAGCTATCACGACACAACTGGGGATATCCCTGCTAATGCACATCAGTGCAAAGCCAAAGCACTGGACTCCAATGCAGCCTGAACTAGGTTAATCCCCAGATAGCTATTGCTACACTTGAATGAGTGGGGCAGCTTCTGTCCTGTCTCAGCCTGGGGGAAGGGCACTCGCAGAAGCCAGGGACACAGCCTAGGGAGATCAAAGCACTGACTCCATGTAATGGCACCAAAAGGCAGTTTGTCTTGGGTTGATCAGAAGGAACGAGAGCAGCACCGCAAAGCCCCAACTGTGTGGAGGTCACATCTAGGGGCTTCCAGTGGGTGGGGGTACAGTGTTGTCACTTTGGCTCAGTCCCTCCCCAGCCCCAATTTAATGTTCCTTTCATCTCCTCCGTGGGGAGGACTAGAGGCAATTGAAATGACCCTACATTTCTTAATTCCTCCACATCTGCTTTCCTAAATGCTAATGGTGTAGTGCACGCTTCAAGACTTACCATGCAGCATGTAAGGGCTCCAGGGGCATGGTTGCAAACCGCCCTATTGTTCTCAGTCAGTCCTCGCTTCCCACCACTAGCTCAGCTCTCTCCTTTCTGGTTACGGAAGTGGCTGTGGAATGTAGGAGCATCACTGCCAGTGCCTGGCTGGCTACATTTGTCACCCAATGGGTATCAGGAGTTTAAATCCACCCAAAAGTGCAGGATCTTGGGGCATTGTGGGAGATGGTCTGGGAAGCATGCTTTCTCCTCTCCGGTACCCTGAGGCTGCAGTTTTGGTCTACAGTTAGGTCTCCCTTGTTTTGTTCCTTGCATCCTAGCTCGTGTATATCAAACAGGAGCTGGTTAGCAACACAAGCACTTCCCACCTGTCACTTGATGACACTGGAGCATGGCTGTCAATCCTTTCAACAGTGGGCACTAGTACTTATACACACACACACCATTGTGTTGCATTGCCTTCCCAGGAGCTCATCTGCCAATCCATATTCTACATCTCACTCTCTCCCTGGGGCTGGACTCTGCTCCTCCCCAGAACAGTGCAGACCTTGGGGATCCAGCCCCAGCAGAAGAGCATGCCAAGGCAAGGAATCTGATGGAGGTCCACTTCATTCAGTGTCCGAGTTCCAACTGATCAGCATTGTGTAACATGAGACTGTGCATAATAATAAAACGGGTTCCAACTAGCCCTTGCCCAAGCCTCTTAAAGGTACAGTTCCCCACAGAAGACATAAGCTCAGGCATTTTCCTCCTCCACATCCCAGTTCCCAGATTTCCAGGACAGGGCCTGCCAGGGGTTGGGGACATGGGAATAAATTGACTCACTTTAGCATACATCTTCTTGCAGCAGCAGAGTTGGAGTTGCTGGCGAGAAACAACAGGGAGCAGATCTGAGACACAGGATCTCTTCCCAAACCTCACAGCCACTGGAGGTGTCAGAATCACGCCCATATAGAATACCACTTACCACGGAGGATGCTGGCCAAATCTAGCTCTGTGCTCCATCCATGAGAGTGATAGGGCCCTCCCAACCAAAAGCACCTATGGACATCACTGTGCTGCCCTAGCAATCAGGACAAAGAGCCTTCAGGAGGTGCTCTGACCCCAAATTAGAGCAGGGTGCTTTGGGGCTGTGGATTTTTCTGTCCTGCTCATTCCTATCCTCAATCTTCCCACAAACCAAATCTGTGTTGATCTTAACTGTTATTGGCATGCAAACACCTAACATGCTTAACACTCCCAGCAAATCTTTCCTATGCTGCATGATTGGGAAGGCACCAGCCCAAACTCATATGCAGTTTGATGACCCTGCTGGCTTTGGGGCTCCTGCTAGAGTTATTACTGCACACCTGTTCTTCAGAAGAGAATTTACAGACAGGGCTCGCACATCTGGTTTGTAAAACAGATGTTTGGAAATTTATCACAATGTTTTCAAACAGTCTGGACATGGCAGCTAATTAGTCTCAGTTCTGTAGTGGAAGAAGCAGCAGGGCTGGAAGGATGGTCAGTGCCCTTCTTACACGCCACAGCAGGCTGGGCTAGGCTTCACACACAGGGAACCCCCAGAGCCAAGATGGCCTGTCCAAGTCACTTCCTGACACCAATCCCGCTACAGCCCGTCAATGAGCCTCTTTCAGCGAAGTGGGGTCCCCCAGCTCCAGCAGCAGTCACTGATAGGAGAAGCCACTTCCAGAAGAGCTGATTCAGCAGCAGCACTCGTAGCAAAACAACTGTGGGAAACGAAATGGGTGAGGATTGTAAACAAATCAGCTGTGCGGGGTGTGTCTGGGGAGATGGGCCCGGTCTGCCTGATCATTTACATGCAGCGCTCAACCTCCAAAGAGCCATGGTCTAGGCTCTGGCTCCCAGTAACCTATTACCAGAGACAGTGTCAAGCTGGAGCTAAGGGCTGTTGGCTCTGCTAGGAATTGCATCTACTTATCCTTGTTATTGCAGGATTGCAAGCCATCTGTCCGTTTCCTTCTCAAACACGAAACTTTAATTCAGTGTTGAAACGTCTCATGAGATTTGAGAGCAAGACACAATATGGCATCCTGAAGCCCTCTCCAGTAGCACAGCCTCTCCCCTTTCAGTAGCATCTCAGAAGTCACAACATGTGCAGTCACACCCATGCTAATCAGACACAGGTGCAAGCTAGAACACTAGTTGTAACACTACTGGATTTCCTCTCTTCCCAGGGATTTCTAGCTATAGAAACACAGCTGATAGCTGATGTTTTAATTACCATATACATGAAAAACTCAAAGACCCACTAGTTGCTGGAGTAAAACATAGCCAGGACCCACAACATGCTGCGTATCTACAGGCTACTGATTTGTGCCCTTCCCCTAGTGCCTTTGGCTAGACCCAATGTGTGCACCAGTAACATACTTGTTCACCCTCCCCATACACGGGTTACTATAAGCAGAGTGGCACTGTAACAGGGCGCACATGCCCTTCATACCAGGTCTGAGAACATGGCAAGTGCAGTGATGATACAGCTCTTCATTCCCAGCTATAGCAATGCCAGCCTGGCTCCTGTCTACTCCCTGCCAGCAGCAGTTACTGCACACATCAGAAGTCACTCCCTATCCATCCCCCACCCCACCCCACCTCACTTCATCCTGATTTCTCCTCATCCTCTCCCTTCTCTGCTCAGTCAGGAAGTGAAGATAATGCCTGTAGACTGCAGTACTGTACACACCAGGCTGCCATACCAGGGGATTAGCCTTATCCTTATTAAATTATCTGGAATTGCCTCCCCATTTCTCTATAACCCAGCTGACTATAAATGGGTCCCACTATATTTACTTTGAGATGCTCCAGAGATGCATATTTAGCCTTGTTTTTAAGTGCATCTTGTGGAGATCTGGGTTCTAGCTCCAGCTCTGCCATCGACACTGTGCAATACTAAGTACATCACTACCACCTCTGGGCTTCAGCTTACCAATAATTCCAAACTATCTCACTGGAGAGTTGGGAGGATTAACTTGTTTGTAAGGTGCTTTGAGATCCTCTGAAGGAAGGTGTTGGAGTAGCTGAGACCTAAAGGTCATGGGCCATAAAAAAGCTTCAACAAGCCCAGAACTCAGCAACCTGCAGCAATAGAAAAAGGTGCACCTTCTCTCTCATGCAAACCCTTACCAGAAACCCACTTCTGCCATCATTCCTACAGGAAAAGAGCTTTACACTTTAATGAAACAAATAATGAAAAATAAGCCTGAGTCACTCCATGCTATAGGTCTCCCAGCAGGTCCTGTCTTCTAGGTCTCTCCTTTAGGTTCAGACAGCTTCAAGGCAGGAACCGGCTTCTGCATTATGTACACTGCGTAGCACTAAGCACTGTCAGCACTACACAAATAAGCACAGAATGGCCTGTGGAGGAGCTTCCCTGCGGAAACCAATGAGCAAGAGCAGCTCCATGTAAGGGAATGCCAAAGTCAGAGGTGCAACAAGAAGAACAGGAGGACTTGTGGCACCTTAGAGACTAACAAATTTATTAGAGCATAAGCTTTCGTGGACTATAGCCCACTTCTTCCGAAGAAGTGGGCTATAGTCCACGAAAGCTTATGCTCTAATAAATTTGTTAGTCTCTAAGGTGCCACAAGTCCTCCTGTTCTTCTTTTTGCGGATACAGACTAACACGGCTGCTACTCTGAAACCTTTCAGAGGTGCAACAGAGAGCCTGGGCCAAGCTGAGCTGCTACTTTCTAAATAGCACCTCTGGCACCTAGATCCCACGGTGATGGAGGGTGGCCTCCTGGTAAGGCACTGGACACCTGGGTTCAAACACCTCCTCTCTGTGCCTCAGGTCCCCATTTACAGGATGGCAATAACAGCACTTCTTTTCTCCTCCCCGGTGTCTGCACTGGCACCTCTAGGCACTACCATAACACAACCTATAGTAAAGGAGAGGTGTGTTACAGAGGAGAACAATTGTGCTAGTGTGCACATGGGTCCCACTTGCCTTCCTGCTAGTTGCTTAGGAGAAATGAAGATGTTGAGCTCACGTTACACTGGGCAGGTATGTGTTTGCTTAATGGATATGGTTGGGCCAAGTTTGCTACAGGTGCAGTGAACTGGGACTAGACATAGCACAGGATCTTCCATGGGGCCTGGAGAATCTGGGGAGAAGTTAATATTGGTTCAGACGGCGTGGGTGGAACAGGAGATAACCCTAAAAAAGGGAACTGGGTTTCAGATACAAAGGAAAGAAAGGAACTTCAGGGCATCATTCTGATCTGCTCCTATCCAGCAAGTTCGCTTCTCCCTTGGGCAGAGGGACAATCTGACTGATCCTGGGCGGCTTATTCTTGCCAATGGGGGAGGGGAGGTGGCTTTGTGCTACTTGATAAATTGAGCTGGATCCTCTGTGCTTACTGGTCACTGGACCTTTTGTCACTTCACTCTACTGAGGGTGAAGCTGATCCCCCCCACCCTCCCATCCATCATTCTCCGAGGCAGGGTCAGGCCCCCTGCTCCCTACAGGCAGGGCTTTGTTCAAGGGCTGAATCAAAACTTCCTCCCCAGGGAAAGCATATCTCGGAGGGGACAAAGGTCAAGTGTGTCCTTCCCAAAGCTGAGGACTCTCGCACTGTACCACTTAACAGGGCAGAGATTTCTGAGCCTCTCCTGGGGCTGGGAATGCAGGAAAGGCATTAGAGAGATAGGAGAGCTGCCACCAGTGGCTACAGAAGAGGAATAGGGGGGAGGGGCAGAAGAGACATACTGCGTTAGCCTTACCCTGAAGCATGGGGCAAGGCAAGAGTGAAGGAAAACCCTTCCAAAGGTGAGAATGATTAGACAGTGAAACATCTCTCCCCACCACCAGGTTGTAGGGTTCCAGCTGTGGAGACGGCCACAATAAAAAAAAACACAAAAACAAAAACACCTACACTAGGGATATTGTCTAAAACCAACCAATTCAGCTCCACCACCATGTTACCTAAGGGCCTAACTCCATTAAGGCTATTTGCAGCATTGTAGCTTTAAGACATCTTTTGAGCAGGTCTGATTAACGCAGTGCTCCAGCTGGCTTAGAACGGCACTCCAACACTCTCTCACTCCGCAGAGCTCCACCAGCATCAGCTCTGGCCATCGAATGAGAGATAGCTCACATGGGGAGCGTGCGTTTAGGAAGTCCCTGCCAGCCATCCTATCAGATTCATTTCATGACACCCCCTTTTATCCTTCCAACCCAAGCCAGGTGAGATGCATTAGTTAGACCACAAAGCGGATGCCCCCATGACAAAATGCCCCCACATATCTCATGAAGCCACCTGTCATCATGGCCACTGGGGCACCAACTTCGGGAGCAAAATGCTCAGGGTCTCCAAGAACTGTTCTTACCAGGATAGGGAAGAGGGCTCCCAGGGGGTGTCTTCAAAGGGTCCTCAAATCATTGACTTCAATGGAACTCAGAGGCTCCAAATTAGACATGTGCTGGTTTGCAGGATTGAGGCCTAAGACTAATTTTTCTGGGGCGAGGAGCATTTTTTCCTAAGTTTCTGTACAGCCCCCCAGCACATTGGCCACTACTTCAATATTTATATACTGCAATTAGTAATAATCAGCCAATGTAGAAGTCCCCAGAATGCAGGCAGAGACCCAGTCCTGGTCCCAAAGAGCTAACAATTCCACCCAGACAATCCCTGGGAACACAGATCAGATGCAAAATTAGCAATAAGTTACCCACTGTCAATAGCAATATTTTCCTGAGGCATCATGCAGCTAACTTTACTAGACACATCCCTGGGCCAGGGCTGGAATGTGGCTGCTCTTTGAAGGGGAAAATGTTACCCCGACCAATGCCCACAGCACAGAGGGTCCTGCCTGCCTGGAAACCCATGCAGCTCCCTGGGAGGAGGCCAGAACCCTTTGCAGGCATGGATATGCCCTCTGACCCCTGAAGCCTAGCGCTCATCCTGCCATGCTGGTGCATCCCTGAATGCACAGTTTCACTGGCCTTTCTCCACAGTGGTGGAGAGGGCACAACCAATGCAAAGCTATCACACCCGTATGCTCCCCTATCAGTCTCCCTTGCACCCAGGCTTTGCCTTGATCCTATGCTCCGACCAGACTGCAGGCATCAGACCATGCCAGGCAGTGGGGACTGTGCAGGGATATTCTCTCCCCCCCTCCCCCGGTCACATTCCATTCATGAAGCTGTCCACACTCACCAAACCCTTTTGTGCAGAGCTGGGACTCACCTCCAGAGACCCCTGCTCCAGCTGCCAGCCCCTCTCCAATTGATCCTTTGACTTTCATTAGCTCCCTCTGTGTCTGAGGCCATCTGCAGCAGCCTGGAATTGTCCCAGATGCAGGATGGGGAGCAGGGAGGGCAGTGGCTGGACAGTGAGCTCCAGGGAGTTGGTGCCAGACACTCCAGTTCCTTTCATACCTCTCTCCTTCTAGAGTCAAGGCCAAAGGGCAGGGCAGTCCCTGCAGCTGAAGCTGAAGAGGAGGTCATTCCATCTCCTATTGTCCTCTCTTGGGGCCAGTGTCAGAGGACAAGCTGCTCGAACAAAGCCTGGTGAGCCTGCAGCCAGGAAGGCTGGGATACAGCTGTCAGTGTCCTTCCAAGTCAGACAGGTTTCATTCCCATGCGACTACCCTCTGCCAGAGATTTCTGATACCTTACAAATTGCTTAATGTTCATGGAGCAGGCTACCCCCACTCACAGACTTCAGGAAGAAAGGGGGGCAAGCCCCCACTGTAACAAGCTCCTGCACCCCAATGGACCTGAGAGCAGGCAGGGAGCTGAATGCAGTAATGGTTGAAAGTGTTTTGAGAGCCTCCGAAGGAAGACGCTAGAGACTCTATACCTATTATGACTCCAGAATTAACTCCTTTCCAAGGAGAAAAATATAGGCCAGAGAATCCTTACTGGGCCAAGCTCAGCCCTGCTGTAAATGGATGCATCTCTACTGGACTTCATTGAGGGTTGTGGCCCTTATGTTGGGACTGATCTGGTTCAATTTGACCTAGGAGGTCTGAGCTAAGTGCTGAGAGTGCCTCTGGTGCCATTAGTGACCTGGCTGGAATGACAGCATGGTGACATCACACTTCATAAGACCAAGGGACAACAGCAAGATGGGGCTGGTGTCCAATGAGTATCATTACAGGATTGGGGGAACCACTGAGGGAAGTGATGCCACCATTTAGATTTTGTAAATAAAGAAAGCGCTTCCCACTAGCTCCAGCCTCTGCCTTCCCCAGGAGGTGGCCAGTATGACTCTTGCCCCTTGTGCTTGTAGAATTTTGGGATGACAGTGCCTCATTGTGGCTCCCCTCAGTGCCCACTCTAGCTTCAGTCAGTGAAGTTGCATTTTCACCAGGCCTATATTTGGTCCAAGGGAACATACTATATGAATCCCATACACTACTACTGAGAAGGGTAGCAGTGAACTACAAGATAAAGAACAAATAATAAAGGCAGTGGGTAAAGCCCCAGCACTACAGGGGGAGAGAGAGAGCAATTTCTGCACCATCTATAGAGGAGTGCAAGGATATTACAGACAAGAGGGACTTTAACTATTCAGGCATCTGCTAGGAAACATACAGATAAACAGACTGTCAAGGTGGTCCCTCAGCTATGCAGAGGGCAACTCCATGACCCAGTGGTGAGACATGACCTAACGCACAATTCTGGGCACCCAGAAAGGTCAGCAAAACAATTAGCAGATGGGCTAGATTTATTTAGGAGAATGGTTGAAGAATGCTCTCTTAATGTCCTCATTAAGCAATGCCTCAGGTAGGAGCCTGCTAACCCATGGAAGGTGTGAACACCCAGAGGGAAGGGGTGTGATTGGATCCAACAGCAAATGAAGAAAAGGCAAATACCAGAAAACTCTGCTGATGAGAGCTATTAGATTTTGGAATCATCTCCTCCCTTGAGCCATTTAAAAGCACTAGTAT
Organism: Chrysemys picta bellii; assembly: GCF_011386835.1. NCBI lineage: Eukaryota > Metazoa > Chordata > Testudines > Emydidae > Chrysemys > Chrysemys picta. The sequence goes on from NC_088794.1 coordinate 113,012,406, forward strand.
ATATATTGCAGGGCACCATTTTGCCCTGTCCCCTAAGTATGGAGTAACAACCTAAATGGTCTTGTCCACCTCATTGCCTTGATTTACATACAGCATTGGTTCTTCCACCAAGCGGTCGCTGTTTGAGCTAAAAATGCCCATTTCCACATTTTTGCAGTCCTGTTCCCTGGGAGGAGGGGCCTCAGGGCATTCTGTCCTTGAGCCATGGAGAGGAATACAAAAGTGGAGGGGGAGCACTGACAAGACAATGGAAGGAGCAGGGGGACAGGTCCCTTCTCTCAGGACAGAGCAGCTTTAACCTCTTGGAAACTCATTGTATTGGGAAGCTCCCTGCCTGCCAGGGAGATTGCTGGAAACAATCCACCTCTGAGAGGCTGGCAGAGGAATGCAGGGCTCCCAGGCTGGGAGCTTTTGTGAGGTTTCTTTTCTACACGCACTTCTCTGGGTGGCCCTGGGAGCCGCTCCTCTCCCAGCGAGGCCCTGTCTCATGCTGTAGCTGAGAAAGGGGAGGCCATGTTCAGTACAATAGAGTCCAGCACAATGTGCATGCACCAAAGCTCCCTTTCACGTGCACACACACCATAACTTGACCCTAACAACAAGTAGCAGCAACCTGGGAAACCAACATCTCAAGCCACTCAGTCAGGAACCCTCAGGCAGACATTCTGGTCTGCAAGGAACTGGAGCCACATTTAGGAATTTAACTCTTCGCATTCCAGGCTCACTCCAGCCACATCAGGGCTTTTACTGGGACTCCCCTGTACAGCATGGAAACCTGGGAACACTAAACACACAGAGGCAGATGGAGAGATGGAGGGAGAAAAGGAGTTTGCCGGTCTTGAGGCTCAGGGACTAACTGCACTGCTGGATTGCTGACAGGATCTGTGCACGCTACCCCACACAGCCCTACCAGTCCAGTGCCCCTCAATCCTGACCTGCCACACCCTGGCCTATTCTAGGCCTGCACACACCACATCTGCTGAATATCCTCAGTTCCTTTAGAGCCCACTGCTCTCAGTCCTGGGCCCCCACAGCACACAGACCTGCTAACTCACCTTAGTCTTACCCACACGCCAGTTACCCCAGGCCTGAGTACCCCTACCCGTGCTCAACTAAAACACCCCAGTCGCGTCTCCAGTGAATGCTATCACTAATGCCCAGGTATGTTGCTTTACTTATGCAGATGACTGAGGTCAGAGGGCAAGTCCAGAATAGGGGGAGTTTCCCACACCTGCTTGGCTGAGCATAGGAATGGAGCAACTGGGCCCTTAGTGTTTTTATTGTTTCCTGCTGGAAGGAGCCAAAGGTCCATGTGGAGGGAGGGGCCTTCACTGGGCATAAGGACATTATTCCTTTAGGCTCAGTTGCCTCGGAGATTCAACAGAAGCAATCCTCCCAGTCCCCTCAAAAACCAAACACTGCTGTCTCCCATGAACACTGTGGACCCCCACTGTCCCCAGTGGCAGCTCAGAGACATTGCACTCTCCCAGGCAGGCCCACAGTTTCTCTGTGCCATTTCACTTCCTGATGTTTCTCTGGTTCTAATTATCTCTGAAGAGCCGATGACACAGACATATCATCTCCCTGCTGAGTCCTTCCCAGATCAGGTTCTGGCATTTTAAATCTGATTTATGAGATGCAGCCATGGATGTGCTAAGCGCCTGCATTTGTCTCTCACCTCTGTCAGGCTGAAAACCTGGGATGCCCCATTCCCTCGAGCTTGTGAAAACCCATGAGGATCCCAAGCAAGCAGGACACTCACAACAGCCAGGGCCACTATCCCTCCTCCCAGATGTGGGAGCATTTGCAGGGCATCTCCATTGCTGGTGGCATTATTTCCTGGTCATTAATCACAGCAGCTCCTTTCAAAAGCAGAACTTTCCCCGCTAACCTGAACCTGCCACAGTGCCTAGCACAACAGGGTTCTGGACCTTGACTAAGGCTTTTAGGCACTATGATAATACAAATTGCAATAAAGGACGGGTCCAGGGCCAGATGCTGACAGGAAACACTAACAAGAACCCTAATGGTCACTAGCCCATTCCACCCAACGAGCAAAAAGGGCTTCACAAACCCAGCATCCTAGCTCAAGCTTAGTGGCATGTATTAGCAGAGATGGGGTTTACTCATGTTGCTGCAAGACAACAATGCTCCTGGGTTACCCTGCTTCAGTCCTGCTCTCTCTAGAAACTGGCTAAAAAATGTGCTGGGTGTGGGGTTTGAATAGCACCTCATGCTTATCATTCACTGTCACTGCTTGTAAATCCAGGATACCTTGGGCATGAAACACACTTCACTTCCCAGAGACAGCCATTCTGAGCATGGCACCTGATGGGGGCCAAACCCAGCAGCTGTCTTTCAATGAGCCTGTTAGGACCTTTCCTGTGGTGGTGGAGAGCATCTGTCCCAGGTTCTTAGGCTACAGGGCCCTGCTGGCCCTTTTGCTGTCACTGGGAACACAAGTGCTGTGCTCCTCTCTTCACTGGGGGGCCTCCTTGTAGTTCTGGTGCCCTTTTCTTACTTAGGCTGCATAGCTGGGGCAGGCTCTCCACCAGCTGGATCCCTTCCACAGTCTCAGCCCAAGCTCAGGAGAGAGGAATAAATAGTCCTTGGAGAGGGGGAGGAAGGGATGTGTGGGAATGAGACCCCCCACAGGCCAACACATAGTGGACAGATGGTACCACAAGGACCCCCCTTCTGTAGGCATCAGAGCCAGAGGCACCACTGGGTCAGGATCTCTCTTTATTACAAGTTCAAGCACTTCTTTCTCAAACAGCCTTCCCATCAGCCTTCCCCACCCACAGCTGGGGCGATTACCACAGTGAGGGGGTAGCAGATCTCCCTCAGGCCAAGGCAGATGGTGAGAACCCGCCATAAACCACTTTAATGGAGATGGGAAAGGAAACTGTGCCTGTCCTGTTAGGCTCTGCCTAAATCAGGAGGGTCTCCAGACCGTGCGACTCCTTTCTGAACTGTGCAGGACACCAGAGAGCACAGAAGTAAGCTGGGGCTGGCCCCTGACTATCTGCACTGGCCTGGAGGTTCACTCTGAGTGACTAACGCTCTGCAGCTGGACAAGATAGTGAATTAACATGCTGTTTAAGCCCTCCATCCAAGTTCTGAACAATCAGAGGCAGCCAGGGGTAAATCTCTCCCGTCATGGGGCCTGGTCCTTCTGGTCTGAGGACAGTTCCTCAAGGAACTTCCCAACATGAAGGACCATCAGCTCCTTTGCCTGTCACATAGCCAAAAATCTGCTCCTTCCTCAGCTCACCTGAATCAGCTCTAGCCTTTTCAGCCCTGTAGACCTCCAAATTGGCATGCTGGGTACTTACTTAGCTGCCTCTTCATTTATGGTCTTCTGTCATTAAAGCAAGTACTATAATCAGTGCAAGGAGCTTCAGCTGGTGGGGAGGGCTCTCACAGAGCTGAACACAGCAGCACCTCAGGCATAGGACAGGACTGAGTGGACATCTATCCTCCTAAATCTTTATTCCCGGTGTGCACATGGAAATGCACTGAATACTTCCCTGTGTCCATCAGTGAGGCTAGTGCCTCATGTTCAGACAAGCTGTGCTCTTACTCCTGCTCCCAATAGTTTCAGAATCAGATGAAGCAGCAGCAACTCACTTCGCACTCAGCCTGCAGCTGGACAAAGACATGTCCTAGTATGCAGCCTCCACGGCTTTCAGCAAGCTCCAGCTTCATCCTCCCAGCCAGCAGAAAGAGACCAAAGTCTCCTCAGTCCTGCAGCCCAGCTCTGGGGAACAGCTTGTTAGGGCATGTCCCCTCTGGTCTCTATCAAGCATGTTATTTTGTTTGTGTGATGGATTATTTCAATACCCGATCTCCCTCCTGTTTGCACTGGAGGCTTCTGGAAATCAATCCGCCTTTCAGTGCTGCTTGCTACACCCCACTCCTTCCCTGACTGGGGCTCCTACGGAGATATCACAAGTATCACTCGCTGTACACAAACATACAGAAGCCTCCTGATCAATGAGCATGCAGGCAGGTGGGTGCCCTGGCCCAGGGATGCGATCAGGTGGGCACACTGGACCTTGGCCACTCACACACCAACTGTGTGAGGTTCAGGTTTATGCACAGCTAGACAGGTCATGGGAAATACGGCTCCAGTATTTTCACACACCTCGTCATCCACATCCTGCCTCCTCCCTGGCTAGAATGGAGGCAGTAGGGTGCTGCAGAGACCTTTCATGGGGGGGGAAGGATGAGGCAGAACTATTCCAGAGCCCCTGGGACTAACACAATCTGTTCCTCAGCCTTTGGAAATCTGGCCCCCTGGCTTTCCCAGGTTGGGGGAGGGGCCCCTACGGATCTGTTTGTGCTGTTCCTCCTAATGGGGTGTTGTGTAACACAGAGGGAAGTGACTGCACTAGGGACCCCGGCTGAGAACAGAGACTTTAATCCTGTGGCCCAGAGGGAATTTGGAAAAAATACCTACATCTGTTGTATTGAATTAGACTCATGGCTCCGAGGCTGACAGCTGACCCTGGCTGTTCGTGATGCCAAGACAGAGTCCCTGCCAAACAGTGCCAGGGTGAATTACCATGACTGATTGGAAAGGGGAAAGGCAGCCAGGAAGAGCTGGAGAAGGAGCATACTCTGTCCAGCACCCTGGAGAACAGAGAAAGCCAAGCAATAGACAACCTCAGAGCAGCCACAGTTAGCACTTTGCACTCTGCCATGCCAGACCCAGCTCCATCCCCACCACAGCCTAAGGTAAAAAACTCTGCCCTCTGTGCAGCCATGCTGGCAGGAGAGAGAGAAGGGTGAAGGAAAAGTGAGGAACACTAGTTGAGGGGAGAAGGATGCAGATGAATAGTGTGGGAGAAGAAAGGAAAGGGAGTAGGTGTTTTGGGCAGCAGTAACCAGTGAGCTGTGAACCCGTGCTCCAGGGGCCCCCTTGGAAAAATCACTGTGGAGTATGGGACACAGACAACAAAGAAAGTGAAAATGATGAGGGGCTCCCCATGGGGTATACCAAGGAGGAAATTTAGAGAGGGAGTCTCCTTACCTTTCCAAGCCTGAGACATTTCTATACCGCATATCCTGCAGCTCAATGGGGGAGGAGGTCTGCTGACCCTAACTGCAGCAACCCCTCCCCAGAGTGGGACACAGATGGCAAGGCACTTTTAGAATGATAAACTCTTACCCTTCCATGTGCCTTTCATCCCAAAGGATTGCAAAGCACTTTACAAACCATACATACAGGGATTATTCACTCACCACTGAAATACAGCCTCTTCTGGGGTGCGGTGTGGCAGCTGTTTCGCAGCACATAGCAACACTGCACAAAAGGCAGGTTGTGAAGGCAAACACTATGTCCAGTAGAAACTGCAGGGGGGACAGAATGAAACTGCCCAAATTTGGCCAAGACTCTGAGCTTGCTACCTAGACACTTTGGAAATGTGCCAAGGATTCCTGAATGACCAGAGTCAGGATCTACATTTAGTCACTCATTCAAAAGCCAGCGCCTCCAGCAGCACACTGGGCACCATCCTGGGACACTAGGTCAGAGGGGAGAGTGCCTGCTATTGTGTTGCCCACACATCTTTCAGCACAGCTCCCCTTACCATAGCACTGGGGTATTGGGGTCATTACTTTCTCAGAGAGGAGAGTGCCCCTTACTGAGTCACCAGGACCACTTCCTGAAGCACCTAGTTGTTTCTTAACACAGTGTTAAACTGGCCCAACCCTGATTAGCATGAGAGATCTGATGGGACCAAAGCACAAAGTGATCAGATTTGGCTTTCTTCTTTCTACCTAAGAACACTGGAATTCCTATACCAGACCAGCCCAATAGTCCTCTAGCCTAATATCCTATATCTGACAGTAGCCAGTATCAGATGCTTCACAGAGTTTAAGGCCAGAAGGGACCATTAGATTATCAGATCTAACCTCCTGTATAGCATAGGCCATTCATTACATTTCACCCGGACACACCTCTGTTGAGCCCTATGACTTTAGTCTAAGGTATTTCAGTAAAAGGTGAAAGAAAATGGCAGAGGAAGTTTCATCCATCCATCAGAAAGGCTGGCCTATGCTGTGAAGCAGGAGGGCTTTTTTTTTTTTGTTGGGGTTTGCGTTGAATCCTATTTAATGTAACTGTAGCTGTTGCCATTATCCATGTAAACGTCACAACTTTTTAATCCTGCTAAGCTCTTGGCCACAGTGCTGTTAGACTGTGGAACTCATTGCTACAAGCTCATTGTGGAAAAGGGTATTTTCCTTGGATCAAGTTTAAACTTGCTGCCTGTCTCATTTATTGTGCCCTTGATCTTGTATCACAGACAGATTTACCTTCTTTGTACTGTTCACTATTTTGCATACTTCTATCCTAACCCTGCCTCTTTGTTGCTATTTAGAGAAGAGACAACCTCATCTCAGATGAAAATCTTTCCAGGCCCCTACCTGTTCTTGTTACCCATTTTAGAAGCCCCCACCCGCCCCCATGTTTGCTATAATCCTTATAAGATGACCAGAGTTGAGAATGCACCGCTGAGTCTCAGCAAGGGCGATAATAAGAGAAACACACAACTGAAAATCGAACAACCAAACTCCTTCCTGCCTGCACACTGTTTCCCCCTGGTTCTATGAGGAGATCCTGGGTCCAAAATTACTGTTCCCACTCTAACCTGTCACCTCCCACTTGCTGGTGTTAGCTGTCTGAGCTGGTGTCTCTCCCTCTGTTCTTTAGATTGTCTAAGACTAGATCTGTCAAGGTCAGAGTCCTGGGCCTGTGGCAGCACCAAGTGATTTACACCTCACTAATATTCCTGGTATGCAGCTCCACTGAAAATCTGTCACTTCTCACTTAAATCACAACTGTTCTGTCTCAGCCCAGGAAGAGGACAAATAGAAAGGGCTCAGGAATATTGAGGCCAACGCAGACACACATACTTTGGAAGCCGGGGCACTATCTTTTTCCAAAGCTTGGGAACACTGAAGTTACCTACGGTAAATGTGCTGGATCAGATAGGTCACACCTTTTGTATTCGAGGAAGCCATAGCATATGAGGGCAGGAAGGGTTAGACACCGATAGAGTTGGTATACTAGCTGCTTCAGAACAACAGCTCTGTGGTTGGCAGCAGGGCAGAATGGGATCAGGTCCAACTTTGACTATGGTGAGGAGGCATCCTCTGGTCCCCAGCTGCCTATGCTTGGCTCCCTCCAATTCCTTGACCTGCATTGCTCAAATGGCCTCTGCTGTGGCTCCAAAACCAAATGCCTTCAGTCCTTATTGTCTTCTAAAAGGCTGACACGGTTTCCTGTTGGTGGAATATTTCACCTCCTATGCACCTGAACAGTTGAGCTTTCCTGGCTGATTGGATGAAATCATAGAATCATAGACTTTAAGGTCAGAAGGGACCATTATGGTCATCTAGTCTGACCTCCTGCACAACGCAGGCCACAGAATCTCACCCACCCACTCCTGTAACAAACCTGTGTCTGAGCCATTGAAGTCCTCAAATTATGGTTTAAAGACTTCAAGGTGCAGAGAATCTTCCAGCAAGTGACCTGTGCCCCACACTGCAGAGGAAGGCGAAAACCCCCCAGGGCTTCTGCCAATCTGCCCTGGAGGAAAATTCCTTCCCGACCCAAATACGGCGATCAGCATGTGGGCAAGACTCACCAGCCAGACACCCAGGAAAGAATTCTCTGTAGTAACTCAGATCCCACCCCATCTAACATCCCATCACAGGCCATTGGGCATATTTACCACTAGTAGTCAAAGACAAATTAATTGCCAAAATTAGGCTATTCCATTATACCATCCCCTCCATAAACTTATCAAGCTTAGTCTTTAAGCCAGATATGTCTTTTGCCCCCACTACTCCCCTTGGAAGGCTGTTCCAGAACTTCACTCCTTTGATTAGAAACCTTCGTCTAATTTCAAGTCTAAACTTCCTGATAGCCAGTTTATATCCATTTGTTCTTGTGTCCACATTGGTACTGAACTTAAATATTTCCTCTCCCTCCCTGGTATTTATTCCTCTGATATATTTAGAGAGAGCAATCATATCTCCCCTCAGCCTTCTTTTGGTGAGGCTAAACAAGCCAAGCTCTTTGAGTCTCCTTTCATAAGACAGGTTTTCCATTCCTCGGATCATCCTAATAGCCCTTCTCTGAACCTGTTCCAGTTTGAATTCATCCTTCTTAAACATGGGAGACCAGAACTGCACACAGTATTCCAGATGAGGTCTCACCAGTGCCTTGTATAACGGTACTAACACCTCCTTATCTCTACTGGAAATACCTTGCCTGATGCATCCCAAGACCACATTAGCTTTTTTCACGGCCATATCACATTGGCGGCCCATAGTCATCCTGTGATCAACCAATACTCCGAGGTCCTTCTCCTCCTTTGTTACTTCCAACTGATGCTTCCCCAGCTTATAACAATAGTTCTTGTTATTAATCCCTAAATGCATGACCTTGCACTTTTTACTATTCAATTTCATCCTATTACTATTACTCCAGTTTACAAGGTCATCCAGATCTTCCTGTATGATATCCCGGTCCTTCTCTGCATTGGCAATACCTCCCAGCTTTGTCTCATCTGCAAACTTTATTAGCACATTCCCACTTTTTGTGCCAAGATCAGTAATAAAAAGATTAAATAAGACTGGTCCCAAAACTGATCCCTGAGGAACTCCACTAGTAACCTCCCTCCAGCCTGTCAATTCACCTTTCAGTATGAACCGTTGTAGTCTTCCCTTTAACCAGTTCCTTATCCACCTTTCAATTTTCATATTGATCCCCATCTTTTCCAATTTAGCTAATAATTCCCCATGTGGAACCGTATCAAATGCCTTACTGAAATCGAGGTAAATTAGATCCACTGCATTTCCTTTGTCTAAAAAATCTGTTACCTTCTCAAAGGAGATCAGGTTAGTTTGGCATGATCTTCCTTTTGTAAAACCATGTTGTATTTTGTCCCAATTACCATTGACCTCAATATCCTTGACTACTTTTTCCTTCAAAATTTTTTCCAAGACCTTGCATACTACAGATGTCAAACTGACAGGTCTGTAGTTGCCCGGATCACTTTTTTTTCCTTTCTTAAAGATAGGAACTATGTTAGCAATTCTCCAGTCATATGGTACAACCCCTGAGTTTACAGATTCATTAAAAATTCTTGCTAATGGGCTTGCAATTTCATGTACCAGTTCCTTTAATATTCTTGGATGATGATTATCTGGGCCCCCTGATTTCTTCCCATTAAGCTGTTCGAGTTTGGCTTCTACCTCGGATGTGGTAATATCTACCTCCATATCCTCATTCCTATTTGTCATCCTACCATTATCCCTAAATTCCTCCTTCTTCCTCCCCAAACTAGTGACCAGCTTGTGCCTTGAAGCCTGAGAGATCGTTTTAATCTGGTTAGAATGACTGTGGATACTATTTATTTACATAACATTCTACATTTTTTTAACTCATTACTAAAGCTATTTTCCCTCAACAAAATGGGGCAAAACGTTCCACAGGTTAACTGTATATTGTGCAAAGATAATTTCCTTTTGATGCATTTTAAATTTGTTCAGCTAGAAACGGAGGGGTTTATGTAAAAGGGGACTCTGCTGGAACAGAGTATACTTCTGCTAGAGTCACGCTTCTCTAGGTTGGGCGTAAGAAACTGAGCATGACTGTCTACCAAATCAAGAATTCAATTAAAAGGGAAACAGCCAATAACCAATCCTTCTCGTTCCAAATGAATGAACTACACTAGCTGAAGTCAAGCACAGGTGGCCCTCTGGTGGTCAAGCTGCTGCAATGGGCATGTCTCCTTGAGATGTGAAATGACATGCTATGATCCTTTAGGGCAGGGGTGAGCAAACTTTTTGGCCAGAGGGCCACATCTGGGTATGGAAACTGTATGGCAGGCCATGAATGCTCACAGAAATTTGGGTTGGGGCTCCGGAGGGGGTGAGGGCTCTGGTTGTGGGTGCAGGCTCCAGGGTGGGACCAGAAATGAGGAGTTCAGGGTGCAAGAGGCGGCTCCGGGCTGGGGCAGAGAGGGGGGCTCCATCTGGGGGTGGGGCTGGGGATGCGGGGTTTAGGGTGTAGGATGATGCTCCGGGCTGGGACTGAGGGGTTCAGAGGGGGGATCAGGACTGGGGCAGGGGAGGGGAGGATCAGGGGTGCAGGCTTTGGGCGGCACTTACCTGAAGTGGCTCCCAGAAGCAGTGGCACATCCCCACTCCAGCTCCTACGTGGAGGCACGGCCAGGTGGCTCTGCTGCATGCTGCCCCATCCACAGATGCCACCCCTGCAGCTCCCATTGGCTGCGGTTCCTGGCCAACGGGAGCTGTGGGGGCGGCGCTTGCGGCGGGGGCAGCATGTGATGCGGAGCCCCCTGGCTACCCCTATGCGTAGGAGCCAGAGGGGGACATGCCGTCACTTTAGAAGAGGCTGAATCATTAGTAGGAGAATCCCTCATTGTCCCTGTCCCCTAAGCTTTAAAATCATCTTCAACTCAGCTCTTGCATATTAATACTATTATGACCTGTAGTAACTAATAGCCCCAAAATTATGAATTACACCTCTACCCCGATATAACGCGGTCCTCGGGAGACAAAAAATCTCACCGTGTTATAGGTGAGACTGCGTTATATCAAACTTGCTTTGACCCACCCTGTTGCTTGTTCCCTGACTGCCCCCTCCAGAGACCCCCATCCCTAATCACCCCCAGGACCCCACCCCTACCCAACCCCCCTGCTCCCTGTCTGCTCCGACCCCTATCCACACACCCCTAACCCCTGACAGGCACTCACTAGCAGCGGCGGGAAGCGGAGCAGCCCGGCCCCAGCGCGCTCCACTCCGCCACCTCCCTGCTGCGGCGCTCCACTTCCCGCCGCCGGCGAGTGCGGGGAAATTGGGGAAAGGATCCCCTCCCCCCCGCCCCGCACTCACCTGCGGCAGGAAGCGGAGCAACGCAGCCCCAGCCTGCTCCACTTTCCTTACCCCGGCCCCAGCCGTGTTGCTGGGGGGGGGGGGGGAAGAAGAGGGGTGGGGAAAGGTCCTGCACTCACCTGCGGCGGGAAGCGGAGCATCGCAGCTGGGAGCTGGCAGAGTGGAGCGGGCTGGGGCTGCGTCACTCCGCTTCCAGCTGCAGATGAGTGCGGGGGGGATCCCTTCCGTCAAGCCCCCTCCCTTAAGCGACATGGCTGGGGCCAGGGAAGCAGAGTGGACTGCTCGCGGCCCCCCACTAATCCCCAGGGCCCAGTATGGGATTGCGGGCCCCCCAAAAGTGCCCCCCCACAGCTCCTGCCTCCCAGACCCTGGGAGGGAGCCCCTGACCACCCCCGAGACCCTCTGCCCCTTATCCAACCCCTCGGCCCTGGCACCCTTAACACGCTGCTCAAAGCAGCGTGTCAGAGCTTTACCGCCTTGTATGCGAACATGCCTTATATCAGGTCGCGTTATATCGGGGTAGAGGTGTACTACTATTCAAGAATTACCCAAGCAACAAGGTTTTTTTTTTTTTTTTTAGAAAAGATAGGACAGAGAGCCGAGAGAATAAAAATTCAAAGTCTAATGGCAAGGATTTGCCAGATTTTCCAAAGTTTGCTTAACTGAGGTTTGTATTATACCTTATCTTTCCAACAGACCATAAAGCCTCAGAGACCTAGTCATGGACCGGGACCCCATTGGGCTAGACGCTCTACAAACAGAATAAGAAGATGGTCCCTGCTCCCAAAGTGCTTACACTCTTAAGACTAAAGCAAGCTACAGATGGGTACCAGAGGCGGATTAGGGATTTGTGGGGTCCTGGGCCTGAGCAAAAGAGGGCTCCCTGTCCCTTCCGCCTGCAGTCACTTCTGCCAAGGAATGGGATCAGGGCGCTTGCCTGGCTCTGCCCACCCGGCGCTCCTGCCGGGGAGCAGGGGAAGCCCCCATGCCTCGACCCTGCTCCCCAGCAGGAATTTGAGCGTGCGTGGGAAGCCTCCGCACCCTGACCCTGCTCCCCAGCAGCAGCACTGGATGGACAGGCGGAGCGGGTCGGGGCACCCATTTTTCCAGGGGCGCCTGGGCATGGGCCCCATTGGCCCAGTGGCTAATCTGCCAGCAGGGGGATCTGGGTTCTGGGAGAGTGGGGCTTGGTAGGGTGGGCGTCTGGGTGCAGCTAGATGGGGGTCAGTGATATGGGGGTCTGGATGTGGAGGCTCAGGGTGGTGCAGGGGGTTGGGCTCATCAGAGTGGGGGTTTGAGTACAGGGAGCTCAGTGAGGGGTGGTCTGAGTGCAGGGGTGGAGGTCTTGAGGTAGGGGGTCTGGGTATAGGGGGGCTCCAGATGCAGGGGTTGAGGTTCAGTGGGGTGGGGTTTGGGTATGGAGGCCTAGGGTGGTCCTGGATGTATGGGGTGAGGCTTGGCAGGGATGTCTGGGTATGGGAGGTCCAGATGCATGGGGTTTGGGCGGATGGGGGAGCAGCTCCCCCGACAGTGACCTCCTCCCCTCCCCCCCGCAGCTGTGGGGGGATGGTGGGAGGATACTGAGCTTCCTGCAGCTGTGGGAGGTTTCTGGGGGTGGGTTTGAGACAGCCCCAGCCACTCCTTGCAGGGGAAGAGGAAATCCCGTCCTCTCCTGCCTCCAGCCCAGCCAGGACTAGCAGCTGATCTCGGCTCAGGGTAGGAGCCACTGGCTGGGGTGTCCCCAGTCCTGTGGTGATTTATCTCTCCACCAGCTGCCTGAAACAATGTACCTGCGCAGCTAGGGAGTGGTACATGACTGCTCTTGCAGCTTCCCTTTGCTTCCCTGTCAGAAAGTCCTTTTTCTGTGGAGAACCAATTAATTCTGCGCACATGCAGTGGAGCAAAATTCCCCCAGGAGTAGCATTTCCTCAAAGTGACTGTAGGAGTTTCTATAGCTCTTCTGTGTATTTTTCCATCATTGTGACAAATAGCATGACCCACTGCCGCAGCATCACAATTCAGTCAGGGGAGCACAGGGTGACCCCACTGGCAACTATTTGGTCCACAAGATCTTTAAGACCAGTCTAAAAAAAAAAAATCAGTTTTGAGGTCTCCGAAAAATAAAAAATGTTAGTATGACAGAACCTGAAATTCAGTGAACTGCTGCACCATTATTTGAAGAGTTGTCTCCAGAGTGGGGAGGGAGAGAGAAGTCAGGTGGTGGCCACCAAAAATACAGCCAGAGATTCTCCTTCAAAGAACTGCCTCCATCTCGCCCTGGCCTCCATTCACATCTGAGAAAACTCTCCTGAGCAACATTAGGCCAATTTTAGCTTCTCAATCTCTCATTGAGTTCAAGGACTCAGCCTTCTTTGTTCAGATTGTTTGACGCCTTACAAAAGAAGCAGAAGGCTGCCAAAGCTTTCTCCCTTGAGTTTGGATCTGGTGTGCAGTACCCCAAGACTCAGGCAATGGCATACTCTATAGCAAAGTTCCTAGAGGGTCCAGCACCTGGAAAATTTCAAGACCAGTTTCAGCAACATTTTTTTAAATGGAGATTTGTAATCAGTTAGGTCTGAAATGAGTAACACAATCAGTATGGTGACCCCTCCCAGCTTACAATAAGATTGTAAACTCTTCAGAGCAGAGATAATGGCTTCCCATGTAGGGTTACCATCTTTTAGTTTTTAAAAAGGAGGACACTACATGGGGACCCGGCCCCGCCCCAACCCCGCCCTCAGCCCTGCCCCCTCCCCTGAACACTCCGCCCCCTGCTCCTCCCCCCCCCTGCTTCCCGCGAATCAAATGTTCGCGGGAAGCCTGAAATAGGGAGGCAGCAGGTAGGGTGGGGTGGGGTAGGGTGGGGTGGGGTGCGGCGCGGCTCAGTCCGGCCCTCCTGGCCGAGCGGTTTTCTTCGGCGGCCGGCAGGCCGGCCCAGGCCAAGAGGCTCTGGCCCCGGCGTCTCCCGCCTGGCTTGGCTCGGGCCCTGGGGCACTGGCTCCTGGCCCGGCCCCGCGACCCCGGCCCGGCCCCCGGCTCCTGGCCCCGCGACCCCGGCTCCTGGCCCGGCCCCGCGACCCCGCACCCCCGGCCCCGGCCCGGCCGACCCCAGCCCCAGAGGCCCCGGCCGAGCACTGCCAAGCCCTCCCTCCCTCCCTATTTTCCCGGACATGTCCGGCTTTTTGGGATTTCCCCCCGGACGGGGATTTGAGCCCCAAAAAGCTGGACATGTCCGGGAAAATCCGGACATATGGTAACCCTAATTCCCATGTAACTGCACAGCACATTAGGGCCCAGAACCTATGGAGGAGGGGAAGGGGATACATTAAAAAAATTAAAAGTTTCTAATCGAAAACTCAGATTCTGGCACAGAATTCTGCAGCAAAGGGTGGATTCCATGGCAAATTGAGCAGAATCTACCAGACTCTGCTTTCTAGTCTAGGGGGTTTCCTTCTACAGGCCCCATAATCACATACTCAGGAAACGTAAGAGCAGAGGCTCTCCCCTTTCTTTCTGGCACAATGTCACAGAGAAGTGAGATGGAAGTAAAGCAGAGAAGATACAAACAGCATCATTTGGAGGTGGGACTGCTGCCTGCCAGATTGATTGAAACTTGTCTTAATATATTATAAAAATTAGAAAATAATAGAATTGTAGGACTGGAAGGGACCTCGAGAAGTCATCCAGTCCAGTCCCCTGCACTCATGGCGGGACTAAGTATTATCTAAGCCAGGGATTGGCAACCTTTGGCACGCGGCTCACCAGGGTAAGCACTCTGGCGGGCTGGGCCAATTTGTTTACCTGCCGCATCCGCAGGTTCGGCCGATCGCGGCTCCCACTGGCCACAGTCCCAGGCCAATGGGGGCGGCGGGAAGCGGCGGCCAGCGCATCCCTCGGCTCGCGCCACTTCCAGCAGCCCCCATTGGCCTGGGACGGCGAACCGTGGCCAGTGGGAGCCGCGATCGCCCGAACCTGCGGACGCAGCAGGTAAACAAACCGGCCCGCCAGGGTGCTTACCCTGGCAAGCCGCGTGCCAAAGGTTGTGGATCCCTGATCTAGACCATCCCTGACCGGCACAGCTGCCAACTTTCACGTGGTAAATAAGCACCCCGACTTTCACAATAAGCTAAAAATCAAGCTAATCCCATTTTAAAACAAGGCCAAAACAAGCCAATCCCCAAGAACCCCAACACTCTATGTGACTAGATCACCCCAGCGTGCAGTCTGGGACTGTGGTGGGCCCGCTGTGCACCCCTCTTTCCCACCCTTGCCCCTGCTTGACTGCCCCCCCCAGAAGCCGATTTATAAAAAAAAAGCTACAAGCCAAAAACTAGCCAACCAGCAACTCAAGCCAATTAAGCCAAAAACAAGCCCAATTTCTGCGTTTTTTCCGCAGGTTTGGCATGTCTGCTCACAGGTGTTTGTCTAACCTGCTTTTAAAAATCTTCGATGGAGATTCCACAACCTCCCTGGGTAATTTATTCGAGTGCTTAACAACCCTAACAGTTAGGAAATTTTTCCTAATGTCCAACCTAAACCACCCTTGCTGCAATTTAAGCCCATTGCTTCTTGTCCTATCCTCAGAAATTGAGAATAATTTTTCTCCCTCCTCCTTGTAACAACCTTTGATGTAGTGAGAATCCCCCAAAATAGCACCTCCCTTAGTACTGCTGAAAAACACTCCTGATGCCTCATGAGTGCTTTGTGTTTGTAGTGCTGCACACAAAACTTAGGATGGGAGAGAATGCTGCAGACAATGCAGTTCCCAAGCAGCACATTCACCCTTTAGTATACCAGGCCAAGGGGCTGTGTGTGTGGACAGTCAGGGAGCCTTTAGTATTTCCCTTTGTGCAGCTGCCTGAGGCACAAAGAACACAGGCTAGTGCGTGCAGAACTTGTGAGATGCATGCATAGCTAGAATTTCTCCTGGCCCAGTCCCAGGTCAAGGCAAACTCACAGATGCTGGGATGAACTGAGGTTGCAGACCTGGCTATAGGTCACTGGCACCATTCCGTCTCCATGACATCAGAAGGAATTGGTGAACAAGACAATGGAGAGGGCCAGATGACATCACCCCACCTGCTGCAAAGAGGGGCAGAAACTTTAGAACCTACTTCATGCTAAACTAATTCAGACTGCTGCTCCCTTTCCTTCATGTCCAGCCAAACAGGTAGTTTTTCAAAAAGCTCTTGCCTCCACCTTGATCCTTTCCCATAGTCACACTAGTTATGGTGCATGTGGCTTGCTGATGTGCTTGTCTGGAACAGGAATAAGTCACAGCTGGAAATAATTTTGATCATTCCACAGGGGGTATCTGAGCTTTTTACCCACCACCTTTGAGAGCCCTGATCGAAAACCATGAGCCCCAGATTCATCCACTTTAAGGGGATACTATGACTCTCAGTCTCTCTAGGTTCTTCATGGCACCCATCACTGTAGTAACTGAGCTCAGACTTCTCTTCACCAGACAAAATGAGAGCTTGCTCCTGTTGAAGGCTGCCAGATGGAACTCGGTAGTGCAATACTACAGCTGGGACTCTGGGATCCACACCTTCTGCTCACACTCTATCCAGCAGCCAGCACTCACTCACAGCTTAAAAGGCAAATATTGGCCAAGTCAGAGAAGGGAATGCCGATTTCATTACACATTAGGATACCTGCCAGCACATAGTGGGACATATACAAACCATAAGAACTATACCTACAAGAGAAGGGGGAAGAACTCAACCAAAGCCTTTGGGCTAATTCCAAAATACACTTTGACAGCATTACATCCAGCAATACTGATGTCAGAAGCTAACAAGGCAGTTGCCACAGAATCCATTCCCTCCATAATCTTTTCATTTTTAAAGTTCTGTTTCTAGATCTTATAGTTGACAAGAAAAATCTTCCAAACACGAACATAATGACAAATATAGTGCTGTTAATCTTAGCCTGCAGACAGCCTGAAAACAACTCTTAGATTCATGGTAAAGGAATGTTGACCCTGAGGCCTAATAGTAAACATTTTGTCTTCTGTTAACTATTTAGTTGATCATTTAGAAGAAACCTCCAGATGCCAAGTTTATAGCCCACATTCCAAAACTGCCACAACTTCCCAGGTGCCATAAACTCCAACTGTCCACCCTTCCAACCAAAACCTCCAGCTTCTCCCCTGACAACTTCTACAATGCAGCTAAGCAAATTCAATGTAAATACCAGCAGCACAGAATATAATGAAAGGCATTTATATAAAAATTAACTCAGAACCTTACCCTATTATTCATTTGTATAGTAAGTTTACTAAAAATCTCATTTCTGGATTTACCAGAAGTTGCTGCAGAATTTCCAGCCTGCTGCCCTGAAGCACCACAGAAGCCAGCTAGTCTTGCTGCAGAATTTAGTTCAATTTCCAGGTCCTTGATTTAGTCAGTCCTCCCAGAAACCAGTGGGATGGGTGAGAAGCCCTGCCCAATCCTGGGAACAGACTTGGTGAGAAACTAGAAGATCTGAAGAGGACTCTTTATCATTAAAACTAACCAGTTTAGGTCACATCTGTGCTCTCAGGAACAACTCCAAACCAAGACGACCGCATTTTTAAAATATTTTATTTATTATACAAACTATTTACAAAATCCATGGGCTTCCAGAACCTGCTGAACTCCACTTGGAACTTGCCAGCTAGAACTGGGGCCTGGCCTCTCTCTCTTAGTCCCTGGTTTCTAAAACATGCAACATGACTCTCAGATACAGGCAGAGGCCAGGCCCTGTGAGGTCCACGGCAGCTCCAGAGTGAGGAATCGGTCTGAGATAGTACCATGCACCAAAAACTTTCTACTGAAGCGCCTCAATTAGGTGGGAATATTTAAGGGACCAACTAAAATAAGGAGCCTCTGCAGCAGAAAAAAATACAGTACAGGTGACCACAGTGCATTCCGTACCTTGCCCCCAGACTGGTGTTATTGTAAGGGCAGCATATAAGGTGGGTGTGTTGGGAAGAGGAAGGAAGAGATTTAAGGACAAAGATGCTCTACCACTGAAGTGGTGGAGCCCTAGGGGAAATGGGACCAGCTAACAGCTTATGGAAACAATAAAGAAAGGTTATCAAATAAGAACTAACAGCATCCACCACAGTTCTGACTGCACTTGTGTTGAAAGAAAATCCTTGGCATCTGTATAACTGCAGAGAGGCGAGGGGCGCTGGCTGTACCGCAGTGAGGATTAGGGAGCTGTTTCAAGCAGATGAAGCTACTCGGTGTTCAGCCACTCAGTCCTCAATGTGGAAACAGTCCAGCTCTAGAGAAGGAGGGAGAGGATTCCTGAGGAAGATGTCATCGGCAGAATCAGCCTATAACCACAAGGTTCGAAAGGCCCTTGCCAGGCCAAAGAACAAGACGTAAGACTGCAATGAGGGAACAGCACCACACTGCACCTCCCCAACCAACAGGAGTTGGGCGGAGCAACACTGCCACCTTCTTTTGGTCCCTAGGGACAGCAGTGAATGGGTGAACATACAAGAGCCCCAACTGCACTGACCATAAAAGCCATCCCGAGTGCAAATAAGTTGGAACCCCAGAGGGGGTCAGAACCTTACAAAAAGGGAGCCTGTTTTAAAAAAGGGACAAAGTAGCCACTGCTAAAGTGATCAGTCAGGGAGGAACTGCACCAGCTATTTAGCAGGCTGTCTCCCAGCACTTCAGTGCCCGAGAGGGAATTAATCCACAAGACTGAGAAATCCCGATGAGCCATGGCAATGCTTGGTGTTCCAGCTGGTTTGGGCACCACAATGGCTTATATTTCTGTAGAGATGTGATGCAAACTCTCCCTAAGAACGATTAAGACACTGCTTTGATAAAAAAGACATTTTTCTATAATGTTTCCCAAGATTCCTAATTTATTTAGTAAGTTGTATTGGAACAGTGAAGAGCCATCTTAAAAGCCATACCTCACAAGTCCTGCCCAGTTCAGGGCAGCTACAGCAGAATGAAGGGACTGAGGGTGATGGCACCATTTTTTATTTTATCTATTTTTCTAAAATTAGCTCTTAGGAGAGATGCTAGATTGAAATCCCAACCCAGGATCCTGAATCTTCCTCGTTCCAGTGACTGCATTCAGCACAGGCAGTGCAGGTTCTTCTCACACACCAACCACTCACCAATGTGCGTCCACTCTTGATCTGAAGAGATGCACTTTAGGGGCAAATTGGGAGTGCAATGATCTGTTCAGATTTTGGCCTCACCGTTGAAACTGGAAAGTTTACCAACTTGGATCCTTGACTCCTCACCCCTTTACTTCGCTGGGATGGGAGGAGCTGAGCAGACAGTCAGAGGTAACAGAACCTGGTAGTTATAAATTTGCTGCTCATACTGTCTCCCAAACTGTAATCTGGACAATGGTTAGTGCAATATGCCACCTCGTGGGCTACTCAGTGTCTGTTTGGGAGATGATCCAGTTTAGTACCCTGTACGCTGGAAAGCCTGCAACACTAGAAAGAACAGCAAGGAACAGTGCTCAGGAAGAGAACAGCAGAGGATTGGGAAGAGAGAAGGCCAGCTGCTCTCCAAGCACCAACACCCCTTTGGGAAACACTCTCCTCTTCTTCCAGCATACTTCAGGCAGTACCTCCTGCTGCCATGTGATAGAGGTAGAAGCCAAGACCCTGTGGAATGTCAGGGGCTGAGGTATTGGGTTCTGTCCAATACCATCACCCCAACTGTAATTCTGTACAAACAGAAGCCCAATGCACACTGTAGTAGCTGCCTGCTGGCCAATCACTTACTACATACGTGCCATGAAGGTGAATGTTGGAGAGGCATTTGTGCTCAGCATTGAGGGCTCACACACTCATACCCATCCCCTCTCCTGAGGAAGGGAAAGGAAGGCAAGGGGTGTGGGACAGCTTCCTGTGCAACTTTAGGACCACTATCAGAAACATTCACTGGAGGAGAATCTCCTCTTCCAGCTTAGTAGCAGAGGCCTGTACCAGCCACTGTCAGTACAGAAGGACGCTCCTTCTGCCAGCCCTTGGCGGAAGTAGTACAGTGTCACTGCCAGGGCCGGTCCTTGTGCTCTAACAAGAGTGTGTTCCTTTGGGTTGCTCTCTCTAGCAGATGCTGCTCTCCCTCCTCTCCAGCAAGGGCAAGAAACGGCAGCTTCCAGTGCAAGTGAAAGGAAGAGAACTGGAAGCCCTAATGGGTCAGGTACTGAATGGGAAAACAAGCCTGTGCCCTTCAGAGACATGCAATACAGGGGGAGTTACATAAGCTATAGGGGGAGCATCAGCAGAAGGACTTGGGCCAAAGCATGGAAAGGTGTTACGGCTTCCCACATGCCAGATCTCCAACAGAGCTTCAAGCTGGTCCTTGCCCAAAACAGCTACAGTACTGGCTGCTACATAGACCTCCTCCTGTGCCACACCAACTCCTGCTCACAGGCTCTCTCTCCTCCCAGAGGGACAGATGCACAGAGTCCTGGGAAATCCCAGTGCCATACTACCCTGACAAAAGTACCACAGTTCTTTTGCCGTACCACTCTGAACTGAGATGGGAGTGAGGGGATGGCATGAGGCATGCTCTTGGCGATGTACTCTTGACACGGAAAGACCACATGACATTCCTCTTTGCACAGAGTCTGTGCTCTATCTCCATTGCTCTGTGAAGGGAAGAATGAGCAGTGGACTGGAGCTACGCCTTGCCCTGAAGAGCCAGGAAGCTGGGATGGGGAAGGGAATCACAGCATGCCAAAGCCCTCACATCCTTCACTGATGGCCAGCTGCAGCATCTTGTGCACTTCTTCATAGGAGTCATAAGTAGGGAGGCACAGCTGGTTAAAACTGAAAAAAGAAAAATAATTAATACGCACCACTCGTGCAGTGGGGGAATGTCCACCACAGACACCTCCAGCTGCTCACTGCCCTCGGGTGGGATGACATGGTGTCCACCACACACTGTCACCCATTATATACAGGTTGCCAACCACATGCTTACTACCAGCAGCTCACAGTTCAGAGAGGCCCACACACCTGGCATGCAGTGTTGGCAGCTCACCACAAGGCATGCCACTACATGAAGTACTCACCACTCAGAAGCACATAGTCTAATCCCACATGCATGCTGCAGGGAGTTCAATGGCCAAGGCACTCACCAGGTGTGGGCTGTCGGCAAAGTACTATGGGTTGGAGCTGCGATGATCTGGAAAGATGGACAGAGTGCAGCAAACCCTCCCGGAGGCAGCTGAGAGGAACCAGTTGTGAACTGCAACAGCCGGGCCAGTTCCTCCTGCGTGAAACTGGAGACCACGGTCCAAAACCACCTCATGACCTGAGAGGGACCAGTAATGGCAGAGCCAGGTCAGGGAAGCAGGGTCACACAAGTACAATGGCAGGTTATCAGAAAAAGAAGAGCAGGCAAAATGTCTTGCAAGAAAGTAGCTCTACCAGCTGCCACAGCCACCCCTATTATGAGGGCAAACCAGAAAAGGAACAATTGCATAGTCAATTCTCACCAGCCACCTTTACCCCTTGTTGCCACCACCCACCTCTATTACACTAGGAATGTCTCATCCATCTCCCACAGCATAGGTGCTCCTCTCTATTGGAAACAGGGCTTTGGAGCAGAGCCTGGAGCTGGAGCGCAGAGCAGCTCCAGAGCAGTGGAGCTGCAGGTTTTTGCCTGGAGCGGAGCCGGAGCACAGCTCCAAAGCCCTGATTGGAAATGCTGAATGGGAAAGCTAATTAAGGTTTAAGATAAAAATCCGTATCTGCTTCCTGCATTAGGCTAATATTTTGCTCTCCCACATCCTCTGGTGCCTTGGCAGGTTGGAAGGGGGAACAGTTCTAGCGTCTGTCACTCATGTAATTTGTTTCCCTCTTGGGGTACGTCTATACTTACCTCCAGGTTCGGCGGTAAGCAACCGATCTTCTGGGATCGATTTATCGCGTCTTGTCTAGATGCGATAAATCGATCCCGGAAGTGCTTGCTGTCGACACCAGTACCCCTGCTCCGCGAGAGGAGTAGGCGGAGTTGACGGGGGAGCCTGCCTGCCGCATGTGGACCCGCGGTAAGTACCTTGTAGTTCGAACTAAGATACTTCGACTTCAGCTACGTTATTCACATAGCTGAAGTTGCGTATCTTAATTCGAACTGGGGGGTTAGTGTGGACCAGCCCGTGGACACTTTGGCAGTTCCAATCACTTCTCTAGACTGTCTCATGTGCCCCCCTCGTCAGGGTGGGATATGCTCCTGGAATAAGTCCAGGGTCACTTGCTCAGGAATCTCTACTGGCTGCCAACCTTCTATCTCACAAGGACATGGACTGAAAAATCCTCAAATCATCCCTGATAAATAGGCATATCATCCTGAACATCTTCACTGATGAGATTCCCAACACTTGCCTTGGCCCAATGCTGAAATGCTCTTACTGTTGCCTTTTCTTTTCTCAATACAAATACTGAACTTTCCCCTGCTGCAGCTGCAGTCCAGTCATCCCTATTCTGCCCTCAGTGGCTTCTGTCCTCTTTGTAAGCTCCCTTTCCAAATGCAAAGTCTGCTCTCCTGTGTCTATATCACCAGGCCCAGGTCTTGCTTTTCTACTCCGCTCTTCTCCAAGTTCTTTCCAGTTTTTCTTTCTGGAAGCTTCTCCTGCTTTCAGCAGGTAGTCTCCATATGAAGCCCAAGTGACACAGAAGACAGTCAACCTATTTCAGTGGAGGAGGAAGAAAGCTTCCCACTTGCCTTTTCTCGGAAGTGCCAGGATCCTCCCACCAGCACAGCATGAGCCTTAAAATCACAGACACTGATGTCTCCAGTACCACACATCAGCAGCTGAAAGGAAAAAGACCTGCAGTTACAAAAGCAGTAGCACAAAGTACCCATGAAGCCAGCCATTATTCCGGTTACAATAGTCAGCTTTGTGCCCTTAAGAGGCATGCAGGATGCTCAGAGTCCTGGGCTCAGGACATAAGCAAATCTAATAAGACCTCATGATCTCAATCAAGAGATAGGATGGTATCTCATGAAGTACCAACTTCTCCCGTTGGATGTAAGATAGGCTAAGGGAAGGGAAAAAAACAGCTGCAAAACCAGGAAATAGGGGAAACACTGAGAGGAGGGGACTAAGAGTCCTATGCACCCCATTGCTATTCTAAAATCTTGTCACCTACTGAGAGCGCCCCCTTGTAGTACCCTAAATTGACTAGGGTAACAGCTTCCCACAAAACAAGATCTCATGTTTGGATTCCCAAATGACCACTGTACAAAGCGAAGTATTAGACAGATTATGCAGAGCGGTGAGTCTCAGAGCTGGAACTTGGATGTGTGCACCAAGGAATCTAGGCGTAGATGTTAAACGGAGAGCAGAGAAATTGATCAGTGCCTCTTTGTCTTGCCCTGGGCTCAATATTATGGTAGAAGGGTGGCCTAAAGGAACTGGCCCTGTCCTCTAAAGATCATCTCACCTGCCCTAAGCGGCATTCAGTCTGGCTAGCCTTCCTACTACCCCAGGGGACATTAAGAGCATCTGAACCCATGACTCAAATACCCATTGATTAGGACTATAAACAATAATGATACATTATTATCCCTGAAGCCAGCACATACGTGAGAGAAGGAGGATTCCCCCAAACGACACTCAGTGCCTTCTCCCTCAGATACACATGCTCACAATGGAGGGGAGGGGGAAAGGTTTTGGGAAGACACACTTTGCAAGTGTTGAGTCTTTCCATCCCCAGCCAGCTCTACTTTCATCTGAAAAGGAGGGTGAGTGGGCAGGCAGGATCAGGATCGGCAGGACCTACCTCAAGCTCATTCTCATCAAAAATAGCTAGGAGGTTTTCAGGAACCAGCTCATTGAGACCTGAAAGACGAGAAGAGAGTAAGTGGCAGTGCCTCCAGAACAGGGAGTTAGAGCCAAGCAGGGAGCACATAGTACCTCACCTTTCAGGAAGTGATCCACCTCTTCTCTAACCTGATTGGCCAGTCTGTATTGGGCAAGCAGATTCAGGTAGAAGATTTTATTTTCATTGGTTACTAGGACCTGAGCCCCTCCAGTTACCAGCTCAACCACCTGAAACAAGAAGCCACACGAGGATGTCAGCGTAAGAATGTGTGAGGATGAGCAGTATCATCCCTTTAGCATGAACCCCTGCCTGAAGAAACTCTCCCTACTCCTACTTTACTGATACTCTGCTTCTGTGGCCACTGCTGCAGGGACATCCCACACAATTCCCAACCTCTCCCACTACAGATGAAAGGAGTGGAGACTGTCCCACCCTCACCCATCACCTCTCACCTTCTCCAGCTGCCCCAATTTGTTGTATTTCTCCTCAGCGAAGACGAGCTCCATCTCACTCACATCATTGTTCAATATGAAACAAACCTTGGATTTATAGAATTCTGGGTCATCTGTTTCAAAATACTGAGGAAGAAAGGTAGATGAGGTACAGGGGGTGGAGATGGAGAAAGAGAGAGGGGGGAGGGATTTAACATACATGGTTGAGCAGGAATTCTGGGTCTGCTGGGAGCAAGATCACGTTCAGTTTCACTTCAGCCTGGTCTCAGCACAGAGGGCAGTGTGGCCTTACCTTGTAATGCATTCGCAGTCCTATGATCTGAGCCAGAAAGGATCTGGTGAAACGAGCTCGCACCAGCTGCTTGTAAGCTCCTCCCAGAGATGACTCATAGAGACACTTCCCTACCAGGCGGCCTGCAAACTCATACACCTTCAGCCGTAAATGTGGGGGCCGGCCAGGGTTGGGATGCACCTGCAAACGAGAGGGATCAGAATTACTACAGTACCAGCCACGGTTAACACAAGTGATAGCAATGACCCCACCTGGCATTCACATTGCACACTGCATCCAGGAAGATGCCCTCACAGCCTTTAAACTGCACCCTAAATCTGAACATAGATTCATAGCTTTTAAGGCCAGAAGGGACCATTACGATCATATTTCTAGACTGACCTCCTTCATTTGGCCCAGTGCTTAAGGTAAAGCACTTGTGGGTCTCAGGAGTGACACTCGGAGAGCACAGCAGCAGAGATTAAAAACCAGAATACAGCCAGCAGGGACACAACATGAGCCACATGCATGCCACATCCATGACAAGAGGAAGGGATTCTAATAGGCAGACAGACTGCATCCTGTGACCAATAAGGCCTTCTTAGGTAGTGCAACCCCGGTTCCTGGAAGACTAGAGCTCCCTGTTAGTGGTGTAACTTGCTGGCTTATGAGCCAATGCTCTTAACTCTGCAACATGTTGGGACATCCAAGCAAGAATTTGGAGAGAATTTAGGAGGATTTTGGGGCAGGCATGCCAGCAGCCGGGGAAAGCAGGCAGGCAAGGAGGCTGTTTTGATTTGTTTGCTGTTTAGCTGACGGTATGCTTACATGTCAAGTTCTGTCCACCGAAGTAGGAAGGTAAGGACTCACCAGTGCCTGGTTGTTGTCACTGAAGCGGGTAAAGAGTTGATTGGTGGTGTCAAATAAAGCCTTACAGATCAGCTCAAACCACTCTCTGCGGGGCCCTCCCCAGTCCAGAGCTACAAGATAAAACAAGTCCAAAACCGGTCAGCTCTGGGCCACATCCAACTCTCTTCCATTTCTTCTTCCCACCCAGAGCTGCCAGGAAAACAAAATAATCTCTCTGGCTAGAGCATCATTATCTCTAAGTCACTGTGATGGGCAGAGCATTGCCTCTGGGAATGGGATCACAGGAAAAGAAGTACAGAGATGGCTGTTCACTTAATTTTCCTATAACTGCTCATATCAGACTCCTGTTGCTGAATGATTTTCCATTCACTCAGACCTGTGGTTTCACATCCATGAAGTGAGCATGAAATGCAGGAGATTAATTTTCACACATTTAAATACACAAGTGACTAGTGAAACCTCTTGATCCACCACGTTCACATTCCTTTCTCCACACAGGTGGCCAATATCAAACCAGCCACTATTTACAAGTGACACAATGGGAAGCCCAGCTACAAACTCTAAGGGATGATCTTGTAATGAAGGCACTGAACAGGGACTCAAGAATAATGTGTTCTGTTACCAACTCTGCCACAAACTCAAATGTGTGGCCTTGGGTAAGTCACTTAGTCTCTGTGCCTCATATCTCCATCTGTAAAATGTGGATTAGAATACTTCCCTACCTCACAGAGGGTTGGGAGGCTAAATTCATTAATGTTTGTTCAGAACTACAGGGATGGAGGCCACAGAAGGATCTAGACCACAGAGGCTATAAAAGGATCTAGACACAGATGGATATGTTGCAAGGCAGCCAGAATTCCACACCAATAAGTGACTCCCGGTATGCTCCTGGCACATTCTCCTCAAGCCCATAAAAGTTTCTGCTGGAGCAAGTTCACTTACCTTCCTCATCCTGGAAAATCACTTCAAAGTTTTTGCTCCAATCGGAAATGGAAAAATTCCGTGTTGCTTTCAGAGACTGAGAGAATGAAAGGAAAAGCATTAGCAGCGGCGGCCACTGCCCAGGGCTCAGCATCCATGCATGGAGGACTTAAATAAAGCAGAATGGGAGGGGCCCAGTCTAGTAATCTGAATACAGGGTGGGGAGCCAGGAACTAATCTTGGGCAGGTCACTTTCCCTTCAGCCTCAACCATAGGTGTGTTCTCCATTACAGAATTTAAGAGAAAAGTTCCCCACATCTGACAGCTCCTGGTCTCAAGACCAAGACAAAGTTTGCTCAATAGCAACAGCCTAAGCACTGCCCATTCACAGCACTTCCCCCAAAACTGCCCCCTCCCCTACCCAGAGGCAGCAACTCAACAGAGTTTATTAAAGTGTCTGTAGCTAGGAGCAACATTTGTAAAGAAGTCTCAGTTCTCTCTGGCCCATCTGTCCAGTTTAGAAAATAGCCCCTCAGAGAGCATGTAGAAGAAAGAAGCCCAAGGAAAAGTCGCTGGTTTACATTTACCTGTTACAGAATGATTTACTTTAACAAAATCTTTCTAGTGACTGGAAATATGTAGGCCCATATTCCTGATCCCAATTAAAGCAAAACCTGTACCCTAGAGAGCCCTGAATGCAACCGTGTGAGCACAGACTTAGTTGATCATTAAATAAATTGGAGCATCATGCTAGCCCCTGATTAGTGCTTATCTCTCTGGTTGCATTTGCCATGTGTGTTGTCCTCATACATCAAATGTTTACATTTCTCACCCCCACATTGAATTTCTTTGATCTTATCTGCCTGCAATGCTACAGCTAATGGCTCTGCAGCAATTTCCAAGATAACAGTATACAGAGGGAGTCTCTGAAAATGCTTGTAGGATTTAAAAATGGTTTGGATAATGAACCAATACCCGAAGCCTCAGTGCATATGATGCACAGCCTGTCCTATCTGCAGAAAATATTCCCAAATCTAAATTTACCAACCATATCAAATTCCTCTGACGAAGTGGGTATTCACCCATGAAAGCTTATGCTCCAATATGTCTGTTAGTCTATAAGGTGCCACAGGACTCTTTGTCGCTTTCAACCATACCAAAGAGACTCTCAACTAGTCCTCCCTCTCCCACACCTGGTCTTTTCCATTTCTGTCACAATTCTGTCCCAAAACACACATGGCATAACATGTCATGGCAACTGATTGCATCTAATTTAGAAGGTCATTTAAGGACTACAACAGGTCAATCTGAGTCAAGTCTCACTGCTAATGCTCTGCAGAACACTTTGCAAACAGAGTGAGTCAGTGCTCTGGAGCTGTTATTGCCACAGTTCCACATTCTTCGGCTTGGTCTACCCTAACTGACATGACAGTAATTCTCAGAATATCTAGGGTGGGTTCCCATTTTTCAAGGAATAGTAAGCATCTGATATAGGACAACTGTCAGGATTTTCTTATATTTTTCTAAAGAACTGTGCAAGGGAATAACAGTGCCAGGCCAGGGCCTCCTCCCGGCTCAGAGCATCACTGGCTCTTACAGTTTAAGGGGGAGGTACACAGCTTTCCACAAGCAGGAACAGTTACCAAACCCGAACAAAGCACACTGGACGAAGGCAGTGCTTGTCACAATACAGCTTGTCTTGACAGTATTCAGGGCTCTTTCTACCACACACAAATCAACTGCCCCTTTAGCCTAGACATTGCTACTGCCATACCAGGAGAGATCAACTGCCCCTAAGTCCTAGCAACTATCAGTGACTGATGCCAGAGGCTTAAGAAGAAGGTGCAAGGCTTTCAACATATATCTAATTATGTAATACTATCAAATGAGAAAAAAAATTTTGCTTCCCTTCCCAAAGCTGGTGATCAGTTTATGCCCTGGAGCTAGAAGCTCAAATGTTGTGATTGTTCCCCCAGTTGGTGTCAACTTGGATTTCACTAGATAGTAACTGGCGCAGGGATGGGTCCTGGGCACAAGTGGGAACAGCCTATTGTCCACCCAGGTGCGAACTGTCACGAGCTCACTCACAGATTCCAGCAGGCCGTGGCGGCTGACCTTCAGTGTAACCTTCGAGTGAGGTCTCTTCATATGCACTTGACGCAACTCCCGCTGGAAGAAGTTCACTTTGTCCTGAAAGGTCTCTGAGCCTCCTGAAACAGTGATCTTATGATTGCATCTGAGCTGCCAACACCTCATGTGTCAGGATGGGGTCCCCATCCCTATTTGCATAGGACTGCTCTATAGTCAGAGTGATCTGCCATGGAAGGCAGGGACAGCAGAACTCCCAGGGAACAGTATGTGGTTTAGTCTCAGACATTCAGCCACTCATAGAAATGCCTTCAGAGGAATGACAGAAAAGCCTGCTGAGCATGAGAAGCCAGGGACAATGAAATCCATTCACTGGAAGTGTTATCGGAAGCAGAAGGGGAGACAGAGGACTACTCTACAATGCCTAGAAGAGTTATATAACTAAGTAGAGTGGACTAAATGACCTCAAGTGCTAACTCCCTGCCTGCCACCCCGTGATGCATGCAACCTGGGGATGCAGCAACCTGAATCCCCCAATCATAGTATCTATCCCACCAGCCTCTTTTACCTATGTTTTTATGCAGAGAACGAATGAAAGTGGCTGCCAAGATGTTCCTCTCCTTGCAGCTGAGCTCCACAGGGGGCTGGATCCCATCATCTACCACCAGTGTCAGCAGCTTGTGCACAGGATCAGGCCCATGGTAAGAAAACTAGCAGCAAAGAGACGCAGGACGGGGTCAAACCACTGTGCAGCAGAGGGCACAGCGTATGTGGTACACATACTAAGAGCACTTTCTGCACACACATCTTCCCATCTGCACACCCACACAGAACCAATTAACAGGCACACTGCCTCTAGCGTCTGGATTCCAGCTGGAATGTTGCTTTTAAAAGCCCACTTCAAACAGTATGGGCTTCAGGGGGACCAAAACTAGATGCCTTCTTCCTCCTCCAATAAAGCAATTAGGAGAAGTGTGGTAGAGGATTGAGAATGATATCTAGGATCCTGATGTTAGGGTGAGGAGAAGAGACATGGCTGGCCCTGTTTGCACACATTTCCAGTACTCTGGTAGGAAAGATGTTTTGAGAGTTCCTGGATTTCATGTATCTAGCTGCTGTTCAGTGGAAATAACCCCACTAACCCAACAGCAGATCTAACAGGCAGATCATTATTCAGCAACAAGGGGTGATAGGGTGGGAACGGCAACAATAACTGGATGGAGACACACCCACCTTAGTGCCAGGACACACTCTGAAGGTGAAGAGGCGCCAAGGAATGATCTTCAAGTAGAATTCCTTCACTGAGAATTGCTGGGGAGCCATAGGGGAGAGAAATCATTAGCAGCCACATTTCTACTAAAGCTCTTTTCTGAAGTATTCTAGACTCAAGACACAGGATTAACAAACCCACAGGGAAAGTCTCCTTCCGAAACCTCTCCTGTGACAATACGCATGCCCTTCAAAACTCCGCTATGCAGTGACATGGGAGAGAAGAATGATTGTAAGCAACTTGGCAAAAGGACTTAATTGTTACACTTGCCTGAAGTGCCCAGGACACACGGATGTGACATAAATATAGCAGTAAACCAGGGCATGCATTAACAGGCCAATGGCACACACCTTAGCTTTTAAAAAGATAGTTGGTGTACGGGAATTTAGGGTAGAAGCCAGGATTCAAATAGCAAGGGATGCTACAGGACAGTACTGCAATGCATTGACAGAGCTGGGAAGTCTTGAGGAAAGTTATCCTGGACTGGCCAAATTATTGCAGTTACTCCTTCAATTTCACGAACATCAAGTTCAAACAAATAAAAATAATCTTGCAATTGTTTAATCTGGGGCTGACCAGGCCAGTTTGCTCTCTTCACTATGCAGAGCATTTCTGGCAGAAGCCCTCAGCTGTGGAACTCCCTCTCACTGGAGAGCAGGCTAAGCCCCAATTTTAGCTCCTTTAGGGCACAATACAAGACTCCCTTCTGCACAGGCCTCCTTCAGCAAGGATGGCTGGGGAATGGTCAGCAGCAATTTTCCTGGAGTTGAGCAAGTCAGAACAGCCCTATGTAAGGAACTGCTGGGCTGGACAGCACGGGTCTGTGGGACAGGAATGATGTTCTACATTTATGTATATGGTGCCCAAACACTACCGTTATGGGTGCATAAGAAATGCATAGATTAGACAGGTGCCCAAGGGGTCTCTCTTCCAACCCAAGCAGTGGCTACAACAGAAGACATTCAGAATGATCTTCAATATCAGGAAATTTAACAGTGAAGCTTGATGAAAGTCCAAAATTATCTCCCTGAATCAGAGTAAGAAGACTACTGGGTCATTCCCCCTCCCCCTCAGACATCATTCCCAGTTCTACATTTTCTAATACTGCATCCAATCTAGGTTTAAATATACCAAGCAATGTAGTGTCCCCTCTTCTGTTTGGTGACTGTTTCACAGCCTCATCTCTCTCTCGCTCTCTCTCGCTCTCTGTCAGGAAGATTTTTCCTAGGTTAGGGTTTTACATGGGTACCTATTACTGTATTACTTGAACCTCTCTTAAGTTAATGGATTTGCAAAGTGAGGTCTCTAATGGAATTTTCTGCTCTTCTGGCTTCCCTAGGCACTTTCCTTAGGAAAGGGGTTTTGGTGGGGAGTGGAGGCTCAATGGTTGCTGTAAATATTGATCTGGTTACAATGGCAAAATCTACATTGTCCCTTTCTTAATTTCCTGCCATTTCTCCTAGTTATACCCCAAGGTATCACACTAAATAACCATTCCCTGTTCTAGGTTTTTATATTTTAATCCCTTCACTTTAGTTGTTATTAAACAGATTGTACTTTTCTAATCTTTTTTCTAAGTCAGTCTTCCTAGCCCCCTGATCAGTTTTATTGTTTTTAATCTGATTTTCCTCCTCCTGATCATGATCTATAAGTACTCAACACTGAAGACACTTGATCTCACCAGACCCATATGGGAGCTAATTCAAAGCCCACTGACGTCAAAGAAAAGACTCCCATTGACTTCAATGGGTTTTGGATCAGAGAGAGAGAGACTGTTACATGCCCCTGCTCTGCGATATGATGCTTCTACATATGCAATGCTAAAACTGCAGCAGTCTTTTTAACTGACACTGAATTGTAAACTCTAAATTTTCTGCCCACTCCCTCTCTTAGTCTCCCTCAGCTGTTCCTGCTTTCCAGGTTTCTCGCTCCCATTGATTAGCTAGGTTGGGGATCATTTTCCCCAGATGTTGCAGCTGCATTTTCCAAAGCTGAACCTTATTATATTTCCCCACCATGTTCCTAACCTTTCTAGGTCCCTTTGTATCTCTCTGCCCTCACTAGACTAGCGTTTGCAGCTCCTCCCAATTTGGTATCAGCTATGAATGTCATTAACATGTAGCTTATACTCCTGTTTCCCATCTTTAATGAAAAGATTGCCTGCCTTGGCAAGCACACCTAACAGGTCTCCATCTGTTCTGTGGCAGACATCTTCACTCTTATCAGGCTCCCACTACATTTGTCCCCTGGCTTTAAATTTAACATCTTGGAATCCTTTAGGGGAGGGAGGAAAAAACCAGAGGAAAGGAAACTGAAATAAGTTTAAACAAACACTTAGTTTAGACAAACTTTACCAGCCAAGTCTGACGTGTCTAGAAGCAGAGCCCAAAGTGATTGGCAAGGCAATCTCTGAAATGCCAGAACATTTGAATCAAAACTAAAGAGCAGCAACCATGTGGGCTTTACCTTGGGTGACACGTAGCAATACACTTTTTTAGGTTTCTTCACTTTCTCAGGAGTCTGGCTGTCAGATGGAGAGTCTTCATCCTCATCCTCAGTTGCAGTAGAAGGACGGCGCTGGGAGGAGGTCAGATGCGTGGGCGGGAGGTTCCACTGTGTGTTGGCATAGCTAGTAGAGTTGTAAAGATAGGCCTCAAAGTAGATACTGACCCCTGATGTGGACACATTGCGCTCTACAATGTTCATTTCATTTTCTAAAGGACACAGATGGAACACATGTAAAGCTTGATACAGCCAAGAAACAAAGTTCAGCATCTCACATGAAGCTCAGAGTCCACAGAACAGCACTAAGCAAAAAGTCTAACCCGCTAAGAGGGAACCTGGTAAAGTGAGTCAATAATGAAAGAGGCTCAAGAATGGGATATGAAGCTTTTCATCTCCAGGGCATCAGTATGTTGGGCCTGTCCATAGGCCTGGGAGACAGGCTGGCTTGGAGGAGGGGAGAAAGAGAGAGAGAGAAGGAATACAGAACCTTTCACTTCTAGGGCACCAGTTCTAACCTGACTCCTGCCTGTAGTGACCAAAAGCCATAAGCATATGACAGTGATTCAGTAGCTTGTGTGAAATAAATTGGTAGCTTCACTCCTTGTGGGACAGAGAACCACATCACAAAACAATTAGGAATACCACCTATCTTTTATACAGTACTCTTCATCTGTAGATCTCAAAGCACCCCCAAAATTGGCCCCTACTGTTAACCTGTGAGATGCAAAGGAATGAGTAGGCCACGGTCAGCTGCTCAATCTCTAAAAAATTCCCCTCTGAGGCAGGGAAGGAGGCAGCTCCTGGTTTATACCTGTTGTGGGGATAGGGAATGTCTGCCTCTAGTATTTTCTCCATCTAGCTTTCTTTGCCAGCACCAAATTCACCTATTTTAAATTAATGGACATTACCAGTGCAACTGAGTATGGCTGGCATGGAAGGAAGCCACATTTAAATAAAAAAACAGCTCTACTTGACTAGAACATATGGCATCCAGTAGGAGGTGCAATTGGTCTGGGATCACCTAGCATCTTTTAACTCACCACTTAGGACAATAATGTCAAAATCGCCATTGCTAATAGGCTGGGTTTGGTAGGAGATGCAAGCATGGAAACAGCCTCTACGGTGCAGGGTGAGTCGCAGGAACACTTGGCAAGTCTGCCGATTGGACACCACTGACTTCTCAAACAAAACACCAGAGATCTCTTCCTCTTGGGGACCCAGCTAGACAGAGAGAGAGAACATCAGTGGAGAGGACAACACTCTCTAGCTCAGTACGAGACTGGGAGAGAGGGATGGAGTCCAACTCACCTCATGGATGGAAAGGCTGTAGTTGTGCTCATCTATCAGGGATACAGAATTGCTGGTGGGATTATCATACTCATCTCTGGGGACAATCTGCAAGGTGTGCTGCTGCCTGCACGTCAGCACCAGAGTGGAGAAGTGACAGACAATTTTGGTCTTGGAGGGAACCACCATCCCTGAAACAAAGAGAGAGAATTTAGAATCAGAGACAGCCCTGAGTACAGCAGCAGAGAGCTAACAAGATAGGAGCACAATGCCCTGTAAAGAATGGATGAATTCTTAATATATTCCCCACCTCTGCAGCTAGAGAACCAAGCCACTAAGCACTGAAATGCATGGAATGGGGAGGAAAGAGCTTGCCAGGGGATAGAGGCCCAATACGCTGAACAGGGTTAACTCTCAAATCTGTTAGTCTTTAAGGTGCCACCGGACTCCTTGTTGTTTTTATTTAAAAGAGTGTCCTCCACTCCAATCATGCTAGCACTTTAGCCCTCAACTCTGGAACTCATTCCCACAGCCGGTCCAATAAAGTACAAATCAGTTGATCTGTAAGACTCAGCTAGTAATGCAAGCTTTAGCCAGAAGGGTATTGAGTAAGTTTTGGGCATCCTCTTTTTTTGGAGGCAATAAAGGGGGCAACTTAACTGGTATCGTGTCTATTTGTAAAATTATTTAACGGATGTATTTTTTATTGTACGTGCACAGAGGGTACAAAATATGCTGATTGGAATCAAACAGAAAAAAAATTATAAGGAAAAAGGAAGCTTTTTCAAGTAATGTATAATTAATATGTGGAATTCATTGCTGCAGGAAATCAATGAAGCAAAGTTAAGATCTAAGAGGATTAGAGTCAAATCAAAATAGCACTTGTAGTGACATTACCTAAGATATAAATTATAATTCTCAATCTTTGTGCATAAAGGCATTCTCTGACCATTTAGCTAGGCCAGGATGAAGTTACCCACAAGGGATGGTATGGTGCGAATGGCTATGTAGGCTGAGAGGCACTAGCAGCCTACTCCAGCTTCTATTTTCCTATGTTTGCTGCTCATAAGCTTGCAAGAGTCTCTACTACTTGGGGTGGCATGTGTGAAGAACAGAATGCAGAGGGGGTAAACCCTCCCCACATATCTATCTCAGCTACCAACATGTATACCTTGGTGTCTCGGACACCTCTATATCCACTCAGGCTCACTACCGATTCACCTAGACCTTACCTGGCTGAAACACTTTGTAGTAGGGGCTGTAGGCCACATTCAAGCCGCCGAGCTTTATGGTAATCTCATATCGCCCAGCCCTGCGCACAGTGAAGGCCACTTTCACCACATTGGAATTGGGCTCCTGAAGGACTTCCTGGGTCACAGGAATATCCATTGCTAGCTCCACATGGCAGATTTGAACTCGCAGCCCCACAGGCCGATGAGCGGGGAAGGGCTGCCCATTCTTATAGAATAACTGCATGGGGAATGGAGAAGCCCAGGTCAGCAGAGATATGGGGTGCAGGGACAGAGAGAAACCAGCCACCTTGCAACAGAGGGGCAGGATGGAGCCATGCCTCAGCAAGGGAGTGAGGGGACAGCAAATGTAGGACACGGCCCCACAGCCCCATGGTATGGGCACCGTTCTCCTAGAGAGAGAGGGGACAGTGAGTACCTCTGAGCTCTGGACCCCACCCCCCCTTCCCTTGTTCCTTATTGTACTGGGGTTCAAAAAGGTGACTTGAGAAGAACAAGTTTCTGGGCAATTGATCCCTGAATTGTTAGTGTGCATCTAGAGCAGGATCAACAGAATCCAAGCCCACAAGTAGAGCAAGGAAAGCCACATCCTTACAGGAAGGCCACTAGGTCTTGTCCACATGTCCCCAGAGAGAACTATGTAGTGCCCCCCACCAATTCACCATAAAGGAAGGTGCATAGGAGACACTCACCCCAGCAGTTGACCTAGTCTGTGCCAATGACACGCAACCGCATGAAAGGAGTTTGTTAGACACAAACACTGTATTCAGCTCAACCATGAAAATGGCCTAATAGACAAACAGGAGAGGACCTCACCCTGTCCCACACCCTCCAAACAGTGAAGAAATTTCGCCTTCTTCTCCTAGAGATATAACTCTGCTCCTAACCCCCAATCTGTGTGGAGACAGAAACATTCCCTTACATGCACTCGGAAGGCCATGCTGTGGCCCACCTCATAGGGGTCCTTCCAATCCCAGGAGACTTTGCAGGAGCGCGGGTCCAAATAGTTGCCTCGCACGTAGTCATAAATAGTTCGCTCCCCTCGGCGCTCCCGGTCCTCATGCTGGAGGAAGCTGACTACACGTGCGGCAAGCTCAAAGAGGAACTTAATGGTGAAGAAGAAGGCTACAACAGATACTGTGATCCCACCTGCAGCAGGGAAAGAATACAGGATGGTTATGGCAGCATGGCCCAGCAAGGCACTGAGATCCCACCTGCACTGAGATTGGATGTCTTTCTACAGGATATGCTCTAATTCAACCAGAAGTTATGGGCTGGATGCAGAAATTACTGTGGGAATTTCAGTGGCCTGTGTTATTCAGAAGGTCACACTAGATTACCATAAAGGTTGCTAGGTTTTAGACTCTATGTATGACTATGAATTGAGTGGAGATGGTTGTAGCTGTCCAGAGTCTGAAGTATGGCACAGGAGAATCTAGATACATTTGCAAGGGGTTTTCTATAAATGCCTACATAAAACTACTGAGATTCCATCAAAGGAAACAATGGGACAACTACCACTTGTAGTATTTAAAACTGGACAAGCACGCATCATGGAGGAAACAAACCCACACTAGTCCATAAAGGTAAAGGGGAGGGATGAGCCAGGAATGAGGTCAATGGGATGAGTCTGCTTGGGGTTGAAGAGGAGGGCAATGTGGCAAGAAAAATTCCTGTTTGTTAGATAGACCCTAAACCAATGTGAAAGCATTCAAGACAGTAGAAGACTTAGGGAAACCCTCAGGTTCCTACAGCAAGATACACAGACATTAGGGCTGCCTCTCCACTTACCAATAATGTAAAACATCGGGTCCCTTCGGTGAGACACACAGCTGAGGATCACAGCTGCATCTAGAAGACAAAGCACACCACGTCTAGTTCAGTGACTCCTTCTCAAATCCACACAGCTTACAGCTCCCATCAACAAATACCCAGTGCCCCATAATTCTGAGGGGCCAGCAGGACTCCCCATCTCTTCCTCCCCCCACACACATTATATGCTTCTGTGGGAACTGAGAAAAATCAGTCTTCTTAAAGAGATCGCTAATGCATGATACCAAAAAGGCTATGGAACATCCAATCAACTCAGTTTACTGTAAAGAACGATTACATCACAGATTCCTGTTCTGAACCTGATATATCTGAAATAAAGAAAATGCAGTATGAGCTTCAGAGACTGTGTTGGGAGTGGCAAGTGGGCTTCGGGGACTGGGCAATAGGGACACTCACCTTGGGGTCACCAATTCCAACACTAATGACTGACAGTAGTTCCTATCTGTCTGATGGCTCTGTGAAGTGAGTTTGCATGGATCTGAGTTCCATTCCCAGAGGTTATGTGGGCACAACACAAAACCACCACCATAGCTGGTAGCAACTAGCCCTCAGGTTGGCAGCCTCAGCAGAAAAACTATGGCATAAATGGGTCATGGAGCATAAACCTCTTTCCCTCTGCCACCCCCCCACCCCCAAACGAGCCCTCTAGCATAGGGTTGAAATACATTTGGCCCTTCTGAGGCTGAACACAGGGGGACAATGGGATAGGGAAGTGCACCTATATCTTCCTTCTCAAGTCATCAAAGTGGAAACACCATGCACTCTCAATTATTGCAAGGAGATTGCCGGTGGCTCGGGGACCCTGAGGCTGACACATCATGCAACAGAGCAGGAACCACTGTGCTCCAGAAGCTAGTACTTAGCCTAACAGCTGGGGGTGAAAATAACAGTTTCACACACACTAATGCATATAATGTAGCTTGCCAGCCTTTAGATGAGGAATTACAATGTGCATACAGCTAGTCTATGCATGAGGTGAAGTTACTTATCAGTTTCACAACAGCACCAGCAAAAGTCACCAACATGCAGAAAGCTTAGGCCAGACATTTCCCTATCTGATGGTTATCACCTTCCAGCCCTGTGAATCCCCCCAACTCTCCAGCCAATGGCAGTCACATACCTTTACAAAAGTGCCCATGTTCTAAAAGCCAACAGGGGGGCACTCATTCCTCCACATCCTTCCTCTTGGCGCCAGAGGTGGGGCAAGGGTCAGCAGGAAGGGACCAAGCAGCAGAGCATTGTGGAAAAAGAGGATCCTGGAACTCACATCTTAGATTCACAACTGGAGGAAAGGGACTCAAGTACAGCAACTTATCCCCCAACTCTGGGAAGAGGATATCTGCACTCTGCAGCCGCCAGTTGCTTGCTAGCCTCCCTGCCTGGGAAGGGACAAGAAGAAGAAAAATCAGTTACACCTATCCATAGATGAAAAGAGCATCCTAGAAGGGGATTTAAAAAAAACCTGTCTCCATGTCATTGCCACAAGCATAGCTGCTGTAAACCACCACCACCACATGAGTGAAGTGCTAGGATTCTCCATGTCCCAGTACTCTGAATGTACCCTGGTCTCATATCACTTTGCAGCCTAGATATGCAGGGCCATTCAGTCAACACCAACGCCCCTGAAACCCTGCAGGTCCAAGATGGAACAAAACTTTGCCAGCCCAGATAGATTTCAACAGGCTGAGGGGTTCAGCAGGGCAGCCAGGTAAATTTTATGGACTGAACACCACTTGAGCCTCTCAGAGAAAGTGGAGTGGGGATAAAGCTAATAAAAGCATTATGTCCAGCAAAATATGACTGCACGAATCCCAGGTGAAGGCTATTCAGCTGCAGGGACATTTTTAGACAATAGCAATATGTCTTACAAGGAATCTGAGCCCCAAAACAGATGGGGAAAATGTCTCTGCTGCTGCTGCCACATTACAGGTGTCCCAGATCTGAACAGCAGATGGCCTCACAAGACAATTCATTTTAAGCACTGTCCACCCTGCTAAAACTCTTTGAGTTGCAAAGCAGCAAATATCTCAGTCTGGAGACAAACCCCATAACAGATAGGATCTGTGTAACCCATAGAGCAGTGGTCCCCAAACTTTTCAGCTTCGCTCCCCTCCTTACCTCACCTACACCTCCGCCCTAGAACTGGGGTTGGGAGTGGGGCTGTGGCTCCTGGTGAGGGGAGGGGATGCAGACTGGGGTAATAAAGGGGTTGGGGGTGGGTCAGGGCCCAGGGCCTCAGCCAGGGACAGGGCTGCATCTTGGGGGGGAGAGGGGGAAGGGGCTGAAGCTGGGGGCAGGGCCGGGGGTGGGGCTGGGAGCCAGGTCCGCAGCTGGGGGCGGGGCCAGAGCAGAGCTGTGAGCGGAGCAGGGCTGAGTGGCACTCCCTCCCCGCCCCCTCAACACCCTCTGGGTGATGTGCCCCACAGTTTGGGGATTTCTGACACAGAGAATGGGAAATGTCCCAGGGGGCCATGCACCTCCCTAGCTCAGACCTGTTCTTTCAAAATGCAGAGTGCAAAAAGGAGACCAGAATAAATTAGGAATGACAGCACACTACAGCAGTTCTCCCAAAATAGATCACATCAGCGAGCTGTCTGATAGTGGTGTTCTCCTTACCTTCCATGCTAAGATACCTGCTCCTCTTCACACCCCACTTACCCACCCTCCACTTCAAGGTGCCTACCACCTTTAACCCATCCCTTCCAAACCATCTATTTCAGGGTGCCTGCTGCCTCTCCATGACCTCTTACCCACAACTCCACAGTACAGAGCCTGCTGCCTTCAGGGCACAAAGCTCTTCACCTACATATGCAAACAGATGGGCAAATCTGTACAGAGTTCTTTACATGTGCTGGAGAAAACCCCAGTCTCTTGCTGTGTCATCTCAGGGAAAATCCCACCCACTCAGCTATTTTATCCTTCCCTCTCTGGCTGACAGAACAGAGTTGTAGTCCTTAAGGCCAAGAGTTGTCAATTTCTTCCCTACACAGCTTCAGGCCTTTGAATTCTCTATTCTTAATACAGCAAGGCAGGAGCTGTTAATCTAGCTAATGCCTTGTGATATGGGCTGGGCAACTGACTCATGGCTCTGACCCCAAACCTTTCACATACGTACTAGTGACATCACTCCAAACCTGGACTCCTTGATGCTCATTCATTTGGCCTCCATGCCTGGCTTCAAACTCTGCTCCAATTGTGCTAGTTTGTTACAAGGTTTTGCCCACCCACCAGCATAAATGGTTTTGAAACTGTAACAAAGGGAAAAAGAACAGGAGTACTTGTGGCACCTTAGAGACTAACAAATTTATTAGAGCATAAGCTTTCGTGGGCTACTGCCCACTTCTTCGGATGCATATAGAGTGGAACATATATTGAGGAGATATATATATAAATAAAATCTTCCTACTGTATTTTCCACTGCATGCATCCGATGAAGTGGGCTTTAGCTCACGAAAGCTTATGCCCAAATAAATGTGTTAGTCTCTAAGGTGCCACAAGGACTCCTTGTTGTTTTTGCTGATACAGACTAACACGGCTACCACTCTGAAACCAGTACAAAACTGGCATTCTGGCCCATATGCACAAGCTATCCCAGTTTCAGCCCATAACTCCTTCCCTTCCCCAAGTCATGCTGAAAGTTACTCTCTGTTCTAAGTTTGGTGCCTGAAACCTCCAGAATGAGCAAGGAGCTTGATGCCAATATGAAAATGGGCCATTTGGTCTTGGTTACAGAATTTCATAATTAATTCCCTTTGTCTGACAAGCTGTCTCCCTTAATCAGCCCAGCAAGTTCCTTATTTCATTACCGCTACATGAAATGGTAGGCAAGGCGCCAGGTCAGGTGGCCAGCAGAGACAAAAGGAGCTGCCACATTCACAGCCAGCTTCCCTCTAGCATGTACATTAGAACCAACCCCAAAGATACTTACTCAGCCAGGGTACTGTGGGGTAAGCTTCTTGCCACGGTTAGCTAATACCCAGATATGTAATTTATTCACAAGTGGAACAAGTTATTTTAGATGAACTTCGAGCAGTGCCAAAAGCTACCAGCTAACAAGGTGGGGAACTAACTTTTTTGTGAAATATACCAGTACAGAGTCAACCTCATTACTGGGCAGAGAAAATACCCAGCTGTCCTACAGGCCTTACGTGCTTGATCCAAGGACACAGCAAGTGATGGCCTCCTGCCACTTGCAGGAAGAATTTGAATTTGGAAGACTCAATCCAGATTTGCCTCCCAAACTACCTGCAGAGCCAGGATAGAGTGCATGGCACCACAGAGAGAACTGCGGTGGAGACAGCAGAGTATGCAGCAAAGCTCTGAAAGCTGTGCACAAGTGTAATTGCGGCTATAAGGGAAATACTAGCCAGCACTGGTACATTAATGTAACTGAAGTTGCAGAGCCATTAGAGGGCACACGTTATATAAAACTAGAGTGACCAGATAGAAAGTGTGAAAAATCGGGATGGGGGTGGGGGGGTAATAGATGCCTATATAAGAAAAAGCCCCAAATATCGGGACTGTCCCTATAAAATCGGGGCATCTGGTCACCCTATATAAAACAGACTTGGTGAGGCCCTAGAACACATCAGCTTTTCCTCCTTTTGATATTTTGTTGCTACACTGATAGATATTTATATTGGTTTCCTCCTCCCCCCCAAATTCCAACAGCTTTCAGGAAAAATGGATTACAAATAATTTCTGCATGAGAGTATTGCCACAAATTATAAAAACCAAGCTGAGAGAACACCTCAGCAACTTTGTAAACCGAACACCTTACGTGGCATATCTAGCCACGTAGACAAATACCCACTGACAATGATCAGTACTTCTCAGATCATGCACAAGAAAATGATTCTCCTTAGAGTGAGAATATCCAGTATTTTCTCACGTAAATCAAATGCGTGCAAGGGTATCAGTGCAATTGCACATATGCACTTAATTTTAAAATATGATGCTGAAAGTCAGAAGAGTCAGCTCAAGGGCAATGGGCAGGTTCCAATATCAGGCAGCAAGGACAGAAAGCCACATTGATGGTCAAGATCAACACAAACAGATCTGTCACTCTCTCTCCAGGATTGGACCATGCCCTCGGAAAGTTTAAACAAAGTCCAGGTGAAATGCTGGCTTTGCAAAAAAAGAAAAAACACACAAGAGATCCCAGATCAATACCAAAAATCTAAGATTCCCAATTTTTTCTATTCCCAAGTAGATCTTAAATCAATGTCAGTACACATTTGCTCCTCACCTCCTCCACAGATACAGCAGGTCAGCCTTCTTCATTCACTGCATAACACAAAATTCACTTTCCAAATAAAAATAAGCCTCAGCCACTGCTCATAGGGAACAGCCACTCAACCACTCCTGCTCACCCCTCCAGCTCTTCCCAAAGCAGGGTCACTCAGACCATCTAAACAGCACAAACAAAGCACTAGAGAATGCATCTCTTCATCCAACAATTAATTTTGGTAAAATTGCTCATATGTTGACCTCTCTCAACTACCTCTTCCCCCGTTTCCTTACCAAGCCCAATATCCTTCCAGTCTTTGATTCTCTTCCACACCACTAGCCCTCAATTACACTTCTGCTGAGGAAAGTACTTTGGGGAGGAAGTGGCTCAGCTGTAATTCTGCCTGTGCTGATGCTTGTCTTCATCATGCTTCACAATCAAATCAGGTAGAATTAGGTTGCATCTGAAAGGCAGCATTAGCTCCGCCTCCAAGCTCACAGCAATTCCAGGATGTGCATGAAGAAGAGACACCACAGCCAGGCTTAACTCCCTGTTCCTTTCACAAGGCATCAGGGACATAGGCCACAAACTGGCTCATGGCACTAAGAGGTTTCGGAAAAGACCTATGGCCAGAAAAGGGAATGTGCCAACCCACTAGTCATCACTCTCTGCAGGCAGCCCCAGTGAAGTTCCATGCATTTGTCAGGCAATGGCCACGATCAGGAAGTATGGTATTCTCTTATATGAGGGACTGGACCAGCCAGAGTCAGGATCCTGCAGAACCAACACTAAACGAGTTCTTCAGACCCTAGAGCTTCACCTACAAGAGACAGCCAAGCAAAAGAACTCCATATGAGAGGGGGGATATATAACCACTCTCCATTTTGCAATGAGGTGGGAGGAAAGAGAAAGGGAGAAGGGAAATGGGAGTGTGCTTCCCTTTCAAAACCGCTAGCAAATTTTGATAGAGATTGCAAGCTATAGAATACCAACCCACCCACACACCCACCCACCCACACACATACACTTAGAGTCTTGTTAAAAGTATTTGATAACATAATCCAAAACATTTTACTATAGAGAAGTGAAATACGGGGCCCATCTGTATCTGCAGCTTTCATTGAAGAGGACAAAACCACAACAGAAACCTTACAAGTTCTGCAAATAAATATTATGCGTCCACAGGAACAGACAGCTGCAGGACAGAACTAGAGATACCTTTTGTTAATCAACACACAATAAAGACAAGTTCTGGGTACACCTCAACCAAGGCCACAAAATTTTTGCCCACCACAAAGCACTAGAGAAGAAAAAACAGAAACCTGACAATGACTGCAGGTACAGCAGCACAGCCAAATCTCAACAAAAGGTCTAACCTCCAGAACAATGAAATAATCAATTTCACCTAAGCCCAAATAATAATGTAAATCACTTAAAAAAAACTTTACAGCATAGCAATCACTAAGGACAGATACACCGAACCTTCTCACCAACAAATACTTCACCACAATGAGGTGGGCAAAATGCATACAGACTTCTTCAAATGTAAAATCAGAGACCACAGAAGGGAAACCAGAAGCGAGAGGTAATAAGTAAGGCTAAGCTTTTGTCATGGTTATTTTTAGTAAAAGTCACAGACAGGTCATGGGCAATAAACAAAAATTCATGGAAGCCGTGACCTGACTATGACTTTTGCTGCTGCAGTTCCATGCCGTCCCCTGCCACCATGGTGGCTGGAAGCTGCAGGGTGCCCATATTTCCCAAAGAGAAAACAGGGCACCCCCAGCCGCTCAGCCACGGTGTCCTGCGCGAGGCTGTTGCCTGTTGCTGGAACCCTGAGAGGGCCCCACTGGCTGCCAGCTCCAGTCCCACAGGCCCTGGGGCTGAAACAGCGAATGTCACTGAGGTCTCTAGATGATTCCCTGACTTCAATGACATAAACATAGCCTTAGTAATAAGGAACCAAAGAAACACAAAGGAACAACCAAGTTTCCCATGTAATACAGAATAGATCCAAATTATTTCCTGCTCCACTGTAGACACACTTCCTCGAATGATCAGAAATGACTTCTAATCCAAAGACGGAGGAGAGTATCTGTGCATAATGCTAGACACCTGACCCAATAACCCCACCTGCGGGATAGCAGACCCGCAAACCCGCTAGGGAGTCAGGAACAAACACTAAAAGGAAATAGGCAGGGGATCAAGTCCCAGTCACGCTGGGAAACCCCATCCTGGGCAGAGGCTTCACGTATTGGGGAATCAGACTGTAAATATGCTGGGTAGATACTTGCTGTATCCCCATCCCTCAGCGGGTGCAGGGCTCCATGTCCTCGCACTTCAGCACCCGCTGTCAAGCCCACCATGCCGCTCTGGCCGGACTCCCCTGCTGCCCCGTACCGGGGCTCCCCGGGAGCGAGGCCCACTGGCCGTGGCTCCCTTCCCTGTCCGCTGCCACGGCTCTGTAACTGGGCTCCCGGGCACTGCCTCTCCAGGCGCGCGCAGAATCCCCCCGCCCCCCCGAGGCTCGCTGCGTCTCGCAGGCCCCAGGCCCGCCTAAGCCGCCCTGACTCGAGGCCCGGGGCCGGTCTCCCCCCGCACAGGCGGGTCGGGGAGGTTCCCAAGGACGAGCCCCCACCCCGCAGGGGCTCCCCGGACGCGGGCTCAGCCCC
This sequence comes from Chrysemys picta bellii, assembly GCF_011386835.1. Classification (NCBI taxonomy): domain Eukaryota; kingdom Metazoa; phylum Chordata; order Testudines; family Emydidae; genus Chrysemys; species Chrysemys picta. Next base: position 113,056,805 of record NC_088794.1, read on the forward strand.
TGGCTCACAGGCCTGAAGAGAGACAGTTACCGGAGCCTATAGGCAGCGATTCCGGGTCTAGGGCCTGGGCGTGCGCGAGGCCAGCGCGGGCTCCCGCTGCCCCCGCCTCCGAGCCGGTGGCCGGAAGTGATAGTTCCTCACGGGCAGGTCAGCGGTGACGAGCGAGGCGAGCGCCGGAAGTGGGGGCCTGAGTCGGAGCCGGGCGAGGAGCAGGATGGTGAGTAGCGATCAGCGGCGGCGCTCTGCTCCCGAGCACGCGGATGGGAGTTGTGGGGCTTGGCTGCCTCCGCGTGGGAGTGGCCCGCGCCTGATTTTCCGAGTCACAGGGTTTCTGTACGTGAGCGGCGGGGTAGGGGAATGCTGCGGGGGTGGCTATGTGGAGAGGATGCGCTGCCGGGGGGCCGCTGGGGGGAGATGGGTTTGGGGAGCGAATGCCGGGGAGGCAGGTTTGGGTGATGTCTGTTTTTCCTCCTCGCCTCTAACAATGTTTCATTCCAGGGGAAACAAAAGAAAGCGAGGAAATATGCCACCGTGAAGCGCATGATCAACCTCCGAGACCAGCGCATGTGAGCCTCCCAGCGATGGAGTGTGGGGGGGTCAGGGACCAATTCATAGTACTGGAGATTTAGCTTCAGAGAAACTTAGGTTCCCCCAGTCAATCTTTGAAGGCCAATGCAGGATGAGTCTGGGTTGACTGTTCTCCAGTGTCTTGTCCCATTTTCAGGATCGCCAGCGATTGCTTTCCCTTCCTGCTTTAGAAGATGTTTTCCCACTTTTATCCATTTCACTGTTAAGGAGTCTTCCTGGGAGCTAACCTAAATTTTCATAATTTCAGTCCAAACTTCCTAGTTTTACTCCCTTGTATCATTCTTAGCTGTTCCTTTTCCCCCTTGGTTTTTACACCATTAAGACATTTTTCTTCTAGTATTATATCCATGGTTGTCCCCGTCCGTCCATCATCGTTGTCCCCCCCACTCCATACTAACATACTTGTGAGTTTCACACAAAAACATAATTTATTTTTTGTTGCTTTAGCAAACAGACGGAGCGTGCAAAATCCAATGTGAAAAAGAAGGATGATCCCAGTGCAATCAAGGAAAGAGAGGTGTAAGTACCAAAGGAGCTGCACTCTGCCTTACATCTGGGAGAGTGGAGATGCCCTCTGCCTTGCCTTGCACTTGGGGGAGTAGAGGAGATGCAGCACTGGGCAGTTGCAAGAATATTTTCCCTGTCTCTTTCACTTAGAGGAGTATTCTAAAGATTGTTCCTCCTTGGCCTGAATTTCTTGATGTGTATACTGTGGGAAGTGGGGATTGGACTCTCAGAAGGAAGAGAGGTGGAGGTGGGCTGCTTGGTAATTGCCACCATCTTTCTCTCCAGGCATTATCTCAGAACTACTCCTGACTGGGCATGTTTCCTAGCAGATCTGTCCAGGTCATAGGATTTGATACATTGGTGGTGTCAGTTTAAAGTAACTGATTTGAATTGTTTCTTTCCTGACAGCCCTCAGCACCCTTCCTGTTTGTTCTTCCAGTATAACACACAGTTGGGCCCACCCTATTATATTCTGGTTGATACAAACTTCATCAACTTCTCCATTAAAGCCAAGCTGGACCTGGTGCAGTCAATGATGGACTGTCTCTATGCCAAGTGTGAGTGTCTGTTCCTGTTAGTTTCTCCTGAAACAGCATGGTGCCCTGGTGCGGTGAGGTCTGCTCTTGCCTGCAACAATCCCTCACTCTGCCACAAACACTTTGCAGGCCACATAGCACTAACTTACAGCAACAAAAGACCAGTTAAAAGGATTTATGCTGCTGGCTGAGTACAGGGGCCAAATTAGCTTAATATTGAACAGTGAGCCTGGGATTCTTGATCTGCATTAACCTTAGAACTCTTTGCAATTAATAATCAGATGAGTCTTAAATACTAATCTTGACAAAATAAAAAAATTAAAAACAAAAATTTTAAACCCCAAATTCATCCAAAAGATCCACAGACTTAACAAGAGATGGCCAGCTAGCTGCTCGGTTGCTTTGCATTTCATCCCCCCCCCCCCCCCATGAGTTTTTTGTATGTTTAATTAAACTGTAAGCAATTCAGGGTAGAGATCTTGATAGTTTATCTTAGTATTTTCTGTAGAGCATATTGTCATAGCTAAGTACTGTAAGGTAAGAACTAATACACTTTTGGCACTATAGAGGTAATAAATAATATTAATAATATTCTGTTCATGCAGGTATCCCCTGTATCACAGATTGCGTGATGGCTGAAATTGAGAAGCTAGGGCAGAAGTACCGTGTGGCACTAAGGTAGGTGCAGGACACTCAACTCTGTTCCTTAGTCCATCTGTCTACTTGGCTGCTTCAGACACTTCGCTGACTAGATTAAGTGATATACACAATCACAACCAGTATGGTTGAATTTTAAATAGGCATTGGGAAGTAGAAAGTTCTGTTCCCAAAGCTTGGGCTAGGGTGGAAAGTCTTGCAAGAGCTTATCTTCTTGGCGTATCAATTCCTGCACAATGTATTTTATTTTAAAAATGTGTAGTCATTATAGTGCAAGTCATAGCTCCAGTTTATCTACAGTCATTGTGAGCAAGACTGGCCAAAACACTCAGCAAAGTCATTAACATAGATCATTCACAGAAGGTCTGCACGATGGAGGCAGCAATTCAGTTTGAATGAAATTGGAGGAATCCACCATGAGAAAAACATTTGACTCTGTATACACCAATTTGTCCATCATCCTGGACAGTTCTGCTGCTCAAGACCACATGGATATTCTGGAGGAGGATGATAAAATCTCCTTTACCACGATTGCAAGCCATATTTTAAAAAAAATCTTTATCCAAATCAGCCATGTTTATAAAGAGATCTCTGCCACTGGCATTCTGTTCTTCCTTTGTGCTTGTTCTTTCTGCAGTGGGTAACCTGTTGAGAAGAGAGTATTTAGGAGTCCCTACACTGAGGACAAAAGTTGTTTATAAAGTCTTGTGAGATCACCCGTAGCAGTCTTGCAGGCTGCACTGTGTTCTTCAGTGAGAGCTCTTAAATCAACTTGATCCCTTTTAATATCAGGAGGTGATACAAAGAAACTGGTCTTCATCCTGACAGGAGAAAAGAGGACTCTGGCCTCAGCCTGCACCAGCTGGATCCTTGATGTTCCAACTGTAATTCTGAATTCCCCGACTTATGTCAATTTAAATTATCACACTCACAATGAGGCATTCATTCATACTTCTTGCATTTTATGTTAAAAAATCCATTTTCATACTTCTGTAAACTTGTAGTATTTGCTAGCATGATCATTGAGAAACTTCTCCAGAGTGATATGTTTCCAGAGCTTTGTACATCAGCACAGCAAAAAAGAAATGTTGGTGACTTTCCACTACAACATCCATACTGCACTGGATTTTGAAAACATTCCAGTTCTTATAACTAATTAATATTTCTTCCACCATATCAAAAGCACCGGCCTGCATTAAGGTCTGGGTCTGGAACAAGTTTTGAAAAAGAAATCTTTACAGAATTCACTCAATCTCCAAATCTCTTATCTTGTGACACATATTTTTTTATACTTTAAATTGCAGCAAACTTCCAAAAGAACATTTCTCTGCAGCCGAGAATAAGTAGGAGAGAAACCTCCCTCCAAAGGAGGAGGGGTAGTTTTTTGTTTGTTTGTTTGGTTGGTTTTTTTGTCTTCAAGATTAGTTCATATTTTCAGGGTTTTATCAGCTGAGTTCTATCTCAGTCCTATAGCAGCATTATAACGTGAACTGGTAATCCTAGAGTCAGAGTACTGGCCTGCAATTAGATTCATAATTCCATTGTCTATAGAACATTAGTCCAAGTCCGATAACTAATTTTCCTCTGCTTTGTCAATCAGCCATAATTATTCACTTCCATTCTTGACCTATTGTATAGTATTGCACTGCAGCTAGTAAAGAGCTGCAACGTTCCACCCCCAAGAGGGCTCTGTTTTAATGGTGGGTGAAGTTATTTCTGCATATAGCTTGTAAAGCACTTTGAGATAAGGTACTAAAGGGAAATATGATCCCTGCCCCCGATATCTATGTAGAGGGAATCGCTGCATAGACAATCAAGTCAGGCGCATTAGTCTAAATGTCTTAATCATTCAGTAGCTGAGGGAAGGGCATTATGCAAGTCCATGATAGAACCAGGCAGTCCTTGCCATGGATGCAACCTGCAAATATGTGGCCTACATCTTCTAACTGACCACAGTGGTAAAAGGGGGAGTCGCAAAGACCCCAGTTATAGTCACTAGCAGCACATCTAAATTGATTTGAGCTTTACCCAAAGATGGCTTGGAAGGTCAAAACCAGGAGGCTGGACTGTTGTTTCTGTCACAAGAAGGCATTGGCTATGTTTGAGGCTTGTTCTTGCCACCTGGACATGATATTGAGGTTCTGTAGGGGAATTGTCCAAATTACTGTTTTCTGTTTTGCATAGAACCCTGATCTTGATTGTGGTCTCTGGGTGCTACTGCAGTAAATACTAAGTAATACATAAACGATAATTAGCCACAATATTTGTTAATCCAACTTGTGCTTTTTGACCTTCCTTGCTCCTCATTTGAATTTGGCCTGAAGAGATTTTAACCCCCAGTCTGAGGTCTTGAGATTTGGAAATTGCCCAGAATAGAAGAGGGGCTGTTCCTACTTCCTCACTCTGGAATTGTCTGAAGATGCCTCTATAGGTCAGGTGTCCTCGGTACTCTTCCTAATGACATCTTTTATGACCCCACAGGATAGCCAAAGACCCGCGATTTGAACGCCTGCCTTGCACACACAAAGGGACCTATGCAGATGACTGCTTGGTGCAGAGGGTCACTCAGGTACCTCTCATTCCAAGAGTTCCTTTTCTGCACTGTTGGCATGAAAACTTGCTGAAGTCCTGTAGGCACTAATGACCTATAAAATCTGAGACCTGCTGAGAAACTGTGGGAGCCAGTCAAAGTTCCTCTAGTCCAGTATCCAATCTCCAATGTATCCAATGTTAATTACTTGCTTCAAAGGAAGATATAACATCCCCATTATGCACCTCATTGTGCAATTCTATCTGAAGGAATACGTATGGGATGGGAAATTCCTTCCTGAATACTCCAGCTGGCAGGCCAGTAGCTTTAGTAGCAATAAAGATGATAATACCGATCTCCTGGATAGTGGTTTTTTTCAGTAGATCTCAAAGCATTTTACAAAGGAGGTCAATATCACTGTCCCCATTTTACAGATGGGGAAACTAAAGGACAGAGAGGTAAAGGGTCTTGCCCAAGGTCACCCAGAAGGCCTGGGTAGAGCCAGGAATAGAACTCGGATACTTGAGTTCCAGTCCAGCACTCTATCCACTAGGCAACACTGCTTTCCACCTGTAAGTCACCTGGACACTATGATGAATAGAAGAGCACAGCTAATCTGTAGTAGGGCTCTGTATGAATAAGGCTAGCATCTTATCCTAGTAATGTCCAATTCTTTTAGAATTGGTGCCCCACAGTGTTAAGACTAAGTGAACAAAAGCATTTGTTTGGCCTTTTCTCCACTGAGCTGGGTCAATGTTAGAGTCTGACATGCCTCCGTTTCTTGCAGCATAAGTGTTACATAGTGGCTACGGTGGACAGAGACCTTAAGCGGAGAATCCGGAAGATTCCTGGAGTCCCTATCATGTACATTTCTAACCACAGGTGGGAGACCTCTCTAGCAGGACACAACACTGACTTTGACAGAATTGCTGTCTGTTAGCAGTTTATTCCCAAACATGTTTGGTCTTTCTATCTAACTTGGGGTTTTCTATAGTGCCTGTAACTGTCTTTGAGTCTTTATAAATGGAAGTGGTATGTCCGCTTATGTGAAGAAAAGACCGTACACTGTTGTAACAGGAGTACCTAGTAGTCTAAGTTTGGAATGCCATTTCCATTACAAACAATTTCAATCAGTTGCTCATAATTTGGAAAAATAATTTCCTTGGGGTCAGTTTTCATTGTCTGATCTCAGCCGAGAAGTGGTTTGTTTGTTTTATTTTATTTTTTTTTAATTCTGAAGTATCAGCAAAATGCACTCAGACGTTTCTTGAGGAGTAGGGATTTTTCATGTCCCAGTCACAAATTTAGTGTACGCAAATAAGTGGCTAACCTAGTTTCTGATGTAAAACAAGACAACTTTGAAAGAGATTCATTTAGTGACTTTGAAATAGTGAATTTTTCCAAGCATGTGGTGTTTGGGGCTGCTTGCTTAATCTACAGTTACTTTAAAGTTTGCAGGAGCTGTAATCTGCTTTAACATAATCTAAATTTGCAAGGATTTGCAACAATCCCAGCCTTCCTAAAGTGTTTATAAGAACCTAAAGAAAGAGTCCTTTATTTACCTTTGTAGGGCACCTTCAATATTTTAATATTATCTTCTGCATGAAATACAACAGTTGTATCTTTCCTACCAGCTGTTAAATAGAGGGGGGGGGAGAAAACAAGGTCGGATTTGAAATGGGAGGGAGGGAGAGGCTATTCCAGATGCTAAGGGAAGCAGAGAGAAAGTTTTTGTACTAATAGTGGTGAGATTATGCGAAGAGAGGAGGAGTCTGGTGATATGTGAGAGGGGAGTAGTATGTCAAGGTTGGCCGAGGCAAGTTCACAAAGAGTCTTAATTGATCCATAACTGGAATGTAGCTTTGTATATTTCTCTCACAAAGTGTCTCCTGCTGTCATACTTTTGTGTCCTTGAATGCAGCTTGGGTGACTAATATAGCAGCTCTTTGAAGTGCTCTGCTCTCCATGCTGCTCTGTCACAGGGCTGAAAGGATTAACGTTACTTATTATGTAAGAACTTGGTCTGAAGCTGTTTTCCTCCCACGGCAGTGATAAGTTTTCTGGGGTGCCTGTGCCCCAATAGATAGGTCTTGAAGAGCTTTGTAATGCTGGAACACTGGTGGGGACATCTCCAAGTCTCTTTGCAATTCCACTACTGCCAATCTTTGCCCTCCCTGGGTATTCAAGCTGCAGGTCAAAGTGCCATGGAGCTGCTTGTTGTGGTCCTGAATGGATTAGGCTCCTCTCCACATTTGCTGCCTGCTGAAGGGGAAGGTGGCAGGGCTGTTACTGGAGGAGACTGCTTTCCAAGCAGGATGTTCTATACTCACAATTTTTTCTTTGTTGCCTTCAGGTATAACATTGAGAGGATGCCAGATGATTATGGAGCCCCTCGATTCTAACCCCCTGCTACAGATGTTCCCAGCACATACCACTACCAAGCGCCAGGATTCTAAACCCAGTTACAGTGCTCCTCTGTTTCTATTCCAACACACACACACACACACTTCCCTCCCTCTGCTGGGGTTGCTCCCAAGGTTGCCGATGACACTGGACTGATTTCTGAGGCCTTGGCTTTGCAGCTTTGGTCTTCTAATGAAAAGCCGTTTTGGATCTGTCTACCTTTATTCACCCTTGCTCTGCCTAAACCCATTGGTTAAATCAGCATGCGTGGGAGGGAGTACTAGGACCCAGGGAGTGCATCTGCCTAGCTTCCTCCTCATTCTGCAGGTTGGGTATTTAGAGAAAGTGTCAAGGAAGGATCCAGCAATGGAACAGAATGGAAATACAAGTTCCTAGAAACTGGAGTTGCAGATCAGTTTGAAAAACTGTTGCCTGCAGCAGAACATGCATTTCTCTGGCACAGCTGAAGTCTGCCCCACACTTTGAATTTCATTATCTGAATGGTGGAGAATCAGCAAAATTATGAGGCCATGGCAGTGGATATACCTCATGTGGCCATAGAGGCTCTGAAAAAAATCAACATACGAAGCTGGGTTGTGGGGACCCATATAGAACACCACCATCCCGCCTTCCAAATCCCTGACTAAGTAGATTCTTTGTGTTCTGGGTCTGAACAAAACTGACAAAGTTCTCCTCTCTCCTCCACATGAGAACATGGGGGCCAATGTTACTGAGGCCAAATCTCCCATCAAGCTTCAAATGAAGAAGATGTTTTGTTTAAATGTGACTGTCAAGCATGAGGATAAACTAACTTAAAAAATTCACTTGCAGTCAACTTCCTGTGGTCCTTGCTGAAAGAAAAACTGGCAAGCATGACGGTTGATGAGAGCACCGTAGGCAAACTTCAGTATCTCTACTAAACGGGCAATAATAAAGGTGTTCAGTCCCTATTTGGAATTAGTTGGCTTTTCTTCAATTATTATATTGTCAGCATAATGAATTAAACATGATAGTGTCTTACGTGCATTCCTGAAACTCTGCATGTCTTCATGTGTGTCTGCCCACTTCCTGCTTGATGCAGGCACTATTTCACAACATATTCTTAGCTGGTCACAAGGCACCTCTTCTAGGTATTTTTACTTGTTTATATTCATTGTGGAAAAAAGTGATGCTGACTCTGCCCAGCAACTAATAATGCTGCTTCCATGGCTGACTCTGCCTGGCAACTAGTGATGGTATCTCTGTCCCTCTCCCCCAGCCAATGGGAGCTGAGGGGGGCAGCGCAGGAAGCAGACATTGCTTTTAGCATGTCTGCATGCGTCTTTCCTCTGCAGGCAGCAGTGGGGAGGTTCTCAGGCTGCAGATGGCCTGCGGGCCAGGACTTTGAGACCCCTGCTCCATAACATTTGTGATGGGAAGGGTGAAAGATTCTTCTGCTTCTAGTCTGGCTAGTTCTATTTTGTTAGCTACTTCTTTGGTAGTCATTTTTCTGTTTTCTTGTGCTGGGTCACACCCCTCTGCAGTTGACTGAAACTGGGATGCACTTAGCTCAGGCTGCTGCTGAGTTAACAGAGACTTTCTAACTAGCTACTCCCGAGGATGTAAAAAGAAAAAAAAAACAATTCAGCTTGTAAGTTCCTTTTACCAGTCGTTTGCTCATTAATTGAACCCTTCTCTTAACAAAGGCTCTTGTTAAAAAAACTTAACACCTCTGCCTTCAGGCCAGGAGAGATAAGATATGCATCTACCTTCAGCTCTGCTTTCCAAGCAGCTAGAAGGAAAAAAAAATCTTACTGGCTTTTGGGTTTAAAATTAATCCCACCGCTATGCCACCATGTCAAGGCTGTATCCCCACTTTGAACTTTAGAGTACAAGTGTGGGGGGCCTGCATGAAGACTTCTAAGCTTAACTACCAGCTTAGTTCTGGTCCGCTGCCACCATTCTCAAAAACTAATTCCCTTCCCTGGGTAGCCTTGAGAAACCTTTCACCAATTCCCTGGTGAATACAGATCCAAACCCCTTGGCTCTAAAAACAAGGAAAAATCAATCAGGTTCTTAAAAAGAAGGCTTTTAATTAAAGAAAAATGTAAAAATCATCTCTGTAAAATCAGTATGGAAAATAACTTTACAGGGTAATCAAACTTAAAGAGCTCAGAGGACTCCCCTCTAGTTTTAGGTTCAAAGTACAGCAAACAAAGATAAACACTCTAGTAAAAGGTACATTTACAAGTTGAGAAAAACAAAGTAAAACTAAGACGCCTTGCCTGGCTTTTTACTTACAAGTTTGAAATATGAGACTTGTTTAGAAAGATGGGGAGAACCTGGATTGATGTCTGGTCCCTCTCAGTCCCAAGAGCGAACGAACTCCCAAACAAAGAGCACAAACAAAAGCCTTTAAACCCCCCCCCCCCCCCCAAGATTTGAAAGTATCTTGTCCCCTTATTGGTCCTTTGAGTCAGATGCCAGCCAGGTTACCTGAGCTTCTTAACCCTTTACAGGGAAAAGGATTTTGGAGTCTCTGGCCAGGAGGGATTTTATAGTACTGTACATAGGACAGCTGTTACCCTTCCCTTTATAGTTATGACAGAGGCTGAAAGCCACTAGTAATGTTTGGTGCCCTGCACGGTAGTGAAGTGCAGTTGTACTTAAAGTACTGCACAGGATCTTTTCAGGGGGAATAAGGCAAAATGCTACATTTATTAGTAATACCTGTATTCATTAACACTATCATATGCATATGATTTATATTACACTCATGCACTCACATACATACACACAAACACACTTCGTCTTGTTGTTGTTTCCAATTAGTTGCTCCCATCAACTTCACTGGCCAAGTGAGTTAGATGGGGGAGGGGTGGAGCCAGGCTTCTGTGGATCCAGATCAATGCTCCCATGTTGACAAGACGAGACCCGGGGTCCTCTGCAAGACACCTCACATTTATAGTAGCTTCCCTTTCGTGCAAATCTGAACCAGATTCAAAATCTGTGTCTGTGTCCATTGATCCTTTGTGCTGCTTTCTTCTGGGTGTTGTCCCAATGCTGCAAAGAGGTTGTTTCCAAAAGAAGGTGCTTGCTTCTAACCCCCGAGGCCGTCAGTATGTCTGCTTGTCTCTAATGAGCCCACTTGACATGTTTTATTGTCCTTGGGTCTGGCTCCCAGCCCCTCTCCAAGGGTTGAGGCTGTCTGGAGGTGCTGCCTTCCATGCCTTGCTTATCCACACCTCATTCATTCAACAGGGCAATTGATTAGGGGGGGGGGGTGGAGAGCTTGTTCTACTGCTAGCAAAAAGACATTTTTCTTCTATCTTATTCTATCCTTAGGGGCTATAACATTATACCAAGGGCAATGCAAAGTTTCTACATACCAAGGCTCATCAAACAGAGGTGTCACATGGGTAGACCCACTACAAGGTTATATGAAGAGGCACAATGTAAAGTCATGAACATTATCAGAGATTTATCTACACAGTGGTTCCAATGTTAGTAGGAATCTGTGTTTGCTACATATGATGCAGTGACTTTCAGTGCCCGTTGCTTTCCTGGGCTACGGTATCTTTTACTTAATGCAATAATAAAGAATGTTTTCAAAGCCAAAAAATTATTTTATTGAAAAGAAACACAACTGCTTGGGAAACAGAAAGAGCATGACACATCTATGCTGTGTGGGACGAGGGAAGGGGGTGGGGAATGGGACAATCACAGATTTGCGTATGTCCTGTTATCATGCTGAGCCTTCCTGTCTGGAGTGCCATGCAATGAGTGCTGCACTTCAGGCTGGCTAAAATGCATGGTGATGGGGGTTGAGTGCAGAGGGTAAGGGTCGTAGTTTGCAGGGCTGGGTGGTGAAGCTACAGGTGTTGGAGGCAGCTGGTGGCATTAAGAACCTGGATGTTGGGGAAAGTGCATTGGCAGTGACATAGGGGCACAAGGGAAAGAGTTTTGGGACAAGGGCTGCGGGGGAGGGGGGGCAAGCATGGAAGTGGTCCACCTGCATTGCTACAAGCTCCTGTATCGAGTCCGCTTGGCGCTCCATGATGTTTAGCAGCCACTCCGTGCTTTGGTGCCAGCGATCCGAATTCTGCTGGCGGACCCTCCTTTCACTCTGCCACCTTTCACTCTCCCACCACTCGTGCACTTTTTGATTTTCATTAAGGGACTGTTGCATGACTTCATGCAGCATGTCCTCTTTGCTTCTTCGCAGACGCTTCCTGATTCTTTGGAGTCTTTCGGCCATTGATAACAAGGACGGCTGGGATCTCAAGGTTGCATTTGTAAAGCCAAAATGCAACACTTAACAGAGGCAGCATTGTTCACACTAGATAGAGCAATGATTCAGCCATATTTAAAGACAAGTACAGTGTACACAATAGCAGAAATTGTTCATCCCAAAGCAAGCGCACATAACCCACAGGAGCCCCAAAATGGTAAGCAAGCACAGGGGCAAGGGGGACTGATTGTTTCACGGCCGTACTGTCCTCTGGGGTTCTGTGCCTTGGGGAGAGCCAACAGCTGCAGGGGGCCCCTATATTGAACGCTATCCCCACATTTTCTACAGGATGAGTTCGTCCTGGAAGATATCGCGCTGCTGAGGATGACCTGGGAAGCAAGGGAGGGTCTTCTACTACAATGCGGCTTCCACCCTGGCCCATATGCAGCTTGCCTATGTGCAGCAATGGTCCCCCCGCCTGTCATGATACATTGGTGCGGACATGTTAGCCTTACTGGGACAAGGTGCACAGTAGTTCTGCCAAGGAACCTGTGCAAATGAATTGCCCAGCTTCTGCATGAGACCTTTGAAGAGATCACTGAGGCCAATTACTGCAATGTGAGAGAGCACATCAACGCCCTATTCCGCATCTAGGCACGCATGCAGCCCTAACCCTCCTCGCCCCAAGAACCTGCACCGAACAACTTCCTTCCCAAAATAAAAGCCACTTACCGGGTACCTCCTCTGCTGTTTGTTCTTCCCCAAGCACTCCACGCCTTGCTGAGCAAACAGGAAGGGGAATTTCAAAATTCCCAGAGAATTTAAAGGACGGGTCTGACGGATTTGTCACCTGAGGGCAGGGCAGTAGAGTTCAAAGTGATGACCAGAGTGGCTAGAACAGGCATTGTGGGACACTTCTGGAGGCCGATCAGAGCGCATTAATAGACCAGGGTATCCACACTGGCGCCGCAGCGCTCCAGCCAGGGCGCAGCAAGTGTTATGCTTCTCGTAGAGGTGGATTACCAGGAGCGCTCCAGCCGCAGAGTCCGAGCACTCTACGTGCCCTGCCAGTGTGGACACGTCAGGAGTTAGGGCACCTGGGGCTGCTTTAATGCGCTCTAACTCGCAAGTGTAGCCATGCCTTTAGTTAGGGCTTGTCTATACTGGCACTTTACAGCGCTGCAACTTTCTCGCTCAGGGGTGTGAAAAAACACACCCCTGAGCGCTGCAAATTTCAGTGCTGTAAAGTGCCAATGTAGACAGTGCACCAGTGCTGGGAGCTATTCCCCTTGTGGAGGTGGGTTTTTTATACCGCTGGGAGAGAGCTCTCCTAGTGCTATGCTGCGACTACACAAGCCATGTTAAAGCGCTGCCATGGCAGTGCTCTAATGTTGGTAGTGAAGATGTGCCCTTAGAGCAGCTTGGGAGAGCTGTGACTGTGATATGAGGTGCCAGCTCCAGGGATGGGCCAGAGGTAAGGTTGCAGGGGCGTGTATCTTAAATCTTAATTTCCTGGTTTTCAGAAGCTTGAGTCAGCCCCTGCCCTGCCTTCACCCAGCCCCACAGCCCCATCTCCAGCCACCCCCGTACCTCCTGCCTCCAGCTAGCCCTGCCCCACGCCCGTCTGCAGCTGGCCCCACGTCCACTGGTGCCCTGCAGTTCCCAGGGCAGTAACCCTGCACACCTGCTTCAATGAGGGGGGCAGGGAGCAGCTGGGACCCACACATGTGCACCCCCCCCGGGAGTGGCGGAGACCCACACATGTGAAACGGAGCTCATTTCTAGTTCAGGCCCATCTTTTTAAAAAAGAACTTTAGGTAGGGTTAACATACATCCAAATTTTCCCGGACATGTCAGGCTTTTTGGTTCTTAAATCACCGTCTGGGAGAAATTTTTAAATTTTAAAATTTTAAAAATTCCTCCCGGGAAAATACGGACGTATTTTTTATTGTTAAGTGTGGCTCCCAATGACTCAATGCATTGCCACTTCTAATGGAGAAAGGTACAAAAAATACATACTGTGGCACATCCCTTAAATCAGAACTTTGTATAGGGAACCGGTTGTTACAATTTTGGCAGCTCATCACTGGCTATGAGTACCCGCATGGCCCCACAGTATACCAACATTTTTATGGCTGACTTAGAACAACACTTCCTCAGCTCTTGTCCCTTAGCATCCCTCCTCTACTTGCGCTACATTGATGACATCTTCATCATAGGGACCCACAGGAAGGAACCCCTTGAAGAATTCCATCTGGATTTCAACGATTTCCACCCCACCATCAATCTCAGCCTGGACCAGTCCACACAAGAGATCCACTTCCTGGACACTACAGCACAAATAAGTGATGGTCACATAAACACCACCCTATACTGGAAACCTACTGACTGCTATACTTACCTACATGTCTCCAGCTTCCATCCAGGACACATCATATGATCCACTGTCTACAGCCAAGCCCTAAAATACAACCGTATTTGCTCCACTCCCTCAGACAGAGACAAACACCTATAAGATCTTTATCAAGCATTCTTAAAACTACAATACCCACCTGGGGAAGTGAGGAAACAGATTGACAGAGTGAGATGGGACCCAGAAGTCATCCACTACAAGACAGGCCCAACAAGGAAAATAACAGAACACCATTGGCCATCACGTACAGCCCCCAGCTAAAATCTCTCCAGCACATCATCATCAATCTACAACCTATCCTGGAAAATGATCCCTCACTGTCACAGACCTTGGGAAGCAGGCCAGCCACACAACCTGAAGCAAATACTCTCCAGCAACTACACACCACACCACAGAAACACTAACCCAGGAACCAATTCCTGTAACAAACCCCATTGCCTTCTCTGTCCCCATATCTACTCTAGTGACACCATCATAGGACTCAAACACATCAGCCACACCATCAGGGGCTCATTCACCTGCACATCTACTAATGTGATATATGCCATCATGTGCCAGCAATGCCCCTCTGCAATGTACACTGGCCAAACCGGACAGTCTCTACGTAAAACAATAAATGGACACAAATCAGACATCAGGAATGATAACATACAAAAGCCAGTAGGAGAACACTTCAATCTCCCTGGACATTCAATAATAGATTTAAAAGTAGCCATCCTTCAACAAAAAAACTTCAAAAACAGACTTCAAAGAGAAACTACAGAACTACAATTCATTTGCAGACTTAACAACATTAATTTGGGCTTGAATAGGGACTGGGAGCTGCTGGCTCACTTCAAAAGCAATTTTCCCTCTCTTGGTATTGACACCTCTTCATCAACTATTGGGAGTGGACCACATCCACTCTGACTGAAACTGGCCTTGTCAACACTGGTTCTCCACTTGTAAGGTAACTCCCTTCTCTTCATGTGCCAGTATATATATTTTTGCCCGTAACTGTAATTTTCACTCCATACATCTGAAGAAGTGAGGTTTTTTACCCATGAAAGCTTATACCCAAATAAATCTGTTAGTCTTTAAGGTGCCACCGGACTCCTTGTTGTTTTAGTGAAATCCTAGGTTTCTATTTTTTGCTGCATTAAGGTAAAACCCTGCAGTGATTACTTAGACCCAACTTAGACCAAACTCGGTCAAAATTCTGAAGATCATATAGTTTTGTCTAGTCCCAGGCAATTGGGAAGGATCCTGGTTGACAGCAGAGAGGTCAGGAAGGATGAAGAAAAAGAGACAATGAGAGTCAGATGAGAGGTGATTGCTTAACCTCCAAGGGATGGCAGGTTCTGCCCCAGGCTGAGTTGTAGAATAATGCCTGCTGTGCAATTTTACATTTTAACTGAAAACCATTTTATTTTGTCATTTTTTGTTCTGAGTTTGAAAAAAGGAAGGAATGAGAAAGTGTCGTACGAGTATCAAATGTGTTTATGCCTCAAATTCTTAGGGTTTCAGCTGTACCCAGGCCAATTCCAGAACAAAGAACAAAATTGAATCTACAGAGTCCATAAAGTCAATGATTATTGTCATGATTTGTATTATTCACTGGGCACCATTATGTGCTCAGAACTGTTCAGAATATCCCAGAAAATGTAGTCTCTGAGCCAATGCGTATAAGATATGTAGCCCTGGAAAAGATGGCTCAGATGTTTAAATATGCATATCTATGAGTGGAGGCGCTGATGGCAATAGAAGTTTTACTTGATTAAGGATTAGAAGATTGGACTTTCTTTCAAGAGGAAGAGCTGCCCAGAGCACCTGTGCCTATTTATTTTCCTTTCCTTTCCTGCCTGCAGTGGCCCTGATATACCTCGCAAGTCTCATTTTTTTCCTCAACTTTAAAATATGAAATTTTCTTGGGGCTTCGTTTTAAATATTCTCCTGTGAGAACTGCAACTAAATCACTGTAGTGTTGTGTTTAAGAGCTTTCTGGAAAGTAACTAGCCTTCAAACAAAAGTGAAAGCACTGTTGCCAACTCTCATGATTTTGTTATGAGTCTCATGATAATTATTTCCCTTAAAGCCCCAGCTCCTGGAGTCAAGTGGATATGTGGTGATTTCAGCCATCATTCTTAAAGAAAAATAAAGTTTCTAGCCCTTGTGGCTGTGGAGAAAGCTTCAAAATATGACCCGGGTGCACCCAAAAGACTCAAAAAGCAGAAGGCAAATAAAAAGAACACCAAATCTATTATTCGTACATAATCTCATGATTTTTGGTGAGTCTGATTCATGATTTGTGAACATTTGTGGTTGGCAATATTGTGAGTGACTTGAAAGTATCAGTTTCACTCCTGTTTAAGGTCAGTTTCAAGTTTATTATTTGTAGTGGGGTAAAACCCCTAGAACCCAGGCAGGGCCTTGCCCTAGTAGGATGTTTCCAAAAATTAAATGATCTTTTCCAAGCTTGGTGAACTGCCAAAGAGTGATAGAAAGTAATCTGGATTTTTCTACAATTGTTTTAATTGTTGTATTCAAGAGTTAGTAACAAAGTAAGAATATATATTAAAATTTTAAACCTAACCAGTGTCCCTTAAGTGACTTGACACAAGATGTCAGAACATATTAGTATTAGAGTTGAGTAGGTCTAATATTTATTTAATTTTCTTTCTTTAAATCGGAATTAGATACAATGCTCCTGTCAGATAATAATTTGTAAGTTATTATCTGCAAAAAAATAAAAATAGTTTTCATGTGCCCAAGTAGCCCCGTGAATCAGGGGTAAAGTTACCCCCTCCCTCAAATCTAAAATGGTGTCCCAATGTTGCCGGCACAGGGGCCTGAGGACAGCAACAGTGGGGTTCGTTGCCCGGAGTGCTTCGCGTCAATAAACATACCAGGGTGGAGAAACAATCAAAGTTTATTTGAGATCTCAAAGTGGTGCAAGGAGACAGGCAAGTCTCAAATCAAGCACACCAGCAAAAACAGTTTCTCTTTTCTTTATACATTTTACAACTAAGCCCCCCCGCGCCCCCTCCCTAGCACCCTCCTTCTACTCCCCCTCCCCTCTCTACCGAAGGCATGTTTATACATTTAAGCAATTAAATCATTCTAGGGCTATAAATCTAGCTTATTAGTAACACTCTTCTAAACAGTTATTTGGTTCTGTTTACCCTTAGTTTATTACCCCTTCCCCAGCTAGAAACATGCAAACCTCATCACTATCGTTTGGTACCTGGTATGAGCAAGGTCGTAATTGCTAACTGGCTGTTTACACATTCCAATTCCTGTCCTTGGTTGTTGAGGTCGATTAGAGTTAAACATGGAAGGACAGAGTTTAAACATGGAAGAACTTTGGTTCAGGCAGGCCTAGTAACCCCAACACCAACAACACTCGAGTTATAATTCAAGTTAATTTTCAGTGAAGCCAAGCCTTCAGGCAGTGGAGTTGTGGTTGCTAAACAGCTGTGAAACTCAAGCTAACAGTTGGTGGCTGCTAAGAAGACACAAGCACTATAATCTGAATGCTGTCCCCATAGTAATGGAATTAAGGGTTCAAGGCTTTGTCTATGGTTCTCAGCTTGCCCTGCCAGAGATGACGCTTGCTGGTCATTATTGCTAGGGCTAGCAGAGCATCTCTCAGTTTATGGAGACAAGACTGTGTTTTTGGGACCCTAATTTGATGCCAGCTTGTGACTGAACTTGTGTGTGGCCAGGGCATGCAGTCCCGCAGGCCTCCACCCTGTGGCTGGAGGTGAGGGGAGGCAATTGAAGGCTAGGGTGACCAGACAGCAAATGTGAAAAATTGGGACGGGGGTGGGGGGTAATAGGATCCCATATAAGAAAAAGACCCAAAAATCGGGACATCTGGTCACCCTATTGAAGGCAGACCTCCCTGACACTGAGCTTCACCAGACTGGAGACCCGTCTCCCAGGGAAGGCTTAGGGCGCCCCGACGGCAGTGATGAACGCAAGGGGCAGGCGGGCACACCGAGGGAAGCCAGCCCCCGCAACCCCCGCATGGGAGGGAGCAGCTGTGAGAAAGGGTGAAAACCTTGGCCGCGAAAGGACCCAGAAGGCGCCAAGGCGGAGGCCTCCAATCTGTTGTTCCTCCCCCAACAAGATGGAGGCCGATCGCGTTCCTCTGAGCGGCGCTCTAGCTCCTCTTTGCCACTCTCTTTTGTCCAAGCCGACAGGAGGGAAGAAGAGACCAGGGTTTCAGCGACGCTCTAGGCCCAGTTAGTTCACCTCTCTATTGTCCGTGCTGTTCCGCCAGTGCCCGGCCACGCTATAGCCCGGGCTGATCGGTGGGTGGCGCTCTAACTTCAGCGAGCCCCTCTCTATGGTCCTGGCTGGGGGCACTCTAGCTTCCAGTATGCCACTCTTCTGTCTCGGAGGTCCAACGAGCTTCACTACGCAGGCACTGTGCGTCGCACGCGCCGCTGCTGTCGCCTCTCACCGCGGCCTGTGGAAGCGCCGATCTCCGCTCCGGCCGCCGCCTCAGACCCGGCCCCGCCATGTACCCGGCCTGGGGGCTGTACGGGGCGGCGGGGCACTACCCGCCGCCCCCCACCTCGATACCGCCCCCGCCGCTGCCCGTACCCCCGCCCGTGATGCCCCCCTCCGTCCCGCCGCCGAACTACCCGCCCCCGGGCCCCGGCGTGGCCCCCGCGCCCGGTGCCTCGGGCTTCCTGAGCCTGCAGGAGCAGCACCTGGCCCAGCTGCAGCAGCTGCAGCAAATGCACCAGAAACAGATGCAGTCGGTACTTCTGGGGGGTCCCCCGCCCGGGCCGCCGCCCCCGGGTCTGCCCCCTCCGCCTCTCCCCGGCTCCTTCACCGACTGGCCGCCGCCAGTGCCGCCCCCCGTCCGCAGCTACCAGAAGCAGTTCAAGCACCGCGAGCCGCCTCCGCCGCCCCCACCCCGGGACCCCCAGGTCTGCAAGCCCCCGGCGCCCCCCCTGCCTCGAGAGCATGAGACCCTCCAGCCGTCTCAGCCCCACAGCGACTGGGAGCACCTGCCTTCTTCCCCAGTGCCCATGGACATGGAGCTGTCCTCTCCGCCACAGTCGCCCCCACCGCCTGAGCAGGCCTATCCACCCCCTTCACAGGCCTATGTCCCTCCAGCTCAGTCTGAACCCTATATTCCCCCGGCCCAGCCACCCCCTTCCCAGTCCCCTCCGCCCCAGTCTTATTTGTCCCATTCTCAGCTCTCCCAGCCACCGCCACCATCCTATTTGGAGCCCCCTCCATCAACTGCCCCTCAATCTTATTTAGCCTCCTCCCAATCCTATCAGACACATTCTCAATCTTATTTGTCCCCTTCCCAATCATCCCTTTCCCAACCAACCCAGTCTAGTTTGACACCTTCCCTTTCTCAGTCTAAATCTCACTTTACTACATCCCAGTCATCCTTGCCCCCTTCCACTCCTGCTCAGCAAGAGGCAGTGCAGAGTGCTGCTAAGGACACCAGTGACAGTTCTGACCAGCACAGCACCCCACAACCAGACCCCTCCACTATGACCCCGCAGGTAAGAACAAAGTGTCCAACCTGTGCTTTGCTGCCGAGTGTGGCTCCGGGTTAGAAAAGGTAGTGATGGGAACTGATCATTTACCGATGTAGTGTGAGTTGTAAAGATGCTCAACTAAAGACAGATAAAATAGAGAAACAATAAATGAATCACATTTAAATAAAACAGAATATTTGGCTTCAGCTCATAAAAGCCAGAAATGGTACAGATAAGACTAAAATTCCATAAACTCCCGTTGAATGTACATCCTGTAGTACTTGGTTTTCAGGAGCCAACAGTTCCCAAGCACAATGGGATGTGTAAAGAATAAAGTTTCAGCCTTGACTGAACTTTATCCCCCGGGTGGATTTTTCAGACTTTTAAGGCCCCGATCTTGCAAAGTATGTTGTGCAGATGAACTGCACGGAACCCTATTGACTTCATTGGGCCCTCCATACCAGTGCAGCAGTCTGTTGGTACATTGTAGGATTGCCACCTAGTTTTGTTTTGCATAGTTTCTTGTTTTGATTTTTCTCTTACAGTAATATTCAGTTGTTTATCAACACAAATGATAGAACAGTGCAAATTGGCCATACTTGCAATAGTTAAGATTACAAAAGTATTTCCGTTACAGACCCTAGATGCCTTATGCGTACAGCTTTCAAAAATAGACAGACTTTAGCCTAAACGTGTTCATGCTTGATCTCTTTTTAAAGGTGAACTTTTATGAAGCACTTGAGGAAAGTCTTTTCAAAAGTTTTTGAGTTTGGTGAGGGTGAAAAATATACTTTTTACTGTTAAAAATACTTATGTCTGTAGATGGGCACTTTTATAATGGTATTGATAGGCACTAGCTGTTTTTTTACTTCTATAGAATTGGGGACTCCCCTTGTGTTCATTTTTCTTTAAGCTCCCTCCCCTCAAAGTAAAATAGTAAATTAGATGTAGATTCAGTTTTTTGTTGAATAACTGAGCACTCAAAAGTGCTGGATTTTAGGAGGTTGAATATTAAATGTTAACACCCTCCCACCTTGCTTTGTTGCTGTCTGTTATGATAGTCTGTAATTTCATTATGCTATACTATTTTTAAAATAATACAATACAATAATTATGTTGACAACCATACATACATATAAAATAACAGTCATAATTAATGGATTATTGCAGTGCATACATAGAGGAGCAGAGTTGTGACTGAATAAACACCACTACCTTTTGCATTTTCTGACTTTTTGCCCTAACTTTGCATTATTGTAGTTTGCTGAATTTGATACAGTACAAAATTAAATGTTAATTTAAAAAGAAAGTGGTAACTAAAGGGTTGTAAAGATTGAACATTGAAATATTATAACTTCTACTGTTGTGCGGAAGAAGAGTTATGAAATCTTTCTCTTTTTTATTTAATGACAATCTAGTCTAGGCAGAAGATAATTTTCTGATTATCTCCTGTAGTAACAGTATCAATAGCCAAACAGAGTGCTGCTTCTCCCCCTCCCCCATATATTAAGTAGATTATGCAACATATTGCAATTTGTCATTTGTAATTCCTTGTTATATAATTTTTCTTCCACTGTGTAACATTGACAGATCTCTGTGTGTGATTGTGGTTTAGTCCCATGCCATGTGACACATTTTGCAGCACAGCCTAGCACAATAAAAATAAGGTTCCTGTGTCTCCTTATGGCAAGGTGTATCTTTTCAGAAACACTTAGGCCAGTGGTTCTCAAACTTTTATACTAGTGATCCCTTTCATATAAAAAGCCTTAGTTTGACCCCACCCCCCCTTATAAATTAAAAACACTTTTTTATATATTTAAAACCATTATAAATGCTGGAGGCAAAGCGGGGTTTGGGGTGGAGGTTATCAGCTCGTGATCCCCCCTCCCCCATGTAATAACCTCGTGACCTCCTGAGGGGTCCCGAACCCAAGTTTGACAACCCTTGACTTAGGCAATGTCTACACTACCACTTATGTTGGTATAACTTATGTCGTTCAGGGATGTGAAAAAACCACCCCTCCGAGCAACATAAGTTACACCAACATAAGTCGGCGGGAGAGCTTCTCCCACTGACATAGCTACCACCGCTCGTTGGGGGTGGTTTCATTATGACGACAGGAGAGCTCTCTCCTGTCAGCATAGAGTGGCTACACGAGAGAGCTTACAGTGGCGCAACTGCATCGGTACAGCTGTGCCACTATAATAGGGTGACCAGAAAGCAAGTGTGAAAAATTGGGATGGGGAGGATGGGGGGGTAATAAGAGCCTATATAAGAAAAAGACCCCAAAATCGGGACTGTCCCTATAAAATTGGGACATCTGGTCACCCTGCACTGTAAGCTCTCTAGTGTAGACATAGCTTTAATAAGTGAAGTATCTACCAAATTTATTTATCATATACCATTCACTTTGGTATCTGGGTGCATATTCTGTGCAAAATTAAGCAAAGATTATGTATGTTTTCCCATGAAGGATACCTAAGCTTCATAGCCCTGTGTTCTGGACTGCTGTATTGTTTTCCTCTTCCTTGCTTATCATCTCTGTTGTTGTCTTCTTCCACGAGAATCACCAGGCTTTTTTTTTTTTTTTTTTTTTTTACCATTCTGGGAAAGGAATTGCAGCATAAAAAGATTGGTCTTGCATTGTGCACTAAAGACTCAGATTCATCCTGCTATTTTGTAGTTACCAAGACCCCCAAGTTTTTCATCCTGGACTCTGGCAATCACACTGCTTGCATAGAGTCTTGCTGTCCTGGTGGGCCATTAAAAGTTTTAAAAAGGACTAGGTTCTTGAAATGGATACAGAACTAAATGGAGAGTCAGTGGAACAAATGGTATGTTGACATGATGCACTTCTTTGGTTTTCCTTGTTTGAGTTAGACTGAGGCTGCCGTATGTTATACCAGGTGGCGCTTCTGTGTGACCTTCACAGTTGGGCATTTGGTAGAAGTTGTGTTGTGGTAATTTACCCTAACCAGAAGGGGATGATATCTATTTCACTGTGGTGAGATCCTCCCCTGAGAGGAACAGGTATAAACCAGTGATACTCAGATTGCAGCTCTCGAATGTGTCTCCTGGGGCTCTTTGCAGCATGTGATATTAAAACACTGTGTGAGTTAATAATTAACCAATCAGGGATGCTTTTACTATGTCATTAACCAAATTAAGTTATCAATTTGCACTGTGAACTTTGCTGTGAAAATAATATATAATTGTATATAAACTAATATTTTCTCTGTCATACTCTTTAAATATGAATAGCACTATAGTAAATGAAACAATGAATTCACACTACTGTAGCTCTTTTGGGTACTCTTTTGATAGGTAATTTGGCTCATGAACGACTTGAGGCTCAGTATCACTGGTATAAACCATTGGTTAGTCAAAGATGGAAGAAGAAGCTCCTTGATATTGTTGCATTCCTTGTGTATAGGAGTAACAGTGATTGCAGTAGGACTCCAAGAATAGTCACCACCTTGACACTGGGAGAGTAGAAGCCCTCAGTTAAAGATGAGGACTAAAGTTCCCACCATCTCTTTGAAATGCATCCTTCACCAGTATCTCCTCTGTTTTGCTCAGTCTGAGCTTTAGACATCTCTTTTTTTTGTCCATTCACTTCTCTCAGGGCTTGTCTACACTACCCGCTAGATCAGCGGCAGCGATCAATCCAGCGGAGGTTGATTTATTGCGTCTAGTACAGACGCAATAAATCGTCTGCTGTGCACTCTCCTGTCGACTCTGATACTCCACCAGAATGAGAAGCGCAAGCGGAGTCGACGGGAGAGCGTCAGCTGTCGACTTACCGCAGTGAAGACACTGCGGTAAGTAGATCTAAGTACATCGACTTCAGCTACGCTATTCACGTAGCTGAAGTTGCATATCTTAGATCAACCACACGCGGTAGTGTAGACAAGCCCTCAGTCAGATGCTGGGACATAAAGTGGTTCTGGCTTCATGTGCTGTGAAGGAGCTTTACAGCTGGGTGTCATTATATTGGTGGTATTGTAGCCTATGTGGTATCATGACCTCTCCTACAGATTAATCTATATATTGAGAAGGAAAGGAGATAGGATGCGTTCACAAGTGACTAGGTTTTCGGGGCAGAAGAGCAGTTGTCTGTCGTGACTATCTTCTTTTATTTATCTATGTCATAGCCATCACTATTGTATGAAATCACTTTATGTGACATCTCTTTGAAGGGAATGATTAAATCCAGCTTAATGCTGTTCTGCATGCCTCTGCTAGGTCTTGAATGCAAAAGCAACTCCTAATGCAACATGGAGTTGAAGGCTGCTGAGAGATCCCATGCTGTAAGTATGGATGTTTGTCCTCCACCCATAGCCATGAGAGCGTCTCTATGTCATATTCTGATCTGAATCCTGATTATGAAGGATATTGGCAGAGGTCAATGGCAGGATCTAGAATGATACCATCTCCTATCATAGACATCGTCCCCAAAATGTCATTTTATAGAAGTGATTTTCTGCATAGATCTGCTCTTTAAATTGGTCCGTTTCATACCTCACTACTAGAAATAGGTCCTTCTAGTTCAGGCATAAGGTATGTGGGTGGAAGAAGTTTGCATTGCACATGCTTATTTTATACCTATTTTGAAGATGAATTGGAAACTTTAGTCTTAAGGAATCTCATCGAGCATCATTCACCAATGCTGAATTTATACCTGCATTTAAAAATAAACGGTCATTCCTGTTGGCTTCTCTACTGTTTTCAGAAGTGGCTCTTCTTCACAGTGTGTGGATAGAAAAGATGAACTGGAAGGGTATGAAACATGTGGGACAGTCAGAAGAGGGGAAATTGCTAATTGAGCTTGCGCTTTCATAGGCCGCACCATTCCATGAGCTTTAGGATAAGCTTTTCCATATCCTCACTTTATGGCTCTAAAATACCAACCTCTGTCCCCTGTAGTTTGCTAGAGTTCTTACAAAAGCTGTATAAATTCTCTTGATGAATGGGACTTCAGTATACGTTTTTAGTAAACATTCAGTATTCTGAATTTATAAAGTTAGAATTTAGTTCCTTTTGTATCTTATTTTAAATCTGAGCTCCCAGAATTTCATTGAGTTTTTAGTGTGTGTGCAGATTATAGAACCATAATCAGTAGGAAGTTTCTTCCAACTTTATCCTTGATATTTGGGGCTGGGCAGTGAAAATCCTGATGAAGTACAATTATTGAGCTACCTACTATTTTGAAAATGTATAAAAATATTTGAGGGCTGAGCTATTCCTTTGTCATTATTTCAACCTGGAGGAGATGTATGCTACTTGGTTAAAAAACCTAGAAAAGGGGATTTATAATGGATAATATATATCCATTTGTCTATATGACACACATGGAGAAAGTGAAGATCTTGGAAAATTCAGAGGAAAATCTTCAGCATTTTCCCCTTCAAAGAAGGTCTAAATGTCAGAATATGCCATCAGACCTTGTGGAACCATGTTCCAAAGGACAGGCCTTTCAGCTATAAAGCACCTGTACTTTGAACATATTTAAAGTTGAGGACTTAATGCTAGGAGTTTGACCATCTCCATACCTGGCCTTGTCTTATTTTTGCCGTCCTCATCTGGTTACCTTGCAGTTCCCAGATGCCAGTGAGGTTAGAAGACAGCTTTTTATAATCTGAATTTAGGGTATTGTTTTCTGTCTGACTGGTTGTTTTCCCCAGTCTCCTTCCACATCTCTCCCTCACAGTTTCTCTGCTGCCATCCTCACTCTTCCCGCTCTCCATTTGTCCCTCCCCTTTCTTTCCTCTGTGCATTTCTTCCTTCAGTGTCCTTCTGCCCCCTTTCCTTTTCCCTGTTCCATGGCTCCTACTAATTCTCCTCATCCAACTTTCCCATTATCCCACCTCATCTGAGCTCCATAATAAATACATATAACAAGTTGTTAATAAAATAATGAAATGGAATTAACAAATCCATTCACCCCAATCCCTTAGCTCATATGTTGAACACCTTTCTCTCCTTTCTGTTTTTTTGCCTTCCTCGGTTTTAAGCTCTTTGGGATAGGAATTGCATCTTCCTTCATGTCTGTATAACACCACCTAGGACAGTGGTGCCTGAATCCTGATAAGGGGTTTTGACCTCTATTGCTTCTCTGTAATGATGGTAGAGAAGTTAGTTATCACTATGAAACAGGCATAAACACTTCTCTGGAGACTGTTTTCTCTGCCAGATTTTGGTGATTATCTTGGCAGGTCATCTTTATCTGTTTTTGTCTATTAAACCTGGTTGCTACTGTAATTCTTGCAACCTTTTTGTATTTTATAGGAACAGCAGCAGTATTGGTACCAGCAACACTTGCTAAGTCTGCAGCAGAGGGCAAAAGCACATGCACAGGGACAGCAGCAACCGAAAGGTCCAGGAGTAGTGAAGGATGCACCTGAGCAGAGAATACAGCAAGAAGAAGGGAAAGTGACTGCTCCTAATCAGCAGTCTGAACCGCCTTCACTTAACGAGCCCCTAATACCAGCTTCCAAAAAAGAGGACCCTCCTGTCTCATCTACTGAACCTAAGGTAGGCTATGCAGAGATGCTATTCCATATGGGACATTCATTCCTAAAAAAAAAATGTTTTCCTCCTGCCTGGGTCTGAATAATAATACCTAGACTTTATATAGTGCTTTTCACCAGTAGATTTCAAAGCACTTTGCAAAGAAGGTCAGTATCATTATCTCCATTTTACATATGGGGAAATTGAAGTACAGAAGGCAAGTGAGGTACCTGGGATCACCCAGCAGGCCAGGCGCAGATCTCTTGAGTCCAATAGACCCCAAACCTTTTGAGTCCAATAGATCCCAAATCTCTTGAATCCAAGTCCAGTGATCTATTCACTAGCCCATATTGCCTCCCAATTAATAGACTTTACAGCTGGAAAAGACAGGTCTGGGTACACATCTCCCTGGTCTGGCACGTTTGGAACTAGTAAAATATTTTTCAGGGACAAGCTGCTGTCTCAGTTTTGTTAGGTGATGAGTAGGGTCCCTTTGCATGGTCAGATTGGGCTTGTAGAGTCCTCCTACTACAGATTTGAAAGACTTCTGCTGTTGGGATCCATGCTCCCTGCCATGCTGAAGTGAATAGTGTTCAGAGATTCTGAACCGTATTTGTCTCTGATGCCAGTAGGTCAGATGACATATCTCAGCAAAGGTGAATTATTTTAAAGAAAATAGGATAAGGAAATGAATGAATTACTGTAGTTCCAATTAGCTAATCCCGTGCTCCCTATTTCCTTAACCTGAAATTCCTGAATGACTTTTCCTTGTTAGTGTTCAAGATTTTTTACCTCTGTCCCGCTGTATGATTTGCTGAATTGGAAGGTATTCGTGCCTTTTCCTTTTGCAGCTGCTTGTATAAATCTTGCAGTCAGGATTAGAGATATGCCTGAGCTAGTACCCCACATTCAATGTAGTGCCTCTATCCTCAAGACTTTGTGGAAGTTTGTATCCAGACATGCATCTGAACTTAATAGCTCAGGCCTGAACCAGAATACTAAATCCAAACACACCGGAATTTTGGAATGGTTTGGATTTTGATTTAATCATTCCAATTTTTAGCTGAGATGCATCCTGTTGTGTGCTGGAAAGGAAAGTGGTGATCTTGCCTTCCACTCCAGACCTTGGAAGATAATGATTCCTTTGTTAAAGAATGGGGTCATAGTCTGTGCCTAATAACCAAGAAGTTTTGCCCAAAACTTTGCCCATGTGCTTGGTGATAGTTTTTACTTAGAATATGCAGGCAAATTCTCACATCTGATTTTTGCCTTGAACTATTCCCTTTATTGAAGAAGATAAACAAAATCATTTATTCTGATAGTGTCACCGAAAATCAGAACACCAAAATGCAGGATCACAGAATTATTAACTGCCATGAAACTTGTATGAATTTGGTTGTGCTTGTTTAGGTGTTGTGCTTGAATGAGCTTTCCCTTAGTCATAATAATTATATTTATCTTTAGCTGAATATTGAACCTCCTGAGGACTCTGAGGAAGATTTGAGGTTGCAGCAGTTGCAGGTGGCAGCAGCTCAGTGGCAGCAACATCCACACCATCGAGTTGGCTTTCAGTATCAGAGAATAATGCAGAAGCATGCCCAACTGCAACAGATCCTACAGAAGTACCAACAGATCATACAACAGCCACCCCCCCCACAGGTTAGTCATTGAGGAACTGGGATTTGGTATACCTCTTGCATGATGTAACACTCATGGTCTGATAAGAAGTATGTAGTATAATAATTTCTTCTGGCTGACTTGTTTGCCTTGCTCTCTCTTTAATCTTTGTTCATGGGCAAAGACTTAGCTCCCCCTTCCCTGAGAAGTTACTTGCCAGTCTCAATTGAAGAGTAACAAGAATATTTAGAGATGTTGATGGGAGCAGTTTTCATATGAGGACTAATTAAAAGACTATTTATTGACATGGGATACAGTTCTCAAAATCATCTAAGGAGTAATTTAGGTTCCTAAGAGCCTGTTACTTTTGAAAATGGGACTTAGGTGTCTGAAAATTTTACAGTAGGACAGCTTAGTTTAGAAAAGAAAAGGTTACTTAAAGTGACAGGAAAGAGCTGGTTGAGTGCCATTATTTACTCTGTCCTCCAATACAAGGAAAAGAGGATATTCAAAAAGACAATGTAAAAGCCAAAATAAATGA
This sequence comes from Chrysemys picta bellii, assembly GCF_011386835.1. NCBI lineage: Eukaryota > Metazoa > Chordata > Testudines > Emydidae > Chrysemys > Chrysemys picta. The sequence continues at coordinate 113,084,809 of NC_088794.1, forward strand.
AATATTTAGTTAAAGTATAACTAATAGTGGAACTCACTGCCTAAGGATATTATTGATATAAATAGATTAGTAAGATTAAAAATAGATTAGACATCTGTAAGAATTGCAAATTCAGATAAAACTAATTGTTGTAAATCTTCATGTTTCAGAGAATAAGATTATTGCTAGCTGGGGTCAGTAGGATGGTGTTGGGTAATTAAGTAGATCATGGGATTGTTGGGGGTTAGGGGAGAGCCTATGCTTTCCCATTTTCTTTGTGAGAGGGGTGGTATTTGCCCTTAAAAAACTCCAAATTATTATAGTAGCACTTAGAGCAGGGGTGGGCAAACTTTTTGGCCCGAGGGCCACATCGGGGTTGTGCAACTGTATGGAGGGCTGGGTAGGGAAGGCTGTGCCTCCCCAAACAGCCTGGCCCCCGCCCCCTCCCACTTCCCGCCCCCTGACTGCCCCCCTCAGAACTCCCAACCCATCCAACCCCCCTTGCTACTTGTCCCCTGACCGCCCCCTCCCAGGACCCCCACTCCCTATCCAACCTCCCTTCTCCCTGTCCCCTGACTGCTCCGCCCCATCCACACCCCCGCCTCCTGACAGCCCCCCCAGGACTCCCACCCCCTATCCAACTGCCCTCTGCTCCCTGTCCCCTGATTGCCCCCCCGACCCCTATCCACATCTCCGCCCCCCGACAGGCCCCCTGGGACTCCCACTCCCAACCCTCCCTGTTCCCCATCCTCTGACTGCCCCCCCAGAACCTCCATTCCATCTAACCACCCCCTCCTCCCTGAATGCCCCCCAGGTTCCCCCGTACCCTTACCCAACCCCCCCAATCCCCTTAACAGCAGCAGAGCCAGCTGAGCTCCCCATGCTGCCCAGGGGAGTGACAGGCCAGTGTGCGGCCCGTGCAGTGGTGTGGCTGCGGGGGAGGAGGGACAACAGGGGCCTGGAGCTCAGGGGCTTGGCAGGACGGTCTTGCGGGCCGGATGTGGCCCGCGGGCCGTAGTTTGCCCACGTCTGACTTAGAGACTCCAACTAAGATTGAACCCCCATTGTGCTAGGAGTGGTACGTACACATAGTGAGAGTTACTCTCTGTTTGAAAGAATTTACATTCTAGATAGACAAGACAGACCAGACAAAGAGTAAGAAGCGAAACAGGCACTGAGAGGTAAAGTAACTCACTCAAGGTCACATAGCAGGTTTGTGGGAGAGCTGGGAACAGAATCCTGGTCTCCTAATTCCCAGTCCAGTGCTCTATCCAGTGGACCACTCTATCTCTTTGTGTGAGTGTGAGTGAGTGAGATTTTTGTTTGTTTTTTACAACAGTTACAATCATGGAGTCCCAATCCTAATTGGATTCTCTGGTCATTACCACAATGCTAATAATATATCATTGCTCATTCTCAGAGACAAAATATAGGGCTAGAGGGGCAACTGGTTTGACCCAAACTGATTCAGAGCTGGCTACATTGAATTGAATGGACCATTGATCTAGCATTCCTATACTCTTTGACTGGTTATGACAACATTGAAAGGGAAGAGATAAAAGATGATAATTAGGCCATCACATTTTTTCTTGCACAGCTCTTAGTGAACCCTTGTTGATTCATATTTTATACAAAATATACTGTTTTAATACTTTTTCATTTTATGTTGCAATAGTGTGACTCTGCATGAATAATATGTATTGTGTGGGTATTTGCCACTCCTAGCACTCAAGGATCTGAAAGTCATTAGATAAAGGAAAAGTATATTGGAGCCAGTAGCCCCAAGGAAAGCTTGGTGAAGGAGACCGGTAAAATAATCATCATGGTTCCTAGGTAGTACATTTTCATGATTTTACAAGGCAGGGTAAAGGAGATTTGCAGTTTGGCCACAGCAGTTCAGATATAGATGTGGGTACAGATAAAATATATTGAATAGTTAGTGACTGTTGTAGGGTCACTAACTTTTATTACAAGCTTAATGAGAGATTGTTCTCTTAGTTTGTCTTGTAGATAAACAAGTTCTATAAGCCCAAACTTGGAGCACTACTGCAGTTTATTCAAGGTATACCTGGTTTAGTGGTCCAGGTGGTGCTCTCGAATGTGAAGGAAAGTGCATTTAAAATGAATTGCTGTGTGCTTGGAGAAACAAATTGAAGAGTTTGGGAAACAAGGCTGCTTGCTACATATATTAGAATATTTGTGGATTGATTTGTGATTCAGTAGGGAGGGAGGATATTCTACTAATAGCCCCAAATAGTTTGGTTGTGTGCAGAAGTAATCTGTTGCTAATTATACTCTCCCCACTCCGCCCTCCCCCCACCTTGAGTGATGTGGGCTTTTTGTATGGAAGTGTTTGCCCTTATCTATCACTAAAATGTATAGGTTAGAGATATACCAGACAGGATATGTCTGTACTAGACAGGATATGTTTGCTTCTGTTTCTAGGTAACTCTTCTCTCAAGCTTCTGCTTGGGACAGAGGGTGATATTCAAGTATGTGGCTTCAGAAGGAACTTAAAATGTATTCTGCAGCATTTAGAATAATAGAATATCAGGGTTGGAAGGGACCTCAGGAGGTCATCTAGTCCAACCCCCTGCTCAAAGCAGGACCAATCCCCAACTAAAACAGCCCAGCCAGAGCTTTGTCAGTTTATTAACAACTGTATAGAGACATCCCCGAGGGCTACAAGACCCTCACCTGCTCCCCTAGCCTTTAAGCACAAACCGAATTGCACTCCCCTCCCCGGGATCCATGCCCAGCAATCCTGCTCCCACTGCAATTACCGAGCCTGCGGGTCACTGCCCAATCCAGGGTAGTTGCCTGGGACAAGGCCTAGTAGATTCCAGCTACTGGAGGCATGGCGACGACAGACCTGCATTGTGGCCAGGCTGCGGATAGATACAGAGCATTGCATTCTGGAAGCTGTGTTCTTCAGGGGTTTGTGTCTATTTTTCTTGCAGACAATGTCAGTGGATATGCAGCTGCAGCATTATGAGGCGCAGCAGAAACAGTTTCAACAACTTCACAAAGAATGGGAGCGTGAATTCCAAGGATGGCAGGATCAACTTCTGACCTATCCTCACAAAGATCAGCTCCAGGAGTATGAGAAACAGTGGAAAACATGGCAGGGACAGATGAAAGCTACTCAGTCCCATCTGCAGGAGAAAGTGAACTCGCTTCAAAACATGAAGAATCAATACACTGGGAATGTTGCATTGCCACCTCCTTTTGTTCCATGCTCTCCAACCTCTCAAGGAGGCGTGCCTGTTTTGCCTCCATCTTTGCCTTCAACTGCCCCTCCGCAGGTTCCCCCACCTCTGTCTTCTGATCCTCAGTTGTCTAACTCATCTGAACCCCCAACATCCAGTCTTCAGGTTTTCCAGTCCACTAAGACAACCAGGCCAGCTCTGCTTCCTATCCCTGATTCTTTTGTATTTAAAATACCTGGTTCATCTGCAACTTTACCTTGTCATTCTGATATAACTACATCTGCTGACTCTTCAGACCAAGGAAACTCTCAAGTTCATCTGGGTAAGCAAGCGGTGCCATTTGTTTCTGTTTCATCTGAACCAGCATCTGGAGAACTGAAAACTTCTTCTACAGTATCTTCAACCTATGTACCCCCAACCTCCAACGTTCAAGATAAACCAGTGAGATCAGGTGGATTGCTTCCAGACCCACCCAGAGGCACATACTTCGAAGGACCAAGAGGTCCTAGGTAGGTCTTTTTCCTTTAGTTTACACACATTCTCATCTACACAGATTTTTATACTGCTGTCATCACCGTAGTACCTATAGTGCCAGTTGTGCTTTAAACTGTGAGAAAATCTGTCACACGTGCTTCATTCTTTGTCATCTCTCCCTAGGGGAAATTGTGTATGCAACATAGTGGGTTTTGTTTTGTGGGTTTTTGAAAATAAATTCTGTGCACTGTTCACTGTGTTTATCTTATGCCTGGTTGGTCTACACTTAAAATTTAGATTGACCTCTAATCACTGTAGTTAAGTGGACCGGGAGCCTCCTGTTTGCTGTGCGGAGGGCGGGGGGTTTGGGGAGGGAAGAGGGGGGCTAATGTCAGGGTGTCCCCCTCCTCCCTGCTCCTGCCCCCCACTTACCCCATCTCCATAGAGCGGGGGTGGGAGGAGGAGAGACACGACAGGGCTCAGGACAGAGGGAGCTTGCTGGCAGCAGCTGCTGTCTCAACTTAAAAAGTCAATGTACTTCGATTGGGATCAACGTACTTAAAGGGGCAATGCACATCTCTCTCTCACACAGCATGTGTCTCTCTATCTCTGTCTGCCATGCTGTCTCCCCTCCCTCCATTTGTGCTGCCTTGTAGAGTGTGAGGCTACATTAACAACAATGTGTTAACCCTTGAGGGGTCAGCTGAGTTCTAGTTCATCATTTAGCAGTAAGACATTCCCTGGGAAATATCCCACTGTCTTCCACCTTCTGACTTCACCACCTTAATCAAGCTTCACAATCATCATTGCTGTATACAGTATTAAATTGTTTGTTTAAAACTTATACTGTGAAAAAAATTTCCCTGGAACCTAACCCCCCCCTCCCCCATTTACATTAATTCTTATGGGGAAATTGGATTAGCTTAACATCATTTTGCTTAAAGTTGCATTTTTCAGGAACGTAACTAGGAGGAGCGAGGAGTTACTGTATTTCTAGCCCTTGCAGGATGTGAGACTTCACAGTAATGTCATTCTGTTCTCAGTCATTTCCCATCACCCCCCCATTTCACATCCAAAGTGATCGTTAGCAGCTGATAATTCAAACTACTAGAGCAGGGGTGGGCAAACTAGGGCTTGCCACCCCCTCTCCTGGAAGCAGCCAGCATCACATCCCTGCGGCCCCTGGGGGGGGTAGGGGAGAGTGCTCCGCGCTGCCGTCGCCTGCAGGCACCGCCCCCCGCAGCTCCCATTGGCCAGGAATGGGGAACCGCGGGCAATGGGAGCTGCAGGAGGCGGTGTCTGCAGGCGAGGGCGACGCACAGAGCCCTCTGCCCCCCCTCCCACAGGGGCTGCAGGGACGTGGTGCCGGCTGCTTCCGGGAGCAGCGTGTGGTCAGGGCACACAGGCAGGGAGCCTTCCCTGGCCCTGGTGCACACTGCTGCCACTCCAGAACCGCTCAAGGTAAGCAGCGCCAGCCCCGAGCCCGAACCCCTCATTCACCCTGCACCCAACTTCCTGCCCTGAGCCCCCTGCCTGCATCCCAGCCGCACCCCTTGTGCACCCCAACTCCCTTCCCTGAGCCCCCTCGTACATTCCGCACCTCTCCTCTGCCTCAACCCCTTGCCCTGAGCCCCTTCCTGCACACCACACCCCGTCCCACACCCCGCTCTCCCTCCCGCACCCTAGCCCCCTGCCACAGCTCTACATTCTTGGCCCTGCATGCAATTTTCCCCACCCAGATGTGGCCTCGGGCCAAAAAGTTTGCCCACCACTGTACTAGAATTATAGATCAATCATATATAATACTGGAAAGTTGTGTTTACCACAGTGTGTGTTCTCCTCAGTGCTATAAAGCAATTGTTTCCAACCCTGGTATTTTTTGAGAAACAAGATCCTATAATTGATTGTTCTTGTAGTCTCCAACTGCCTTGTTTCTTTTTCCTTTTTTGCACTGGTTCAAGATTCAACCTTGTAAGGCCTTGGCTACACTCGGGACTTGCAGTGCTGCCGTGGCAGTGCTGTGAAGCACGAGTGTAGTCGCGCCGCCAGCGCTATGAGAGCTCTCTCGCAGTGCTGTATGTACTCCACCTCTCCGAGGGGAATAGCTTGCAGCGCTGTGAGCGAGCATGCAGCGCTGCAGGCTCTGATTACACTGGCGCTGTACAGCGCTGTACTCGCTGCGCTCGGGGGGGGGGGGGGGTGTTCACACCCCTGAGCGCAGCAAGTTGCAGCGCTGTACAGCGCCAGTGTAGCCAAGGCCTAAGTTACAAACATCTGAGTAATGTGACTTTCAGTCCCTTTTAAGTTTTCCTGTGTAAAATACTTTGATTTTATCTACTCTGTTATGAGATTCAGTAGTTGGGCATTTAATTAAAAAGTGTTTTTTGACCAGATATGCATCTTTAGCTCCTGTTGCATGAATCCTTTCACTTCATGCTGTATTTGTTATCCAGTTCCCCACATTTCGAGCCACCATAGTTGTAGGTGAACTAAATGTGAATAAAATACAGTTGTACAAATAGAAAACACATAAAGCTGTCTAGACCAGGGCAACATCATAAGCTTGCTCCACTTGCTGTTTAATAATATTTTAAATTCTATATCTAGATTTTATTTATCTAATTATATTTTATTTATGGGTTTTTCTATGTAGTACTCAGTACCGTAGTATCTGATCATTACACATACATTAATTATTTATCTTTTCCCACACCCTCGTGTGGTAGGGAATTACCACTGTTTTGCTGTTGGAGTATCAAGAGTCAGAGAAATTGTCACTTTCCCAGGGTCACACAGTGAATCTGGAGAGAGCTGGAAACCGAATCTAGATCTTCTGAGCCCCAGTCTGGAGCTTTAAACACAGGACATGTTAAAATAACATACTTGATTTCCAGCTAAGATTTTAAGTCAACGTTTCTCCTGGAACTAGTCTTCATGGCTGAAATTTACACTTTCTGCCACTACTATCTATATAGAGTGGTTCAAATGCTGCTGCTCTCACATAAGCAGGAATTTTTTTCCCATTACATGTCTATGAATGATGCCCCAGATGATATGAGCCAGCATAGAGACATAACTTCACATATTGGTGCAACAGTGGGGCATGACACTGATTATTTTGTGGCTCATCTAACATTATTTCCTAGAGGTTGCCTAGTCTGCAAGTGGCTTACATCACTCTCAGTTGTGCAGTGTGAAATTGAAGTGCATTTTTCCATGTTTCTGTACTGATTTAATGGGGTTTGCTTATGAGGCACACAGAGATGTTTGCATGAAAGTAGTTTTATAAAGTGAAAATATCTTCTAGAGAATTCTCACTTAATTTGTTCATTTGAATATGTCTCTTGTTTTACATGTAGGTTTGATGGACTTCGGGGAAGAGGCTTTGACAGATTTGAAGGGCCAAGACAGAGAGGACCTCGTTTTGAAGGCCAGCACTTGGAAGGGCCAAGGCCAAGATTTGAAGGTCAGAATTCAGATGCACGGTCTTCAAGCAAATGGGGGACTATCCCCCGTGGGCCAGCAGCACAGTTTTATACATCCCCAAGTACATCACAGATGCACAGTTCCCGACCAAGTGGATCACAGTGGAGGGGGCCCAGACCTCCTTTTGGACAACAGCAGTCTCAAGCAGAGTCCCGAACAGAAAACAGAGAAGCTTTTGCTGATGCAGCTGTCAACCAGGAATTGGCAAATAGAACTCAGTCTACTCCAATTTCCTTTGATACAGATGCAAAGAATTCTGGTCCAGTTCAGCCAGCTGAGGATCTGACAAAAGCTCAACAGGAACCACCCAAAGCTGAAGTCAAAAAAGTTATTCCTGGGCCTAAAAAGTGGACGTGGAGTTCTCAGGATCCTGCACAGCAAGTAGAAGAGACAAAACCAACTACTCAACCTCCACCCATTCAGAATCAAAAACCAACACCACTTCCCAGTACACCTGTAACTGTGCAGTCTACTATTCCTCCGAGAACAGGAGGAACAGCAGCCTTACCTCCATCCGCTGTAACAGGAAATACAGACTTGAAATCTGCAGATAGTAAATTGCCCCTTTCAGAAAATAGCCAGGGTAAAGGACTACCTGGATCAGAAAATAACCAGGATAAAGGGCCGGTTCAACCAGAAGATAATAGAGGCAATGGACCAGTAAGCAGAGGCAGGGGGCAGGGCAGGCTGGAGGACGGCCGAGGCAGGGGGCAGGGCAGGCTGGAGGACGGCCGAGGCAGGGGGCAGGGCAGGCTGGAGGACGGCCGAGGCAGGGGGCAGGGCAGGCTGGAGGACGGCCGAGGCAGGGGGCAGGGCAGGCTGGAGGACGGCCGAGGCAGGGGGCAGGGCAGGCTGGAGGACGGCCGAGGCAGGGGGCAGGGCAGGCTGGAGGACGGCCGAGGCAGGGGGCAGGGCAGGCTGGAGGACGGCCGAGGCAGGGGCCAGGGCAGGCTGGACGACGGCCGAGGCAGGGGCCAGGGCAGGCTGGACGACGGCCGAGGCAGGGGCCAGGGCAGGCTGGACGACGGCCGAGGCAGGGGCCAGGGCAGGCTGGACGACGGCCGAGGCAGGGGCCAGGGCAGGCTGGACGACTGCCGAGGCAGGGGGCTAACAAACAGAGGCAGAGGATTGCCCAGACAGGCAGCCACCCGAGGCCGGGGGATGATCCAGAGAGTGAGCAGCCGGGAGGAGCAGCTGGATAGGCGGTCAGGTAGCAGGGAGAAGTTGCCAGATGGACAGTCAGGCAATTGGGAGATGGGCCCAGTTGGGCGGTCAGGCAGCCGGGAGAGGGTGTTGTCCAGCCGAGACAAGGAACCAGCTGGCCGGGCAGACAGCAGGGATAGGGGGCAGTCAGGAAGCTGGGAGAGGGGCCCCGTCATGCGGGCTGAAAGCCGGGAGAGGGGTCCCGTCATGCGGGCTGAAAGCTGGGAGAGGGGTCCTGTCAGGCGGGCAGGAAGTCGGGAGAGGGGTTCTGTCAGGCGATCAGGTAGCCAGGAGAGGGAAATGGGCAGGCCTGAAACAGGCAGTATTGATAAACCAATCCACCTAGGAGACAACTCTGAGAAATTATCTCTGTATCATCGAGAGGATCCAACAAGGGCTCCCTGGAGTCATGAAGAGGGGAGAATGCAAGAGGAACCTTCATTAGATAGACGAGATGCCCGTCCTTTAGAGCGCGAACAATTGGATGATTGGGAAAGAGATCGATATTGGAGAGAGCGTGACACAGATATTCAGGATGATCACCTGGATCCATATGATAGAGATGACAGGTTACCACTGCATCTTTCATTGCCTCCACTGTCACCTCTTCCTCCTCTACCTCCTTTGTCTTCTGATCTTGACAGACGAGACGCTTGGTGGGATGATTGGGAAAGGCCCAGGGAGAGGGAGTTGGATAGAGATCTGGACAGGATTGGAAGACCCTTAGATATTTATGATCGAGAATTTGATAGAGAATGGGACAGAGATTACTTGAGACCTCTGGATGACAGAGATACACCGAGTCATGACCTGGACATTCCTCCTCTTCCACCTTTGCCACCACTTCCACCTCTGGACAGGTACCGTGAGGACCGGTGGAGGGAGGAAAGAGACAGGGATCTCTATGATAGAGACCTCCGAGACAGGGGGGAGTTGAGGATCCGAGAGTATCCAGAGAGGCGTGATACATCGAGGGAGAAGCGAGATTACCTTCCTGAAAGGACTGACTGGGAGAGGGAACGGTTGTCGGATAGATGGTATCCTGATGAAGCAGACAGACTACGACCTTTGGAGGATCAGCTTGATCCATCCCTTCCACCACCACGTTCATCTGACATGCTGGGAGCAGAGCCAAACCTGGACCCTGAACAGTCACTTGGAGGGGTAATGGTCCTTAGTCAAAGGCAGCATGAAATAATCCTCAAGGCTGCCCAGGAGCTGAAAATGCTTCGGTGAGTTAGCTAATCTTGTAATTTTTTTAGGGAAAAAAGTTGCTAATTTATCTGAACTAGTCCATGGAATTGTATTAAATACTATCAAGTAGGGTCACAGGATTTGCTTTATCAGTTTAGACAATTATTGCAACTTTTCTGGTATTATGCCTCTTGCAATTGCCAATACATGATGCTTCAAGGAGCTGCCCCTAGGCCGGCTGATCTTTTTAAACCCATTCAGTTGTACTTTTGAAACCCATTAAATTGTACAGTACTGTGTGGAGGGCAATAATTTCCTTTCTCACCCCCAGATGTGATGAATGTTTGGCTTGAAGCATATGGATTTCTTATTCTGTGCAAATCCCAAGATATTACTATCTTCATTTTCCTTTAGTCCATTTCAATTATCACTATATTTTAACTGAACCCAGATACTATGAGGATGAGAACATTGCAAATACCTAGGATGTAGGCAGAAGCAGGGTTGTGAAGATCTGTAAAGATCAGGGCAAAAAACTTTAACTTGATATAAAAGTTAAGAAGAAGCTAAGAAAGGAGTGACATGGATGAAGAGTGCCTGAAGATGACTTTTGCATTCTGAATTCTCTTGAGGTAAGTGATACAGAAATTAGCAAGGGCAGAGAGGAGGGGGTTAGAGTAGTCAAAATGAAAAAGAACCAATGCATGTGTAAGAGTTTTGTTCATAAGAACAGAGGAAAGATCATATTTTTTTAGATAACGTACAGGAAATACTAGCAAAAATTTACTAATATGTGAGGAAGGAAGACGCATGGAAAATCACACAGAACTAGTAAGCCTGAGTGACTCGGAGGCTGCAGTTTTTACAACGTCAGTGGAAAAAGAAGAGGAAGGTGTTTGGGGAAAGATGAGGAACTTGTTTTGCCATATTCAGTTTGTGTTGAGGAGCAAGCATACTGGATAATATTAAGTAATCAGATCTGCAAAAATGTACAGGTGACCCCAAAAATTAAATCTGTCAAATGGGTCACTTAATCTGAGAGTCAGCATGGCAATACTACTGGTTTGTAGACTGCCTCACGACCCTGGCTTCTTATTGGACCCAACAGGTTTATTAACCAGCCTTGTAGCGGAGTCTCCATGACTCCTTGACTACGGAGATTTAAGTATCCATGTGAATAATACCTCCAGCACCTAGGTCTAAGATTTTATATTCAGTTTATTATGAGTTTCTGTCCCCACACGCACTAAACCTGATCTTTAGTTTAGGTTGTAGTGTAGACATAGGTAACGTAATCCTAGTCAACAACTTCCTGGTCAGACAATCTTCTTCTCCAGAGAGGAGTTGCGGTTCTGTCTCTCACCAGGCAGACAAATTGACTGTGCTGGTCTGCCCTTGGAGATTCATGACCTCAGCAAGCTTCCAAAACATTCTGTTGGAGAATTTTATCCAACCATAGAATCAGGGTGCTGATGGTCTCTATAACCACCTGTTGTCCAGTAGCTTTAACATGACTGCTGAGCAAAGAATTCCTGTAGTCCTATGCTGCAGACTTTAGAGAAGCCAGTAAATCCTCTACACAATAGCAGATGAAAAATTTCATCCAAAATAACTGTTCAGCATAATGACCTGAATAGATTTTATCTAGTTATAGCTGTATAATGCAGAGCATAGGAATTACTGGGTGAAATTCTGCAGTCGAGGGAATTTTTCACTACTTATCAGGACCAATAACTTATTGAGTTAGATCCTATCTATTAGAAAGACATCCAGGTTGAATTTTCAAAAGTGCCCAAGTGAGTTAGGCACCTAAGTTCCTTTGACTTTCAGCCAGTCTTGATTTAAAGACTCCAGATAATGAACTATTTTTCTTGATAATCTGTTCTAGTGTTTTACTATTTAAAAGTTGTCTTGTTTCCAGTTTGAAGTTATCTAACTTCAACTTCCAATTATTGCATCTTGTTATGCCAGTGCTAGGTTAAAGAGTTCCATAAAGTCTAATGTTTACTTCCAATGTAGGTACTTAAATACTCTGATCTAGTACCTCTTAAGTCTGTGCTCATAAGTCTCTCAATGTAAAGCATGTTTTCCAGACCTCAAATTAATTTTTTGTAGTACCTCTCTGAACCCTCTCCAATTTTTCACAATCATTTTTAAAGTTTAGACATCAGAATTAGACACAGTTTTCCAGTAGCGATCTCACCTGTGCTGTATGTGAAGTTGATATCACCTCTCTATGTATTTAACATTTCCCTGTTTATGCATCCAAGGATTGGGTTAGCCTTTTTGCCCCAGCTTCACATTGGAAGCTCATGTTCAGTGGATTATCTAGTGACCCTTAAGTCCTTTTCAGAGTTACTGCTTTCCTGAGGTTTCCACCTCTCACTATCACGCGCACATGTCCAGTAAATATGGCTGCCCACATTCTTTGTTCCTAAATGTAGTTCTGTTCTCCTTATTATTTGCCACCCCACCATTTTTTGTGTCATCTGCAAATTGTATCAGCTATGATTTTATATTTTCTTGCATTTATTGGTAAAAATACTGAACAGAGTTGAACTGAGAACTGATCCCTGTGGGACTCTTGTAGAGTCGTCCTAATTATTGATGATTACCTGTTAACAATTATGTTTTGAGATCTATCAGTTAGCCAGATCTTAATCCAGTTAATATGGATTATTTTGGGTTTGTACAGTGCTTTTTTTATCATAGTTCCTGACTGCCTTCCCTCATTTGAAATCTAGTATCACCCAGTGTGAAGAACTTTGTAAAGTATACCGAGAAAAGATTGACTGGATCAAAGATAGCTTCTCCAGTTCTTAGAAATCATATATGTACCCCTCTTGGTTGGTGGCAGCCAGTCGGGAGCACTTGAGTCTACTGCTGACATAGAATAGAACATTAACACCTCCTTCAGAGATGGCAGCCTATCAACCTTCCTGAAACATGCAGTCGTCCAGCGTGTGTTCAAGAAACCATCACTTAGTGTCAATGACTTTGCCCATAACCTTCCCTTCCCAGGCAAAGTGATTGACGCATTGGTGAAAAGCCATCTCCAGCAGCACTTGACCTCTGCTAGTATCTTAGAACCTTCCCTGACAGATTTTAGCCCAGCATGTGGAACAGAAACTGTACTGGTCACATTGATGGAAAATCTCGTCTTATCCAAAGACAGTTGGCACACACACATGCTGATATTAGATCTGTCTGCACCCTTGACCAGCACCCTTTAATTATGAAGTGCTGATGACTCATCTGAGTGACCTGGTGAGATGAGCAGAATTGCATTAAATTGGCTTCCCTCATTCCTGTCATGTCATGTGGGCTATTGCACTTCCTAGAGAGATTTCACATGAGGACTCTCTTGGGGTTTAACTTGTTTATCCTTCTATTCAACTTTACCACCCTTTATTAAATTGTTACAATTCTAGGGAAAATTTGAGATACTACGGACCCAATGCCAACAATATGCAGATGTCAGCTAGCTGCAAATCTTCTGTAGACGATGCCATCATCTAGATATCTCAGTACCTGAGAGAGCACTGCTGCTGAATGAAAAACAGTTGACTAAAACAAAACCTGGGAAAGACAGAGGTGATATTGGTGGGAAGAGGAAAATGCTTTGAAGAACTTGCCAAAGTTTAGCATGGTCCTCAAGTTTTTAAGATGTTTGTGAGAGAAAGTATCTTTTTTTCTGTTTCTTGTACAGTGTTCAGTACATCGCTGGCACTTAGTAAATAACTGAAGATGTCTACCTTTTCAGTTGTTACAGTGATACACAGTCTTGGGATGCTACTAGATGCCTCAGTGTCCGTAGATTACTGGATTATGACAGTAGCAAAATATGCTTTTTATTACATCCTTGGCTAGTCAGGTGCATGGCTTCTTAGATGTGGATCTGTCCATGGTGATCCAAGTAGCTATCACTGAAAAATTCAACTATTCTAATGTTCTGTACCTGGCGTTGAATGTGCGAAGGCAAAAAAAAAAACCCTCGTCTGCTGATTCAAAATGTAGTGGTCCACTTGTTAGGCAACAGAGCCTCTTCAGTTCTCTGCTCGCTGCAGTGGCTCTCTGTCCACGTCCAAATCCAAATTTAATAAACCAGGGCCCAGCCAACTGATGATCTCAGAGATTGCCCCTTTCCATGCATCCCATAGCAAAAGCTTTGTTCATCATGTAGTCAACCCACAGCTCCAAAATGAGATTGATGCAGGATTTTACTATCTGCATAATGAAATATAAAACAATCATTATCACAAGAATCCTGAAGAATGGCCAAGCAACAATAAACAGCAAAATATTCCTCCAAACCGTTTTCCAAAATCCCTTACCACTGGAAACATTTAGAGGTGCCCTAATGGTGTAATATAAAGAGAGAGAAAGCTTGGATGATGCACAGGTACCATGGGTACGGGTTCATCATGCACATTTGTAGGAAGGAACATCAAAAAAGGAAGAGATAAACTTATAAATTGGAATGTAAATGAATGAGGTCTTTCAGGGAAGAGTGTAGAAAGAAGAGGAATAGACCTAAGAACAGAGTGTCATGGTTCACCTTCCAGAGGGAACAGGAAGATCAATGAGGGAGCAGTATTTGGTAAAGACAAAGTCCAGGGAGTGGGGTGCCCCACTTTCCTGCATCTGCCATTGCACCCTTTAGGGTGATAATCGCACAAGCTGGATTTTATACTAAAATGATGAACAGTTACTGTTGACATTTGTAATCCTTAGGTTTCAGTTAAAAACACATTGAAATGAATGGGGACATTTTCTACCTCTTTCAAAGCTGTTTTGTTTTCACACTCATAAAGATAGTATACCTTTTATTCCCATATGGAAGGTTTTAATTGCAACCAGAAGTGCTAGAAATGTAATTTTCAAAAAGTGAATGGAAGTTATGATTCTGAAGAATTTAATCTGTCATGGGAACTGGTTTAATACACCAGGTTGTCAGCGACTTTGTCACCTGTGCTTTAGAGAATGGTGTTTAAGGTCTAATAAACTGATACACTGAAACAAGAAGGTCTTCATATGTGAAACAGATTCTCTCTACAGCACCAAAGAAAGGGTTCAATTAAAGAAGATTCTGTTGACTGTTTTCCTCAGTTTTAAAGTTAACGCTGGGGAAGTCACCCTTTTGTATCAAACCATATTGAGAGTTGTTTTCTACCTTACACTGACTCTTCTCATTGCATAATTCAGAAGGAGCAGATCATAAGCAGAACAATTCAGCGTAAGAGGCTTGAAATTGATAAGACTCCTTCTGATGATGCTTTGAGACAGAAGCAGTAGTAGAAATGTAGAGAATAGCTTTTCTCAACTTCAGGTGTCTTCAACTAGATCTGTTCTCAGGTATCAGTTGTGTGTTGATCTGGATTTGCCAACCAATGCATTTTTCCAAAGCCAGGTGTTAGGAACACTGGATGTCCGAGTTGCTGCAGCCATTATTATTTATTGTTTGTATTGAGGTGGCACTTAGGAGTCCCAGTCATGGACCACGAGCCCATTGTGCTAAGCACCCTACAAACACACAACAAAAAGATGGTCCCTGCATCAGAGAGCTCACAATCTAAGTCAAGTCTCTCCCAGTATGCTGGCTGTTGGGGTGCTACCAGCTGCTTGTGTCATAGCTTATCCCAGACGTAAACTCTGTAGTGAATAATGATTCTTAATACTACTACAATATATTTTGTTGGTGTACGTATTGGTTCCCTTTTTTTTTAAACAGCACATTTATGCCACAGAATGGTAACACTTTTTTTTTTTTTATGTACAGGGAACAAAAAGAACAGCTGCAGAAGTTGAAAGAGTTTGTGCCTGATCCCCACCTGCCATCACAGGAAACTTCAAGATCACAAACCACAACTACAAGGCCACGTGCCTTTCAGGTAAATGAAATGCTGATGATAATTCACCTGGGTGTGAACATTAGTTCAAATCTGGAATCTAGCTAAAATAGGTATTTCCTGGCTTCTGACGGTGAGGCGAAGCAAACTGAGGTAGGTACCTCATAAAATAATACTTTGCACTTAGTCAAATCTCGCAAAACTGTACTTTGGTAACCTACAAACCCAAATGGAAAAAGAACCTTTGAGTGTGTAGTTGATTGAAACACAAGCCAGTGAGATTCTGCTGCTGTGTTGGGGGCAAGAGTAATGTGTCTCATGACATGCTTCTCATAGACCGGGGGGAGCATGACATGCTTTTTCCAGTGTGGGAGCACCATACCAATTCCTAGCATGCCCCAGGCATTCAGGTAATCCCCTGAAGAAGGAGTAGGGCATTTATAATTGTCTGATGGTACTAGTGTTCTTCCCCAGCACTGATTGGGCCACAAACCTCACTTACCTGCACTGGACTCTCCCTTTCAGTAGTTTAGATTAGTGAAGTTCTATTGTACATTTGTTTGATCCAGTACTCTTGGATTTTTGTATGTGTGTGTTTCACATACTTGTTAATCTGAAGTATTTATATGGATCAAAGTAGTTCAGTTATGTATAGGGAGGATAGGAGAAGATACCTTAATTTTACACTTTTAAAAAGTTAAACTAAGAAGTTTTGCCCCATCACCCAGATCACTCTGCTTGAACACTGTATACCTTTCCCCTGTCCTTCATCTCTTTGTCTTTTTAGATCAGAGGTTCTCAAACTGTGGTCCATGGACCACTAGTGGTCCGCGAGCTCCATTAAGGTAGTCCGTGGATAGTTCCCTCTAAGCTGCACGCCTGGGCAGCCGCACATGAAAGAATGAAGGGCCACCCACCTAATTAGTGGAGCCGCTCAGGTGTGGCTCCACTAATTAGGTGCCTGGACCCTGGAGAAGGCGCACATGTAAGGTGAGGCGGTGGCTTTGGGGGGAATAAGGGATAGGTGGGAAGGGGCAGTGGGCTGAGAAGAGGGGATGGAGGAATTTGGGACATGCAGGGTTGTGACAGCCAGAGAAAGAGGCGACTTTCCCCAGCTCCAGGGCTGCGGCTGCCGGGGAGAAATGGCCCTCCTTCCCAGCCTCAGCTCGGCTGCAGCCGCGGTAGACCCCCCTCCTTCCCAGCCCCAGCTTGATGGCTGCTGGGGCGGGGGAGAGAGGGCACATCCATCGCATTAGAAAGGTAAGACTACTGATATTAAAATATGAATTGTGTGCTTTGATTTATAGAACAAAAAAATTAATTATTAAGTTTTTTTATATATCACTTTTATCCAAAGCGCTTTACAATAGTTAGCTAATGGTACAGACAACATTTGGAAAGATCATTAAGTGGTCTGCCGAGACCCTCAGCAATTTTCAAGTAGTCTGCGGAAAACAAAAGTTTGAGAACCACTGTTTAGATTATAAACTCTTTGAAGCAGGGACTGTCCCCTCCTTTGTGTTTGGAAAGCACCCAGTGAATAATGGGTATAATAATATACTGCTTAAATCACACATACTGCTTATATTGTTTAAATTACTTTACAAACATGATCGAATCCTATCAGCACCTCCGTGAAGTAGGTAAATAAATATTAGACACTGATTGGCAGAAGAGCATGAAATCCTCTGACCCATTTTCTTCTAGGTAGTCTGTTTTCCAAATGTTGAAGCAACTCTACTTCTGTGTTTCTCAGCAACCTGTGGCACAGGCTCTGTGTAGGAAGCTATAAGAGTCATTTTTTCTTCAGTGTACACAAACTGTGCTTTCCATGTGTAGGCCTGACTTGACCTGAGTAATTGGACATGGGTGAAGCCTCATTTCTTGGGAGACAGGATTAGGGAGGAAAATGGATCAGCAGGCTGGAAACAGAATGTCTGTACTAGCTTGAGAGGTCATCTAGTCCAGTCCCCTGCACTCATGGCAGGACTAAGTATTATCTAGACCATTCCTGACAGGCATTTGTCTAACCTGCTCTTTAAAAGTTTCCAACGATGGAGATTCCACGACCTCCGTAGGCAATTTATTCCAGTGCTTAATCACCCTGACAGTTAAGACGTTTTTTCTTAATGTCCAACCTAAACCTCCCTTCCTGCAATTTAAGCCCATTGCTACTTGTCTTATCCTCAGAGGTTAAGAAAAACAATTTTTCTCCCTCCTTCTTGTAATACCTTTTATGTATTTGAAAACTGTTATCATGTCCCCCCTCAGTCTTCTCTTTTCCAGACTAAACAAACCCAGTTTTTTCAATCTTCCCTCATAGGCCATGTTTTCTAGACCTTTAATCATTTTTGTTGCTTTTCTCTGGACTTCCTCCAATTTGTCCTCATCCTTCCTGAAATGTGGTACCAAGTACTGGGCACAATACTCCAGTTGAGACCTAATCAGCACAGAGTAGAGCGGAAGAATTACTACTTGTGTCTTGCTTACAACGCTCCTGCTAATACATCCCAGAATAATGTTTGCTTTTTTTTCAACAGCGTTACACTGTTGACTCCTATTTAGCTTGTGGACCACTATGTTCCCCAGATCCCTTTCCGCAGTACTCCTTCCTAGGCAGACATTTCCCATTTTGTATGTGTGCAACTGATTGTTCCTTCCTGAATGGAGTACTTTGCATTTGTCTTTATTGAATTTCATCCTATTTACTTCAGACCATTTCTCCAGTTTGTCCAGATCATTTTGAATTTTAATCCTATCCTCCAAAGCACTTGCAACACCTCCCAGCTTGGTACTGTTTGCAAACTTTATAAGTGTACTCTCTATGCCATTATCTAAATCATTGATGAAGATATTGAACAGAACCAGACCAAGAACTGATCCCTGCAAGACCCCACTCATTATGCCCTTACAGCATGACTGTGAACCACTGATAACTACTCTGGGGGAACGGTTTTCCAACCAGTTTTGCACCCACCTTATATCTAGGTTGCATTTCTCTAGTTTGTTTATGAGAAGGTCATGTGAGACAGTATCAAAAGCTTTTCTAAAGTCAAGATATACCACGTCTACTGCTTCCCCCTATCCACAAGGCTTGTTACCCTGTCAAAGAAAAGCTATCAGAATGGTTTGACATGATTTGTTCTTGACAGACCCATGCTGACTGTTACTTATCACCTTATTATCATCTAGATGTTTGAAAATTGATTGCTTAATTATTTGCTCCATTATCTTTCCAGGTACAGAAGTTAAGCTGACTGGTCTGTAATTCCATGGGTTGTCCTTATTTCCCTTTTTATAGATTGGCACTTTATTTACCCTTTTCCAGTCTTCTGGAATCTCTCCTGTCTTCCATTACTTTTCAAAGATAATCGCTAGTGGCTCAGATATCTCCTCAGTCAGCTCCCTGAGTATTCTAGGATGCATTTCATCAGGCCCTGGTGACTTGACGACATCTAAATTGTCTAAGTAATTTTTTACTTGTTCTTTCCCTATTTTAGCCTCTTCTGATCCTACCTCATTTTCACTGATATTCATTATGTTAGCCATCCAGTCACCACCAATCTTCTTGGTGAAAACCAAAACAAAGAAGTCATTAAGTGGGATAGTTTGCTCTTGTGCCCTTAATAATGCCTCTTTGAAAAACTGCCAACTGTCTTCAACTGTTTTTATCCTTAGACTTGTTTCCCATGGGATCTTACCTACCAACTCCCTGAGTTTGCTAGTCTGCCTTCTTGAAATCCATTGTCTTTATTTTGCTGTTCTCCCTCCTACCATTCCTTAGAGCAGTGGTCTCCAAACTTTTTTGATTGCGCACCCCTATCAGTAAAAAATTTTTGAGCACGCACCCCTTGCCGCGACAAAGGAAAAAAAAAAAAGCCACTCAGACTCCCACCCGAACTGTCGAAGAAAAAAAAAAATGTTTGGACCCCGCCTGATGGAGAAAAAAAAAGCGCTCCTCTTGCCACGCATCCCCAAGGATCCTCTTGCGCACACAACCCACTTTGGAGACCACTGCCTTAGAATCATGAATTATTTCATGATCACTTTCACCCAAGCTGCCTTCCACTTTCAAATTCTCAACCAGTTCCATCCTATTTGTCAAAATCAAATCTAGAACAGACTGTCCCCTAGTAACTTTCTCCACCTTTGTTACAAAGTTTTAAATAACGTTACAGTGCTTCTTTTAATTTGTCATCTTTAAAATTGTATCTGTTATGGGAGGAGGTGGTCAGACTATGGACCTTGTGATGAATAAAGAAGCACATTTTCCATGTAACCTAGGAGAGCCAAGAGGTTGATGTTAGCTGAACAGAAAGCAAGTTTTCTCTAGGGTGAGCTAAGGAGCTGATATTAACTCTGGAGAGGGTGGATTTTTGCTGGGAGTTGTCAAGAAGCTGGCAATAGCTGTAGATAGGGTGGATGTACACAAGAGCTAGAGAAGTAACTGTTAGTAGTGTAGGAAGCTCTGTTTATACTAGGAAGTTTACTAATTGTGGGCAGTGGGTGTTGCTGAAAACAGTTTAACTGCAAGTATAGAATGGCCAAACCATGATCACAGCTTTTTCTGAGCAGTCCTCTATTAGGGTTTGTGAAATAGTGCAGAATATGGTTTACTCTTGTGTATAGTTGCAGTTAAATAATTTTCAGCACTGGTTCAGCTGCACCTGTTGACAGCAATGGGTACATTTTTCTACTGTAGATGCAGTCTTAGACCTGCTGCTGTTTAGAGGCAATTCTTCTTCACATATCTATAACGTGAAATTTAGCTGAGAGAAACACCTGGAAGGTGCTTTGGCTAAAGAGAGAGCTTAATTTGGTAAGGTCATTTTGGATGAGAGAACAGTTACAGTAAGCCTTTATTCATATTTGATTTAATGGGTTTAGAGGTTTCAAGTAGTGAGCACACAACAACCAATCCAGAATGGCTATTCTTCTTGGGATATCAGTGAGCCCTCCTATGGGAGGACCTGAAAATGCTAATGGTTAGGAATGTGTGAATTACATACTGTTATGAAAGCACCCTTCTCAGCTGGGACTAGAGGTCTGCTCAGGCCCAATTTTTAAAAATCAACCTGGGCCTGAACCTGACCCTGGCACAACCGACCTGAACCTGACCTGAGAGTGTCAAGTCCTTTTCCAGCCCACCCGGACCTGACACTTTCCCCTGAAATTTCCCCCAGGTGTATTGGCACCACCATTGCCTTGTTCTGATGCGGGGGCTTCCCACTCCCCATACCTGGTGAACGTGGTCAATCACCGGACACCTTCTGCTCATGAGGTTGGTGTGGCAGCAACTGCGTACTCCACTCCTGCCAGCTACCACTGCCTTGCTGCACTGTGTGCGCTGTGGAGTGAGAGGCACTGTGACTTGTAAGCGTGATAACTCCCTAGCACGCACAGTGCAGCCAAGTGTCAGTGCCCAGCAGGAGCAGGGCGTGCATCTGTCTCCATGGTGCCAATCCCACAGGTAGGAGGAGGTGATCAGAGCCAACCTGACCTGAACCCGACACTTGTAGCTGGGTCCTATTGTGTTTGGTCAGGTTGCAAGGCTCTATCTGGGACACAAGTAGTTCAGAGAGCTTTGTTTACTGTTTTCACATAGGGTGAGGGAAGCTGTTTATAGAGTCTTATTAAAAAATGTTTCCCATGTCTAGGTGTCTTCTCAACTGCCACCTGAGACACCAATAGAATCTCAACCTATCAAACCTTCTCCTGCCGTTATTATAAAGCCACCAGTGTTGTTCAGGCAGCCCACCCCGGTGACGAGGCCAGGTGCCCCGGTGACGAGGCCAGGTGCCCCGGTGACGAGGCCAGGTGCTCCAATTCCTGCTTCAGCTACAACCTCAAGTCAGGCTCCTGCAATAAAGCCAACATCTGGTGTGAAACAGGAACGTTGGGATGAGGATTCTTTTCATGGACTCTGGGATACCAGTGAAGATAAAGGAGCAAATTTGGAGTATGCATTATGTAAACCAGAATCAGTGCTGCCACCCGCAGTGTCATCTTCTGGGAAAATACCTCCTCCAGGTCATACTCCCATTCCATCATCTGTACCAGCATCAATTCCTAAACCACCTCTAATTCAACAGACTGTGGACTATGGCCATGGGCGGGGTGAGTAATGGAAAAAATAATTTTGCCTCTAGTACTGGGACTCTTAAACAAAACTTTTTTTTTCTAAAGGGACGTACTCTGAGTGATATTTACCACACAAAGTATGCCCAGAATCTTAACACAATCACTGTGTAAGCTCTGTGCATCATTATGTAGTGCCAAATACCTCAGCTGCAGTGAGATTGAAAGTTGTTGCTATATGATCGATCTCCTCATTTAAATAATTAGACTTCACTCGTGAGTAGGGCCCTACCAAATTCACGGTCCCGTTTTGGTAAATTTCAGTCACAGGATTTTTAAAACCTTAAATTTCACAATTTCAGATATTTAAATCAGAAATTTCACAGTGTTGTAACCGGCGGGGGGGGGTCCTGACCCAAAATGGGGTAGTGGGGGTATTGCAAGGCTATTATAGGGGGGGTCGCGGTATTGCCATCCTCACTTCTGTGCTACTGCTGGCAGCAGTGCTGCCCTCAGAGCTGGGTGGGCGGAGAGTGGCGGTTGCTGGGTGGCCGCCCAGCTCTGAAGGCAGCCCCGTTGCCAGCAGCAGCACAGAAGTAAGGGTGGCAATACCATATCATGCCATCCGCACTTCTGTGCTGCTGCTGGAGACAGTGCAGCCTTCAGAACTGGGCTGCCAGCCAGCAGTAGCAGAGCTTCCTGCAGCTGGGGGAGGTTCCCAGAGGTGGGTCTAACCTGACCGTGGGATCAGCCTGTTATGGGGAAGTGGAAGTCCCATCCCTCCCCAGCCTGGCCAGAACTAGCAGCTGGAGCCTGGCGCACCATAGGAGCCCCCAGCCGGGGCACCCCAGCCTTGCCCCTCCTCAGCTCCAGGCCCAGCTCTTGGGAGTTAAAGGGACCTTGGGCTGACTGGGGACGACGAGGGGGGGACGACAGGGTGTGTAACCATAGTACCTTGGGCTTTCGCCCGCCCATAAGGCCAATCCTGCCCCCCCAAAACAGTGATGATCCTCTCCCCCCACGCCACTCTCACTTCTGAGCTATTGCTGGCAATTGCGCTGCCTTCAGAGCTGCGTGCTTGGCCAGAAGCCACTGCTCTCTGGCCGCCCAGCTCTGAAGGCAGAGCAGAAGTAATGGTGGCAATACCATGACTCCCTTACAATAGCCAGATTTCACAGGGGACACCAGATGTTACAGTCCATGATAAGTTTTTCACGGCCCATCAGTTTGGTAGGGTTCTGCTTGTGAGTTTACTTTTTCCTTCCATGCTGTGATGTAGAGGTGCTTGACATGAATTAAATTGATTGACACCCCCCTAGTTCTAAACAACACTAGCCCATGTGATAGATTCACAAAACAATACATCATAACCAGTGCATTATTGATACTCTACATTAAACCAGGTCTTTTTATCTGAACGTTAGGTCACCTGTAATAAAATGGACCACTCTTTGAACCCCTACAAGTAGAACATCTAATGCTATTGTTCTTTTATTATTTGTCTGTGTATTGCCCAAAGTAGATGAGGAGCTCTGCAGGCAAGAATGAAGACAAATTCCTTTCCCTCAAGAGTTTACAACTTATATAGTCAACTGACTGATAAGAATAATGGATGGGGTTCATATTTAATACTGAATTTCTCAAGGCTAAAATTTAATATGAAGCTTTTAGTGAGAGTTCATTTCCCATGGTTTTACACCACTTTAAAAAGAGAGATTCTGCTAGAATGCAGTTACTTTTAAAATGAGTGTTGTGGTATAGCTAGCTTTATTGTTCCTGCAACTTGCCAGTAGTTATTTGGAGCAGAAATGATCCCATGATTTGAATATTTTATTAAAAATTGTTAGAAAACGGACAGGAATCTAAACTGGCTACTTCAGTTACTGTTGTCTACATAGTGGTATCTCTGTGACAAATATAGGGTATGGCTACACTGCAATTAAAAACCTGCAGCTGGCCAGGCTAAGGGACTGTTTAATTGCGGTATAGATGTTCAGGCTCGGGCTGGAGCATGGGATCTAGGACCCTGCAAGGTAGGAGGTCCCACAGCTAAACTAGGGTTACCATATTTAAAAAATAAAAAAAGAAGACACTCCAGGGGCCCTGGCCCTGCCCAATTCCCCACCCCTTCCCCAAAGTCCCCACCCTAACTCCCCCTCCTCCCTCCCAGCCACGCGAAAAGGGCTGCCCAAGCGCTACCGGCTTCACGGTTTGCCGGGCAGCCCCCAGACTCTGCGCCCCTGGCCGGCACTTCCCCAGCGCAGCTGGAGCCCGGGAGGGGAAGCTCCCAGCCGGGGGCGTAGGGTCTGGAGGCTGCCCGGCAAACCGTGAAGCCGGTAGCGCTTGGGCTTCGGGCAGCCCCCATGCCTCCGGACCCTGCGCCCCCGGCCGGGCCCTTCCCGTCCCGAGCTCCGACTGCTGTGCTCCTCCCCTGACTCTTCGGCTCTGTTTAAGAGCCGAGCTGCCCGAGCGCTCCAGCTTCGGGCAGCCCCCATGCCTCCGGACCCTGCGCCGCCGCAGCAGAGCAGCTGGAGCCCGGGAGGGGAAGTGCCCAGCCGGCGGCTGGGGTCCGGAGGCAAGGGGGCTGCCCGAAGCCGGTAGCGCTCGGGCAGCTCGGCTCTTAAACAGAGCCGAAGAGTCAGGGGAGGAGCAGAGCAGCTGCGGGAGGGGAAGTGCCCGGCTGGTATTTTCCCAGACATGTTCGGCTTTTTGGCAATTCCCCCCGGACGGGGGTTTGATTACCAAAAAGCCGGACATGTCTGGGAAAAACCGGACGTATGGTAACCCTAGCTAAACTCCTTAAGGAAGGAAATCTTCTGCCTTGGGAAAATGACCCACCAGTTCAGTTTTAAAACTGAGCTGCTTTTCAGCTACTTTTTTAGTAGTTTGTACTTTTATGGGGTTTTTTGTTAGGCTATAAAACAACCAGAAACAGACTGTTAGCCACTACTGTAGATAAAACTGGGCTATGTTTAAAAAACAAACAAACAAACAAAAAAAAAAACCATAAGCTCCCTTGTTGTCTGTGCCCTGACCAACTATTCCTTGCAGTCCAGATCTGTGCCTTCCTGCTTGTGTTTTAGGCTTTTTCGCAGCTGTAACCTTCCAGTTTGTGCTGGTGACCCTAGTCTCTTCAGCCAGCGACCATTTCTGGGAAAGGAAGAGAGGGTGTAGAGTGGCATTACTCTCCCAGTGATCCCTGTTTGAATCACTCCCTCCTTTCTTTCCATTGGCTTGTAGAGTGTACAACACATTTTAACTTTTGACAATTAAACTCTCCTTTCCTATCATTTCAACGTAGTAAAAGATGTTTCAATTATTTTCAGTAAAATATTTGGTTATTTACTTCTACTCACAAAACTTTCAGTCTTGAAACAACTAGCTTTTTAAGAAAAATTTAACTTTTAAAAATTGCAGCTGCTTTGAATTACGCAAATACTATAAAGACTCTTCCTATTTAAATATTTTTACATCCATGTAACTTCAACAGGTAAAGACAAAATATTTTTAATTAAAAATTTGAAAATGCGCAGTTCTGAGATGAGATTTTGTGTTGAATTTGAGCCATGAACATTTAAACTCTCCTAGGAATCCAGGGTTTTGGTGCACTGTATTTTTCTGCAGAAGAGTTAAATTCCACTCTAATAATACAATAATAAAAGGACTTCACTGCAGTCCTGTTTGTTTCACCACTGGCCTTGAGTGGTATACACCTAGAAACAGAAATGTAGACATTGGCTTAACTATAGCATTGCTAGGGAGTTCCTTTCTGTTTGTACTGCTCTCCTGAGAAGTTTAGCTAGCTCTTTTCTATATCTTTAATGGAATTAATGAAAAAATTATATATCTGGGGGAAAATACACTGGAACATAAGAACGGCCATACTGGATCAGAACAAAGGTCCATCTAGCCCAGTATCCTGTCTTCCAACAGTGGCTAATGCCAGGTGCCCCAGAGGGAAAGAACAGAATAGGTAATCATCAAGTGATCCATCCCCTGTCGCCCATTTCCAGCCTCTGGCAAACAGAGGCTAGGGACACCATCCCTGCCCATCCTGGCTAATAGCCATTTATGGACCTATCCTCCATGAATTTATCTAGTTCTTTTTTGAATCTTGTTATAGTCTTGGCCTTCACAACATTCTCTGGCAAAGAGTTCCATAGGTTGACTGTGTGTTGTGTGAAGAAATATTTCCTTTCATTTGTTTTAAACCCGCTGCCTATTAATTTCATTGGGTGACCCCTAGTTCTTGTGTTATGAGGAGGAGTAAATAACACTTCCTTATTTACTTTCTCCACACCTGTCATGATTTTATAGACCTCTATCATATCCCACTTAGTCATCTCTTTTCCAAGCTGAAAACTCTCAATCTTATTAATCTCTCCTCATACAGAAGTTGTTCCATACCCCTAATCATTTTTGTTGCCCTTTTCTGAACCTTTCCAATTCCAATATATCTTTTTTGAGATGGGGCAACCACATCTGCACGCCGTATTCAAGATGTGGGCCAACCATCAATTTATATAACAGCAATGTGATATTTTCTGTCTTATTATCTATCCCTTTCTTAATGATTTACAACATTATGTTAGCTTTTTTGACCGTTGCTGCACATTGAGTGGATGTTTTCAGAGAACTATCCACAGTGATGCCAAGATCTCTTTCTTGAGTGGTAACAGCTAATTTAGACCCCATCATTTTATATGTATAGTTGGGATTATGTTTTCCATTGTGCATTACTTTGCATTTATCAACATTAAATTTCATCTGACATTTTGTTGCCCTGTCACCTGTTTTGTGAGATCTCTTTGTAACTCTTCACAGCCTGCTTTGGACTTAACTATATTGAGTAGTTTTGTATCATCTGCAAATTTTGCCACCTCACTGTTTACCCCTTTTTCCAGATCATTTATGGATATGATGAGTAGTACTGGTCCCAGTACAGACCCCTGGGGAACACCACTATTTACTTCTCTCTGTTCTGAAAACTGACCATTTATTCCTACCCTTTGTTTCTTATCTTTTAACCAGTTCCCTCTTATCTCACTTAAGAGCCTTTGGTGAGGGACCTTGTCAAAGGCTTTCTGAAAATCTAAGTACACTATATCAACTGGATCACCCATGTCCACATGTCTGTTGACTCCCTCAAAGAATTCTAGTAGATTGGTGAGGCATGATTTCCCTTTACAAAAACCACGTTGACTATTCCCCAACAAATAATGTTAATCTATGTGTCTGACAATTCTTTTCTTTACTATAATTTCAACCATACAGTTGCCTGGTACTGAAGTGAGGCTTACTGGCCTGTAATTGCTGGGATCACCTCTGGAATGCTTTTTAAAAATTGCTGTCACATTAGCTATCCTCCAGTCAGTTGGTACAGAAGTTGATTTAAATGATAGGTTACAAACCACAGTTAGTAATTCTGCAATTTCACATTTGAGTTCCTTCAGAGCTTTGGGTGAATACCATCTGGTCCTGGTGACTTATTACTGTTTAATTTATCAATTTGTTCCAAAACCACCTCTAGTGACACCTCAATTTGGGACAGTTCCTCAGATCTGTCACCTAAAAATTTAATTAATTAGCTTTTTCTTATGTGAGTAGTTTGTTGCTCTGAGTGGTATTCAGTTAACATTAACACTGATGTTAGTAGCACAAATGTTCTTTATACAGCAGGTCACTAATATATACTTTGGCCTAGTTACCCTCTGATCACTTTGAATGTCACTATTGCTTTTAGAGAGAGGAGGAGATGGATGAGGGATGCAATTTGGAACACTATCCTTACTTATTTTCTTGTCAAATTTCTTTACCAGATATAACCACCAGTAAAGTTGAACAAATTCCCTATGGGGAGAGAATAACTCTGCGTCCAGAACCTCTGCCTGAGAGACAACCATTTCCAAAAGGTGGGCACTGCTTGGCTAATTCTGATATCCTTTGAGAAAGTAGGCAAGCATCACGTGGATAGCTGAGAACACTAGATTTGTTCCATGCTGGAGACTGTGTGCTGCTTTCTTCTTTTAGAAGCCCATAACTATAACATTATTCCTATGCTTTTCCTGTTCCCTTGGAGTTTTTTTAAGGTTGGCTTGTATTTTTGTAGTTCAGATTTTGGGGGTTTCTTTTTTCAGACCATCCAGGCCAGCGGGATCGTTACAACAGAGAGAGGGATCGTGAGTCTTACTTTGAGCGTCAAGGCAATGCTAACACAGATTACCGAGATTTTAAAAGGGAGCGGGAGCTGCACAGAGACAGAGGCTCAGGAGACTATGATCGAGAGAGGTTTGAGAAAGAACGCCATGTTCGAGAGGACAGGTATGCAGCGCAGGACAAGCTGGATCATAGTTGCATCCACATGATTGATGCTGTATAAGGTGCTGTCAGACTCAATTTCGTTTGAAGGACATATGTTTGTATACTGATTGGGAATTCAGAGCTGTGCTCTAAAGTAGAAATCCGAGAGCTATACAAAATGCTGTCTCTTCTGGCAGGGCACCTCCAACTGGACCTTCAAGGACTCAGTCTTACCGTGACAAGAAAGACCATCCCTCCTCAAGGCGAGGGGGCTTTGAAAGACCATCATATGAACGAAAGCCTGATCGCCCGACCTATGATCATGGACCTTCCATGTTTGGAGGTATAGTTCCTTAGCCCCAAAGTAATACTACAGTGTTGGGAAAATGAAACCAGGAAGGTAGGATCACAAGAAGATGAGCTTGATAGTTGTATGACTTCATTGAGGATATGAATGTTAGTGGCATTTATCTGGGCAGTGTCTGTCTTGTTCTTGTGATCTTCTGTCTCTCACTGGCTATGAGATCTAGAAAGTAGCAGGGAGATATTTTGTCCACCAATTATACAAATGTCTGTGATCAGAATTGCTTAGGACTGCAATTTTGGCTCACTTGGTATTGACATCTGTAAAGTCTGACATCCGACACTAAAAGTGTAACACTATTTCAAGATCCTGTATGATCATATGCAGTAATCATGATTCCATGGGATGAGCTGATTTGATTTCAGTTTTCAGAAGTCAGAGGGAGGAGGTTATGAGAGTCCACACCTCTCAAAAGCAAGAATCCCACAGATCAATATCATGTAATAAGAATGATAAACTGTCCATCTTGGACTTATAATAAACTCAGCACAGTGGTGTCTGCGCACCTGAGTGGAAGTGAGTCAGAACAAACCTATCAGAACCACTTTATCACATCCTTATGTAGTATGGATTCTAATAAAATAATTTCCCATGGTATTCCGAGTTGGGTCTGACTTCTTTTCCCTGCTTTGCAGAATTGTGAATTAATCATAGACATTACAAAGACCAGTCCGTTTTCCTTGTTTATACGGACTGAATAAAGATGCTTAGCATTTATATAGGGGATTTACATATTCAAAGCATTTTATAAACATTCATTAAGCCTCAGAACTCCCCTGGAATGTAGGTCATTATTATCCCCATTTTTCAGTTTACAAAGAGGTTAAGTGACTTTCCTAAGGCCACAGAGGAAGTCACTGGCAAAGTTGAGACTTGAACTAAAATCTTGTATTCCAGTCTTGTTCTTCTTTGACTAGACCATTCCGCCTTTTGGAAATATGGTCATATTTCTGTCAGTCCAGATTTTCAGTTTTTTATGGCATTGGTTAAATGGGACAGTTTTTGTCTTCTCCTCTACCAGTCAGATCTTAAATAGAGACTAAAGCACACTGTCTCGAAAATCACTGGGGTCTGTTAGAATCCTGTGAACTGAGATTTCTGATTTAGATTTCTGATTTCAGTGAGCCGAGAAAATACTTGTGTGTAATTACTGAAATTTATAGGTGATCGGAGAAATTACCCTGAGGAGAGGATGCCTATTTCAGCTCCATCGGTACCTCGCCAGCCACCCCCTGCTCCCCGGGTAGAGAGGAAACCAGAGTCTAAGAATGTGGATGATATTTTGAAGCCACCAGGACGGGACAGCAGGCCAGAGAGGGTGAGCATGGAGTTGCTATCCATTCTGAAGACAACAAGCAGTGTTAAGGGGCCTGTATTCTGATACATTTCCCATATGCAGTATGTATGTTTCTAAAGCAAATCCCTGCCCCATCTAAAGCCATTGAATAATTTGTGAGCCCCAAAATGGGGAGCAGATTGAACATCTAAAACATAACTTGTTAATTTTGGTGTTCTCATAGACCAAGTAAAGACTGCAGGAAATGGTTTGGAAAAAAAGCTGTGCAGGTTCACTTTGGAAGAGCTCCAAGAAGGCTTTGCTGATGATACAAATAGAATAACACAACATAATCAGGTGGAATACATCTGAGATCTAAACCTCTTGGATTTAGGAGTGCAAGAATAGGGTTCCTATTAATTGACTATATTTATGTGTTTCAGAATTCTTTCTGAGAGCAATGTTTGACTGTGTGGTATGTAGGAGGGATGGCTTGGCCATATGCTGTATAGGGAGGGGAAGAAAAAGTTGGTGTACATACATTGGCAAAGGATTGTATAGTTAAGGTAGGCTCATACTACTAACTTTATTTTAACAAATTCTGTTCAATCTTACATTATAGGGCCAGATCTTCAGCAGGTGTCTGCTGAGGTTATGGTTCTGACTGGGCACAATAAAAACAGTTAAGGAACATGTCATAGTGCTGGCTCTGCTTTGTGATTCTGTATCCAATGGGTTTGCAAGATTGTGAGCCAGAGCACATTGGTTGGTAGATAGGCCACATCCCATACTCAGGGGTTCTGTTGAATGCAGCCCCAAAAGTCATCTTTCTCTCATGCTATCTTTATATCAGATTGTCATCATAATGAGAGGATTGCCAGGCAGCGGAAAGACACATGTAGCAAAGCTCATCCGGGTAAGTAGATAAATACCTACTTTTCTATATGTTGCCAGACTCTTAACTGTAAAACATCAGCTTATCTCTAGGAATGTGTCTCTACGTGCACACTTCTTCTCTCCTTTCCTTCTATTTGTCCAGTGCACGGGGAGATCATATTAGGTCAGTCCCTTGGAAGAAGCAGTCTTGGATCTGGAAACTCAGATTCTAATTGCTTTAGATTCTAGTTCTTCAAATGATTGGGTATCCCCTTCCAGAACTCACGGGAAAGATAGCTGGGATGACTGAAATAAAAAGAAAGGTGTTCAGTTGCAGGAGATAGTAAAATGTTCTTTTCTTTCTCTTACTGAATATGGATCAGGTCACTGGGGTGTGCTCTGGGCATACTGAGGGCCCACATTATAGAATGGAAATGGAATTCCTTGGTTGTTTCCTTCCCAGGACAAAGAGGTGGAGTGTGGAGGACCTGCACCCAGAGTTCTCAGCCTGGATGACTATTTCATCACTGAAGTGGAGAAAGAGGAGAGAGACCCAGATACAGGGAAAAAAGTGAAAAAGAAGGTATACTCAGTTTGTGTCTCCATTGACTTAGGTCTTTGCTTGAGAAAGGAAGGAAAGGTGTATTTTTTAAAGGAGGCACATAACAATATAATTACAATTAGGGCTGGAACCTGCTGTTTCGATGCAATGGTGTTCTTTTGAACAAGGCATTTCTATGTGTGGACAAATTAGAGATAATCTGTGGGCAAGTTCTTTAGAAATCTACTTGCACAGGGAAGTTTGCTTCTGCTGCCCTTATGCTCAGTGTTTGTGATATCAGGATTTGAACTCCAGACATTTTAGAACTCCTGCTTTCTCCTGACCTGCTTTTTGTCCTGGACCCAGGTGATGGAGTATGAGTACGAAGCTGATATGGAAGAGACCTACCGCACCAGTATGTTTAAAACTTTCAAAAAGACCTTGGATGATGGCTTCTTCCCTTTCATTATCCTGGATGCCATCAATGACAGGGTGCGCCATTTTGAGCAGTTCTGGAGTGCAGCGAAAACCAAGGGCTTTGAGGTAATGATGTCAGGAGGCATTCACAGTCACTAGTACCTCTAAAACAATGAGCCCTCTTTAGGAAAATGAAACCAAATGGAACCCCCAGTTAGTCCTGCTGGTGTTCAGTATTAAAAGCTCACTCATGTATCAGTGTATACATCTTCTGCATGTGCAGCTCACACGTACATTCACTCTATGGGAAAACTGCTTTAGATAATAACATATTAATTTCCTGATGAGTTTATGGTGTCTAATACTAATTTTCTCTTTCTAGGTGTATTTAGCTGAGATGAGTGCAGATAACCAGACTTGTGCCAAGAGGAATATCCATGGACGCAAGCTAAAGGAGATCAATAGGGTAACTGTATATAGAAGTGGAGTCACAGGGGTTATTGAAGTTAGATTTCTTTGGGCTTTCAGGTCTATTGATGTTGGTGAAACCTCATTGTTTTAGAACAAATATATCCGTCACTCTTTTGAAGATGGGCCCATATTCCCTGTGATTATTTCAGTAGGATAGCTGCAATATAACTGTACTCAAGAAAGATCTGTTCACTCCTGATCAAAGACCCACTTTTTCGATGTTGTGTGTTGTAGGAAGTGCTTTATTTTGTATGTCTCTTGTTAGATGTCTGATCACTGGGAGACTGCACCACGTCACATGATGCGCTTGGACATTCGTTCTTTGTTGCAGGATGCTGCTATTGAAGAAGTGAGTGTCACTCTATTTGAATGAAGTGGAGAGTGTATGCATTTGTATTTATATTGAAAATGTAAATTACGGAAGCGAAGTTTTGTTATTATTTATTAAGTACCAGTAGTCTATTTAGCACTGTACAAACCAAATATTGTTAAGACTTACCCAGGCACAAGAACAACTTGAGGGATTTTACTGCTGCATTTGTGGAGACCATGCTCTCACTTCTTAAGAGAAGAGTGGAAGCTATTTTGTCCTCCACTGACTGTTGACTATCAGTTAAAGAGTATCTTGACCTTCTCTGAAGAAACTCAGCATTCCTGCAGGATTGTTGCAGCTGTGTAACTTGTTTAATTAGTGGGGTCATAAGTTTGAAAAATGTGAGCTTGGCAAAACCCCATTGATTCCTCCAAGTCCTTGCTTTGGGAAGTCCAGAGACTCTGTCACAGAAAACAAATATCTGGATCCAGACTATGTGGCTGGAGAGGAATACTTTGAGAGAAAAGCGTGTTGCTCTCTGTGTACCAAGGGGAATTTACTTTGACATGCATCCTTGGCATTTTAGCTTTCTGTATTGCTGTAATCTTGTTAGTCAGATATTTTAGTAAGTCCAGAGATCCGGGACTACATTGGTGCACAAATCATGTACATTTTGAGTGCAGCACAGCTGTATGCTGATGTCAGAGCAGCTTTCATAGTGGGCTTAGAAACTCCTGAGCTGTGAAACTAGGAAAACAGAATTTATTCTTTTCGACTTAACAATTCAGGATTCCTTACAAACCATGAGGTCAACAATTCATTTTCCAGTCTACAAATACTAACGCTCTTGAAACTAGTAATCTCAAAGCCTGCACTCTCAGGAAGAGAGACTTGGGTTTTATTCTATTTTAATATGGGCTTCCATTAATGGCGTCAGGAGCTGTAGACCCATTGAGAAGGTTTTATATTCCTTGATGTATATGTGAACATCAGCAAAGAGATGGGTCCCAAAAAGTAATCAGTTATATGGGCAAAGATGAATATGTGCATAAATTATTCCTGTATGTGATAATATTCCTCTGTTTTTTCCAAGGTATCTGTCACTCTGGTATCTAAAGTACTCCAAAGTAAAGACTGAGCATAGACATGTTGGCAGGTAGAGAGGGCATTTCCCAGTAGTATATAAGTTACAAGTTTGGGATCCTTGTAGAGACTTGAGGTTTTGACATGAATTTGTGTATAGTTTGCGAGTGTGTAAAATGAGAGAATATCTACTATTACAGGCTCCAGTAACATAAAAGGATATCTGTGGTGGAGAAGGTCTTGACTTCCCCTCACCAAATTCCCCGTTCTTTTCTGTGGCAAGAATAGAATCTGAAATGAAATCATTTCTGTAGGGAAGAAAATGGAGTCTGTCTCAATATATTGCACCAATATATTTGTCTGAATAAATCCCCTCATTCTATTTTCTCTTTGTTGGAGTTTGGGGTCTACTCTGCACTCTTTGGATAAGCAAGTAATACTTAGAAGTCAAGCAATGCAGCATAATTCTGTGCGTGTGTTTTGGACTAGGTGGAGATGGAGGATTTTGATGCTAATATTGAAGATCAGAAAGAAGAATCCAAGAAAGATACCGCTGAGGAAGAAGAAAGCGAACTGGTAGGAGATACCTCACCCATCTCCAACAAAGTATATTTTATTAAAATAACTAAAATCGAGTCTAACTGTTATAAATCCCAAACCTCTGCCACTCCCAGGAGTGTAATGCTAATACATACATTGTTTGTGCTTGATTTCTTGTGCATGTCTGAGAGGATTTTAGTACTAAATCTTGGTCTGTTTTTCTTAATTGATTTAAAAAAAATCAGGACTATATTTACTATGAATAGGAATAGTATTCTCATCCAAGCATGGTACCATGCTCCTGGCACGCATCTACAAGCTACAACCTCTGGCGCCTGCTTTTTGTAGACAATTCAAGTTGAAACTTCTCAGGTGGAGAAGGGGAAAGCACATGTACTGTTACATATGGAATACCCTGTGTAAGTACGAAGACGTGCAGAAACCATGTGGTGCGAACAGAGTTTATTTAAGTTTAGCTTACTTAAACTTGCACTGTCTTACAAACTCTTCTTGACTAACGTAGTGTCTGACACCACTTAATGCTGTACTTATCTCTTAGAAAGGTTTGGGAATAAGAATGTCGTCTTTGCCAAAGTGCACTCTCTTTGGTTGCTAATAATAGCTGATTACTCAGTCTTGAGGAGGTATATCATTCAGATAACTGAAACCTGGAGAGTGGGCTTTAAGCTTGGTTTTATTTGCTAAATATTTAAAAGGCCATGATGGCTTATTAAATAAATGTAACTTCTTAGAGCTGTATCTACTCATTGCTTGATGAACTGTACGTGCCAAATCCTGGCTCCCACTACCAAAGAGCTAAATTGCAATTTAAAAAAAGGTAACAGTGATTCTGAGAGACACTGAGGCCTTTTTCCTGATGAAAGCTCACTATTCCTTAGGAATGGGGTCAGCGCTGATAGTTTCTAGAAGAGAAAGGAAATATAAAAGTTAAAGAAAAGATCTCCGTAGGCAGAGTAGAGATTAATAAACCTTTTTTCTATTGATATGACTCATTTATTCTCTTTACTAAGTTATCCTTTGACAGAGAGAATAAGTCTGAATAAAGTGTGATCAGGAGTTCCATCTAAAGACACTTCACTGTTTGCAGGAACATGGCTATT
This sequence comes from Chrysemys picta bellii, assembly GCF_011386835.1. Taxonomy (NCBI): domain Eukaryota; kingdom Metazoa; phylum Chordata; order Testudines; family Emydidae; genus Chrysemys; species Chrysemys picta. Next base: position 113,119,583 of record NC_088794.1, read on the forward strand.
AACTTCTGATTGCTTGGAAATGGGCCATACCTAAAACAGATATTAGTGTCTTTAGTTTTCAGGAGCGCCCTGTATAAAAATATATGTGTGTGTGTGTGTGTGTGTGTTTCCATTATGCAATACATATAACCACAGATTTGAGTTGCATAAATCAAGGAGAAAGCAGGGGGTTGAAAATTGAGCAAATTATTAATTAAAAACAGTCCAGATATAAATATGGCTTCCATTCAGAAACACAAGAAGAAAAGCAGCAAAGAGTTATCTACTACAGTTCATCTCTGCTACTCTCTGATGTGGCCAATGTCAGAGAGAGGCATGCCAGACTAATACAGAAAGGTGGAACAGTCCACTGTCTTTGACATCTGTTGTCTTTTTGAGAGCAGTTGGTGGGAGTTCTTGCATTCATTTTGTTACACTTCCATTTTGCCCTCGGAGAAGGAGGGGTCAGAAGCACCTACCAACTGACAAATGTCCCTGAGAGACTGTCTTGCTCCAAAAGGTGACATCTGAATCTTGTCTTATACTAACTGAAGAAGGAGGATACGATACAGATTCAGCACACAGTACACGGGGCATTTAATTCACACCATCATATAGGATGACCAGATGTCCCGATTTTATAGGGACAGTCCTGGTATTTGGGGCTTTGTCTTATATAGGTGCCTATTACCCCCCACCCCCGTCCTGATTTTTCACATTTGCTATCTGGTCACCCTACCATCATAGTCACTCATATGTTGATAGATCAACTCTACTGGATTCTTTGAATAGTTGAAAAAAAACTTTCTTTTCTGTGCTTGATGGTATGAAGTATTGACATTTTTAATTCAGTGTTGTTGTCAGCATATTGGTAAAACTAGTGCAAATAGTACAGTGTTCCATAAAACGTAATGTTCTAGTAGCAGATGAGCTTTTGAACAGGTTTAATGCACACCTTACTAAAATATTTGATGTAAATATACATGTTCATTACAGTGTAATATTACAACACAGATGACTTAGTTCCTACTAAATACATATTTGATTTAAAAAACTACTTGCAAATTAAAATACATAATCTGTAGTAAACTAAAAATCATTCTTAATGCTGAAACTACAACTGGATAAAAGTTAGAATGGTATAAAAAATTCAGAAGAGTCATGCTGTGGTGTATGTAAATACAATATATGCAACAGCAGCATCTCAAGAATGACATACTCTAATCTAGTAGTCAGCCTGTATAGTGCCTGTATACCCTAATATCTATAGAGAAAGCTTATAAAGAGAGTAGAAATGGAGTTTAGTGTAATAAAATTGATCTAAGGATTGGGACTAATCTTTTGCTGAAACCTGTTTATAGTGATGCTAACCCCTTTCTAGAGAGAATAATACTTATAACAAGTTTCTCATACAATATGTTTCAATATGTTGGTTTTTTAATATGACTACATAGAATCATTAAATAGTATAACAATTTAAGCAGCTGAAACTGGAGTATGTGAGAGATCATGGACAAATAGTATAACTAAATCCTTACTGAGAAAGCACTGTAAAATGGAAATACCATAAAAGAATAATCAAGTGGATACTTGCAGAATTTAAAATTTTGAGTCACATGGAATAAAGTAGCTGGATACTTTATTACATATAAAATGCGTTCTTTCTGTTATTGATACAATAGTTGTATTTGTATGACCAGCAGTGTTTGAACTATGATACATTTGCAGTTTTTCAATAAGCAACTTTTTTTAGTGTTTATATCTCATGATTCAACAAAATCTAACTCTAATTTAAACTGGTAAAACCTTTTTTATAAAAAAGGATTTACCATTTAATGTTAGAGTCCATACTAAGTTGACTTTGCATACTAAATTTTTGTTTGTTCCTTTAATAGGAATATTCAGTGAAGTCTGGCTGTAGTGAATTGTTCTGGAAATACATTCTTAAGAGCATATGGCTAATGTAATTTTTTTTGCAGTTGTATTTGTAGTGCGTTGAATATTCTCAACACCTGATAATTTGTTACAAAACCTATGCCACTTTGGGTAATATAACATTTGGGTAATGTTGTAACTTTGCACACAGTTTCAGTACTATTGCTATCTGTTAAATTTGTTCTGTGTTTGCAGAAGCAGCACTCTTGTAGCAATGCAAAAGAGCCACTAAAAGCACTGAATATAAAGTGGATATAGAAGTTCTGAAGTATCTAGTAACCTGGTTTCCCTTAGTTGCTATCTGTGAATTGCACTTTACCAAAAGAAATGTTTTAAACTCCCATTATAATGCTTTTTTTTCAGTTCAAAAGTGATATGTGTGTGTGTGTCTCTCTAATCCTTCGAGCTTCTCTCTGTGTGTGATTTAGGGTTACATTCCGAAAAGCAAATGGGAGATGGACACTTCTGAGGCAAAGCTAGGTGGGTATTTTTTTTTTCCTGTTTTCTATAGTTGGTATCTGATGGTATGTGCAGAACTTAAATTTGCTTATTTGTGATGTTTTTCTTGCCAAGGACCAAATGGCTTGTATTGGTCTCATAGATGTGTATGTGAATCTACAAGACATTTCTCTTCCATGTAAAATGTAGGTTCTCTCTTCTGCGATAGTAAAGGTAGAGATAGTCTAATGTTCCTAACCATAGCTGTTTTAAACACTTTGACATAGAGTACGCATTTCCATACTGATGCTCATCCACCTGTTCAAGGAAAGTAGTTTGTTTAAAAAGAAAAAAAATACAATATTTCATTCTTCCTCTATGTTGTAAATAGGCAACTGAATCCATTCACAATACACCACATTCATATTCGTGCTGCATACATTTTTTTCTTAAGTCTAAATTTTCAATTGAAAAAGTGTGTCTGTCTTGCAATATAGGTGTCGTGCTGGCTGAAGGAAAGGCTGGTGTACCCTACCCCTTCCATTTTCATTCAGTTTTACTAAGGCATCACAAAGGGGTTACAAACAAATACTATACCTTATCCTGCTTCTGTTTTATATGTACTTTTTTTGAGCCAACAGGAGAATATGGTTAATTTAATAATCAAGGAAAGACAGTTTTTCCTTAAGAGAAATGTTGAGTAGGGAACAGTACTGGAGAACCGTCCAAAACTGTCATGTGACCAGATTGCACAATTTCCATACTCTGAACCTGGTTCTGAATGATTCAGTCATAAATACTTCCTTTCAAAGACCTAGATATAAAAATTACTGTCAGCTGTTCAAATGAAATTCCTTGAGAGTTGTGGGACACTTTTCAGAGGATTCAGAATGGACCTTTCTGGAGTAGAAGGAGATGATTTTAACTCCACTACCATTCTCATTAACGTTGCTGTGCTGCTAGATGTTATTGGTTATAACTGATATTTCCATCAAAATCAGCAAGAGAAATGCAGGCACAAGGCCAAATGATGGAGATGTGTGCATGCAAAGGAATTACCATTAATATGCAACTTTTGAGCAACAATGTTTCTTTCAGGAATGGTACTAAAACTGGATCTTTGAACGAACCTGGGTAAAAGGATCACTTTCAGTCACCTTTATGATAAAATAATAGATATCTGAAAGGGGATGTGTAGTGTAAATTTCAAAGAGAAAGTTCACTACATATAACTGCTTCACCCTCTGGACTGTGAGTCTGAGTATGGGATACATGCCTCTGTATTCTTTTTTTCAAACCCTAACTGCATCATAGAAATGGCACCAGAAGACTCGGTTTACATAAATGGCCTTTTGTCGCCTTCTGTTTGACTGCTTTGCTGCAGCATCTCTTCTGCTGCCACGTTCTCTTGATGAGCCGTTGAAATCCTGATGGAACATCTAGACTTCCTGATACCCTCAGCACCGCTGGATGAGCCTTTTCTCAGTATCTGAGGCCTATCAAACAGCTAAGCAAATAAAGAAGAAACTCATTCTGAGGGTTGTGTGCATTCTTGCTGTAGAATTCACAACCCTGGTCCATTGTTAAGCTTATTTCTTAGAGCTTGCCGTGATAATTTTTAAGAAATGTTGCTTTGGAAATCATAGCGTAAAATACTGTGTGTGTGGTTAAAAAATTCAAAGTTGTTGGTTATCGTGTTATATTCCAAATAACTCTTGTTTTTCATTAAATGTGCATAAGAGGAACGGAAGTGTCCCATTACACACACCTAACGTATTTAAACCTCCCCCACCCCCCAAAAAAATCCCTCAGTTACACACATTTTACAAATATCAAATATAGAAGCCTAAAATATGTATGATACATAGAACAATTAAACTGTTTTAAATATATATCATTCTTTGTGTAGCATCCCCAGCAAAACTGAGTATGGGCTGCAGCAGAAACTAACAAATAGAGATTTTTAAAATACCCTCCCACCCCCATTGTTAAATCTCACTAATAAAAAATAGAAGCAAAACAATTGTTTTTATAATATGCTTTCTGGGTCATAAATCCAAACTATAAAAGTAATATAGGATCATCCCCACTTAACCCAAATATGTACAAATAAATGTATAATAAACTGCAAGGTTAAACTCCTTACAAAATGACTGTGTTAGCCACTGCTCTTGACATCAGCTGCACACATTTCTTGTAACTAGCTTTCATCAGGAACTCAGCTAACAGGACACCAGTATTCCACAGTCACCATGTCCTGTCGATAAAGAGGTCACACCCTGGAAACAGACTGAATCTATCCCTGTTTTGATATAAATAGCCCCTTCCCCAATAAGACTAAATTCTACAAAAAGCTATAAAAAAAAACAAATATACTAAAAACAGGTATTATATTGCTACAAAGAGCCCTAAATCCCATTGTAATGGATGCTGTTTCCTAGAAGATTGCTCTATAAATTCAGGCATTGTCAGCCAAAACTGTGGTTAAAAAACCTTGCATTTTGGGACTTAAAAGTGATTATATCTGATCCATCCTAGGATTTCCAGGGTAATGCTTGGTGAGCCATAGTTATTCCTAAGAGTCCATTTCAGCAGTGACTGATTAGAACTGTATACTAAATGGTATGTAAAGCTGTAATATAGATTTGTTGTTCCAGATTTGGGTTGTTTCCTGGGAGATGCTGGCCTGTCCAGCATGTTTACACCCCATAGACAGGCTTTTACAGAGGTGCAAGGGTTTAAAGGCAGAATCTTAAGCCAAATACATTCCTTTGGTGGATTGGTTCACCCAAATCACTTGGCAGCTACAAATTCTGTTGTGCTTTCTATTTTTATTTATAAATATTGTTACAGATACAACAGAATTTTACTGGCTATAGTGTGTCATGGAGAATGTCTGAAATGTTGAGCTTTTGGCTGAACATACTTGTGACAGTCACCAAGAACATGAAAATCTCCTTGCCTCAGAGTTCTTGCTTTGGTTAATATTTATTCTGGCAGGGATGGTACATTCCTCTTCTGAATACTGTGCCCCTGCATACTGCTGCCCATTTTCCATACATGTTCTGGATACAACCACAGCCACATTTTCGTTTAAAATGTAACTACTGCCATATCAGTGTGCCCTTCTGTATTTGTGCAGCAAGTTCTTCCATTTACAGATTACAGAAATGGGCTAATGCTTGTTGTCTTGATTGATGTACAACTGCCTCTTTGAGTATATTATTTAAAAGTATGGTTTAATAGTACAATGTTCAGACCTCAAAGAAGGGGAGACTAACTTCACAATATCTGAAGTTTTATCTGCACTGTAAAACTTTATTCTAGGATGCAAATAACATTTCACTCACTCCACTATCAGTTGTTGCATAAAAAATATGAAAACCATTTATTTCCATAACTACCATTGCGGGCTCCATATTACAAAGTGAAACCTCGTCTCATAACAAGGAACTCTTCTGAGTTGATGTGCCGAGAATCTTTGCAATAGGACTTTGAGAATGCTTCAAGGAGTGTCTGCTCTGGGGGCACCTCTGGACATACCTTGAAGTACCACGGCATGGATGGAAGCAGATCTCCCTGGAAGGGCAGCCAACTTCAAACACAAAAGGAGATTAAATTTAAAAACATACTCTATACTGAGATAATGGAATCCTTAAAAGAAGGATTATTCAAACTGACAGTGCAGTCCTTAACTCACCTTTTTACATTTGAGTGTTGCAAAACTTTCAGGTACTGATTTGCAACTCTTGTCATACACAGGCGAAGTGGGAGAATTAACTCTTTCATGCTGGTGATCAGATGTGCTTAATACTTGCACATTGCATCAGAAAATTCTGATTTGCAGTGGGAAAGTGTTGATATGACTGCCTTATCAGAGTTCCTCGACTTCTCCATTTGTCACAGTTTAAATGTTCCTAAATGTGTGTGCTGCTCTCCTTTTCAATGCTGTTTATTCTGGAGCCCCTTATGATAGCAGTGGTCTCTGTTGAGTAATTTGTGAACAATACTAAATGGGCTTGGAAGTACCTTTACTGCTGGAGCAATATAAAGGAATTTCCCATGCCTAGTTTCTCTCCTGAAAGGAGATGGCATCTCTCTATGGAGCCGTAGTTACAAATTGGGCATATTTGACTTTGTATTAAGTTTCTTCTTTTATTCTTTGTAACTATTAGCACTTCAGGAAAGCAGATACAGCTGTTCTGTGTTGATTTTTAACTGTAGTGTCTTTGTGGAGGGGATTCGAAAATGCTTTGCTTGGGCAGATGAAAGATTTGAATCTGTCCCAATTAAATGGGGCATAATGGATTCTTGAAAATTCTAGCATTGAATGAGGGAGGGATTACTTTATTGTTTGGCATGTTTTACTGAAGTATGCACAAGTCACCATTCGTTTTTTTTGTTTTGCATGACCTCCAGTACTACTCTGCTCTTTGCTATTTTAAATAAAACAAAATTCATCTACGTACTGAAATTCTTTGGATGCACATTTTTAGACTGTCCTTTTCTGTTGCCCAGCAAATAGGCTGCTTTGTATTTGATTCGTTTCAGAGATCTCCTGTTGGCTAATTTAATAACATTAGTGACTTCTGAGCTAGTGTCACTGTCATCACTGGCAACGGTTTACAGAGAACACCAAATAACTGTAAAAAGTCACTCTACATATACTTTAACATGGCAATGATTATAGAAATTGTTTAAAATATAGGAGCAACAAACTTACAACATGACATTATGAACCAGTGAGTAAACACCAACGGAAAAAATAATTTTTAGCTCTGTAAAGCCAGTTTCATATCTTTGCACCTATTAATCCTTAACCTTATGTACTTTGTCTCATTACCACTAGCGATCTGCTTCGAATAAGTGGCCAAAAAGAGGAAGTTCTTATAATTCAATAAATGTCATCTTGTTTCACCTCATCTCTCAGGCTGGTCACTCTGGTTCAGTAAGCAACAGAAGAAAAAAGTGACCTTTGGACAAACTTACTTCTAGTGCATTCGTGTGTGTGTGACCTCTCACACCATGAATAATACCAGATTCTGAGTCTTTCTGCAGTCCCAGGATTTTGTGTTTAGTAGAAGCATACTTCAAAAACTGCTTACTTATACAGTCCTTAGTAGGTCTAACAGTTTGATGGATACCAAGTTCCTGATATTGCATGTTATACTATGTTTGACACAGTATTAAACCCAACACTGGGAAGAAAATGTGTGGCATTAATATTGTGTTAAACTGCAGAATAGATGGGACTGCCATTCCACCAACAGCTTCCAGCAGCAGTGTTATGCCTGCTGAGCGTGGACTCTGAATGATGTGAACTTCCAGGAAGATACCTTTTCCTCCCTCATACAAACAACAACAGTGTTACTGACAAAATTAATATGAAAGATAAATAAAAGTTGGAAATGGGGGTGAGTCTTTAGAGCTGAAACAAACTAGAGATCATTCCACTCATCAACACAATCTGGATGTGCAAGTTCTGGTGCTGTGAAATACAGACTCATTCTTCTGAAAGTGTTCCCCCTCTCATCTTGTTTGTGTGCCTTTTACACAAATTTTCTCCTTTAACGCTGAGGCTCTGTGTTTGTTCTCAGACAAGCTGGATGGCTTGCGGACAGGCACAAAGAGGAAACGTGATTGGGAAGCAATTGCCAGCAGGATGGAGGATTATCTTCAACTTCCAGATGACTATGATACACGTGCTTCTGAACCTGGCAAGAAGAGGGTAATAAACTTCATTAGTGCTTAATATCTCTAAAGGACTCATATAGCATTCTCTCTGTGGAACATAGTCTGCACCATTCATTCAGTTTGCCTGCATACAGGACCAGTGTGGACTCATTGTTTCATTTCATTGTTCCATTAGATGCCATGGCAGACTGTTTTTAAGGACATGGTCTTCCAAACACATACAGATTTGATATGATAAAATGAGCCATTGAAGATAGTAAAGGTTAATTAACAGCATATGTCTCAGATTTTGAGAGTTAGCAAAAAGATATGCCGTTCTTAAGGAAACATTCTATATAAAGATGCAGACTTTCAAGAGAAGTCATGGAGATGGGTATTCTGTGTATGGTGTATGTTTTGCGGGGGCACATAAAGTATAGTATATAATGCAGAAAAGAGGCTAGGAAGTTTGTACTGTGTGTTGTATATTAGAGAAGAGGAAAATAAAACGGGTGTTATATATGTGACTATTATGATCTGTTAAAGTGAATCCATTTTTGTAGTAGGCTTTGTAACAAGGGTAGTGAAGGAAACAGCATGTGTTCTTAAATTCAGGGCAGGTTCAGTCTGAGTGATTTTCTTTGGAAAAGTAGGTTATGTATAAATAAAAATTGATCCTTTATCATCCCTGAATGTGTGCTGCTGCTTGAAATACTTCTATGAATGGAAAATAAAAATGCACGGAGACACAAGAATGTACAAATGTGCATGAGTATCACTTAAAATAATAATCTACCATAAAATTAGGTATCTTAGAATTAAGGTTGCTTAATTACATTTCCTGTGAAGACAGTCACTAAAAATCAAGGAAACTGACAGTAAAGTCATTTACAGCTATAGTCAACCAACTTGTGTCTTACTCCCCTAAGCATCAATAGAATATAGTCTGAGTCTTCAGCTCAACATCAAACTCCCTTTTAATTCCAACGTACATTCAATAACCCAAACTCTAATCTCAGCAAGATTAAGCTATATTATTCCCTATAGATGTGTATAATCATAGTGTCTATACTAATTGAGCATGGAAAAATGAGGTTGAAGTGCAGGTTGTGCATTTCAGAGGGAATGGGAGGAACTGGTTGTATACATTGTGGTTAGTTGTATGTTAAAACTGACAGAGTTTGTCATGGAGTTGAGGAGTTTGTAATTGTGTTTGGGTGATAAGATGTAAATTGAGGTTGGTGTGGATGTTAACACTGACCTTTCTAGTGATATCCTTAATTTTTAATGATCGTGTTCATAGAAAATGCAATTGAGCAACCTTTACTCTAAGCTAATTTTTGTGGAGCCCGTGTTTGATTTTTTTAAAAGTGTAGGTAGATGGATGAGGGGGTTAGTTTTGGCCAGTTGATCTGGGAGGAGTGGAGGTATTATGGAGTTTTTGGCAAGAAGATAAGATGGAGGTTGTGGACCAGGAATGGATTTAGCAGGAGAGTGATACTCAGTGTGAGTTTGTGCAGGGTGGCTAGAGGGAAAAAATTAGTCTGGAGAAGAGGACCCGAGGTTTCTTCTGGTGAATGTCTTATGGTTTAACAGATAGCTCTGTTCCAGTGGACCACTTCCTCACAAACCGTAAGAGATTTTCAGAGGTGAATGGGATTTGAGGGGGGGAGCAAGGCTGGGTAGCAGCTCTCCCTAGTTCCATCCCCACCAGGGCCCCTGTGTCGCTAAGCAAGGAAATACTCTTTACATTTATTAACATTTTATTTGTATAAATATGAACATTTATACAAAATTAGTGGTAATAGAAATAAATGTAAAAGTTATTTCCTTGTACATTGGGTTAGCAGAATGAAGACATTGAACTAAGTAGGTTGGGGAACTGGGCTAGTAAGTGAGGGGTGGGCATTGGGGCCAATGAGTCAGCAGAAATCGGGATTGGAGGGCAGGATGGGGAAGAGATTTGTTCTTGAGGGTATGTCTGCACAGCAAAGAAAAAACCCAAGGCTAGCCTGTGTCAGCTGACATGGGCTTGTGGGGCTCAGGCTACAGTGCTATTTCATTGCTGTGTTGACTTCCGGGCTCAAGAGCTCTGGGACCCTCTCACCTCGCAGGGTCCTAGTGTCTGGGATCCAGCCCGAGCCTGGAAGTCTACACAGCAGTGAAACAGCCCCGCAGCCTGAGCCCTGCAAGCTCGAGTCAGCTGGCTCAATGTCTAGTTGCTGTGTAGACATACAATGAGTTGCCTGCAGATACTGCTTCTGTAGCCCTATCATCACTCTTCCTGCCTTGTGTCCTGGTTACAACCCTCCCATTAGTTGCTTTTGTGCCCTCTTCTCTTTCCCCTCCCCTCCCCCCCCCCATTCCATATATGCATGTATGTGTGGGTGAGAAGGTGACTGCAGAGGTCTGAACAGATCAGAGATGAAGATTGTGAGTGACTTTAAGAAGCCTTAGAGGAGGAAGTGGTAGTTGTTAAGGTGGGACGGGACATAAATGAGCAGCTTAGCACAGTGGGTGAGGTAGTGAAAAGGTTCATCCAGAAATGTGTCATAGAAGCCAAAGATAGAAAAGAACTATTTATTGTGACTCTCCTTCAGTCAGTGCAGGATTGTTCCCTACAGTATATCTTCCTCTACTTTGTCCAATCTAGTTTTAAATGTCTCCAGTATGTAATTAAGCTTACAAGGTAGATGCAGAGAAGGATTATAGTTATGAAAAAATTGTAGCTCAACATTGTGGTATTGTGTTCTCTGTGCCATTTCATTTGGGACCAGGAGAATACTGACTCGCACACACTACGGTGGTGAACACTAAGAAGTAAGCCTATGTAATCCTTCCTTACAGAAGCACTGTTGTGTTCTGTGGCTTTCCCCCAGTATCCCTCAATCCCTTCACACAGAAGAATACTTTCCAATGGTCTCTTGTCTTCCTCTTGTTTCCTGTGAGCAGTAGACATCCAGCCATATTCTTCCTCTAAGCCTTAGAATAAATGCAGCCACTATGCTCTGAATCACAGAATTATTAGTGTTAAAATGGAAAAGATTTAATCATCTTGTCCATCCCCCAGCCAGTGCAAGATTTTTCTCTTCTCTGAGATAAATTCAGGACATTCCCTTTTAAATGATGTAGTTGGGGGAACATCCACTGCTTCCTTTGAGAGAATGATTTGGGTCTTCAGTTTCAGAACCAAAATGATTGAGTGCAGGTTTAGAATTTTCTTTGTACACTAGTCTGTGAGGGAAAGGCCTACTAGTGTTCCAGTGTTTATTCTTGAAGGACTGTGTTACTGACATTGTGTTCTTCGTAGGTGAGGTGGGCAGACCTAGAAGAAAAGAAGGATGCAGACAGGAAGAGGGCCATTGGTTTTGTGGTTGGACAAACGGATTGGGAGAAGATCACAGATGAAAGTGGTCATCTTGCTGAGAGAGCCCTCAACCGCACCAAATATATCTGAGACAATTATTATATGGAATTTTTGTACCTTTAAGGTAAGTGTTCCACCATTATACAAATTTAGTCTCACTGTTTTTTAAGAGTTGAGGATGAGATTAAAGCACACACATTGCTAAGGTTCTCCCTCCAGATATTCTTGTTTGGGGCCTTGAATGGTAGGTGGATTTGTCAGTTGTGCACATTCCTTGGTGTGTAATCTCCTGTGTGTAGCATCTCAAGATTGAAGGAAAAGGGGTATCAGCCTTCAAAATCTCCAAGCATTGTCAGTAATAAGAGTGTAGGTGTTCATGATAAGGACAACTGGAATATATGTCAGCTGGATACCTAGTTCTTCCAATTCCAGATTCTACATTATTGTATTTGAATTCTGACCATTTTTATTGATACATTTCTCAGTGTAACAGACTTTTCTTTTCTTTACAGGCCATTTACTTTGAGGAGAACTGAACCTGGCGTGGCATGAGCATCCTACATGGATCATGTCACTACCATCGTCACAGATTATTTTTGTTTCTTTTGTTGTTTTAGTTTCTGAAAGTTCCTTGAAATATTGGCAGGTGATAACCAGTGTCCCCAAAAGACATACAATTCTGCTGCACCTAAGCGAGAGAGTTTTCATTTTAATATTTTTTGGAGGGAAGGGGGGAGGGTCAGTAGTTTTAGCTGCTATGCGTGGGGTAGGGTGGAAAAATTAGGCAGAGAATGTTTCCTCCACTGTACTGTAACAGAATGTCTGTATCACCTTTGCTTTGTGGCCATTCTCGTTTTATACTGTACGTACCTTGTAGCTTATTGTACTAGGAAGCAGAACAATAAACTTTCACTATAAACCCAGTGAGTTTGGTGGGCCATACAGCATGGGCCTTTCTCTTGGTGTTTGTTTTATCTTTTAAATGTGGTCTGTCTTCACATGTTGACAGAATGTTCAAAATCGCCGTCATCTGGAAGAGGCTTCATGCTTCTATTTGAGTGCGTGTCTTACCTGGGGACTCCAGGAGCCACCTGCTCTCCTCTTTGTAGCCAGCTGTTTTTTTAGGTCTTGGCTCTTGTTGGCCTACAGTAATTTTACATCTTCTCTGCCATCTTGGAGGGCAGCTGCTCTTTGAAGTGTTTTCTGGATTGTTAGTTTCTCAGCTGTTTTAAATTTCCATTGCTACCTGTGGGTTTGAATTTAATTCTGTGGTACTGAAATACTCCAGGTAGTAATGTGGAGTGTGAAAAAAGTTCCTTTATTGCTGAGTTTGAAATTAAACCAAGTAATGGAAAACTGTGAATGTGGGAAGCCCTCTCAATGGGAGCCCAGAAAGTCCCTGTGGTCACAATAGGTCATGTTGTCTATTTGACTCCCCATCAATGCATATTCATTCCCTTCACAAAATTTAATTTCACTTAAAAGAAGTAGTGAAAACTTTCAGATCTAGAACTAAAGGATGCTTTGGTCTGGCCAAGAAATGGGCTTCACTTGATGTAAAAGATGGATTAAATAATTGTCCAAGTTAGGAACAACGGGGTAGGAGCTTTATGTACAATATCATTTGTCTCATCACTCATGCACGGTATTACAGATTTGCTAATGAGCAAGTTGAATAGATCATTTTTGTTCTTTCTGGGTTTCCAAACCAAGGGCTTGTGTTAAGACTTGTATGGAAAGAGAACATGCTAGATTATCTGAAAAATGTCTTAGTTGATGGTGAATTATTTGAAACTGCTGTCCTGTATACTTTTGAAGAAAGTGAAATTCTGAAAGCTTCTTCTGTGCTCCCTGTTGCTCTGCTGAGTGATTACATTGCAAATTGCTTCTAAGTTTATTAACCAGTCAAGACTGATGAGGGCATTGTTTGGTACATTAAAGTAGAGCCATTGTTTGTAATATTGAATGGTTTTTGTTTACCATTCTAATACATTTCTGTTTACTTGACATTTCTCAGCCTGATTCATTGTGTGCGAATGAAAGCTTTTCTCAGGGTGAACAACAGACTATCTGAATTTGACCTGAATGTATGTTTACATATAAGAAGATGAAGATCCTTGAATGCAATGCTGTTACACCAGAAGGTAACAAATGTGGATTTGTGTGTACACATCCCATAATACAGCATTTACTTTCTGTTTTTAAATGTTGCAAAGTACGGTCTTTGAATTCTCATAGAGTTGGCATTGCACAAAGCAGTAATTGCCAAGAACTCCAGGAAATCAGAGGGCTTTTGTGTCCTTATGGAGATCAGTCAAGGCTTGTCTCAAAGGAGTTGCTTTCTCATTCCTCTGCATAGTGGCTACCAGAAAGATTCTACCAAGTGGAGTCTGTTGTCCATAATAAATCTGGACTGCTGATGGTATTTCTTGAACTCATTTTGACTTCCTGTGTCATTTTGATGGGCTAGTTCTATATCCAGATGTTAAGAGCTGATGTTTTCATTATACCCTTCAGAATCAATCTGAATCAAGTTCTAACACTTTTCTTTCCCAGGATAAATAATTTTTCTGGCGTGTGCAAGAGTTATGGAAACAGAGGGTGGCAGAGGGGATCACCGTGTCTCCTGTGTTCTCATGCAATTTGTAGCAGAACTGAGCAGCCAGCATCCAAGGAGGCCATGCTGTTTTTGTTCCCTTGGTCTGCATGCAAGGAAGGAGAGGCAGACAGGGAACACGTGAAGGGTTGCACTTGTAACCAGTCACATGTGACAAGAGATATGGCAAATGACAACTAACTGGAAGGGCAGTGCAAATTGAGTACAATGTTTTCATTATGAAGAAGTTCTGTTGCAAGTGTTTGCCAATATCCTCAGAATATGTTGAATTTTTTTCTGTTAGTCGCATTGATGTTTGTTCTTTACAGGTACTATAATGCATCCAAGTCTACAGTAATTTTATGATCTTTGCCATCTGTGTTGCAGCATGATGGTAAGTTTGAGCACCCAGCAGATCAGCCTGGGGCAGATTGTTGGGAAGTGGCTCAGGAAGAAAGTATCATATCTGCATAATATCAGAGCATCAACCTCCACCATGTTCCATGCACTCCAGTCCTTCAGAGAATGAAGTAATCCAGCACTTTGAACTGCTCATCAGCACTGCTGGCAGAATTACAGATAGCTGGATTGTCGCATCCTTGGTCCATGCCCGGAGAATGTTGATGGTGATTGATTCAGAGCCTTCAGCTGTGGAATATGACAAAGTTGGATCCTCTTTGCTGTCCTATCCAGTATCCACAGGCAGCTTCTGGGACTTAAACCCCACACTGACACTGGACTCCTACAACATTGGGAATAAAAAAATGCCTCCTACAATCTGTGGTTAACTAGGAGAATGCACCCCATTCTCTCAGATTATGACCTGGCTATGATCATAAATGCCTTTGTTAACTCCAGATTGTACTGTTGCAATGCAATATAGCAGTGGTTTTCAACCTTTTTTCATTTGCAGACCCCTAAAAAATGTCAAATGGAGGTGTGGAGCCTTTTGGAAATCTTAAACATAGTCTGCAGACCCCCATGGATCCATGGACCACAGGTTGATAACCACTGGTTCTATGGTAATGACAACCTTTTGTGGACTCCTTAGACATAGTCTGTGGACCCCCAGGGGCCCACAGACCACAGATTGAAAACCACTGCAATATACCATGGTTTGAAAACATTATTTTTAAAAATGCAGCAACTGGTGCAGGATGCAGCATGTACCTCTTCAGCAAGATTGGCTGCTTAAGAGCATTTCATCCCTGTATATCACTTGTTCCACTGCTTTGCTAAAGACTGTCCCACCTTCTCGGCCTTCAGTCCACTCTGCTCTTCAAGATTAATGAAACTGTCTATCCTGAGGGTAATACTCATGCTTTTCCACAAAGCAGCTCACAACCAATTAACATTTACAAAAGGCTAAAACATTTTTTACTTAATCTGCACCTCACAGATGAGATGGACGGTGAGGAAACATTTTGTTGTAAGTCATCTTGTATGCTTTTACTCTAGAAAGCTTCAATAAGCCATGGGGTTATGGCTATCGTGTAAAAACCTGAATAGAAAAGAATCCTGTACCAACTTTGGTGCTGTGGTTGTTTTTTCGCTTACTTGTTGAGACTAGCTAATCAGTGTTAGTGGTATCTCACATTATTAGTTCCCTGCAATTACAAGAGAAAAATTGCATCTTAGTTCTTCATACTCTACCTCTGTGATTTGGTTTGGCATTCATTGGATTTGCTTGAATCAGCTATATGAATCCTGTCCATCAATGAATAATTTGCTCCTTGCCTGTCAGTTGCTGCACTACACGTTGCTGTTTTTGCATGTTTGTAAAGGTGTTGCGTTAAATATTTTCTGAGGCCTTTTGAAATCTCTATACAGACATTTGGAATCATTGGAGAAGATTTCAGTTTCTGTATCTAGTCCACTACATCCTGATCAATATCAGATGTCTCAGAAGAAGGTGCAAGAAGACCCAAAGTGGGCATTTATGGACTATAACAGTTTTTTTTCCAACCCCCCTCTTCTCAGTTTAGTGATTGCCATATGCTGAGAAGCATGAGGGTTTATATCTTTTCCAAACTTCATTTTTGTTAATCATCTTTAATTGTAACTGTAGATGTTTTCATTATTCATATAAATGTCCAGTCCTTTTTTGAATTCTGCAGAACTCTCGATTTCAATGATGTCTTGTGGCAAAGAGTTGTATAGGCTAGTTGTCTGTTGTGTAAAGCCATACTGCATTATTCAAGAAGCTCAGTTTAATTCTTTCTCACTCCAGTTTGTGGGCGTATTAATAGGATGGGCAGCAAATTTGAGTGGAGAAGTAACAGATGGTTCCTTGTTCCCATTTTGATACATGTTGTGTGTTGTGCACTGAAAGTGCTCAGTGCTGTACAGAATCCAGACAAAGATGCCGTTTCTGCCCTATGATGCTTGAAGTCTAAACATATAATTGAAATGCAGCCTTTTGCAGGATGGCTCTTCGCAGTGAAGATCTTTGCTATATACAAGTTCAAGACAGGCTTATTCAACTGAAGCTGCAAAATGTACTTATTAATTTGTTTTCTGGCAAAAATTGCTAATAGATATTTAAGGACTAGAGCAGATCTTCATATGTCCCTTTTTAAAGATGATACTTCTGGAGTACAGCAGCCCATAGCATCATGCTATGGCATTGATGCTCTGTTAAGCTGGAATCACCAATATCACTTCCTCTGACATTGGGGTTTTCCTTGTATTTTTCCCATCCATGTACTCACCAAGCCTGTAACCAGATGAAATCTCTGCTAATAGGAGTGCAGGCCTATACTTGCTATTCACTGCTTGAACACTATTTTTGGACTTCGACACCATGGGAACACTCATTCCAAATCTTCAATAAGGAATGAAATAATCCAGCCCTTTGAGCAACTCATTGCCACTAATATGAGTTTGTAGTTTCTGGCAGAAATACAAAAAATAATTCTCTTAATGCAGCTGCCCTGGTGGCAACAGCATTTTATCTCCTTAAAGAGCAATTCCCAGTTAACAGAAGACACCATTTTAATAATAATGCTACTGTCCAAGGAACTACAGAAGCAGTCATGCTTCTGGGCAGACCACAGAGCTTGGAAATGCCACTGTTGACTTAGGATAGGAACTGATTCTACTTTCTGCTCAAAATTGACAGCTGTCAAGTTCCTGGCAGGGCAGCCCAGCATATGTAGGTGTCATAGGGGGGTCTAAACTAAGATTTGCAAGCTCCAGTGAGGATTATGTCATTCACTATACCTGGGATTCAAAGTGGAAGCAACACACGGAAGTGTCATCTTGGGCAAAATGTGATGGCCCACATCCTCAGCAAGTCAGACACCCAAGAATACATCATTCTTATGTTCTCCTTCCTCCATTGGCTCCCCAGTTTTCCTCTGATGTTAATTCAAGACTTGATTGGTCCTCAATTTGAGAGCCATCTGGGACCAACACGGCTACAGTATCACTGCATATCTCCTTTCATCATCATTCAAGACAATTTACAATAGCCTGGAACAGTGCAACTGACAAAATCCAGGACAAGTGTGAGGGCCAGAGATAAGGTGTACTCAGTTGAGGGAGCTCATCTGTGGAGTTGAGCTATTAGTGGAGATTAGATTAAGCCAAATTTTGACCATGTTTGGATCATTGCACAAAACCCACCTGTTGCTAAAGCTTTCCCACCAGAAATAGAGAAAAAAGTAGAGCTTGCTAGAACTGGGAAGTTTGAAGAGCAGAATTCTTTATGAATTCCATTCAGGACACCACTATGCAGTTCTAGTTTTTTAGCTCTCCTCGCTAATTTTGTCAGGAGACTAGAATAAGAATAATTTTCTGTTCTTCGAGTGCTTGCTTGTGTCGATTCCATTCTAGGCGTGTGCACGCCCACGTGCACAGTTGTCGGAGATTTCTGCCATAGCGGTATCCATGGGGTCAGCTGTGGCACCCCCTTGAGTGCCACGCTCATCCATTGGTATATTTGGCGCCACTGACCCTACGCCTTCTCAGTTGCTCCTTACTGCCCATGACAGTTGGTTGAAGCACCTCATCTTGCAGATCGCAAGAGCATTAGCGGTTCTTTATAGCCTTTCGTTCTCTTATCTGTACATAGTTGTAAAGTAGTTTGTAAGTAGTTAGCCTTTAGTATAGTTAGTGTACTTAGAGTCCCGGCTGGGACTTTGTCCCAGAGCGGGGCATGTCCCACTTGACATGCAACAGGCCAATGCCTAACAGTGATACCCATGATACTTGCCTGAAGTGCCTGGGGGAATCCCACAGAAAAGACAAGTATCGGATTTGTAAAAACTTACGACTTCGAACGCAGAAGTGCGTCGGAGCCCTCCACTGTGGACACTATGCCAAGTATTTCTGCTTGGGTGTGGAGTGCACTGCCGGCACCGGGCTCCGCCCAGCACCATTCCCCTTCGCCGGTGCCGAAGAAGTGGCAAAAGAAGAGGAGCCCCTTGGCACCGGAGAAGGGGACTTCGGGCAAAGGACCTGTGTCAGGCCTTGGACCCACTTCGGGGCTACACAGGGATCTGCCCCAAATCCCGGGAAGCGACGGGTCCCTGGCCTCTTCCAGGGCCATCAATGCCCGAGGCGGCCCTGGTGGCCAAAGACCAAATGAGCCTACCAGCACCGCAGGCACCACACCAGGTGGCAGACTCGGCTAAGATCCAGCACCTAAGGGCAAGCCATTCATGGTGCAGCCTCAGAGGATGGCGGCGCACCCCTGGTCGCTAGACCACAGGCACAGATTCCCATCTCCATGACCTCGGATCCCGGCACCGTATCCTGGCTCTCCAGCTAGAAAACCCAGGTCCTTGACACTTTCCCCACCTACTAGGCATGGGATTCCGGAGTCAAGGAGTCTGTCTCCGTATCGCCGGTACCAGTGAGCTTCTGGCTGCAGGTCCCCTAGGCCTCGGTCACCCTCCCTCAGGCAGTCTCCCGGACGTTGGTCCCTGCCCCAGAGGGTCCATTCACCATCACAGCACCGGTCCCAGTCCCCCCCAGTCCCGTTTCTCCAACAGTCGTCATTAGTCGCCCTCGCCTCGCCGGTTGCTGACCAGAGTCAGCAAGCAGACTCAGGCCTCGTTGGCTCCACCGTGGTCGCCAGAAGGACAGTGGTCCAAGTTGGACCAAGAGTTCAGTCCTTCACATAGAAGGGGGGATTCACCACTGATGTGGGAGACCAGTGCAGCACCCGCCACGGTTACATCACAGCAAGGGCAGTGGCCCTCCCAGTGGCCATACTGGAATCCGTGGGGTGTGCCTGTGAATGCCGATCCCCTACTCCCACCAGCCCTCCCTGGCAGCCTCGGGTAAACCGGCCACGGCACTGCAGTCAGAGCACGGTGCCAAATCCGTTGCGGGGGCAGCACACTGGATCTGGTGCGCAAAGGTCCCTCCCCGGACAAAGAAGGGGAACGAGCTCCTCCACAGGCGGTGCAATCATAGTAGTCATCCCTGGACGAGGTGGTGGCCGGGCCGTCACATACAAGCAGTCCCTGGACGACATTAAGGAGCACCAAGCCCTCCTTAGAAGGGTGGCTGAGAACCTGAACTTACCAATAGAAGAGGTCATGGAGGAGGCCAACGACCTCTTCAACTTTATTTCGGCTACCACCCCTGCCTGGCTGATGTTGCCCGTTCACCCAGGGGTCCTCAAGATTGCCAAGTCACTGTGGCAAATCCCCTCTTCTATTCTGCCGACCTCCAAGCAAGCGGAAAAGAAATATGTCCCTGCGAAAGGTTTTGAATACCTGTACATGCTCTCCCCAGCGACATCCCTGGTTGTGTCTGCGGTGAACGAAAGGGACAGACAGGACCACGTTAGTGACACCCCCAAAAATAAGGATGCCAAAAGACTTGATTATTTGGCAGAAAGGTTTATTCAACAGCCAGTCTTCAGTTTAGGGTGTCGAATCACCAGGCACTGTTGGGCACTTATTCAACGAGTCCCACAGGTTAAAATTATAAGTTCAAGGAGATCCTCCCACAGGATCATGCCCAGGAGTTTACTGCGCTGGTGGACGAAGGCATGGCAGTGGCCGGGGAGTCCTTCAGATGGCCTGGGACGCTCTTGACTTGGTGGCCAGGGTGGTCACATCTGCGGTGGCCATGAGACGCAGCTCATGGTTGCAGTCCTCTGGGTTTTCCCAAGAGATGCAGGCCACTATCCAGGATCTCCTGTTTGAGGAGACGGGGCTCTTTTCCGAGCTCACAGACGTGAGGCTACACGGCATTAAAGACTCTCGAGCCACCCTCCGCTCCTTGGGCCTTCACACCCCTCAGCAAGCCATAAAGCTGTTCTTCCCTCCATCTCCTCCTCCTCTGCACTCTAGGTCCCAGGGAACTCCCAGATCAGGTTCCTACAGGAGGAAAGACAAGGACAAGGGGCCTAAACAGAAATATCCTTCATCTTCCCACTCGGCTGCACAATCTGACCCTCCCAGAAACCAGGGAGGCCAGAAAGTCATTTTAAGGGTGTGCCTTAAGATGATGCCCCAGTCAATATGCTGGATCCATCCCTCTCTTTCCTCAGCTGCCTCCACCCTTTCCGGTCAGCCTGGTCCTGTATCACCTCGAACCGTTGGGTGTTCAACATGATTTCATTGAGCTATACTCCACCAGAGTGACCTACCTGGCCAAATGGAAGCGGTTCGCCTACTGGACCTAGGATAAAGGCATTCGGCCCGAGTGAGCCTTGATGCAGTTGATCCTGGACTACCTTCTGCATCTCAAACTCCAAAGCCTGTGCCTTTCATCTATCCGGGTCCACTTGGCAGCCATCTTGGCCTTCCATGTGCCGCTCATGGTTTGGTCGGTTTTCACCCAGTACATGACGGTCAGGTTCTTCAAGGGCCTCGAGCACCTCTACCCGCACATCAGGGACCCCATCCCCCTGTGGGACCTGAATCTGATGCTGTCGCAGCTCACGGGTCCCCACTTCAAACCTGTGGCTTTCTGCTCTCTCCTCTGCCTGTCCTGGAAGATGGTGTTCCTGATAGTAGTGACATCTGCCCGCCGGGTCTCAGAGATTAGGGTGCTCACCTCAGAACCACCCTATATGGTCTTCTACAAGGACAAGGTCAAACTAAGACCACACCCAGCCTTCCTGCCCAAAGTGGTCTCCCAATTTCATACGAGCCAGGGCATTTTCTTACCTGTGTTTTTCCCAAAGCTGCATAAGTCGGAGGAGGAGTTAGGCTACATTCCCTAGACGTCAGGAGGGCATTAGCCTTCTACTTTGAGAGGACCAAGCCATTCCGCAAGTCGAGGCAATTGTTTGTCGCAGTGGCCGACAGAATGAAAGGCTGCCCAGTGTCTGCGCAAAGAATTTCTTCGTGGATCGCTGCTTGCATTCACTACTGTGCGATCAGGGGAAGGTTTCAGCCCCAGCAATTGTGACCGCCCACGTGACCAGGGCGCAGGCCTCTTTGGCAGCCTTTCTGGCCTAAGTGCCTATTCATGACATCTGCAGGGCAGCCATCTGGTCATCCATCCGTACGTTCATGTTCCACTACGCGCTGACCCAGGAGGCCCAGGACGATGCCAGCTTCAGTAGGGCAGTACTACAAGCCTCTAGACTGAACTCCAAGCCCACCTCCAAGGATACTGCTTGAGTCACCTAGAGTGGAATTGACATGAGCAAGCACTCGAAGAAGAAAAACTGTTACTTACCTTTTGTAACTATTGTTCTTCGAGATGTGTTGCTCATGTCCATTCCATTCCATTCTAGGTGTGTGTGTGCCCATGTGCACAGTTGTCGGAGATTTCTGCCTTAGCGGTATCCTTAGGGTTGGCTGCGGCACTGTCTTGACTGCCATGCTCATGCAGCGGTATGTTAGGCACCACAACCCTACACCCTCTCAGTTCCTTCTTGTTGGTAACTCCGACAGAGGGGAAGGAGGGCGGGTAATGGAATGGACAGGAGCAACACATCTCAAAGAACAATAGTTACAAAAGGTAAGTAACTGGGTTTTTTTCCCATTTGTCAGTTCTTACAGATGCTGAATTGGAGCATTTGAGGCTTTTGTTGAACACATTGATGAATTCTGAAGATTTCTGATCAAGATGCACCCTTCAGAGCTTCTAAATCTGGTGAAATGTCCTGGACCTATAGCCTGAGGCCGAAATACTCTATATACAGAGTGGATACATTATGAGACGTGGCAATGCTGTTCTACCAAATAGATACACAGTTGTCTCACATTCTCCTTTTCTTCAATATTCCTGGGACCAAAATTCAGGAAGATGTTTTTTTCCAGTTTGAGTGGTTGGTGCTACATCTAGTGCAGTCACATTTCACTGAGGTGTAGTTCATCACTTTATAGCTGACTTGCATTGTTTGGAAAAGGAATATGTTCTCCAGTTTGTGGTTATGCTGAAACCTACACAGACCAGGTAAGCATATGTACTATTTCCAAACAAAAAAGTCAGTACTGTATGCTCAACTAAAAATGGAAGAGCAACCATTGAAATGACCCATATTTGCCTCATGGGTACTAGCTTTCCAGGCAAAAGGGCTTATTGGACCTTTAAATCATTCTGATTGAGAATTGCATAAGGATAAGCTAGAAGCTGACTGGAAAGAAGTTGCACAAAGATAAGTTTTCATCATTTCGTATATTCTTCTGATTTGTGGAAACCTGAAATGCTGGAAGAACATCTTTTTTGGAGCAGACCTTTCTGTAGGGAGTTGCTTATAGAAGACCATTCAAACTGTTTATCCATATTCTTTACATTTGTGTAAAAGGAGGGCAAAGACTGTTTCATAATACCCTTGGAGTGACCTGGATAAGGGAGTGTGTGAACAGATATCTGTCCAACTTGAACAATATTTTAAGATCACCTTGGGGTGTTTTTCCACATCTAACCACTACATAATATCTAGTTATATTTGTTGTAAAGGTAATACCTGTAGAATGCAATATTGTCACCCTATCTTTTCACCCACCATTGAAATTCCAATCTCTGGAGTGGAAATACAACAGCAGCGCTCCTTGACAGAGTTTTAGGAGGAGAAGTGAAGAACTACTTATCCAAATGAAAAAACAGGAAGCCAGTTAGGCTGACCATAATTATCTAAGCTGGAATTTGTCTGGTTTGGCTCTGATTTACAGGCATCTTCAGTTAGTGAGGCATCAATTGCACTGACTGGCTGCATATTTTTTCTTAGGAAACTCCAAACCATTCCTGTTCTGGCAGTTGTGTTAGACCCAACCAGTTTCACCTACAGTTTAGTGTGCAGTTGGGCCACATTTATATAAAAAACAATCCATGAAATCAGATGTTAAAGGTGATCTGAGAGTGTTTTTTAAAAACTAAAAACTGTTTAAGAGCCATGGTCATTAACAGAACATTGCAAAGAAGAAAAAAAATGTAAATGATGAACTGAGAAGCTCTTTTCAGCCTAGACCTGGTATTCTGTTTCTTCTCCCAAGAGTTGACCTTAACGTACAAATGGGACACAAAGCTGCATTTCTTACCCTGCTTCAGGGTGTTAATGACTTCATCACTTGTAGAATGTGAAGTGCAGAACTCTTGAGTGTAAGTCTTAACAGGTAGTTAAAGCAGGAAATGACTTTCAAATATTTTGTTTTTAAATCTATACATTGTGATAGTGACTTGGGATCCTAAACATAAAATTTTAAACTATGTTTTAAACAAATATTTTAATTCCATTTTGCCAAACCAAGTACATACAATAATATTGGAGGTCGTTTGTGCAAACATACAAGAAGTCATAATGTTTTCCCCAAAGAGCTTACCCATCTAAATTAAGTGGTCTTTACATTCTGCTAATATAAGCTCTGCTATTATTGACCTCTAGTGGAGAGTTTAATTTAACTTAGTCATTTAACTTTAGTGGCAGCTGCTGATTTTGGATTTCCAGGTTCCTCAGCAAGAAACAATTTCTTCTGATGAATTCTTCGCTGGCTCTCTGGCTCTGCCTCATCTTGGAAAGCATGATTTTCAGGTATAATGCATAAGTATTCTAATAAAAGACATTGGAAATCCTCCAGTTGGAGATAAGAATGATATTCTATTAGGCAATTATGTGTAGGAATTAGTTTGTCCTATCGTGTGTTTGATAAGACAGACAGGTAACATCTTGCTCTGCTAACCTTCTGAGATGAAACTGGACAGGAACAGTGGGTGATTTAGCAGTTGCCATTGCATGAAGAATATTCTACAAGATTCAGCTGGAGAGATTTTCTTTACTTTTTCATTTTTGCTGCTTCTAGTGTCAGAGGGTAACATCTGGAGCTTTCTTCCTTTGCCCACCAGGGTAAGGAAAGTGCTCAACCACTGACTTTTTTGCCTAAGGCATAAGAGAGCCTGTCTGGCCTCCTGCTCTAATGGCCAGCTCCACGCAAATGCTGCTGGGAGAAGGATGATAAGATGGACACAATGGAAATAGGGGAAATGGCTGTTAGTGAGATGGATGCTGTAAAACAGTAAGAATGTAGAGCATTTTATCCAGGAAGTTTTTGCTGATGCCATTATTAGAGGAAGTGTGACTCTGCAACAGGAAAAGCTAATTCTCCAGAGTTTGTGGAGGAGAAAGGCTCTATCCCAATTAGGGAATCTTGTGATGTATACCTAACTGGGGCCTGATCCTGGAGGGTGTTGTGTCCTCAACTTCCATTGAAGTCAATGGAAAATGGACTGTTTAGTGTCTTCCAGGATCAGACCTGAGATCTCCCACAAAAAACAACTTCTCAGAGTTGAGGCAAAGGCATGGACTGTCAGAATAGGTATAGTGCAAATACATACAAGCCTTTTTATTCACTGTTTGTAAAGTGCGAACAGTATGGCATTCGCTATATAGACACACATGAATGCAAAGACCCTGCCCCCAAAGAGTTTACAATCTAAATATTCCTTTTATAGGAATATAATGTGTTTGTAAGTCTCTTCCCCTCTGGGAACTGGCTGGTGTGGGGAAAGGGGAAGTCCTCAAGTGAGCATAGAATAGAGGTTTCCTTGTTCTCACTTGCAGATCTATATACTGTACTAAGTCAGATTTGGACTCATTGCAGCAGCCATTCTTCGATAGCGCTACAGAGAAACATCCTGTCACCTCTTATTCAGCAAGTTTGTGAGGCTGTCAAGGGAGATACTAAGATTCTGTATAGGCTACAATGTGAACGGTATAATGACAACACCCAGTTCTGCATTTCCTATTTGTTGATGATATGCCTCTGTACATAACAAGGATATGAATGAAAAGAAGCTAGCTCCATATGGCCAAAATAGAGGTGATAGAGGTTGGCAAAGGGAAAACTTTGAGAAACTGTGACCACTTTCAGCCGAGAATGTCAGCCCACTCCATCTCGCAGTTGTCGATGGTGTGCAGCCTTGGGTTCTGCTAGATTCATGTCTGCTCTTGGAATACCAGACAGCAGTGGTCAAAATCATCTTTTACCCTCTAATGCTGGCCAGAAGATTGGACCCATTTTTTATTGGATTGAGGACCATAGCCATGGGGATCCATGCTTTTGTTGCCTCCTGGTTAGACCTGTTACACAAAGCTATACTTGGGGTTGATCATGAAGGCTACCCAGAAATTAAGGCTGGTGCAACACACAGTGGGCCACCTTGCTAAGCAAGAAAGTATTGAGCATATTACGCCACTGCTTTGCACTCTACTTTCGTTGCTTATTGCACTCTGAATCCAATTCAAGATCCTGATGTCATTTACAAAGCTGTAATTGTACTGGGATCTGTCTATCTCAGGAACTTGTCTCTCACTGCATGACAAAGAAGGGCAGCTGTTTTCAGCTAGGACACTTCTGCTTTTAGTCCCAGTTATGATTACGGAGTTTGGGATAGAACAAAAGTAATCTTTTGTTAGAGATTGTCTCCTTCAGGCCACACTGAGTCTTGCCTCCTTTAGGATATTTTCCAAGACCCACCTCTTCACCCAGGCACTTCCCCATGGAGTCTGACCCTTTTGGTGATTAAGTTATGCAAGAGGAGAAGATGGCAAGCGGTGGTTTTATTGAGGCCAACCTATGTCCTCAGCTATCACAGAGAAAGGAGACTTAATAAATCAGCATAACTAATGTGGAGCCAGCAAGTGTTGCAGAGCTGATGGGATTACACTTGCACAAGAGCTAAAGTAAAATGCTTGCACAAGTTGGGTTTTTGCCCTATAGAGGACTTGATGCTGAATGTTATTTGTACAGAGAAAATTCTTTCTGCATCAGTTCTGCCAACAGTCTATTTGAAACCTCTTGTTTGTATGGTGTTGAGTCTTTTCTACCTGAGACTTGACTTTATTATTTACTCTGGGTGCCACGTTCTCTGCACTAACAGAGGTTGAAGTCCGCCTTTATCCTGACAGCTAAGCCTAAGGAAAAGAACTTTATGTGCAGTTTCCGACCTTTTTGCAATGTGCGTGACTTCTCCTTTTCAAGTATTCTGCAGTATTTCCTTTACCCTCTTCTTTCTGTCTCACTGTGCACCAGCTTCAGGGCTCTGAGGAAACCTCCTAGCGAGGTTGGGACCTACTCATCAGCCTAGACTTACGAGAGAGAGAGAGAAAGTACCTTTTTCTTTACAAAAATTAGAATCTGTCTTGACGTTCTTTCTGATGCCTGGTGTAGCACAAGACATAAACACACTGTTGTGGTATATGAGTTGATGTTTCCCTTTCCATGTTCATCAATTATGTATGTTATGTAAAATTCAACAAATGAAAGTGTGGTGGTGAAATCAGTTGTCTTTAAGCTCAGTTCTCCAGCTGGATCCAGTATGGTTAGGGTCCTTTCATCTGGCATCCAGATCTTTCAACTATGTTTTTCCTGTTTCATTCCATGCTTTGATTTTCCTCAGTCATTACAATATTAATTTGTATGGACATGCAGAGCATTGGGTTCAATATGGCAGAGCATAGGTGGGCTGCCTGCAGGCGAGTCAAAGAATTAGAGGAACATTGTGCACTAAATTAGTTGACCTTCTGTAATGTGTAAGTAGCACTTTTCAGTATTATTGGATTTGTTGTTCCCTAAACTTGATGTACTAATTCTGCTCAGAAAACAAAAAATCTAAATATACTGGATGGGCTAGAACTGCATTAAATTTAGTTAAAGTTGTTGGTCACAAAAGGCTTACTATATTTACAAATATGTACCTGGTCTCCACCTTCCACAGTACAGGTAATTTCAGTAAGATGTCCACTAACTAGCAGCAAAATGAAGAATGGGAAATGTTAAGATGGACACGAGAAATGGCAGCACCATGAATGGCTCTCTCTCAAAGAGTAAGAATTGGATTTTACTATGCTGGGTCTGGTTACATTTCTGCTGATCATAATGTTACTTAATTGAGATAAGGATGTGCATTTTAAAAATGGGTGAATATTTAAAATGCCATTTGTCGTTGGTCTCTCACGGAGGAAAAATGCACATTTCCAGTTAGCCTATGCTGAGAGAAACTCAGGTTTATCTTTTGATCCGTAGCTGCGCAATCTTTTTACTACTGTCTGTGCTTATTGACATGCTGCCTTTGAGCCTGGTTTATTTAGAGAATTACCTTCCCCTTCTCCAGCAGCAATCACTTTGTGATTTATCAGGCCTTGAATCACACAAAGGGACTCGTTCCTGCATTGCCCCTCATGGTGTTTTAACAGAAAATAGACATGCCTTGCACTCGTGGAGGAGAGGTCACAAGGATAAGTGTCTTCAGTGATGCTTCCCACAGACCAATCTTAAGTTGCATCTGTGTGTTGTGTTGTACCTAAAAGTTCTGATCTTCATTGAAGCTGTCGTTCCAGTCTGCATGTTCCACATGGGATAGAGGATGCTGTGTCTTAAAGCCACAAATGTCAGTATGCTTTTAAGGTTAATGCTCACTGTGGTGTGTTTGTCTAGTTGGGGCCATTTATCGTTCAAAGCCACATTGTGATTGGGCATCTGGGTTGATAACGTACCTGTTCTCTAAATCCCCAGTAGTACAGAACTGGGATCTTACAACAAGGTAGGGGATCCTCTGTACACCTAGGTTTGTTAAACCTGTGGTGGGGAGATGACAGAGAGAGTCTGAGAAAGCCACCATAAAGTTTTCTGCACATGAGCTCTGTCCAGATCCTCAGTAAGGCTGGGTGAATTTTTTTGACTAATAGATTTTTTTTTTTTATTAAAAAATGTATTTTTCAGTTCTCTTAAACTTTGTGAATTTGGGTAGAATTGGACAAATAGATTTGGCTATGGGGAAGTCAAAATGTTTTTACTTTATAATTTTGAAATGTTTCATTTTGACTTTTCATTTTGGAGCAGCATTTTGAATTCAAATTTGGGCAATTTTGTTTTAAAAAAAAACACAACAAAGGATGAAAAACACTCAAATAGCTGAATCAAAACAAAAAACTTAAGTTTGTTTAGAATCAACCCAGAACATTTTCGTCGATTGAAAAAGTTTTTTTAGTTTTTTGATTTGACAGATTTTGAAAAAAAATTTATATTGGTTCAAATCAGACTGGATTTTTTGGGTTAAGTCTTCAAACCGAAGAATCCATTATTTGCTCAGTTCTTGTCGTCACTGCTACTTTGTGTTCCAATTGCATAGGGCAGTTGCATGCAATTCTTTTCTATGTGGGGCCTCATTCTGCTTTCACATCATTCTTACCCTGGTGTAACTCCATTTACTTAAGTGGATTTCTGTGTGAAAAGCAAAATCAGGCTGTAATACCTGCAATTGTTCCCATCCTTTTAATACTAGGTAATTCTATTGTGACTCATAGAAAATTCCTTAATATCTTCAGCTCTCCACCCACATGTGTTCAGGGCTCTGACCTCTTATCCCAGAGGTTAGTTTGGGGTGGCAAGCCTGGTGAAAAAACACTGCAAACAAGGTCATTCAACAGTACATTGAGTATAAAGGCAGGGTTGAATTGACACCAAATATACCAGAAAGGCTATAAACAAAACCCACTTCAATGTGCTGAGCTGCCACACTGCTAGCCAAGTGATCCTTGGAGCATTGGCCCACCTAGTGGGGACTGCTTCAAGGGTAGTGGTTTTACAGTGGATCTTCAGTGACATTAGACACCCAGTGGGTGGCAGTGTTCTGCACCTAATGGAATGCTTAACGCACAAGCCCCAGCACCCTTAGCTGGCAAAGGCAACTGCTCCAGGACCAGGAGGGGCCTCCAGTGCAGCTAGCTTCCATGGATCTTCGAAGGCACTGACTGCCTCATAGTTACTGCTTTGTAGCTGGTGGTTGGCTGTGATTATCTGATGGCACAAGCAATGCTTTTATCAGAGGTAAAGTCTTACGATGAGAAATATCCTTCTGTCTCACTTCACAGAGCCCTCAGGTCCTTTGAGATGTCTGTATTCTCCATTATTCATAGTGAAACAGATCTTGGCAGTTGCATTTCACACCACAGTAAAACCAAAACTTGTCTTTGCCTAATAACTGTCTTTGTAATGGGAGGGTGGAGAAATGGTTGTTGAGCTGTGCAGCTCCATGGACTACCATGTTTATAAATCCCCTTACCTGCTATAAGTATGAAAGAGTTGGTGCAGAAAGACCATTTAAACTATGTTTGGGACATTCCTGAGTTCCTGCTCTTTGGTTGTGGAAGAGAGTGAGATGCTGTCCTTCTGACCAAATTGTAGAGCCCTATATATGGGAAAGAGCTGGCAAGATGTCATGGAAAACTCAGAAAAGAGAATCCTGCTGTTTGCTTCAATCATGTATTACCAGGAGACTCTTGCATAAAAACAGGTTTCTTCAGAGCTTGGCTGCTGCTGCTGCTTCTACTCATTCTAATTCTTACCTGTGACATCACAATCTTCTCCACAGTAGCTGCTTGTGATATGCCATTCGGAGGATTATTTTTTCTTGTGGGGAATGGACTCTTACTAAAGAATGAGGCACAAGCACCTTGCTCATCAGCACAGTAACTACAAGGACCCTGTACTGTTTCCTGATCCATTTGCCCATTCAGCATGGGAAGCATTGGCAGCCAACATCCCGACAGCTTAGCTGATACAGAAAATATTAACACAAACTATTCTGATAGGAATCCTGGAACCAAGTGTTAACAGAGGCGCTTCCAGTTAAGTGCTGGCATATAGGTAAGAGTAATAATGTTGTACTTTATTTTCCATTAATAGTTAGAGCTCCATAAAGTTTCTGAAATAGAATATTTTTCACCAGATCAACACTCCTGCTTTGGCTGGGGTTTTGCAGAAGTAGGATCCAATGTCATCAACACACAGGCCCTCAGTGAAAGGACTGTTGTTCATTGAGATAATGTTTCCTATTTCCAGATGCTACCTTAGGTAACTTGACTGCTTGTCCGTTGTGGAGAACAGGGCATGCCAATCTTACAACTAGGTCACTTGCAGTCCTTCTAAAACTATTGCATTTTAAAAGTTATGCACTGTCCACTCTGGCCAGCGGTAGCTGGTAAAATTATGACTGGAAGCTCATTTTAAGTTCAGTAGTTGGAAATACATGGTCAGTTTGACATGGACTCAACAAAAAATAAATTGAAACAGGTAATATCTGATCTCTAAAAGCAGGTCGTGGTGACTACCCTCTTGCTTTTACCACAGCAGTAGTATCCAACAGCTTGCAGGGCACACAAGGGTTATTTAGTGAACTGTTACAATTTACATTTTCGTATAAACAGTCCACCTAAAATTCTTTGTTAACTTTGAAATGTTGCTATCATTCCCTTGAGGTGCAACCACTGCCAGAACCACAAAGGAGTAAATAAATTCAGCAAACTTCTTTGGTCACCTACAGCCAAAGCTGACAAGATGCAGATCCCATGCTGCTGGGCCTAAATCAGAGCAGCAGTCAATGACATTTGTAAAAATGAATGGGTTGAAATGCGTAGCATTCACCCAAGGCAAGAGAGTACTGTATTTTTAAGACTCTTGATTCATAAGCATTATTTTTGTACCTCTAATTGATTTGCTTAATATGTTTATTTAATAAACAATTAGTCGCTCTATTTAGTGTAGTTTCACAGCACAAGTTGTGGGAACATGATAAATATGCACACCTCTTGGAGTTAAACCACTCCTCCTGTGGCCTTACATGTGTGTTGTATTGCTACAAAGGTGAGTATATCTGTCTTGCTACACCCAGTTGTCTTAGTCATAGAATCTGTAATTAGAGACAGAAGATGTTTACTGGGTTCTTCAAGTGCTTGCTCAGGTCCATTCCATGTTAGGTGCGCATGCGTGCCGCGTGTACCATTGCCAGAGATTTTTCTCTGCAGTGGTATCTATTGGGCTAGCTCTAGCACCCTCTAGCGCTGCGCTCTTATGCACCAATATAAGGGGCGCCACTAGCCACGCACCGTCTCAGTTCCTTCTTGCCACCCATGATGGTTGCTGGAACAACCCTTCTTGCTTCAGCAAGGCTTCTTCCTAGAGGTTTTTGTGCTTCTTCTACGTTTGTAATTATTTTAGTGTATATAGTTAGTGTATATAGATAGTTCCTATCATAGAGGGACTTCTGCACCCCAGGGGTCAGGCATGCCACGGTCCCCAGGCTTCAAGCCTTGTGCCTCCTGTGACAAGCCTATGCTCATGAGTGACCTGCACTCCAGCTGCTTAAAGTGCCTGGGTGAAACTCACATGAGGGACAAGTGTCAGATCTGTCGGGACTTCAGGCCCCGCACAAAGAAAGACACGGAAATCAGGCTGAAGGCTATCCTTATGAGAGCCACCTTCAGACCAGTCTCAGAACTGAGCCTCCAGTTCGGCACCAAGTACTTCGCTTCAGTACCAAGCGCTCCCTCGGTACCATTCACCATCTTTAGTGTCAAGGAAGAAGTAGAAGCAGCAGCAGTGCACTGAGAGAGGGCGCTCACTGGTGCCAAAAGCAGACAAGCGGGGAGAAGGCAGTATAGTGAGACTCGTGCCGGGTCACGTCTGCTCTTGGACCCATGTCGGCACCGTCAACTCCTCCCAGATCATTGAGTCTGGTGCGGGATCCTCCACTGACTCTGGGAAGCCACCGCACTTCCAGCAATCTGACAGTACAATTGACCGCAGAGACTTACCAAGCAGCTTGGGACCTTCTCTCTCTACCGGGCCTGCCAACACCAATGGGGCACCCACCAGCTCTGGCAGGGAACATCATGCACCTTCTTGGCACCGGGTCCCCCTGCACCCTCTTGGGGCAAACCTCACCTGATCTCCAATACATCACTGGTCCCCAGAACCCTGGCACTGTATGGATGCGGAAACGGGTATCGCCCCACTGTGGTTGCTGAGAGAAGACTCCTCTTCGGAATGTGCCACTGAAGGCCCACCACCGATACCCAGTTTATGTACCACAGGTTTGGTACAGGTCCCCCAGCTGGCTCCTGGGCAGCTGGTCACTGGCTGATGCAGTGGCCTTATTGGAACCCTTGGGGTTTTCCCCCGGTATTGGGTCCTTCCTTCCACTGCTCCTATTCCGTGGTTTCTGAGAGATGGGCCACCGCTCCTTCCTGCTCAGCATCGAACCCCGACCCCAGTACCGACATCCAGGAGTTGGCTCCCGTGGATGTAATTGTGGAAGAGGAAGGAGTCCATCCTCCAGTGCAAGCCGCCTCCTCTCCCCCCCCTCAACCCCCCCGAGGCTATCGCGGGTCCCAGTACCTGCAGGAAAATTTTAGGGCCCAGCAGGACCTTCTGAAGAGGGTTGCAGCAAACCTGGGCCTGGAAATTGAGGAACTCAGAGACATTGCACAGCCATATGGATGTCCTGGCTGCAGCAGCTCCATCCAAAATAACCCTGCCCATCAATGAGGCAATGATGGCACCAGTTAAGGCCCTGTGGCAAACTCCTTCGTCTCTGCTTCCTACCTCAAAGAGGGCAGCGAAGTATTATGTGCCAGCAAGCAAGTTTGAATGCCTGTATTCGCACCCTTCCCTGGGGTTCCTGGTAGTATCTTCAGCGAACAAAAGGGACAGACAAGGCCAGACAAGCGCTACCCCAGAACAAAAGATCACTAAGAGACTGGACAAAAGATATATTCAATGGGTAGCCTTCAACTACATATCTCCAACCAGCAGATTTTGCTAGAGAGATATGATTTTAATTTGTGGGACTCCCTGTCTAAATTCAAAGGCTCCTTGCCCCAAGATTCGAGGCAGGAGTTCGCTGCCTTCTTGGAGGAAGGTAAGAATGTGGCCAGGACCTCTCTCTAGGTGGCTCTGGATGTTGCCGACTCAGCAACCAGAACAATAGCCTCAGCAGTTGCCATGAGGTTTTGCTCTTGGCTACTGTCCTCCAACCTCCCACACGAGGGTCAACAGTCCATCCAGGACCTCCCCTTTGAAGGCTTCTCTTTTCTCAGACCAGACTAACTCGAGACTTCATGGCCTGAAGGACTCCAGGGCCATTCTACAGTCTTTGGGCCTTTACGCTCCATCAGCATCCAGGAAGCACTTCAGGCCACAACAGCCTCTTTGGTTCTCAGCACCTCCAAGACAGGAGCCCTACAAAAGGAAAGAAAGGGGTTAAAAACAGCATCAGCCACTCCTGTCCACCTGAGCTTCCCAGTCGGGGTCTCAGAGATACTCCAGCGGGCCCAAGCAGGCCTCTTGAAGGTGTGCCCAAAGGTACTGTACCAGTCATCGTTTTAGTCAGGTTCCCCCCCATCCCTTATTTTTGGACCGTCTGTTGCTCTTCAGCCTGGCATGGTCGTTCATAACATCTGACTGTTGGGAGGGTAAGGGTTCTACTCCTAGGTATTTCCTAATCCCAAAGGGGGCCTTCGGCCCACCTTGGACCTGTGTTGCCTCAACAGATATCTCAAGAAACTGTGGTTCCGCATGGTCTCCCTGCCTCCATCATTCCATTCCTGGGATCCAGGAGACTAGTACGCCGCCCTCAACTTAAACAATGCATATTTTTACATTTTTTCTCAGGCTTATGGTGGGTTAGCATCACAACCAATTCACTGCCCTCCCCCTTGGCCTAGCAGTGGTCTTACGGGTTTCCACAAAGTATATGGCAGTCGTAGCAGGCGGCGAGGCACACGGCAAGTATATGGCGCCTTCCTCAGGCGGCGTCGCATACAAATCTACCTGTACCTCGACAACTGGCTGATCAAAGGTCGGTTGCAGGCTCAAGTACAGAACAGCATGATTCGAGCCACCTTCAGAGTGCAGGGCCTGCTGATAAATGAGCAGAAATCAACTCTTGTTCTAGTTCAGAGAATAGAGTGCTCGACTCGACCCAAGCCACAATATAATAGTCAGGTTTTTTAAGGGGTTGGAAAGACTCTGTCCTCAATTTCACAAGCCTGTTGCCCCATGGGACTTGAGCCTGGTTCTTTCGAAGCTCACGGGGTCCCCTTCGAGCTGTTAGCATTATGCTCCCTGCTACTTCTCTCCTGGAACCTCGCCTTTCTGGTGGCGCTCGCCTCAGCCAGAAGGGTGTTTGAAATCAAGGCCCTTATGTCAGAACCCCCCCCACACGGTATTCTTCAAGGACAAGGTTCATTTGAGCAGGGCCAGCCCTGCGGGTGAGCAGTATGGGCCGCAGCCCGCCAAAGGGTGCGTCGTGCGTAGGGTTTGCCTGATTCCTACCTGACCTGCCGAGAGCCAGCTGGGCTGGCAGAGGCACACAGGTGAAGCAGTAGCATCTGGAAGAGGGGGGAGGGACCCGAACTGCAGGGGGGCAGTTGGATGAAGAGCCGAGCCCAGGGACTTCTCCAGAGTAGGGGTGCCCCTCCTCCTCCCTGCTCCACTGCCGTGTGCAGCCGCTGCTGCTCCTGTTTCCTCCTTCCCCAGCACCACCACCCTTCCTCCCCGAAGCCCCTGGCCACTCTGGACAGGGAGCATCCTGTCTGCTGTGTGGGTGCGGGGAGGGGGAATCTGTGTGTGCTGCTGCCTCTCTGGGTCCAGCAGCAGCTGCTTGTGCCTGAACAAGCTTTCAGGCACCTGACCCTGAGTGCTTTCTTAAAGAGACAGTGTGCTTATACACTCACTCAGGCGCACACACACACTGTCACACAGACCTCCCAACACACACCAGGGCTTCCTGCGTCCAGGTCACTTTCCCAACTTGAACTGTGCTATGAGGCAAGCATCAGCAGTTGCTGCTCTCTGCCTTCCCCTTATGCAGCCCAGGCAGCAAAAATGACCTGGATGCAGGGAGCCCTGACCTTGCTCCCCCCCTCACAGCTCCCTAGCGGTGTGCGGGGCAGAGAAGCAGCAGTCCAGTGGGGGAGCAAGCAGCAATGCCAGCTGCTCCATCACTGCATCCAGGGCAGTTTTCCCATGTGGGTGCAGGAGGGGGATACAGAGGTTACGGACACAGGAGGTGGGCAGGATTTGTGGTGAAGAGGGCACAGTGCAGGGGATAGGGGTGTAGGAGGGAGGGGCAGGGGTTGGGGTGAAAAGGGCACAGTGCAGGGATTGGTGCAGGTTGGGGGAGGTGAAGGGGGTGCAGCGATCAGGCCACAGGAGGGGAGTACGGATTGGGGTGAAGAGGGCACAGTGCAGGAGTTGGGGCACAGGAGGGAGGTGCAGGGGTAGGAGTGAAGGGGGTGCAGGAGTAGGAGGCACAGGAGGGGAGTGCAGGGATTAGGAGCAAAGGGGGCACAGTGCAGGGGTTAGGGGTGAAGGGAGGGTGGGAGCCCAGGGGGGCCGGGGCAATGGGGGGGCACCAAAATGCAAGTTCACCCAGGGTGCCATTTTCCCTAAGGCTGGCCCTGCAACTGCGTCCCCATCCAGCCTTCCTGCCAAAAGGTGGCGTCACAATCCCATAACAACCAGGTCATTTTCCTACCAGTTTTCTTCTGGAAACCTCACAAGAACTTTAAGGAATGACGGCTTCATTCGTTAGACGGGCCCTCACCCTGTATATTGTGAGGACTAAACCCTTCTGCAAATCCATGCAACTCTTCGTAACAATAACGGAAAGGATGAGAGGGCTACCTGTGTCATCTCAAAGGATATTGTACTGGATAACAGTCTGTATTCAAGCTTGCTACGACCAGGTGAACATCCCCCCTCTGGCCATTTTAACCACTTATTCCACAAGAGCCCAAGCTTCGTCAGCTGAGTTCCTAGCGCAGGTCCCAATCCAGGACATCTGTAGAGCCGTGGCCTGGTCACTGGTGCATACTTTCATGTCCCAGTACACCATCACCCAAAGGGCCCGAGCCAACGCTGCTTTAAAAGGGTAGTGTTGCAGTCTGTATGCCCATGAACTTTGAGCCCACCTCCTTGGGGTACTGCTCATGAGTCACCTAACATGGAATGGACATGGGCAAGCACTTGAAGAAGAAAAAGTGGTGGTT
Source organism: Chrysemys picta bellii (assembly GCF_011386835.1). Classification (NCBI taxonomy): domain Eukaryota; kingdom Metazoa; phylum Chordata; order Testudines; family Emydidae; genus Chrysemys; species Chrysemys picta. Next base: position 113,155,817 of record NC_088794.1, read on the forward strand.
CTTCGAGTGATTGCTCATGTGTATTCCACTATAGGTGTGCGTGCTCACCACATGCACTGGTGCCGGAAGTTTTTCCCTTAGCAGTATCCGTAGTGGGAGAGCATCGCTGCGACCCTGGAGTGGCACCAATATATTGCGCTATAAAGGGGGCTGTGTGCTTCCCCCACCCTCAGTTCCTTCTTGCCGCCAGTGAAGGTAGTCGGAACTTGCTCCAGCCTTGGCTGCAGCGTTTATAGCTTTAGTAGTATCTTGTTCACTGAACTGCTTCTTTGCTGAACTTTTCTTCGTTAGTGCCTGGCTCGGGGCATGCCCCGTGGCCTAGGCTTCAAGTCGTGCAACTCTTGTCGCAACTCTATGCCCAGAAGCGATCCACACTGTCAGTGTCTTCACAGGCTGGGCGAGGCTCACATTAGTGAGCGTTGTAAGATTTGCCGCTCCTTCAAGCCTCGGACGAAGCGGGAGCATGAGAGCCAACCCCGTGCTTTGCTAATGGAGTCGGCACTGGCCCCGGCACCGGCGCGTCAACCCGACTCCGCGCCCGGCACCACGTCTTTGGTGTGCAGTGAGGCACCGTCGTCGACTCAGCACTGCTCTCCCAGTAAGAAGCAAGGGAAGACTCAGCAGCGCCGAGAGAAGGAGAGGGGTGAGGCCAGACCCGAGTTAGGCAGCCCACGATCCCCGTCAGGACAGAGACCTCCAACTCGCGCTGAGCGGAGTAGTCCGGTCGAGCCTCACGTGAAGTGCGCATGCCTTCGACGCCAGAGGCAGCTCAGGCCATGTGTGATATCCTAGCCCTTCCAGTGCCGGGAGCACCACCTCAGTCGGGCTCCCGGTCCCGTGGAAAGCGCCCATCAGCCCTTCCCAGAGGTATCGGAGGTCGAGGTGCCGAGCAGAGGCCCGCGTCGTACATCAACTCTGCGTGCCGGCTCTTCTGCGAGCAAGTCCCACTCCTCCGGTCTCCAGCGCTGTAGAGCTGACAAGAGGCGACGCCATTCCTCCTTGAGTCAGTCCGAGAGGAACAGGTCCCGACGCCGTCAGCATTGGTGCTCCTATTCTAGCGCCCGCAGTCACAGAGGCCGTGCTCCAAGTCCGTCCCGAGAGTCCGGCATGAAGGCACCATGGCCACAGGCGCCGTAGGGAATCCAGAGACAGCTCCTTGGACATCTACCTCTCGACTTCATCCAGGTCGAAGTCTCGGGGCAGGAGCCGTCACAACAGAGACCGCTCCAGTCGTTCCTACGGCACCATGCGCTCCTCCAGGACTTCAGCGTCAGCGCTCATCCGTCTCTCCCCGGGCCACACCGCAGGAGCAGCCAGCTCTGCCTGCGCCCCAAGCATCCCAGTTCCAGGCCGTGCCCTGGCAAAGACAATGGTGCCAGTGGGCACCGTGGCCTCAGACACCCTCACAGCCGGGACCTCGCTCCGTGGCAGGAGCCTCTCAGGGCCACCCTGCGTCGCCTCCCCAGGACCGGGATGGGGCTGCAGGCACCGAACAACTGGCACCGGCACCGGGACACGACCCAGACGTCGAGCCTACGATGCCATTGGTGGCTGAGGGCACCGCACCATCTACCTCTTCGGCGCCGGGCGATTCAGTTGCGGTACCGCCTCCTTCTCAAGAGGACTTCAAGGCGCACCAAGAGCTGCTTAGGAGGGTGGCAGCAAATCTTGAGCTCCAGGCTGAGGAGGTGGAGGAGTCCTCCGACACGGTACCGGGGCGGGTGGCTAGCTCCCATTCCATCAGGGGGTGGTCAACATCACCACCGGCCTCTGGCAGACCCCGGCCTCTCTTGGCCCCATTTCTAAGAAGGCCAAAAGGAAGTATTTCGTCCCCGCAAGGGGTCACGAGTACCTATACCCCCACCCGGCCCCGAACTCTTTGGTGGTAGAGTCGGTCCACCACTGTGAGCGGAACGGCCAGCCCGCACCAACACCAAAGGACAAGGACGCTCGGAGACTTGACAACTTTGGTAAAAAGGTTTATTCGTCTGCCAGTTTCCAGCTCAGAGTGGCCAACCACCAGGCACTGCTGAGCTGTTATGAGTTTAATCTCTGGGGATCCCTCCCCAAGTTCGAGCCCCTTCTTCAAGATAAGGACAAGAAGGAGTTCCGGGCTCTGGTCAAAGAGGCGGCGGCGGCGGCCAAAGCAGCTCTCCAGGCGGCTTCGGACGCAGCAGACACAGCCGCTTGGTCAATGGCTTTGACGGTCTCCATGTGAAGGGCATCGTGGCTCTCGCTCTCGGGGCTGTCTGTGGAGTCCCAGTCGATAATGCAGGACCTGCCGTTTGATGGCAAAGCATTATTTGCAGACCAGACAGATACCTGTCTGCATGGGATGAAGGACTCCCGCACCACCCTGCAGATGCTGGGCCTCTTTCTAAGGACAAGCCCAGGCCTCAAACCTCTGTTCCTCCGGCTCAGGGCAGATACGAACCCCCGCCTAAGCGGCAGAGAGACCAAAGGCGTCGGTCCCAACGCCAATCCCGTTCGGCCTCAAAGGCCAAGAGGCCAGAGAAACGGCGTTTTTGACTCGTTGAGGGGGGTCACCGTGCCAGTTGCCAGTGTACCCCGCCCCAGTTAATAAAGTTGTGTTTTATCAACCGTTTATCAGCCTTCTGACTGCAATGGTCGGACCAATGGGTCCTCAGCACCATCTCCCAAGGGTACAGGTTGCAGTTTGTTTCAACCCCTCCCCCCCCCCCCAACCATCCCCCGTCCCGGGAGCTGGCCGGGGACCTGGAGCATACCCTCCTCCTCCACGAGGAGGTAGAGCGTCTCCTCTCCCTGGGAGCTGTGGAAAGGGTACCTCAGGAATTCCAGGGCAAGGGATTTTACTCCAGGTATTTGCTCATCCCAAAAGCGAAGGGCGAGCTTCGGCCCATCCTCGACCTGCGGAATCTCAACCAGTTTCTGGTGCATTGTAAATTCCACATGGTGTCCCTGGCCTCTATTATCCCATCCCTAGACCAGGGGGATTGGTTTGCGGCACTGGACCTCCAGGATGCATACTTCCACATCCATATTTTCGAGGATCACAGGCGTTTCCTCCGTTTCCTGGTGGGTCAGGACCACTTCCAGTTTACGGTCCTCCCCTTTGGCCTCTTTACTGCCCCCAGGGTATTTACGAAGTGTATGGCGGTGGTGGCGGCCCACCTCAGGAGGAAAGGGGCTGCAGATCTTCCCCTACCTCGACAACTGGCTGCTCAACAGCCAGTCTTGGTCTCTGGTGCAGCAGCAGATGAATTTCCTGCTGGACACCTGCGCAGATCTAGGCCTACTGGTGAACGAGGAGAAATCCATGTTAATCCCAGTTCAGCCTATAAGCTTTATGGGGCGCTGTTAGATTCCCGGGTGGCCACGGTCTCCCTCCCATGGGACAGATTCGAGACGCTCAAAGTTCTCATCGCCTCAGTCACGACCTTTCCGGTAACCACGGCACGGGTGTGCCTTCAAATCCTAGGCCACATGGCAGCATGCACCTATGTGGTGCAGCATGCCAGGCTCCGGATGAGGCCCCTTCAGCTTTGGCTGGCCTCCCGCTACTCCCAGGCCAGGGACGGCCTGGACAAGGTCGTCATGGTGCCGCCAACGGCGGTGGCAGACCTCCAATGGTGGTCCCTCCCAAGCAACATGCTCCGGGGTATCCCCTCCCTCGCTAGATCTAGTGTCCGATGCCTCGGACCTGGGCTGGGGAGCCTACATGGGGGACCTCAGGACCCAGGTTATGTGGTCACCAGGGGAACTGACCCTGCACATAAATGTCAGGGAGCTCAGGGCCGTGCGCCTTGCGTGTGTTGCCTTTTGCCAACACATAGAGGGGAAGGTGGTCAGAGTCCTCACGGACAACACGACTGCCATGTATTATGTCAACAAGCAGAGGGGGACGCGTTCCTAGGCTTTATGCCAGGAAGCCCAGCTCCTGTGGGAGTTCTGTATAGCCCACGACATACTCCTGTGGGCCTTTTACCTGCCCAGCAAGAGCAACATGCTCGCGGACCGCCTGAGCAGTGTGTTCTCTCAGCATCACAAGTGGTCCCTGCACAAGGAGGTGACCAGGTGGATCTTCCTACAGTGGGGCACTCCCCAGGTAGACCTGTTCGCCACCACCCAGAATCGACTGTGCCCACGATTCTGCTCCAAGGCAGGAGAGGCCGATGGGGCGATATCAGACGCATTCCTGATCCCATGGTCAGGGCCCCTATTTTACGCCTTCCTCCTAATAGGCAGGGTCCTACAGAAGGTGAAGTCAGACAGGGTGAAGAGTTGTCCTCATAGCCCCGGATTGGGCCCGTCAACATTGGTACGGGACCCTACTGCAGCTCTTAGCGGCCCCCCCTCGCAGGCTGCCGCTCCGCCTGGACCTCCTCTCCCAGGAGGAAGGTCGTCTCCTCCATCCCAACCTAGCTGCGCTCCACCTGAGAGCGTGGCTGCTCCATGGTTAAATGAGGAAGGGAGGTGTTCTGAGGTTGTGAGAAGGGTCCTGCTGGAGAGTAGGAAGCCCTCCACGCGTCGAACCTACCTGGCTAAGTGGTACAGGTTCTCTAGGTGGGCAAGGGATAGAGGTTCCTCTCCCTCTTCCGCGTCTATCCAGCTGGCGCCCTCCTCCATCAGGGTGCACCTGGTGGCCATTTCGGCTTTCCCCCGGTGCAGGGCTTGTCTGTGTTTCCACATCACATTACGGCCAGGTTTCTGAAAGGGTTAGATCAGACATTCCCTTATGCCAGACCCCCGGTCCCGCTCTGGGACCTGAATCTAGTGCTCTCCCGCCTCACAAGGCCTCCCTTTGAGCCATTAGCCACGTGTTCGTGGTCCTACTTGTCGTGGAAGGTGGCGTTCTTAGTGACTATCACCTCAGCCTTGGGTCTCAGAGCTCAGGGCCCTGACCTCTGAACTGCCGTATACGGTCTTCCATAAGGACAAAGTGCAGCTCCGCCCTCACCCTGCCTTTTTGCCAAAGGTAGTCTCGGCTTTTCATATGGATCAGGACATTTTCCTCCCGATCCTCTGCCCTAAGCCCCATTCCTCCAATGAGGAACACCGCCTGCACATGTTAGATGTGCACAGAGCGCTGGCCTTTTACCTGGACAGAACCAGGCCATTTAGGAAGTCTCCCCAGCTGTTCATTGCATCAGCTGAGCGCATGAGGGGACGACCGGTGTCCACCCAGCGGATTTTCCGCTGGATCACCTCGTGCATTCTCGCACCTGTTACGACCTGGTGGGGATTCCCCCGCCTCCTATTGTGAAGGCTCATTTGGTGAGAGCTCAGGCCTCGTCAGCGGCCTATGTGGCTCATGTCCCTATTCAGGACATCTGTAGGACTGCCACGTGGTCCTCTGTCCACACTTTTTCATCACACTATGCCATCGTCTCCCAAATGAGGGATGACACCGGGTTTGGTAGGGCGGTGCTCCGCCCGGTTAACCCTTAAAACTTTACACTTCAACTCCTACCCACTTCCATCAGGAATAGCTTGGAATCACCTATAGTGGAATACACATGAGCAATCACTTGAAGAAGAAAGGACAGTTACCTGTTCCGTAATTGGCGTTCTTCGAGATGTGTTGCCCAGGTGTATTCCATGTCCCGCCCTCCTTCCCCTCTGTCGGAGTTGTCTGGCAAGAAGGGCCTGAGGGTTGGGGGAGCACGCAGCCTCCTTTATAGCGCGATATATCGGCGCCACTCCAGGGGTCACAGCGGCGCTCCCCCACTACGGATACTGCTAAGGGAAAAACTTCTGGCACCGGTGCACGTGGCAAGCACGCACACCTATAGTGGAATACACCTGAGCAACACATCTCAAAGAACGCCAGTTACGGAACAGTAACTGTCCTTTACTAACCTCCGTAACTGTTGTTCTTTGAGATGTGTTGCTCATGTCCATTCCATGCTAGGTGTGTGTGTACCGAGTGCACCGTTGCTGGAGATTTTTCCCTAGTGGTATCCGTTGGGCTGGCTCTAGCACCCTTTGGAGCCACACACTTATGCGCCGGTATAAGGGGCGCCGCCAGCCACACACCCTCTCACTTCCTTTTTACTGGCCAACTCTTGACGGGTAGGAAGGTGGGTCATGGAATGGACATGAGCAACACATCTCAAAGAACAACAGTTACAGAGGTTAGTAACTGTTTTGTATCTAGTCTTATGCTCCTTCTATTGTCTGGGGACCAATACAGGACTATTCCCTACAATATCTTCTCCAGTGTTTTGCCCAATCTGGTTTTAAAAGTAACATGTAAGCATTCGTTTTTGTAATGAAATGTATGTTTTGTGCATAAAGATCATTAAATAAAATTTCTTTCTAAAACAATATCTAGTTTTGTCCTCTTTTGAACTGCTGCTTCTTTTTGCTTCAGGCTTTTCACTTAAGCATGTATGGGTCATCTTTTCTTTTATGGCAGAGGTCCCCAAACCTAGGGGGGCATGGAGGAATATCTGGTGGGGCACAACAGGCTCAGGCCAGCCCCCACAGAGCGCGGAGAGGGAGCGCCACCCCACCCCGCTCCTGGTCCTGTCTCCAGCCTCGGTGCAGCTCTGCTCCTGTCCCTGTGCCAGCCCCCAGCCTCAGCCACTGGTCACGACTCCGTTCCTGGACCTGGAGCTCCAGAGCCAGCAGGGGGGCTGAAGCCAGAGCTTGGCGGCCAGGGCGGGGTGTCCTGAAGCCCCGTGCCCCGGAGCGGCTGAAGCCCAGAGGAGGGCTGGCACTCTGAGGGGGGGGGGGGGGCTGAAGCCCAGAGCTCTGAGTCCCGTGCCCTGAGGGGGGCTGAAGCCCAGAGCCCCCAGCCCCAACGCTATATTTGAAATATAGAAAACCTCCAAAATATTTAAATAACTGGTATTCTGTTATTATTTAACAGTGCAATTAAAACTGTGATTAATCATGATTAATTTTTTAATTGCTTAACAGCCCTACTATTAACATATACAAAGTTTTAAAGAATCTGTATAAAAATAACTTCCTTATTCAATCATGTTTTTCTCCCTTGGTAATTGTAATTTTACAGTTCTACCACCTTTACAGTTTTCAGTAGAGACTTCTCCAGAGCCAAGATCTGAATTGCTAATATTAACAACAACAAAGACAACCCTTTCAATAACCCTTTCAGATCTTCTCTGACTCATAAAGAAGAAAGGTTTCAGAGTAGCAGCCGTGTTAGTCTGTATCCGCAAAAAGAAGAACAGGAGTACTTGTGGCACCTTAGAGACTAACCAATTTATTAGAGCATAAGCTTTCGTGCACTGCAGCCTACTTCTTCGGATGCATATAGAATGGAACATATATTGAGGAGATATATATACACACATACAGAGAGCATAAACAGGTGGGAGTTGTCTTACCAACTCTGAGAGGCCAATTAATTAAGAGAAAAAAAACTTTTGAAGTGATAATCAAGCTAAGTCAAACTAGACACAATCAACTCCGGTTTGAATAAGGACTGGGAATGGCTGAGCCATTACAAACATTGAATCTATCTCCCCTTGTAAGTATTCTCACACTTCTTATCAAACTGTCTGTACTGGGCTAGCTTGATTATCACTTCAAAAGTTTTTTTTCTCTTAATTAATTGGCCTCTCAGAGTTGGTAAGACAACTCCCACCTGTTTATGCTCTCTGTATGTGTGTATATATATCTCCTCAATATATGTTCCATTCTATATGCATCCAAAGAAGTGGGCTGTAGTCCACGAAAGCTTATGCTCTAATAAATTTGTTAGTTTCTAAGGTGCCACAAGTACTCCTGTTCTTTTTATAAAGAAGAAAAAAACTCTTTTCTCCCCCCATTTGAGTCACCTTTATTGATGTAGAATAGGTGCTAAATAGTCCCTTGGGCACTTTGGCCATGGGCAGACTACAAATATTTGAATCAGATTAAAGTTACTGATCATATTATATTGTAGAGAGACACACACCACTAAGAGGAGTGGGATGATACACAGGTTAGAACTAAGAGCTGGAAATAGTAAAATGGGATTTGACCTGCTCACATTCAAACTAATACAGCTAGGAGAAGAGGAGTTTAAAATGTGAGCATGGGACAATCAGAAGCGTTGAGCCTTGTCTTTACTCTGCTCCCATTTGAAATCAATAGTAAAACTCCCACTGGTTTCACTTGGAGCAGAGTTAGGCCAACACTGAGTGCTTTTGAAAAGCCTACCCTAGATATTCAATAGGAGGGAAATAATTGAAAACAAATTAGATGTGTCTGATGTGCACTGGTAGAAAAATGGGACACTGACGTTTGATGCTGCATGTCCAGAGACATAATATTGAGGCAGAACCTAGATAAATGTTTCTAGGTAACTTACCCATACATATTTACTGTGTCATGGAAGATATTGGCAAAACTGTGAACATCAGCACCTTCTGAACAAAGTGTAAAAGCCACTTCTTTAAACAGCCTTCCCACAACCACTCCCACAAACACAAGCCAAAGTCCAGACCCCACTGCTTGGAGTGGAGAGAGAAATGTATCGGAATGACTACACTTCTTATTTTAAGGTGCTCAGGTATCATAGCAAGGGAACACTATGAATTTAGAAAGATTGTGTAACTGATGCAGTGGCATCTGAAATATTGTGTTCATGTCCAATTCTTGTTACCAAAAAGATAAGAGAAATCAGAGAAGAACAAAAAATGGTTAAGGAGGGGGAGGGAATTGCCTTACCAAAAAAACATTAAATGAAATAGGTAATACACTGACCAGCAAACAACAAGGGGTGGGGAGGGGGAGGAATATATAACATTTGTGTACAGATGTTTGAAGAGTGATCAACTGGGAGAGGAAGGAATTGTTTAGGATGGTTCTAGGGAGTATAGCAAGTAGAAATGGGATGAAATTGAGAGAGGAAATATAGGCAGGCTTCACCCAATCAGAAATAATCCTAATATAAATGGAATTATAATCGGGAACAAACATTAGTCTCTCATGCAGACAATGTTATAGTATTTGTTATGAAGCCAGCTTACACACTACTAGAGTTGCAAGAGGGAATCGTAAAATTTGACAAAGCGTCAGGACTTAAAGTCAGAACTCCTGGATGTAAGTAAGGGTTCTGATCTACAAAAAGATATAAAAGATAAATACAGATACAAATGGGAAATACTTTAATAAAACACCTGGGAATAAACATTTCTAAAACATGGCAAGACATATGAATTATACTCCTTTGATTAAAAAAATCAAAACAGATCTGGAAAATTAGCCAAAATATGAAATTTCATGGTTAGACAAAACTGTGGCAGTTAAAATGAGTATCTTACCCCTGAATTAACTTCCTTTTCCAAGCACTCCCAGTTTTAGTCACAGGAAATCTCTTAACTCAATGGCAATTCATGATAAATTCATTTGTGGAAATAAGAAACTCATGCAATCTTCTTTACAAAGGTCATGGCAAAATGGAGGATTGGTTTTACCAGCCATTAAGTACTGTTCTCTACCCTGTTTCCCCGAAAATAAGACAGTGTCTTATATTAATTTTTGCTCCCAAAGATGCGCTAGGTCTTATTTTATGGGGATGTCTTATTTTTCAGAAATGAAAAATGCCTTATTATCGGTGGATGCCTTATTATCGGGGAGGTCTTATTATCGGGGGGATGCCTTATATTACAACGAGAGGCAAAACTGTAAGTAGGCCTTATTTTCGGAGGATGTCTTATTTTCGGGGAAACAGGGTAGCTAGTCAGATCGGAAACCTGATGTACTGTACTGGATAACACCAAACCGTAGTTAGCACTAGATAGAGATAGAACACAGTCATGGTACTGTAATTAAACTCTATATGATCCCCTGTATAAAGAAATTCTATAAGCCAAAATCAATACAAACCTTCCTTTTATGAAAGCATCAATAGAAACTTGGGATAACTTATTTAGAAAGCTAAGCCCATACCTATTACCACTAATGCCAATATAAAACAATAGAGAATTTAACCTCTAGGGTTCTCACAACAGATTTTTTTGGTAGCCTCAGAGTGCAGCCACCAATTCTTGCTGATGGCTGCTCTGACAATTTTTCCTAAAATAATTAACTTTGGGGAAAACAAATAGATATGCACATGCACATGTCCAAATCATTATAATTTATTTATGTAGGGTTTTGGTTTTTTGCTGACTGAATAATAAAAAATTGTCTCTATTCTTTAGTGGACCTATACAGAATAGAAACACAAATAAGGTGCTTTGCACGTTCTTGTCTTTTTCATTGTTGTTTCTTTTGCCCTTCCCCCCCCCGCCCCCCCCCCAAAATTTGCTAGGTAGTAAGACTGCTGCTGTGAAAAGTGATATTTGTATGTTAATATCCCTTTTCACAGCCTTCCGGCTAGCTACTAGTCTGCTTTGAAAAGTGATATTAACAAATGTACAAATATCACTTTTCACAGCAGATTTATTCAGCCCCAGCAAGCCCGGGGACAAATTAAACCCTGGATGAGGAGGTGGGTAGGGAGGCAGCAGGGGGCAGGGACGATGGGGGGGGGTAGTGAGCTGGGGGGGGGGGGATGGAGCTCGCTGCCCTGTGCCTAGGGGACAGAGCCCCGCAGATGGAGCCTGCTGCCCGCCACCCCAGGGTGGAAGTCTGATCCCACTGCCTCCGGGAAGGTGGGGAACTCAGTGGATGGCTGCCTGCTCCTCCAGTGATTTTGTCTCAAGAGTGGGGCAAGGCCCAACCCCCTCCAATCACTGCCCAGGAGGCTGTGGCTGCAAGAAAAGCCCATGGTGGCCACTTTTGAGAAATGCTGCTCTAGGAAGTTTTGACATTTGGGAAATTATAGGTATATCAAAATTTGGCCAGCTGTTTAGAGAAAATACATTTAGATCAGTGGCTCTCAACGTTTCCAGACTACTGTAGCCCTTGCAGGAGTCTGATTTGTCTTGCGTACCCCCAAGTTTCAGCTCACTTAAAAACTACTTGCTTACAAAATCAGACATAAAAATACAAAAGTGTCACAGCACGCTAGTACTGAAAAATTGCTTACTTTCTCATTTTTACCATATAATTATAAATCAATTAGAATATAAATATTGTACTGACATTTCAGTGTATAGTTCATAGAGCAGTATAAACAAATCATTGTCTATGAAATTTTAGTTTGTACTGACTTTGCTAGTGCTTTTTATGTAGCCAGTTGTAAAACTGAGCAAATATCTAGATGAGCTGATGTACCCCCTGGAAGACCTCTGCGTACCCCTGGTTGAGAGCCATTGATTTAGATAACTTGATGAAATACAACAAGTTGCAAAAGATATCAAAATTCTAGTATATCAATGCCTGCAATTGAGACATTTTTCAGCCCACCCTCTCAAAAAGGCAAATCTAAGCAGAAAATTGACAATTTGAAAAACTATTTACTACTTGCATGAAACACATTCATTCTATCCAAAGTAATCTCTCTCAGGGGGAAATAACTTCATCCATGAAAAGATGTAAAGCAGCCCTTGGGCATAGACACCAAAACTAAGGAATGGGAGACCATATGGAGCAATGGTCACCACATGTCAATAAACACATTAATAAAAGAAAGCTACATTAAAATTCTTTATCAATGGTACCTAACTCCTCTTAAAATTAAATGAAGGTATGCTATAGGGATGGGCAAATGCTGAAGAAAGTGTAATGAAATGAGAGGATTTCTATATATATGGTGGACATTCCCAAAAATTCAGACACTCCGGAAAGCTGTTGGACACTCCATAAAAGAGATGATCGGGTGTCAGCTATCCGATAACCCTTTCATATTTTTATTAAATTGTTCTGAAAACTGTGTCTTATAAAAGCCATAAAGAACTGATCACTCATCTCCTAGTTGCTGCTAGAACTACTATAGCAAGGTGGGGGAAGAGGAGTGACTCCTGTAAATCTACTGACTGGTATAAAAAAATGTGAGAAATTCTGGTGCTAGAAAAGTTAACTCATCACATCAGACTTTTACAGGGGAGAAGGAAAAAAGAAAACTACTTGGAAATTTGGTGGAACTTTTTGGAGTGTGCTGGAAGAGGGTCATCACCTACCACCAAATCTGATAGTTTGAGAACTTTTTTTTTTTTAATATTAAGGAGGGGGAAAGCCTTCAACAATAGTCAAAGTTAAACTCAAAATTAAGATATTAAAATAAGGAAAATAGATAAGAGGAAGAAGAAGAAAAGCTTAATATTGCATAGAGCTTTGATAGGGCAACTAATAAACAGGTTACACTTATAATTGTAAGAAAAACAAAAGTTAGCAGCTAAACGAGATGAAAGCCCTTTACTGACACTCAACTGAAAAGACAGAAGAGGAAGACAAAGAGTAGAAAAACATTAACCACAATATGTGATCAGTATCACAAAGTTGAAGAAAGTGACTGGTAGCTGGTCTTATCAGTACAGCTTTAGGGACTTCCATGGGCCAATTTATAATTGTGTATTTGTGTCATACTAACTTTATCTCTATTTAGTTTGTAAAACAAGACATAAGATTTCTTTTATAAAAGAGTGGATCTCTTAATAAATAAAATAAATGGGAACAGCTGATTTCCTAAAGGAAGTGGACAAAGCACTGGAGAATATGCTGAGCCCTAGGGGATGCATTAAATGACAGATTGTGATGGTTTTACATTTCCTCTAGTGTCTTCCATCCTGAAGGACTCTGAAGTGTTTTACAAACTTCAATTGATCTATAAACTTTACATGTGGATCACTTCATCCTTCACTGACATGCAGGCATCCTGAAATGGAACATGGCAGCTGTCTCCTGCAGAGTAGAGCAGCTCTGCACACTAGGAGCAGAAAACTTAATCTAATTGAGCTGGGAATCTTTTGGAGTGGCTTGTTCAGTGCAAATACATCTTGTTTATTTTCTGGAGTAAAGCAAAAACAGAAAAGATTTCCTATTTGTGAAAGTTCCCTTCCAAGCAATTGCATTGCTCCAAACTGGATGGATGGATTGTCTTGTCCAAGAGGAACCTCATCAAGCTCAAATTAACTGTATCCACAGGATCTATCTGTAACACTGGCTTGGTGCATGCGGTCTCATCTCCCTGTTTTGGCTGCCACCAAAAAAAGTAATAGCCTGGAGTTACTCGTTGGGGGTTTTGTCTGTTGGGTTCTCACTGTTTGGCTGTGGCGTCCGTGTAGGTAACACATTTACCATAAATACAATTAAGGTGCAAGGAGTCATACTGAAGAATTGTTTTCTGTGTGCTGTGTTTAATTAATGTAATAGCTACAGCTGGAATAAATGCAAAAATTAAAAAATGGTTGAATGATTCTTATGGCAGGTGTCTGGATTTAATCTGTCTAGAAGTGGGGATGTTGGGGGAGTGGGTTGTCTGTTTGGAAGTGAGATATGTGGGGAATGTCTAAGCTTCTAATTTTGACCTTCTTCAATTCTGGTTTTGAAGGAAACAAGACAAGACAACACTGGACTCATCACAAGTGATGGTTTTCTCTTTCGGATTATAATTTTTTTGCAAATGCCACAGACATTTGTATGCAGTGTAACATTGATTTTTAATAAAGAAAATTTACAATTAGCATGTCTAGTTGAGTGTATTTTCTAGAATATTTTCCTGCTGGACTAATTACAAAGCAACAAAATAACTAATGTAACTAACAAAACGTGTCAGTTATCACCCTGTTCACTTTGTTTGTATGTCAGACCCCTTTCTAAAACACTTTGACTGTTTGTCTTTTTAGTTAGAAAGCTCTTTGGGACAGGAAAAGGTCTAGCACATAGTGGCACTACTAGAATGTAAATAATAATAAAAGTGGGGAACAAGCTCAGACGATAAAAAGTTGTGTGCCTTGTGGGCCTTTGTGTCACTCAGGCCAGCCCAAGAGGCTACAAATGGTTTCACCAACAGCACCTGATTGGGGTTGGTATCCTGACTCTGCAGCTTTCGTTCTCTCATTCTAAAGGCATCTCTTGCATGGAAGGTCTGCTTCAGTGGCTCTCAACCTACCAGCCCTGAGGTCCCATCACCAGAGACAGGAGAGATTGATATGAGGTATTTTCTCTGCTGAGGTAATGCTGTTCTAGCTACATTTAATAGAAGAAAGCCTGAAATACAGCTGTTGTATTGCTAACATTGTAGCAGAAAATTGCAGCACTGGCTTGCCCTGCCTCCTGCAGCTGTAGTGCAGCTTTACTGACATTCAGTAACATATACTTTAAAGGAAGAAACAAGCAAATCACCCAGGGAATACATCTCTCCCTCAGGGACCATAAATAGGAGTGCCTTGTGCAAATGGAACCTGAGAGTGGGAAGTGCTCTGTAATCCAGTATCAAATATCTCCTAATGATTTAGCTGCATCCAGAGGAATTTACAAATATGGGTCTTTTGCCAAGAGAAGAATGAAACATTCTCCCATTTCATTTCTAAGTGGTGTCAGTTTCCTTCTCTACTGGGGAACGTGCTGCATTAGTTTGGCTGCCAAAATGGTTATTGTATTCCCTCTGCCATCAGACATAACATTATTAATAGGCAGCTCTGTCCCTGAAGGTACATGTTTTAATACTTGGTCCATGACTTTCATGGTCCTCATCCCTATGTTTCTAAGTGCCCTTTCCACGGCCGGCCGTAGGGGGGTGCGGAGCCTGGGACAGAGGCGCAGAGTTTCTAATCTGCCAGGGGATGCTCTGCCCAGGCCCGGCCTCTATTCTACCCTTTCCCCCAAGGCCCCACCCCTGCTCTGCTTCTTTCCGCTCCCACCCCGCCTTTTCCCTGCCCAATTCTGCCCCCTCCCCTTGCTCCTTTTCCCTCCCGCCCAGCGCCTCCTGACGCCGTGAAACATCTGATCCATGGCAGGCAGTAGGTGCTGAGAGGGAGGGGGAGGCGTTGATCCGGGGCTCGCCGACAGGCAGGAGGCACTGGGTGGAAGTTCTGGTAAGGGGGCTCCTTGCCCCCGCTTGCCGCTTGCCTCCCCATTCGCCTCCTCACTCCGCTCGCCCTCCCGCCTCACCTCCCCGCCCTCCTCACAATTTTATTGAAGCACAGGGTCCCCCAAAGCGTGGGGCCTGGGGCGGTTGCCCTGATTCACCGTATCCAAGGGATGGCTCTGGTCCTTTCTGATTTTCCTGATTGGCTATTTGTTTTCCTTTTAACTGGATTTAGATGGCATAGGGTAGCAGCTTAGGGGGAAGGGCCCGTTCACAGTTTCTCCAGAGTGAATGGAGGGGAAAAGGATGCCTGAGGACTGGTGCGGGTGGGTGTTAAATGAGTGAGTTTTGGTTAGCCACAGCTGTACTGTGCTTTAAAATGGTGTTCAGAGACACACAGTTTGAACATTTTGGTATTCTTTAAAGAAAGATAAAAAGCAGTTCAGAGACCAAAGCTTTAGAGTTCACATTGTCAAGAGATACCTAGTGATATAAAGCAATTATTAGAATTATGTATTTATTTTATAAATTGAGTAAGTAAATTTGGGATTAAGGTTGTAAAATGTTTGAAAAACCTGTCATTTAAAACTTTAAACAAAATCAGAAAATCCTGGAAATACTCATTGAAGGTTCCAAGATCACCTTTAACTCTGCCGCTTGTGTCCAGCCCCAAACCACTCTAACTTCCAACTATATTCCCCAGTACCTTAGAAAACCAAAACAGTTCACCTGGACGCTCATCCCCACTCTCACTGACCAGAAGCTGAAGCCTAGACACTTTCCTATTCTATTCTGTAGAGATTCTTATGCTGCACTCATCACCATAGTATCTGAAACTCCTCAAATGTACTTAGGTACATAAATACCTCTGAGGATCTCGGCCTGAGTGTCTTCCAGTAGTACATTCAGCAACATGACTATGCATCTGTCACATGGAGTTTGTTCTGTCATCCTCTTCCCAGGCAGAGAAGGGTGTGCAGTGGGGTGTTTTGTTTTGGAATGTATTTATTGACACACCTGTTACTATATGTTCCCTGCCCTCACAGTACAGGCCAGAAAGCTCTTCACATATGATCTGCACAAGCTCCTGCCCACATTCACCACCTGTCTATACCCCAGAGCCCGTTCATTCTCTCCATACTGGTCAGAGAGCCCACACTCCAAATACAAGAACCCAGCCTAAACTGCTGCAGACTACAAGTCTCAAATGCCCTATAGGCACTGGCAAGATGCCCCTTAACTCCCATGTCTGATACAGGCCAGAAGGGTGAGTGTAGGGTAGATTATTTACAAGAAAACACCAGATTGAGGCAGTTCCTGACACAAAAGGAACGACTTACGTTTTTCACTGTACAATTTAGGTCCCAGTCCTACAATGAGCTGCTTGTGTACAGCTCTCTGTGCCCAAATGAAGCCCCACTGATGTCGGGCTTTGCAGAGGGGTCATTGCAGGAATGGGAGTCTCAGCCAGGGGCAAAGAAATGAGGGTAAATGGCAGAGTGAAGATTGGTTTTTGAAATCTAAACCATTTCCAGACTCTCTCATGCATAGGGTTTTTTTAACCACATCCTAATACTTGATAGATTTCTGTTGTTTCCTTAAGTCAGACAGCTTCACTTTCAGTTTTTTTTATAACTAACGTTTTTGAAAAATGTATTGATTTAAGTTGATCAGGAACAAGTTTCAGTGGCGGCAGTCTGTGGAAGGCATTTGCCTTCTTCCAGCAGCTTCTCTATGCCCCCGTACTCCATGAAAGCCATTTATCTGACTGGAGGAGAATTTCCCCTGGTGCAGGCACTATGCAGGATTTCACAAGCCCCAGTGTAGGGGGTGTCTTATGGGTGGGTAGGAGGTGAGTCCCCCTAGTGTACACAGCTATGGGGATTCTCAGCTGTTGCAGGCTGCAGTGCGACCTATAGGAGGGAAGGAGAGAAAAATTAGAGCTGTTTCTGGTGCTCTATGCTGGTGGCTGCATTGGCCCCCAGAGCAGCCTAGAATCAGATGGGTGCAAAAGTGGTTAAAGACACCTTTGCTCCTTTAGCCTTAGACTGCACCTTACTGTGCTGCACCTCATGGAGCTGTAGTACAGAATCTCAGCCTGTATCTCTACAGACTGGAAGGAGGGATATAAGGAATTGGTGTATCTGTTTGTTAAGATACTTATATGGCCTGTCCGTAGTATCTGATCTCACAGTAACTGTTCTATTTATAGGGTTAGGCAGGGCTTTCCTCAAAGACTTCAAATTCTGAGGAATGACAGGTGAGAGAAGAACCTTTTTCAGGATTTCCTGTAAAGAACACTTTCCTCACTGAGACAAATCAATTCCCAGCATGGATGGCCTTTGGGGAGTCCTATGACAGAGAAGTGAGACCTTGAGTCCCTTGCTTCTAACGCTGATGGAGCTGAAGTGCTTTACATGGGTGATGCTGTTCAGCTCTAGGAGCAGGAGAGCTTCTGTGAGTTGCTGCTCTGACACCATTTGCTAGCCAAACCACAGGGTTAGTCTTGGCTGTTCCCCATCCCTTCTAGCTAGTGGAAGTGTGCCCCTGGCCAGCTGGGACTCCGGAAGGAAAGGGACGTATAAATCTAGGCTAGTGGTCTGTAAAGGCCTTTCCTATTCAAATGCTGAGGAAGAGGGTGGTCACCTCCAGAAAAAAAGAGGTTAACAAACCATTGTAAAATCACACTGCTCCAGTCCCAATACTTTGGTATTTAGTCATATTCACATTGTCCATCATCCACTTCCATTTTTGTGAGCATCTAAAAAAGGCATAATAAATTTAAGGCTGAGCATTTTGTCCCAGCAAATATGACAGGAAAGGGCAGCCCACTACTAGTCATACACGAGATGGATTGCTTCAGTTGTTAGCTTGAAGCAAAATGAGAATTTTGAGCAATCTATCGAAGCAAGCAAGAGATCCATCACGTAGGACGTTAGCCCCTGAGGTACGGCAGGCTGGGAGCATTGCACAGCCTCTGGGAGCTGGTGGACCTCTCAGCTTTAGTTGGCAGTTACCAGCCTGGTTTTATGAAGTGGATGGAGGAAGACGCACTTGGGAGAGGCGAAGTCATCAGTGGGGAGCTGTAAAATGATTGGTGTGGGGAGGAGGCTTTGGCAGAGCATCCTGGGTGGCAACAAAGAGCAGCGTGGACTGATGAGGGTGAACTCATGATACTGGGCTGGATTCAGAGAGGTACTTAAGCCTTTGCCCAATGTTAAGCATATGCATAATCCCAATGACTTCAGATTAGTCACATGCTAAATTCCTTCCAGACTGGGGGCTACTATCACTCAGAATGTGAGACACGGGTGTTTTTCTACAAAAAGTCTCCAGCTGGCATCCCAGCCAGCCAGATATTGATCAAGATTATGTGAATGTTTGTTTGACTTCATGTATGTCTGTTGTAGCAAAGGAGGGAGAGTGAGCTGGGATTTTTAATGGTTTTAAATACTTTTAATTGCAAAATA
The DNA here is from genome assembly GCF_011386835.1 of Chrysemys picta bellii. Lineage (NCBI taxonomy): Eukaryota > Metazoa > Chordata > Testudines > Emydidae > Chrysemys > Chrysemys picta. Next base: position 113,174,141 of record NC_088794.1, read on the forward strand.
AAGGATACATTCTCAAAATGACCTTTTGACATTTCCCTCCATTGGTTTGTTGCATCTTTTACCATGACAGACCACCAGCCTTAATTCTCTTTCGGCTCTAAAGACAGCTCTGGAAAAGAGAACATGTAACTCATGTTGGCATCCCATTTAGTCTGGCATAGTCATTTTGTGAAGTCCTCAGCGAGCGAGATCTGCCAGAGCTTTGGGGGACAGCTCTAGGGCTGCACTTTGCTCTGTCTTTTCTGGATAGGGTGACCAGATGTCCCAATTTTATAGGGACAGTCCCGATATTTGGGGCTTTTTCGTATATAGGCAACTATTACCGCCCACCCCCGTTCCGATTTTTCACACTTGCTGTCTGGTCACCCTACTTCTGGAAGAGAGATTCCATATCTCTTGGATTGCACATGACGCTCCTGGAAATGAGAGTGGTGGGTAGGGACGTGTGCAATGACTTCAAGTCTTTATACGTTCCATCCAAAAAGCTCTACTAGAAGATCTTCAACTACACCTGTACATTGAATTAAATGGCTCACAGAGCTTTTCAGTATTATCCAGAATGCATATCTGCATTTTAGACTGTTGGGAGATAAGACCAGTAACCCTTGTGAGTATCTGCGAAACTACTATATAGGTGTGTGTGGTGATGGAACAGGCCTTCCACTTGGCTTAGTAAGGGGTGCAAACATCCCAGCCTCTTTCATCACAGAAAAGAGGAGTTATAGTTTGATTTGGAAAAAGCAGGGATGCAGGACTGACAGACCCTAAATCATAACCATCAGTGCTGGCACAAGAGGGAACCAAGTGGTTTCTCCTCTTTTATCAGTTAGGAAGGTTAAATGTGGCACCAGGATGTTAAGGAATTTATGTCAACAGAAATACAAGTCAGTGCAAAGAGAACTTGGAGCTTAATGTCGTAAGTTCAGTGAGTTTCCACCCCTAGGCAAGTGGCTGATCAAGGATGGCACTAAAGAATAATATCAGTTGCATTAACGGCAACTGATCATGGGGCTCTGCTCTGGTCAGCTGCTCAAACCTCCCTCCCTCCTCCACCCCCCCCCCCTTTCTCCTGCGACAGCAAAGGAGAGAGTCATTGGCTAGACATCTCTTCTGATATACTATTTCACAAATGCACACTAAAAAGTCCACTCAAATGTTTGAATCCAGCATGCAAAGGCGAAGAGGCGCTCTTACAGGAGGCAGCTGGGGAGCCAGGAAAGGGACCTGCATTCTCTGATGCTACCCACTTCCTCCATCCGTTCCATTACGAGCTCCATTGTAGGAATTGTTGTTTTGCATCTATCACATGGGCGTGTTGATAGTCCTGTTGATATTTGATGCTAGTCCTGGGGCCTGAAATTTTGGAACTGTTCATTGCAGTATTCAGAATTTATCGTATTACCTCCAAACAGATGGTAAAACAGAAATGCTGTTGAGTGTAGGACCTCGCTTCACTTGGCCAAGAATTCGTTGCACTTTATTAAGACCCTCCATCAGGGACCTCTGTGATTTATAAACAGGAATGATATTAGCCCTGTTTTACAGACGGGGACACCAAAGCACAGAGAGGGAAGGTGACTTGCCCAAGGTCACACAGCGTGTTAGGGCAGCACCAGGAATAAAACTTAGATGTTCCAGCCAGATGACATAACCACCATCCTTCTTCCCTATAGGTCTAAGGCATGAGGCCTCACTTGCTTTGAGCTACAAAGTAACACAGAGGTCCCCAAACTGTGGGGCGCACTCCCATAGGGGGGCATGAACAAACATTCGGGGGGACATGGCTGGGGGGAGGAGGGCGGAGAGGGAGCGCCACTTAGCTCCACTCCCGGCCCCAGCTGCTGGCCCTGTACCAGGGGCTCCAGTCCCAGTCCCGAGCCCGGTGCTCTGCTCCCAGCACCTAGCTGCCGGCCCCCTGAGGTAAAAAGTTTGGGGACCGCTGGTATAACGAATGACATAAAATACTGGCAGTTCAAGTATGTAATAGATAGACCTCTCCAGAGGGGAGGGCACGCTTCAGGCCAGATTAGATATCGTCATAAGAAATGGTGCTATTGCTGTCTTATACTAGTAACATTACCCACAATGTAGGCTGGGTCCAACAGCTACATAGCTCAGGCCAGCCTCTCTCTGATCAAGCTGCAGCATGACATAGTCTTAGGCCACTTCCCATGCAGATTTAACTCTGGAGTAGTTCTTGGAGGCAGCGGGAAGATTTAAACACATCTGGGATGTCACTGTCCAGTTTTGAAATTATTTTGTAAATGGGTTTCTTCCAGGAGGGGTCAGAGTCCTTCCCTGCCCTGACAGCACTAAAGAACTCCCGCAGGGTCATGCTAGCAACCTCCAGGAAGCGATCAGGGACCTGCAGACAAAGAGAGAGGGAGACTTAGGAGGAGGATGGGAAGGACTGCTGCACACCCTGCCAAACATACACAAGGAGAGGGAGTTCTTCTGGTCTCCCCCCTGCAGACACAGATACTGGCAGCCTTCCTAGCCCCCCCAGGGGTGGATACCCAGCTCCCCAGCAGCTGAACCTCTCTCCAATCTCCCCTCCCAGACAAGTAGCCCAGCTGCTCATTCAGGTTAGCAGGGTGGTTGATTCCCCCAAATAACCTCCACTACTTTCCCATACGGTTCTTCCCAACCAGGTCACAGTTTCATCCTCAGACAGCAAGGGCAGAATTCTGCTATAGTTCCTCCATTTCGTGGAGAAGATCTGGTTAGTCCTGCCCTACAGGGTGATGGGTGAGCACTCGTAATGTTCCCACATAAGGAGCCTGTGATTCAGCGCTAAGCGGACATACAGCTCAGACTGCCCCCTCTGAGTCGATGGTGATTCCCATGAGGGCTGTAAGATGGCAGGTTGTCCCAGAGTACATAAGGGACTGGCCAGAGTCCAGCCCTTCACATCTCAGGAGAGTTAAAGCTTCCGCGAAGAAAGTCAGAGTTTCATCTCGGCACGTGGGGGTGACAAGTCCCTCCTGAGACTTGGACACTTGGTGACCATGGAGATGGGCACTGGATAAGAATACAGATAATTGGATGGAGAGGTCTGATCAAGCAGAGTAAGCATGGGACTGGGAACCAGGAAGTCCCAATCCCAGCTGTGACACGACTCCCAATATGTGGCCTGGGGCAAGTCACTTACCCTCTCTGTATTTTGGATTCCCCATCTCTACAATGGGACTAATGCCTCACTCACATTCTTGGAAGCTGTGAGGAGAAATCCATCAATATTTGTAAAATGCTTTGAAGATGACAAGTGTGAAGTATGCATGGGCTGATTTCCCAACAGCCTTTGCAAACAATGGGATCTGCGGGTTTACAGTGCCTGTGAAAATCAGCCCATAAGTGACTTGCCTGCAGTTGTCTTTTTACCATCAAGCCCATAAGTCAAATGATTACAAGCAACGCTGAGCACAAACTCAATTGACTCTGTTACATGTGCTAGTGATGCCAGAATTAAGGCTGTAGGCCCTTAGGCCTGGTTTTTCTGTCCTTTGTAATTATGGTCAGAACATGTTTTCCCCTCTATCCCTTTGCTCTGTGATGGGAGCTAAGGGATGGCACTGATCCCAGCTTGCAGACACGTTGGCTAGATGCACTCCGGGGCACCCCGACATTTCCATCCTGGCTGAGCACAGTCTTACCTCAAAGTCATTCCCCTTGTTATAGTGCATGTTGAGGGCCCTGAAGAGCTCAGAGTCCCGAGAAACCATCAGGTGTTTGGAATCCGTGACTTCCTCCAAGATGGCTTGTCGGGCAAACTTCTCCATCTGGATGTAGTAAAACTCACGGAAGTTGCTGAACCACTTGATGAGCTGGGAAGTGATGCAGCGGTTGAACTGTGAAAGGACATGCACCAGAGGAACAAGGAAGGGTTAAACATACCCCTGTTCCCATTGGACGCCATGAGAAGGAACCAGATTTCAGCAAAGAAAATAAATGTAGAAATCTTAGACACCAAAAATGTGAAAGAACCCATTCAGCTTCCTCAAAAACACAACACACACACACACACACACACGGCCCCCGACAGTTCACATGGGGAATGACTGGGTGAAATTCAGTGATCATCTGCCAACAGAGAAGGAAAGATTCTCCTTGTATTTTGCCTGTTCCCCCTTCCCCTCCCCCCCCCCCCCGCCCACCGCATAAGAATAGCTGAAATGCTGCCTTGCACCTGAGACCATGTAATCAATGCAGAGGAATTCTATTCAGGGGTTCAGTGTCGGAGGGGGCAGAATTAATCAGCAAGCTGGGAGGATAGTACAGTCCTGGTACATATGTCACAGATGGTGCCCAGGAATCTTAGCTTGAACTTTCCTTTGATCCATCAGCCCTGGCAAAAGCATCCCATCTAGCCATGCCCCATGTCCTTTACACAGGGATGTGTATGTGCAGCAGGGGTAGCTGGTAAGGCTGCAGAGGACCATCTGGATGCTCATTCCTACCCCGAGATTTTGACCATCCTTTCCTCTGTTCTATCCCCTGCGTACACACACACTTCTTGAAGCAGCTGCTGTCCCTGCACCCGCTCTATCGCTGGCAAGGTGGGGAGAGCCCAATGAAAAGACAGTGCTGCTCAGCCATAAGGGCCGCTAAAGCACATAGAGGACCTACAACATTGTGAGTTCATGCCTTCTAGCGTAAGATAGTGTAACCCAGGGTATTAGGCCAGTAAGCAGTGTTGCCACCCTAGGCGATGTTTCATTAGGCTACTTTTGAAAGGCCTCGATGACAAACAATCTTGAATCTGCAACAGGCAGCTTTTTATGCTACAGTGCGACCCTGCAGTACCCCTACAGAGGGGTAAATTGCAGCGTGCACATAAGTTTGAAGAGGATTATGTTCATGCAAACTGGGCACCTTTTAGTTCACATCTGCAGCGTCCACGGGGGGAGGGAGGGAGAGATACTTACACGCAGCATTTTTCTGCGAGCTACAGTTCACATCTTCATACTCTGCACTACAGGGCTCGTGTAGACAAACTCGTAGAGCCCTGCTGCTCCCCAGTCCCTATCTCTTTGCTGTTATCTGATGGCTGTTTGAATGAGCAGATACTGAGGTGTATGCGCAGCTGGACTAAGTCCGCCTCTCCCGGCCAGCAGAAGCCACATGGCACATGCACCTTGGGAACAGAGCCCTGCTGGCTGTGGTAAAGCAGGGCTTCCTTTTGGCCAGGGTGACCAGATAGCAAGTGTGAAAAATGGGGACACTTTTTTTTTGAGGTGGGGGGTATAGTTGCCTATATAAGATGAAGCCCCTCAGATCATGACAGTCCCAATAATTTCAGGACATCTGGTTACCCTACTTTTGGCTGTGGGATGTCTCCAGTTGGGTGGGGAGGTAGCCAATGGGGAGGCAGCAATGGGGTATAAACCCAGAAGTGGCCTGCGTGCAAGTGAGCAGCCGCTGCCAGTGTTGCCAACCATGGTGATTTCTTTGAAATGGCAAAAATTGGGGCTTTTGGAAGCAAACTGTCTTTTGGTGACTTTTGGGCTACTTTTCACATGCGATCGGCAAAAACAGGAGCTTTGAGGTTGGCAGCACTGCCAGTTGGGCTTGGTTGGCAGCAGGGCTGGGTTAAGCAGCTGTACCTGGACATCAGGGAAGTAGGTTTTCAACAGAGTGGAGCTGGGGTAGCGAGTGAAGAAGAACATCAGCTTGGCCTTCTTCAGGTGGCCAGGGGTCAGAGCCTCCTGGATTTACCCCAGAGTCAAGGAAAAACTGTTTCCTTTTTGCCTGCACATACAAATCATTGAATTTGCACAAGGCCAGACACTCCTGAGGATGCCTCCAGCATGACCGTCTTTACCTGTGATGTCTCCTCTGCACAGACAACCCACTCTCTGCTGTATGGTAAAGGGGTGATGGAAGAAGGGTGCTTCCTGAGGAATCCCCATCTCAGGGGGTCCTCTAATTATCTGACCCCAATTAAGACTCCACTAGTGAACACTTCTCCCCTTGAAAATCCCAGGAGAGCCGCAGCCAGCAGGAGTCCCCGCCCTGGCTGATGGTAATGTGGACATATGTGGAAAATCTGTTTTCAGTGCCAGGATCATGTGATCACCAAGATTTAAGAGCTGGCCTGAGAATGGGATTGTGAGTCAGGAGTGCTTGGGTTCTATTCCCAGCTCTGTCACCGACATCCTCTCGGCCTGGGGAAAGTCACTCCACCTGTGTGTCTCAGTAGCGTCACATGTGAAATAAAGACATTGATACCATTTACTCTACCTCAGAAGGGAGAGGGATAATATGTTCGTGCGTGTAAAGTGCTTTGGAATGTGATGTATATAGGGTTGCCAACTTTCTAATCGAACAAAAACGAACACCCCTGTCCCGCCCCTTCCCTGAAGCCCCACCCCTTCTTTGAGGCCCTGCCCCTGCTTGCTCCATCCCCCTCCCCTCTGTTGCTCACTCTCCCCTACCCTCACTCACTTTCACCGGGATGGGGCAGAGAGTTAGGGTGCAGGAGGGGGGTGAGGGCTCCGGCTGAGGGTGCGGGCTCTGGGGTGGGGCTGGGGATGAGGGGTGTGGGAGAGGGCTCCGGGCTGGGGCAAGGGTTGGGGGGGTGCGGGCTCCAGGAGGGAGTTTGGATGCAGGAGGGGAATCCAGGCTGGGGCAGTGGGTTGGGGTGTGGGGGGGTGAGGGCTCTGACTAGGGGTGTGGGCTCTGGGGTGGGGCCAGAGATGAGGGGTTTGGGGTGCAGGAGGGGGCTCAGGGCTGGGGCAGGGGGTTGCAGGGGTGTGGGCTCCGGGAGGGAGTTTGGGTGCGGGAGGGGGTTCATGGGGTGGGGGTCCCGGTAGCACTTACCACGGTTCCCAGGAAGCAGATGCCAGGTCCCTGCAGTCCTAGGCGCATAGACCGCCGGAGAGGCTCCACATGCTGCCCTCACAGCTGCAAGCGCCGCCCCCACAGCTCCCATTGGTCGTGGTCCCTGGCCAATGGGAGCTGCAGAGCTGGCACTTAGGGCGGGGTCAGCGTGCAGAGCCTCCCTGTCTGCCCATGCACTTAGAGGCTGCAAGAACCTGGCAGCTGCTTCTGGGAGCCGCGTGGAGCTAGGGCAGGCAGGCAGCCTGCCTTAGCCCCAGCCCCCACTGCGCTGCTGATGGGACTTTTAATGACCCAGTCAGCAGTGCCAGCCAGAGCCGCCAGGGTCCCTTTTCAACCAGGCATTCCGGTCCAAAACGGACGGACCCCTGGCAGCCCTAATATTGGATGTGCTGAGCATTAGCACCAAAATGGGCCTTTTGCTAGTCCACTGGACAGTTTTGCTGAAAATCAAATGTGTTCGCTCTGGGTGGGAAGAAAGCTTCAGTCCATGGGCCTGTCCTGGGGAGCACTGGTCACTAATGGGGTCTCTGATGGGGGAGGGAGCTCCGGCAGGCTGAGAACTCTGTCTTCTGCAATGAGAGCTCTCTGAGTCTTGCACGTGAGCAGTGTTAGCTAATAGCGCCACCTTCTGGTCAACCAGGAGTAACAAAAGTGAGCTCTGAATAGAGCCCAGTACAGCCCTCCTGAATGGAGAAGAGGGAGCTTATGTGTTAGGCCTTCAGGAGGGTTCAGATCTGAGACAGCTGATTCTCCTGCCCAGGCTCTGCCAGCACCATGTGAAAGGGGAGCCTCATGACCTGCTTTCTCACAGTAGTACATGAAACCCTGTTAGCTAATCAGCCCCGTACTATCTCTGATTCATGCATGTAGGTGAGGGGGCAACCTTAAGAGCTGCTACTCATGCTTGAGGCTCTAGCTGCTGATCTTTAATGGTCACTAAAGGATATATGGACTGAGGAGAAGGGCACCCCATCCATCACAGTCTGCAGCTCTCCACATTCTGCCTTCCTGGCTGGAAGAAGAGCCAAACTTTCCATTTCAGCGGTGTTAAGGGACATTGGATATTGCTGGTGTCTCATGACTGATGACTTCAATTTGACTGCTCTCCAAGGTAGATCTAGGGACTCTTCAGAAGACCTGTCTGGGGCAATTCTATGAGAGCTGCTGTTCCAATGGCCATTTTGACTGTACTCTAGTAGCTGGCTAAGAATCTGTTTTTCTTGAACTTGAGAAGTCATGACCGAGGGGTGATTCATGTTAGGTACATGGCAGGGTTTTCTAGCCATTCTTGAACTGATCGGGTGAACATGAAAGTCTGGAGACTTATCCATGACTAGCGACAAGGCCTCTGTATGGGCTTCAGTCAGTGAATTTACCAAATGTTGGGAGGAAGCCCCAGGAAGCCATTTTCTGCTGGAATATTCCTCAGCGGCAAAATCCTCTCTTCTGCTGTCTGGTGCTGAGATTAGGAGGCTGTTGTACAGCTGAGCCAGATGGCCTGATGGCTTGGACAATATTTTTTTCAAAACCGTGTCCACAGCCTGAGATACCACTGTGGCTAGCTCATGCTTTAATGTCTCAGAAAATGTTCTTTTTTCAGAGGACAGTTCACCCAGATCCCCCATTCTCCTTTCTTCTTCTGACACTTTGTGGCCTTCCATCCCTGAGATGCTCCTCCAAAGAAGAGTTCTGTGTTGGTCACTGGTAGCAGCCTGACAGCGTTCATCTAGACTGTCTCCACACTTCCTCTTCAGTAATTGCATAGTCTTCTCCATCCCTTTGTGGCTTTGATCTGCATCACTGAACTCATAAACCTGCAAGAATTTCTCTTGAAGCTGCCTCAGCTGCTGCTGCAAAACTTGAAGCTGTTCCTTCAGTTGATGGCACTCCTCTGCCTTGGCGCTGCTCCTGCCTCTTCCTGCAAGCTGTGCTACATGTGGGCTTTGCTGCTGGGGAAGCTTCTGCTTTCTCTTGTTCTCCCTGTAGTTCTCGCTTCTTTTCTCCACAGGGCATTCTCTGTCTCTTTCCTCATTGGTACCAGGTGTGGTAGGGTTTGGTGAGAGGCTCATACCTCGGATAATGCTTTCCACTCTGGCCCTCTTAGCTCGTAAGTGTTCATTATAGAACTGGTCTGTGTCACCAAAACTGGAGATTGGAGTGTAGCACATAGGGGAGGCCAGGGTTGGTGTCCCTTCCTTAAAAGATGGGCAGTCCCTGGCTTCCTGGGGTGATTCTGTTGTCTGCGAGGAAGGGAAAAGAAAGTTTGGATCCAGTCCCCTGTTAGCGATTGTCTGGCTGAGGAGTTGTGATATGATGGACACACTGGGGGAAGAGAACAACGAGTCTCTTTGGAGACAGGGCTCTTCTTTCTGCCCACCTGAGTGTCCTGAACTTGAGCTATCCCCATCCTGCTCAGAGACACAGCTCCCATTCATCGTTTTTTCCACTCTTGAAGATGAAGAGCTGACACTCAACAGTTGCCACTCAGCAGTTGTTTTGATGATGGTACTTGTTATACAGGAACACCCTAGGACTTGGGGACTGCTGATGTGCCAGCTGTTTCTGAGAGCTGGAGCTGAGAAAAAAGCAAGAAATGTTACCCAATGAACTCTACTGTGTCAGCTCTCCATTTGTGTGAGAACAGTTCTTCCTCACTGATTCCCTGTGATCGATTCCCTGTGACCTCCCTGCTCAATGGTAACCCACTTCACCCACCAGTGCTGAAAAGCCTCCAGCCAGTTAAAAACATGTCAGCTTACCCGTTATACAATGCAGGAAGCACAAGCACACCTTCCTGGTGCTCTGGACAGTACAAGGGCTCCCCATTCAATATATGATCATTCATGGTTTGGGCCCAGGTTCTCTCTGCAGCCACAGTAGTTGCGTCCCCAGGAACAGTGGAACTGTCAGCTACAGGAGGCAGAACTTTCTAAGCAGACAGCCTGTAGCTTTGGATTATTCTTCCATGAGAAGTTAAAATGATCACAAATCTCACTGCTGCCTTCCTTGCCAGACTTCCCAATAAATAATATTAAATGTCTTATACACCCTTCCCCACAATCCAGAACAAGAGAATCCTAGACAATGTGTGCAACGTAAATGCCTAAAGAGAGACAGAAGATAGGTAGACGGACAGAACAACAAAACAGCATTGATTAGACTACTTGGCAGACCCATGGAATTCTGCAAGGCACTCAGATACAGTTGTGATAGATTTCAGATCCAAACTCTGTTTCAACCAAGCATCAGCCTTGGTAGAGGTTCTCTGAGGTGCCCCTTAGCTCAGGAAAGGGAGCTCAGGGCTGTATCCTAGAAGTTCCTCAGCTTGAGGTGGGTGTTGTGGAACTTATGGATACGTTTCAGCTCAGACTGTCCTGACTTTATTCGCATTGCAGAAACCCCCTTCTGAATCACTCTGAAAGGAGAAATCTGACTGCTCCTCTTGAGCCCCGCATCTTTGTGTTTCAGTGCTCACTTGTGCTGTTGAATACATCCAGCATTCAGTGCATCTCTACATCTCACAAGACTTTCCCACATCTGGGACTGTGGCAACTGGAGAATAGACAAGTGCCTAATCTCTCTGTGATGGCCTCACTACTCCATCCTTCCCAGGGTCTGGATACATGAATACTAATGTTCAGAAAGAGACTCTCTGAGGGTTTTACATGTGTTTGCACTATCATCCACATAGTGTAGGACAGGGGACTTTGCCTCTGCCTGAAACATACAGGTATCAGACATTACACTCAACTCAGTTTGAATAGCCAGCTCCTCAGTACACTCATTAGTAGCATATAAATATATCTGAGGCGCTGGGCACAGATGGTGCCTAGTTCTGCCAGCATTGGACATCTGAATGCACCCACAGCCGGGCACAGCTGGTTCCTGAGTAAGATGACTGTCAGCCCTGGGCACCTAGGCATACACACATTCAAGCAGGACTAGTGCTTGGGTAAGAAGGGTCTGATACACACAGACCCAGGTACCACTCAGCATCAGGCTCGGAGGAGCTGCAGAGCTGGCAGTGCTACCCAAAAGTTTCAGTGATCCAGAAGCAGTGACACTCTTTAATGTTGCCTCCAGTTATCAATGTACATTAGAACTAAGGAGTTAAAACAATGGTTTGCATTTTATTTCTAGGAGCTTTTTTTTTTTAGAAGAAAATGAAAGGAGTGGGGTAGGGAGGATTAGATGAGCAGAGCATGAGCCATTGACCTGGCAGTTAGGAGTATAAGAACTAACATAGCAGATCAGAGCAGTGCTCCAACTAGCCAGTACCTTGTCTCTGACCGTGGCCAGTACCAGATGGGTCAGAGGAAGATGCAAGAAACCTTGTAATGGACAATTACAGAATAACCCACCCATAGGGCTTTTTCCTTTTAACCCTCAGTTCATGGCTGGATTACATCCTGAAGCAGGAGGGTTTATATTGTGATGATGTATCCAATAATGCTTTATGGGAATATGACATAACTGGAGTATGTTTTATGCTACATGTGCCATGTAACTTATCTCTGTAAAGGTCATGGTCTACTGAATCTATTCATCCTATTTGTACACATATATCATTTTTGTACTTGAAGTTATGAATATTGGCTGTATACTTGCTTGATTTCTAAGTAAGCTTTGTAAGGCATTTGGTCAGCTTCTTTAGAAAGGAATTTGCAAAGTTAAGTGCCCAATCAAGAAGCACTTAAAGAACAATAGATCTTGGAAGGATCCAATCCACATAAGAAGTCTACTTGAGGACGTTCAAGGTAGCATGTGAACCATGGCTGCTACCTGTAGTTCTGAGTCATGCATGGACATGTGACTTGCCCATGTGACTCCAAAACTCCATCTTGGACCTAGACTTTGCATAGGAGTGAGGAGGGGGTCTCCACCCTCAAGAGAAAGTCTATTTCAACCCCCAGGAGACCCCTCTATTTGGTCTTCAGCTGGCTAAAGAGAGAGCCTCTCCACCCCCAAAGATACCTGAAAGAAACTGGAACAAAGGACAATAACTACAGGGGGTGTGAGTGATTGCTGGACCCAGACTAGCAGGAGACTAGTCTGTAAAAGGAAGCTTACTGGAACTGGTGAGGTGTTATTTGTATTAAGTTTCTTAGACATAGACTTGCAAGTTCTATTTTATTTTACTTGGTAATTCACTTTGTTCTGTCTGTTACTACTTGCAACCACTTAAATCCTACTTTCTGTATTTAATAAAATCACTTTTTACTTATTAATTAACTCAGAGTATGTGTTAATACCTGGGGGGAGGGGCAAACAGCTGTGCATATCTCTCTATCAGTGTTATAGAGGGCGAACAATTTATGAGTTTACAGATTTATTTGGGTTTAGACCCCATTGGGAGTTGGGCATCTGAGTGTTAAAGACAAGAACACTTCTGTAAGCTGCTTTCAGTTAAGTCTGCAGCTTTGGGGCAAGTAATTCAGACCCTGGGTCTGTGTTGGAGCAGATGGGCATGCCTGGCTCAGCAAGACAGGGTGCTGGGGTCCCGAGCTGGCAGGGAAAGCAGGGGCAGAAGTCGTCTTGGCACATTACTTGGCAGTTCCCAAGGAGGTTTCTGTGATTCAACCCGTCATATATCACTTCTAACCATTTAAAAATAATATCTAATATGTCAGTTGCTGTTCTTATTATCCTTGAAACATCTGATCCTTTTTGGAATAATACTAAGGTCTTCTACTCAATGCTATCTTGTGGCAGTGAATCCCACAGGTTAATTATACATTGTGTAAAATATATGTCCGGTTTCCAGCTGGTTGCCTTTCAATTTCTCTGAACATCCCTTTGCTCTTATATTATGAGAAAGGGTAAATAGGAGTGCTGGATTTACCTTCTCTAAATCATGCTTTATTTTGCACACCTCTAGCATATCGCCTCTCTAAATTGAACAGTCCTGTCCTTTCAATCTCTCTTTACTCTTTGCCATTCATCATTTTGCTCACCCACCTCTGAACCCGTTCTACTTCTGCTATATCCCTTTGAGAGAGGGTGACCAAAACTGAGCAACGCTCCAGGGAAGGGCATACTATTGATTTATGTGCCATTCCTTTTGCAGCCTAACATTTTAGTTTGCTTTTTTAACTGCTACTGCACACTGAACAAACGCTTTATTAAGCTGCCTACAATAACACGGGCTTTTTCCTGAATGTTTACAGTACGTGTAGACCCTACCAGTGTGGGAGAGTAATTCAGATCATTATTTCCTATGTGTCAAAAGTGAGTTTCATTTGTGATCATGCTACTCATTCACTCGGCTGTGTTAGGTTGCTCTGAAGTTTCTCGCTATCTTCTCTAGAGGTGACTAACCTAAATATCTTAGGGGATGTCCACACTGGAGCTGGAATCGAGCCTGCCAGCCTAGGGAGACAGACTCGTGTTAGCTGGGCTCGAGCTAGCACACTAAGAATTGCTGCAAGGCTCAGACCCAGGGTAGCTGGAGCCCCACTAGGGTCCGGCTGTCTACCCAAGCAGGGAGACTCACTCCCCACTGCAGTGGAGACACACCCTTTGTGTTATCAGCAAATGTTGCCACTCCACTGTTCTCCCTCTTTTCCACAGCATTAATAAATATGTTCACCAACCCTGGGAGCCTTTTTGCCCTGCTAGAAATTGACCATTTAGTCCTACTCTATGGGCTTGTCTACACTACCTGCTGGATCGGCGGGCAGCGATCGATCCAGTGGGGGGTCGATTTATCGCGTCTAGTATAGATGTGATAAATCAGCTGCTGAGCGCTCTCCCGTCGACTCCGGTACTCCACCAGAACAAGGAGTGCAAGCGGAGTCGACAGGAGAGCATCAACTGTCGACTTACCACAGTGAAGACACTGCGGTAAGTAGATCTAAGTACATCAACTTCAGCTAAGCTATGCACGTAGCTGAAGTTGCGTATCTTAGATCTACCCTGCGTGGTATTGTAGATAAGCCTTTTGGTTCCTATCTCTACACTACAGCCGGGATTAACGCTCCGAGATCGATCCATCAGCGGTTGATTTAGCGGGTCTAGTAAAGACCCACCAAATCAACTGCAGATCGCTTTCCAGTCAACCCTGTACTCTACTCCCGATGAGAAGAGTAAGGTAAGTCAAAGGAAGAGTTTCTCCCGTCGACCCCCCGTGGTAACTCGACCTAAGGTACGTCGACTCCAGCTACGTTCTTCACGTAGCTGGAGTTGCGTAGCATAGGTCGATTTACCGCGGTAGTGTACTTTGCCTGTCACCCAATGACTGTTTAGTTTTCTTAACAACCTCTTGTGAGCGGCTTGGTCAAAGTTTTTTTAAAGGTTTTTGTAAGTTATAGCAACCATTTCTCTTTTCTCCCCCTGCTGTTTTGTTGACACACACAGAAATCTGTGTGGCTTTACAGACGCCTTGCTATTTTATCCCAATCCTATGCTCATCTAGGCATTTTATCATTCTGTCTTTCATAAGAACATAAAAATGGCTATATTGGGTCAGACCAAAGGTCCATCTCGCCCAGTATCCTGTCTTCTGACAGTGGCCAATGCCAGGTGTCCCAGAAGGAATGAACAGAACAGGTAATCATCAAGTGATCCATCCTGTCGCCCATTCCCATGATAATTCCAATCTATTCACCTGGGACTAAAGTAAGGGTCACTGGTCTGTAATTCCGAGGATCACCCCTACTAACCTTTTTAAAGATAGACTCAACATTTTCTACCCCTCCAATCCTCTGGTATAGGAGCTGATTTTAACAGAGTCATATATAATTCCTATATTTGCATAGTTCAGCCACTTCTTTCCTGAGCTTTTTCAGACCACTTGGATGTATGGCATACTGTATGTACTGGAGCCTTGTTCTTTAATGTATCAGTTTGTTGTAGAACCTCCTTTTTTTGGCACTTCACCCCCTCACAGTACCTCATCTTTTTTACCTGAAAAGGTAAAGTCCAGGATCTTACAAACTCCTTAAACTGAAGCTTTCTTGCTTTAGACACCAAGGTGATAGGCTCCTTGTAAATACAATAGATATCTATGAGCTGGCCATAAACTTTTAACTTGTCCAAAAATACTAGAATCAGCTTTTCCCATTAACCTAAGCTGCTCCTGCCCCACAAAGAGTCAGAGAGTGGGACACAAGCCCTCTGTTTCAACCTATTTCTCTCCCTCCTGGAAAGCTCCCTACGCCTCCTCATCTTCCTTTGGAATGAGGGGTTTTGTAAATGCTCATGGTCACCTTTTAAACCTTGTATCAGAGAATTGATGAAGCAGGGCTGCATGCACTCTGTGAGGCCCCTATGCATCCCAGGAGTGCTAGATAGGGGAACTGAGCATTTGCTGATTGTCTTGAAGGGGCCCTTTCTAGCTGGGTTGCCTTTTGGCTGAATTTTTGCAGGGGTGCTGGAACAATTTTTATAGTGGGGGTGCTGATGATGGAGACCATGTATTTGGTGGGGTTTTTTTACTACTTCAAGTCAGGAGGTGCGGCAGCACCCCTAGTTCCAGCACCACTGAATTTTCGTGGTTTTCTTCAGTCTTTCTATAGCCCATGAGGGGTTTGGCACATACAGGGAGTGCCCTGTGCACCAGCAGCCATTCCCCAATATGCTACGGAGAACCAAAAAATAGCCCCAGAAAGAGCAGTATTAGAGGGATGAGGCCAGAGGTTGCATCTCTGGGGCTTGGCAGAATCCCTCCATTCACCCACATCAAGGGGCCCAGGGGACAAGTTGAGGAAAATTTTCAGATCCCTGCCTCCAAAGCATCTGCTCTTAGAAGCAGAATGTACTCTGCACCCTGACTTCCATGGCAGATGGAGACACCCTGTTTACTCCCATCTCATTCAGATACACTGGATTCTTCAGAAAGGAATGCTGCTTTTCCAGGACCCAGGGCAACTCTGCTGCACACAGGGGTCTCCTCCACTGCTGCTGGGGATGACTCCAGCTCACCTACGTTCACTGAGCATACCAGCTTTTTTCAGCCTCTAGGACGGAGGCAACCTCGGGCACTGGGGGACAACCAAAATGCTTTGGGAGGGGAGGGGAGGGGAGAGGAAGGGAAGGGAAGGAGTCTCAAGTCAGTGCCCCCTACCTCTTGCAATGTACATGTTAATGTCCTGGAGTTCAGGTTTGGTCCCGGTCAGTGTTTATGGCAATGGAGGTCCTGCCCTACTTGTACATTAGCTCTTGGGTGAATTGTTCCTGCCATTGCGCTGTCTGAGCCCTCCGCTCCTTTATCACATTAATTAGTGGATGTTTGTAAAGCACTCTATACATGCTGAGTGTTACTATTAGCTACCCAGGCTTCTTTACAAGAAGGGGAGAAAAAACCCCAAATGAGGCTACTCAGAATGCAGCAAGCCACCACCCCAAGAACAAACACCCTAAATGACACCCCACAAACCTCCCTGAAAACAGACACCCCCAATAGCCAGACTACCCTCAACACCTTCTGAAAATACCCTCCTTTAACCAGATTATACCCCAAACTTCCCAAACAAGCATCTGCAAACCTCCTCAGAAGAGCCATATATTCTGCAAACCCTCCCCATGGAGAGACTCCCCAAAACTGCCAGATTCCCCAGTTCCCTGAATAGGAACCAGCTTAGTCTCTCTCCTCCCCCAGGGAGACGGTGCACTCACCTGGGTCCCCCTTTGTGGGGGCGAGGGCGGGTGGTAGGCGCCTGCAGGGTACCCTGTGTTCCCAGAGTATCTGGAGAGTGTGGTGAACAAGAAGAGGCACTGAAGCACTAGCATTGAAGAATCCTCTGAGCTTGGTCCCTGTTAAAGAGGGGGATGGGGAGGCCAGTAGCAGCCAACCAGCTTCAAGGTGCTTCTGAATATGCAGATGAAAGAAGAAGAGGTCAGGTTCAGAGCCAGGGAGCAGGGAGGGAGACCTTCCATCTGCAGCTGGGCCACTCAGGTACACAGGAAGTCAGCTGTCTCAGAAGGTCTTAACATGTGAAATCTTTTTTTCAGATAGAGCCATGCCCAGTGGTAGAAGAGCTCTGTGCATTAGCCTCTGGGTTCTAACTTCTTGCAGGTCAATCAGGATATCTATGCATTGGCAGAGCTGCGTATGGGGTGGCCAGGACAGGAGGAGCAGGAGCTGCCATAGATCAGGATGGAACTGTAGGAGCAGATCATTGGGGCAGGGATGAGCAGTGGGAGCAGGACTGGACCTGTTGGTTCCTAGAGGAACCCCAGAGCTGTGGTGTTGAGTGATCACCCAGCGCTTAAGGAACTTGCAAGAGCTGTGCTTTGTTCTGTATCCAGTTCCAACTGGCTGTGCATAATAACAAGGGCTTCACAGCGTCTTGTCCAGACTCTCTATCTGGGAAGCTTAGCCCTGAACAGCACAGTCCCCAATATCACAAGGGCAATTGTGACCCAGAATCCCACCTCTGCCGTGTCAGATCACACCATCTAATGCCTGCTGTGTTTCAGAGGAAGGTGAAATCTCCCATATTGCACCTGGCGAGGGATGCACTGCTGCACATGGGGAAATGCCTTTCTGATCCCTGTGATAATTCTCTGACAAGCCATGCTCCTAGAGAGAGCTCATGAGGATTCAGGAGATTTGTGACAATACTGAGGCTGGCTGACAGCATCTCTCTTGGGCCATGTGAGGAAGGGGAAAAAGAGGTTGCCTCTGCGTCAGAGGAGTCCTAATGGTAAAGACTCTCTTCTCCTGCAAAGCTGAACACAGCAGTGGCTTGCGCTGTCCTAGGAAAACCATAGTAATAATGTAGGTGGGAAGACAGCAACATCTTAGAGGATTTTGGAACTTGAACCTGGTCGCAGTTCCTCAGTTGCTATTGTACTCACATCCATGGTGGAGACGGGGGCGGGGCTCATGAGACAACAGTGCATCTCACTCAGAATGAGGCTCCTCCAGCATAAGCAGGGCCTACAACAGCTAATAAAGGGTGCTGGAAGAGAACACTGGCCATCTATGGACACTGGGGAAGCTGAAATTCCAGATATCCTCAGCAATACATTGTAGTGACCAACAGTTTCTAATGTGAGATTCTAGCTCTGATGACAATGGGAGATTGTGCTCTTCACTGCAGCTGGAGAGAGCTCTGAGGTGTATGTGACACATAGGAAAGGAGTAATGTGTAAAGAATAGGGCTGTTGATTAATCACAGTTAACTCACATGATGTAACAAAAAAATGAATCATGATTAATTTTTTTTAATCACGATGTATCACAGTTTTAATCGCACTGTTAATCAATGGACTACCAATTGAAATTTATTCAGTATTTTTTTGTTTTTCTACATTTTCAAATATTGATTTCAATTACAACACAGAATACAAAGTGCACAGTGCTCACTTTATATTATTTTTATTACAAATATTTGCACTGTAAAAAAAATGAAAAGAAATAGTATTTTTCAATTCACCTCATACAAGTACTGTAGTGCAATCTCTTTATTGTGAAAGTGCAACTTACAATTGTAGAAATTTTTTTGTTACATAACTGCACTCAAAAACTAAACAATGTGCAAATCCACTCAGTCCTACTTCAGCCAATCGCTAAGACAAACAAGTTTGTTTACATTTATTGGAGATAATGCTGCCCGCTTCTTATTTACAATGTCACCTGAAAGTGAGAACAGGTGTTCACATGGCACTTTTGTAGCTGGCTTTGCAAGGTATTTACATGCCAGATATGCTAAACATTCGTATGCCCCTTCATGCTTCGGCCACCATTCCAGAGGACGTTTCTATGCCGATGACGCTCGTTAAAAAAATAATGCATTAATTAAATTTGTGACTGAACTCCTTGAGGGAGAATTGTATGTCTCCTGCTCTGTTTTATCCACATTCTGCCATATATTTCATGTTATAGCAATCTTGGATCATAGGTGCTGACTCCAGGGGTGCTCTGGGGCTGGAGCACTCACGGGGAAAAATTAGTGGGTGCTCTGCACCCACTGGCAGACAAGCTCCCCATACCCCCAGCTCCACCTCCTCCCCTGCCCCTGAGCATGCCACGTCTCCACTCCTCCACCTACCTCCCAGCGCTTCCCGCCTGGCCGCCGTCAAACAGCTGTTTGGAGGTATTAGCACACTCCGGAGGGAGGGGGAGGAGGTGGGGAAGAGGCGGGGCCAAGGCAGGGATTTGGGGAAGGGGTTGGAATGGGGGAGGCAGGGGTGGGAAGAGGCGGGGCAGGAACAGAGCTTTGTGTAAGGGAGGGAGTGGGGGCAGGGCCAGGGGCAGGTCGAGCACCCAGGGGAAAGTGGGTAAGTCGGCGCCGATGTCTTGGATGATGACCCAGCACATGTTGTTCGTTTTAAGAACACTTTCACTGCAGATTTGACAAAACAGAAAGAAGGTAACAATGTGATATTTCTAAATATATCTACAGCACTTGACCCAAGGTTTAGGGTGACTAGAGGGCAAGTGTGAAAAATCGGGACAGGAGGTGGGGGGTAATAGGTGCCTATATAAGAAAAAGCCCCCAAAATCGGGACTGTCCCTATAAAATTGGGACATCTGGTCACCCTACCAAGGTTTAAGAATCTGAAGTGCCTTCCAAAACCTGAGAGGGATGAGGTGAGGTTTTAAAAGAGTAACACTCTGATGCAGAAACTACAGAACCCAAACCACCAAAAAAAGGAAATCAACCTTCTGCTGGTGGCATCTGACTAAGATGATGAAAATGAACATATGTCAGTCTGCACTGCTTTGTATCGTTATCAAGCAGAACCCGTCATCAGCATGGACGCATGTCCTCTGATACATGACGGGACATATGAATCTTTAGCGCATCTGGCACGTAAATATCTTATGAATCCGACTACAACAGTGCCATGCGAACACCTGTTCTCACTTTCAGGTGACATTGTAAACAAGAAGCGGACAGCATTATCTCCTGCAAATGTAAACAAACTTGTTTGTATGAGCGATTGGCTGAACAAGAAGTAGGACTGAATGGACTTGTAGGATCTAAAGTTTTACATTGTTTTATTTTTGAATGTGGTTATTTTTTGTACATAATTCAACATTTGTAAATTCAACTTTCATGATAAAGAGATTGCACTACAGTACTTGTATTAGGTGAATTGAAAAATACTATTTTGTTTTTACAATACAAATATTTGTAATCAAAAATAAATATAAAGTGAGCACTGTGCAATTTGTATTCTGTGTTGGAATTGAAATCAATATATTTGAAAATGTAGAAAACATCCACAATATTTAAATAAATGGGTATTTTATTATTGTTTAACAGTGCGATTGAGATTAATTTTTTTAATTCCACAATTAATCACGATTAAATTTTTAATCACTTGACAGCCTGAGTAAAGAACAATGGTGCATAGTATTTTACATCTTCAAAGCACTTTGCTAACAGTAACTCTAAGGTGCCATAAGTACTCCTGTTCTTCTAGTAACTTGAACAAGTAGTTCACAGTAGCTGGTAAATAAGTGTCCTCCTGCCTTTAGAACTGGATGTAAATATACTGTGAGAAATAATCTACCTGGCTTTAGGAATGGACACCAAAGAGTGACTAAAGAATCTTTCACCTCTCATTCATGGGGGAGCATAATTGACTAGTGAAAGCTTGTTCAGATGATGTCATGTTTGTAACTAGCTATCTTGCTGGAGGGCTCTGGTGAGGATGGATTTTCCCTGGAACCAGACTCAATGAATCCATCTGCTCAGATGAATTAATCTATTACTCTTACTAAAACTTATTTTTCTAATTTCCCCCCTGTCACGGAGTCCCCGGGCGAAGCTCTGGAACTGCTCCCCACAAAGCCAGTCAGGACTTTGGGAAGCCGCCTCTCCCCCGGAGCAAACTGTCTTCAGGGCAAGAAGCTCACACGGCTTCACCTCCTGGGTCTGACCTTGGAGCATTCAGCATCCTCTGCCCCTCCGTGCACTTCCCACAGCAAGTCTGCCCAGGCAGGGTCCTGGGGAAGCCAGAGGGTCCTGCACACACACCCAACTTTGCAGTCAGACGTGACTCTCAGCAAGCCAGTAAAACAGAGGTTTATTAGATGACAGGCACATGGTCTAAAACAGAGTTTGTAGGTACAGGAAACGGGATCCCTCAGTCGGGTCCATTCTGGGGCCCAGCGAGCCAGACAACCCCATCTGCCCTCACTTCCCGTCCCCAGCCAACTCCAAACTGAAAACCCCCTCCAGCCCCTCCTTTCTGGCCTTTGTCTCTTTCCTGGGCCAGGAGGTCACCTGATCTCTTTGTTCACCTTTAGCTATCCCTTTGCAAGGGGGGAAGGGCCCTGGCCATTTGTTGCTAGGAGACAGATTGTCGGCCATTTATGCACAGTGGAGACTTAAAGAAATGCATAGGGGAAACTGAGGCACCCACACAGTATTCAGAGGAAACATTAAGAACAGTCCCATTTCGTCACACCCCCAGATACTTAAATTAGAGAGCTGTTTAATAAAAGCCTAGCATGCATATTTTTTCCTGGTAGGCAGGAATCTTTTGTTAAGGGCAGCTGTTTTCTGGTGGTCTTGCTCAAGGACAGCAGCATTCCAGTGAAGAATAACTGAAAAAATTCTAGGTATGGAGCTTTATGGGCTCTGTTTCCTTTTTTTTTTTTTTTTTTTTTTATACAAGCCAGTATAGTTTCAGAGCCTTGGACAGTGTCTCCTATTGATTTTTTTCTCATCTTTTTCCTTTTAAAAATCCCTAGGAAATTCCTTGCAAAATTCTATGGAGAGTATTAAGGTTACATAGTTAGATGCTCAAAATATAGGAAATGCCTAAATTATAGATGTACAAGCAATCTTTACTATACACTTTGGAGCAGGTGCCTCATTACAATACAGTATTTTATTACATGATCACTTACTATTGCATGATTTCGTGCAGGGGTTCTCAAACCTTGCAATAGCATTCACCACATGTTAAGAGGGAGACTTTTTCATGTACCTTTCTTCCCATTTGCAATTGTGCAGATGACCTCCCTTCCCATTTCTAACCAGGTAACATGCCTGTGGCAACTACAGCAATTGTTTATCTCAAATGTAATGTCCAGAAAGTAATTTATTCTAGTTGTCTCTAGTGTGATTTTAGCAGGTGAAAACAAAGAGGATTATAGCAATTTTAATCAGCCTGCTTTTTGTGGCCCACAAGCAAGAACACAGTTTGAGAACCTCTGATGTCTGATTAGTGGCTAGAGCAGAGGATCTGGCAATCAGAAGTCTTGGGTCCTGTTCCTAGCTAAAAGAGAGCATGTGGTGTGTTAGTCAGAAATAATGGACTAAGAGTCAAGGCTCTTGAGATCCATTCCTTGCTCAGTCACTGACTCTCTGTGATGTTAGGAAAGTCACTTCACTTCTCTGAGTCTCAGTTTCCCCATTTGTAAATTGCAGATAATAGGCCTTTGGGATCCTCCTAATGAAAGAAAAGTGTCTGTGGTTATAAATCATAAATATTTGCCTCTTCTTCCATAACTAAAATTCTCGTCCAGACCCTATTCAGGTTCTTATATCACCCTCATCCCTATAGCATCTGAGCACCTTTCAGAAGTACAGTGAGCAGAATGACTAGCATCTGTCAAGTGTGGTTCTTTCTTTCTTTCTCTCCAGGGAGTAATTGTGCGTGAGGATACGGGGGCAGGGTATTTCTGTGTATATAATAATGTAAGAGAGGTACACTGCACTATGTGTTTATATTAGCAAAAAGAAGGTTGCAGAAGTGCTCATTGAAGTTGGAATGGAAGGTGTGAGGTTTGTGATGGGTCTCAATTGTTGTGGGAGTTTGTTCTATATTCTTGGATTGGCCCCTGGGAACTCTGTCTCCTGAACAGATGAGTTTTACCCTTACTTTGTTCAGTTCCATTACCCCCTTATCTCCCATCTTCCTAACTATAACTCTTCCTCCTCCCTGGCAGCCATATTGCACCCTCTGGTCCATTGAAATAACAACGGCTAAGATCATCTTCCTGGCCGGTCACTGACCACAGCATTCCCATCTCTGCATCCCTGTAAGGGCTTCCCCAGTGTCACCTCATCAGGTTCCAATGTCTTGTCCTCATTTGAAAGGCTTCTCTGCCCTTCCCCTATTCATCTCCCCCTTGACTCTGATTATGACCCCAGCCCCCTCTGCTCCGCCAACCATGCCAGCCTTGTCCGCTCGTCTGTCAGCTTCTCACACAACTGGCTCATTACATACAGGCCACCCTCGCTGAACTGATCCATCAGGACCCTGCACTCCCCTCTATCAAACCCTCCCATCCCACTACTGACACCAGCCTTGTGAGAACTCGGCTGGATAGGGATGACTGGGGTGGGGGAGGGTCGGGCACATTATCCATTCGGCATCCCCCACACACCCTACAGGTGTCACTCCGCTTCCTGTGTTCTTTGGAGCAGGGACCTTGTCTGTGCAGCACCCAGCACCAGGGATCCTGGCCTGAGCACGGCTCTGCCCATCACTGCCATGCAACCAATAACAGGACGGTCCAGCACCACCTCAGGGGACCCCTCAGGGTGGTTCAGTCCCCACACCCCTCATGTCTCCTCGGGGTGGTTCAGTCCCCACGCTCCCCACATCGCCTCGAGGTGGTTCAGCCCCCACCCCCCACATGTCCCCTCGGTGTGGTTCACGCCTCCCTCCAAACCCTTTTGCTCCCACCAGCTTAGCCCCCCCGTGGTTCAGTCGTGCTCCCCACTTAGGGTAATTCAGTTTCTCTCCCCTCCGGCTCCGTGGTTGGTACGATCCCCTAGTGCCCCCCCCTTCAGCTGCACCCGCGGTTGGTCCGCCCCGGCCCGCTTCCGGCCTGCGCCGGGCCTGGTTCCGGTGTCCGCCCTCCGGCTCCTCCTGTCCGTTGCCGCTGTCGCCGCGATGCTGCTATTGTCCCGGTCCCGCGGTCTGAGCAGGGCGCTCGGCCGCTCGCTCTGCGCCCTCCGGCAGGTACCGCCCGGGGGGGCGCCCAGGGAGGAAGAGGGAGGGACGGACGGACGGGCAGCAGCAGCGCCAAGGGCACCGGGACGCGGTGTCACGCCCCCGTGCTGGGCCACCTCCTGAAGAAACCCCTGTGCCCGCTCCCCCGCCGCCACCCCGGCCCGCCCCCATCGGCCGCTCCCCGTGGGACCCCCGCGAGCTTCCTGCCGTGCGCCCCGCCAGCCTCAGGGGAACGTGACCCGCAACCCCTCCCCTGCTGGGGCTCCTGCCAGGGTCACTGCGGACAAGGAGGGGGCGAATCTCTCGTGGGGTCTGTCGGTGGACCGGCCTGGCGTGGGGAGTGGTAGCTGGGGGAAGCCCCAACCCCGGGGCCTGCCAATCTAAAGGACTCCTGAATGGCCAGGGGTATCTGAGTGCAGGCCCATCAGGGTGGGGCTGGTGGAGTTGGTCCTGAGCATAGCCACAGGCTGCACCGTTTGGGCTAGCAGGGCCACGTCAACCCCAACCTGACAGGGAGTTGAGAGGGCAAATGCAGGGTAGGCTGACACCATCGGTGTGGCTCATATCGGGAGCAGGCAGCCGTTACAAGCTGTGAGTGCTGGAGGAGCCTTCTGAGATGGAGTTACAGGGACAGTCTCTTGTTCACAGGGGCAGTGCTGCTGTCAGGTCATCCTCTATTAAATAAATAGAAAGGCACAGCCCATGCAACTGAACATTTTTGTAGCTTTCTGATACCAGGATTTTTTTATACCCACTCATATCCTGCTCTCCTAATACATATTCCCTTTAGTACACAGGTATCTCCCCTTCTTGTATCACCTCTCTATCCGGTTTCTGTGTCTTGTCTTGGTATTGTTACTCTAGAGATGCTAGTAATTTCTACAGCACCTTGGGTGATCATAAAACTTTACAGGCACACAAGGACTGATCTCTGCTCCAAAAGCAGTGTTGTGGGAAGATTTGTTAAGGTAGGAGAAGTTGGCAAAATATAAGTGGAAGTGTGGCAGAAGACAAGGAGTGGCAGTTGGATACCCCAGTAATGGGTGAGTAGCTAGGGAAGAGAGATGGTAGCAAGGACAAAGCGTTTGTACTTGATGTAGAATGAGCCAGGAAGTCAGTAAATGGGGGATGTGTTTGGGGTGGGAGGTTATCAGGGCATTGGGCAAGGAACATAATTTTGTAATTATTCCCTGTAAAGGGAAATCCTGTTTTACTAATCTATTAGAGTTCTTTGAAGGGGTCAACAAACGTGGACAAGGGGGATCCAGTGGACATAGTGTACTTAGATTTCCAGAAAGCCTTTGACAAGGTCCCTCACCAAAAGCTCTTACTTAAATTAAGTTGTCATGGGATAAGAGGGAAGATCCTTTCGTGGATTGAGAACTGGTTAAAAGTCAGGGAACAAAGGGTAGGAATAAATGGTAAATTTTCAGAATGGAGAGGGGTAACTAGTGGTGTTCCCCAAGGGTCAGTCCTAGAACCAGTCCTATTCAACTTATTCATAAATGATCTGGAGAAAGGGGTAAACAGTGAGGTGGCAAAGATTGCAGATGATACTAAACTGCTCAAGATAGTTAAGACCAAAGCAGACTGTGAAGAACTTCAAAAAGATCTCACAAAAGTAAGTGATTGAGCAACAAAATGGCAAATGAAATTTAATGTGGATAAATGTAAAGTAATTCACATGGGGAAAAAATAACCCCAACTATACATACAATCTGATGGGGGCTAATTTAGCTACAACTAATCAGGAAAGAGATCTTGAAGTCATCGTGGATAGTTCTCTGAAGACGTCCATGCAGTGTTCAGCGGCAGTCAAAAAAGCAAACAGGATGTTAGGAATCATTAAAAAAGGGATAGAGAATAAGGCGGAGAATATCTTATTGTCCTTATATAAATCCATGGTATGCACACATCTTGAATACTGCGTACAGATGTGGTCTCATCTCAAAAAAGATATACTGGCATTAGAAAAAGTTCAGAAAAGGGCAACTAAAATGATTAGGGGTTTGGAACGGGTCCCATATGAGGAGAGATTAAAGAGGCTAAGACTTTTCAGCTAGGAAAAGAGGAAACTAAGGAGGGATGTGATAGAGGTATATTAAATCATGAGTAGTGTGGAGAAAGTGAATAAGGAAAAGTTATTTACTTGTTCCCATAATATAAGAATTAGGGGCCACCAAATGAAATTAATGGGCAGCAGGTTTAAAACAAATAAAAGGAAGTTTTTCTTCACACAGCGCACAGTCAACCTGTGGAACTCCTTGCCTGAGGAGGTTGTGAAGGCTAGTACTATAACGGGGTTTAAAAGAGAACAAGATAAATTCATGGAGGTTAAGTCCATTAATGGCTATTAGCCAGGATGGGTAAGGAATGGTGTCCCTAGCCTCTGTTTGTCAGAGGGTGGAGCTGGATGGCAGGAGAGAGATCACTTGATCATTACCTGTTAGATTCACTCCCTCTGGGGCAGCTGGCATTGGCCACTGTCGGTAGACAGGATACTGGGCTGGATGGACCTTTGGTTTGATCCAGTATGGCCAGTCTTATGTGCTTATGTTCAGTGTGTTGAATATAGTGGAGAGGGAAGAAAGCCAGGGAGATCAGGGAGGTGGTGATCATCCAGGCAAGAGAGAATAGGGACATAGACAAAGAGTTTTGACATTGGGAGTAAGGAGGAAGAAGCAGATTTTGAAAATGCGGAGGGAGATGCACCAGGATTTGATGGAAGTCTAATGGGAGGAGAGGAAGACAGAAGCCTCAGGGCTGTGGGCTTGAGTGACTGGAGGATAGGGGAGTGGTCAGCAGGAATAGAGGAAGGGGGAAGGAAGAGAGGTTTGGGTTTTGACATGAGGAAGAAAGGATGTGTGGAAAGAGAACTTGAAGAGACAAGCAACACTATGGGGTTGGAGAAAAGAGAGATGAGTTGCCAGCATAGGAATCATGGGAACATACAAGTGGTGAGAGAGAGGAAGAAGAGAAGGGCATTGACCACTGCCACTTGGGCACAACAGTGAAGAGAACCACCACTTATGGAGTGGTTGAGCAGGTAGGGCCCCAGAAGCCCACAGAGGAGAGGGTCTTAAGAAAGATGGTGTAGTCTACAGCACTGAAGGCAGCAGAATTCAAGGTGAATGAGACCTTTGGATTCATCCAGAAAAAGGCCATAAATAAGTTAGTGGAGAGGTTGGCAATTGCATGGGTGGCGAGTTAGAGAACAGGTCAAGCTGCCAGTTTGGTAACAATATCTTCCATCTGCTCAGCATTACTGTTGGCATCTCATCTCAGCATCCATCTTTTTCTCTACCTAACTAATGCTACACCTCTACCCCGATATAACGCTGTCCTCAGGAGCCAAAAAATCTTACCGCGTTATAGGTGAAACCGCGTTATATCGAACTTGCTTTGATCCCCCCGAGTGTGCAGCCCCGCCCCCCCCCGGAGCACTGCTTTACCGCGTTATATCCAATTCGTGTTATATTGGGTCGCGTTATATCGGGGTAGAGGTGTATGTGTAATTACTGACTATTGAAACCAGTGAGTAAAGTGGAAGACCTGGATGCATCTCTTGTTTGCAGCAATGGGTTGTGCTGGCCCTGCCTGTTAGTGCAGCAATCATTTCTGCTGTAAGCAGCTTTTCCACCAGTTCCTATGTGTGGGCTGCAGCCTTTTCCACAGGGCTGATTGCTGCTTCGCTGGTCCCTCTCTTCTATGATCTCCCTGTCATGCCACTTCCAAAGCTGTCAAGCCCTTAGATTCAGTTTAATGCAAGTTCCACTTGGGGCCATGAAACTGGCTTTGCCTGGTGTGGTTCTGTTCTCTCAGTGCTCTTATCTGAACTGGCTCTTGTTTCCAGGATAGAAATAAGGAGACTGTAGAGGGAATTTGCAGAGACACAGCATGCCCACAGCCATCTTGGGGTTTATGTATTCCATAGAGTGGGGGTTCAAATGTGCTGTGATGGATGGCAGTTCCATAAAGGGTAGGATGCAGGAGATGGGCCTCTAGTGTCAGATTGATTCCATCATGTTGAATGGTCCTGAGAAGTTATGTGGAGTTAGGGAAAGATTAAATAAATTGATAGCTTGGTCTGGGGAGGTATTAGTCAAATTTTTGTTAGTTGTTCACTCTTCCATGTTAAGGCTGGTTCTCTTAAGAGATCCATTGTGCTAAGGTCAGCTTGCTAGACCTAAAGCTCTTGCTTCCTGTTCAGGCCCCTACTTTCCTGTGAAGGGTGTGCCAGCATTAGTTGTTCGGTCAGACATTAATGCCAAGTGTCCCTGAGAGTAGATGCGGTTCCAGCAGATTTATTCTGGAAATGGGATATTGCCTGTCAATGACTCCCCTGCCAAACACCCTCTATAGGCTAGGTGTTCTGGAACACCACCCTTGAGGGGTAGAAGCAAGAAAGCCCTAAGGAACACAATGCAGTGTATACAGACCCTCAACATCTTGAATTAGAATGTCTTCTCACCTGTCTCCTCTGTCTTTACACAATGCATGGTCAACCTGTAGAACTTGTTGCCAGAGGATGTTGTGAAGGCCAAAACTATAATGGGGATGAAAAAAGAATTAGATAAGTTTATGGAGGATAGGTCCATCAGTGGCTATTAGCCAAGATGGTCAGGGATGCAGCCCCATGCTCTGGTGTCCCTAGCATCTGACTTCCAGAAGCTGGGACTGAATGATGGGATGGATCATTTGAGGATTGCCTGTTCTGTTCATGCCCTCTGAAGCACCTGGCATTGGCCACTGTCAGAAGACAGGATACTGGGCTAGATGGTCCAGTGGTCTGACCCAGAATGGCTGTTCTGATGTTCTCCCCTTCACTATAAGTCCCTCTGCCTCTTCTCTTACAGAAGACTTCAGTTCTTTAGGGTAGGGTGGTCCAGCTACACTAGAGCATTTTAGAATTTCCCTGGGCATAACAGCAGCTCTTAGAACACACAAAGACTCCGCTCCCATGGAAAGTACCATCTGTGGATTTTGTTTTCCACAACCACCCATTATAGCATGAGTTTCCCAAAGTCTATGCTTGTAGTGAGCTGGATCCTAACAGCGCAGGGTCTCTGCAGGCACACATAGGAGTCTGGTGTTCCTACAGAATCTGGGACAACACGACCTGTTCCTCTACAAAAATGCTTTTGGGGATGCTAGGATTATCCCTGCCACGAAGTACCCCAAGAGAGGCATCAGGGACAGAAGGGAGATCACTTTGCTCAGTATATTCAATATTTATATAAATGTTTAGGGAGCCGTGTAACATGAGATTGTAAATCCATAAGGGAGTACTCGTGACTAAACTGTGAAAGCCGCAGAGCTCCAGTCACCAAAATTTCAGACTGAGTTTCCTTGTATTACATTCTGCCAGTTTTTCACAGTATAAAATGTTCCATTTATATTCCATCTTCTACAAAGTGTCAATTCCTGTGGACTCTGGTGCATCTGTAACATCTCATCAATCCTGGCAGTTTGTGTTATCGGATCTGTAAAAATTTTCAGAAATACGTCTATGTGAGACATAACGCCCAGGAGTCAGTGCCCAGTTATAGCTGATATCATGTGTCTTGCTGAGGTTGAAGGCAGATTTCATCTGCAAACTCTCCTCTCCCTCAGAAGTTGAGATTTAACTGAAATAGGATTCTTTCATTTCCTGCCTTGACTAATGAGAAGTGATGCTTTGTCGTGTCCCACCCCAGAACTGGCTCCATTTCAGTAGTGGTTGAAGTAATCCTTGTGTATAGTTTGTAGGAGTTCTGGTGTGCTCCAGCTTGGAAGGTGCTATCTGAATATGAGTTACAGTACTTAATAGGGCAGGGATCTTGTATGACTGCACCTTGAAATTTGTTTTTGTTTTTAAAATAAGGTTGATCTGAGTTAGGAACATTTTTGATGAGTTCCTGGGGATTAAATGGAAGGTTACAAAGTGGGAGATCCTGGCACCAGTGAAGTCATTGGGAGTTTTGCCTTTGACTTCAGTGGGGCCAGGATTTCACCCAAAGGTCACTTAACTAAAAATTTTAAAAAAGGACACCAGTTGGAGCTGTTGAGGCTGTGGGAGCCAACAGTTTGGAGCTGCAATTCTAACTTCGCTACAAGTTGCCTTCATGTGCAATGGCAAATCTGAGGTGCCTGGGGCTTTCCGGAACCTGTTCCTTATTCACTGCCTGTGGGCATCCCTTTTCAAGGACACAACTGCAGGAGATGCAGGTGGAAGGCAAGGAATCTGTTTAATGTCTTGCTTCCCAGACCCTTTTCTATGGAAAAAGGTGTCAGAGTATTTGAAAGATTCTTATAGACTAGAGTGTGCTGCAATGCAGTAACATGCTCACATAGTGGGACATATGACCTGTCTCCCACCTATTGGTTCAGGTTATAGCCCAGAATCCTGGGAAAAACATAGTAACCTCGGGAGCTGCTTCTTCCTGTTGTTTGCAAGTCTGATAGTGTCCCTCTTCTCTCTGACAGGGGAACTGTAATCTGGGGAGACGCTCTCTGTCCGGTGAGTCTTACACTTGGGATTAACAACTTGTATTTTATTTCATTTCATAACTGCATAGACAAAGGGAAGCGAAACTAACCAGAGCTGCTGATAGAAATAAACTGGAGCTATCAGAGTCAAATATATCCTCAAAAATCATCATAAAGCCAAACAGTTGGTTACAAATTAAATCAGAAGCAAAACAAGTTGTGCTTCTACAGGTGTCTGAGTTAGTATAAATGATAATCAGTCCATTCAGCTAAATTGAAGATTCCCAAAGGCAACAGAGAGATTGAGTGTAACTCCTAAATAAGCTCATTGGAGATAATGGTGCTTGATTTTAGAGTTTACAGTACATTTTTTTTCAGACTCTAGTGTGAATGAGTCCCTCAGAGCTCTTCCTGAAGGCCTGAACTGGATCCCAAAGTGCTCTTGCTCTGGACTACATAGTCCATGTCCACCCTTCCATTTTTCCAGTTCTGCTTTGACCAACAGTTAAAACTGCTCAGCGTCTACAGTCGTAAACCCCAAGCTTTTGATCTTTAAAGGGACTATGTATTTTAGCAGGAAACAGAATGTCAGAGTTGCAACGTACCTCCTCAGAATCATTTTCCAGTGAAATGATCTCTTCCTTCTGCACTTGCATAGCTCTGAGGAAATCAGTATGTTCTCAGATTGCTATGCCAAGCCTCCTTAATCTGAGATCAGGCTAGAATCTTAATTACCCGGTATCTCAGGAGAGGCAAAGGTCAGGATTAGAAGTATATGATAAAGGTTGCTTAGTCTCCATCCTGAAACCAGAGAGCATATGAACATGGTGGAGCCTACAGGGTTTAA
Organism: Chrysemys picta bellii; assembly: GCF_011386835.1. Classification (NCBI taxonomy): domain Eukaryota; kingdom Metazoa; phylum Chordata; order Testudines; family Emydidae; genus Chrysemys; species Chrysemys picta. Next base: position 113,205,165 of record NC_088794.1, read on the forward strand.
GAAATGCTGAGAAATTATTCAGGAGGGAACAACCTTCCTCTCCAGTGCTTTTTCAGAAAGGAATTTTCTTTATGGGAGATTCTCCCTGTCTATGCTTCTCACAGGGCCACAGGCTTTCCTGTGGGTGCCTCTTGGGGATCAAGGGGCTCTTGTCCTATCCTTGTTTGAAGCCGCCTGTTTCTAATACCAACGTGTATGAAGTTTTAGCAGTGCCCAGGGAAGGTCTTTGCCAGGGGGTATTTGGTTTGGTTTCTCTCTCTCTAGTTGGCCATTTCTAAATTCTGTGGCTCTGGCACATCTGCTGGTTTATATCCTGCCCTTTAAAAATGATCCAACGGCGCTTAGATCCCAGAGCAGGAGTGTTTTTTCTTTTGCTAGAAATCTAAATAATAACAAAGCTGCTGTTAAGCGCTGACAGGCTCTGAGTGGGGCAGCTGATGTAGAGGGGCCTCTGTACAGCCTCCAACTGCACCCTGTCCCAGCTGCAGCCCCACATTCAATCAGGATGGGCAGCAATGGCATGGGGCCTTTAGGTTCTGTTAACATCTGAATAGATTCCACTGAGCATGCTTGGAAGGGTCTCTTTGCGTTGGTTCTAACCTTATAAACCCTCCCCTTTGTGGTGGGTGTATGGCTGGGTAGGTGCCTGTAGGATAATGAGGTTTTCAGTTGAAGTGGTTTCTACCTTGCAGGTGTATCTCGGAGCCAGGGGCTGGCTTACACCAACAGCAGCAAGCTTGTGTAAGTATCCATGGAAAAGCTAAGGCCTGCTGCAGCATGTCAAGGGGAGGGGCTGCTCTAGCCCTGGTATCTGGTGGTGTGTCTGCTCTAATTGTCATCAACCCCTCTGCACATCCTAGGGGCTCAGAGCTAGTCTCAGGAAATTCGTGCGCTCTGGCTTTATGGGCCAGGAATAGAGAATGTTACCTAAATATGTGCTGGTTGGATCTGAATATTGGGACGTGGAAGGGACGACAAGAATGAAGAGATCAATGGTGAGGGGGAGAGGATGATTCATGTATCCACCTGTTGTTCATGTTCTCACTAATACTTTGCCTATCACTGTGATATTTAGTGGTGGCCTCCCAGCAGGGACCTACTGGAAGCACAGCGAGACAGATTCTCCTTGAGGAGAAGTGGGATGGTTCTGGAGCAAGTGATGCCAGGGCAAGGCCTGCACTGCTGGGGTGGTCATGGTACTTCTCCCAGACACGGCATGCCTCCCTCCCCTGGGAGCCCACAGCATTACCCACTGGGCCATGTGTGCTGAATTTGTGTGGCCTGCTTTACAAGAATTGTGGTAGTGCTAGAGCATGTTTGCTCTTGCTTCCCAAATGTATTAGCTCTTGCTGAGAATGATACTTCTGCGGCATCTCTTTAGAGCACTTGGGATGCCTGGCTTCCCTTGAAGGGGGGTGTCAGAAGTGTCTGACTGGCTTTCTGTGATAGTGTCAGTCTTGAAGCACCCCTTGTAGTGCTGATGCTCCTAAATTAGAGACAAACAAATCACTATTGCACTAGCCAAGGGTATGGGATTGGACTTTGGGTCAGCTCTTTGGCAGGTTCTGAAGCCCCAAGACTTCTGTCTACTGACTTTTTTAACACAGCCATTACTGGGGTACATGCTTGGAATCAAATTCTGTACATGCCTGTTGTCCCTGAACTTCTTGGCTCCCCAAAGGTAGCAGGCTGCTGAGTTTCCTTTGGGTGCCTAGCAGGGTTACTACAGCATAAACCAATAAGTAAATGCCCCTTGGAGCAACTGTGTATGCATCGTCAGGGCAGCTGAGTGGCCTTTGGATCAATTGGAGCAAGCCAGTGTAAACTCTGCACCTCACTCAGCTGTTCTTGGGAGGCCTGGGCTGACCACACCATAGGCTTTTTCATTCAGTGTTCATCTCTCTCTCTGTTTCTCCAGGATAAACACCTCCAGTGTCTTCTCCGTCCGTTACTTCAGAATCACAGCAGTGTGCAGTAAGTAGCTAAGAACCAGGAACCAGTGGGGCTAATTGGTCTGCTCCCCTCTGACTGGAGTGCACGTGGCCCTGAGCCACAACTGAGTCCACCTTTCCACTCTTGGTCTATGCCTGCTTCACTCTATCCTCCATGGGTGAGTGGTGGGGGTTGGGTTTGTGCTTTCGGCCCTATTGTAGTGTGTGGCTTTCTTGTGTTGGGTGTTTCCGGTACTATGTGAATTCTTGTCCATGGGAGAAGCTCTTTTCTGTGTGATTTGCTGTCAAAAAGTGTGGTGTTGCTCATCTTCCTCACTTCATCTGACAATCACTGGGCTGCCCCTTTCCAGGCAATTCCCAGTGGCCAAAATGGAGAGGTGTTTGAGTGTGTGCACTGAGCTCTGAATATGTGTGCCAGGCTCTCTCTCTCTCTCTCTCCCCCCCCCCACAGGGAATGACGTGATTACAATTAACACACCGGCATTTGCAGAATCAGTCACAGAGGGAGATGTCAGGTGGGAGAAAGGTAAGAAGTTGCCCCCTCCCCATTGACTTTGCATTGCTGTTGCATTTTTTCCATGCTTCCATGGGGCAGCCCTGGGCACAGTTTGTAGCTGGTTGGCTGAAGTGCTGCTTCTTAACACCTTTCAGCCTGGGAAGGATGAGGCAGCAGTGTGATAACTACACTTTCCATTGGGGCAAAGACCTCTTGGCACTATCACTGCCTGTCTAAGGACCATTCTGTCCATGGTGTAGAAGGATGAGACTGGAGAGATACCTGAACTAGGATCAGGAAGACCCTGAATGTGCAGTAGATCTCTTCAGCTTCACACAAAAGAGGTCGTGCAAGTCTAGTGTGAAAATTCTGGATTACTGGGAGACTGTGCTGTGGGTTGGAAGGGGAGGCCAGAGCACAGCTTCCTGCTCACAGTGGTTCTTATGTTGTTCAGCTGTTGGAGACACAGTGGCAGAGGACGAAGTGGTGTGTGAGATTGAAACAGACAAGGTAGGAGTGTTATGTACTGGTCCCCTTCTGCTCCCTTTCCCGGGTCTGTGTTCCACAAGACTGCAGGCCCTGCCTGTGCCCCTGTTCCTTTCACAGTTTAAAACCTTCAGTTCTTTAGTATAAATGCTGACTGTGTCTTAAATTAGTGAAATCCTTGCTAGTTTCTCTTCTCTCTGGTCATTTGATGGTGCTGGGGGCTGTCACTTTACTGATACTTCCCATCAGGGACTCCAGTCTACATAGCAGGACTCAGGAAATCTGCTTCTATTTAAATACAGGAGAAATCAGAGACTGTGTAGGGTAAGTTCAGATCTTAGAAAAATGGCTAGTTTAAGTGTGTCACTTGGGCTCTTAAATTACCCAGAATAATTTTTAAAAGAATTTTCCTCAAACTATTTTATTTTAAAGTCTTGCTTGCCCCTGAATCCATGGGAGCTGTTTCCTGTGTCATTGCCAGGCAGGCAGTTTGCTGTACTTCCTCCCCATTTCATGCTGTACCCTCTCTAATGAGGCAGGTGGATCAGGCTGTTATGCTGCTGGCTTCTTTTAAAGGCTCAAAATCGCAGCAGTTTTTTTTTTTTTTTTTTAAAGGTGAGATGGTACCTGTGCAAAAGGGGCAATGCGAAGCTCTGGTTCCCCTGGTGGTTTGAAATCTGGGGCACAGGACATCTCCCTTCATGCCCCCTGCTAGAGGCGAGGGTCTCCTACTGGGGGGAGGGATAGCTCATTGGTTTGAGCATTGGCCTGCTAAACCCAGGGTTGTGAGTTCAGTCCTTGAGGGGGCCACTTAGGGATCTGGGGCAAAATCAGTACTTGGTCCTGCTGGTGAAGGCAGGGGGCTGGACTCGATGATCTTTCAGGGTCCCTTCCAGTTCTAGGAGACAGGTATATCTCCATATATTTACTTGGATATCTGTTCACTTTCAATGGTCGGGGGGATTTCACTCCTCTTCTTTTTGCAGACATCAGTGCAGGTTCCATCCCCGGCAGCTGGCGTGATTGAAGCCCTTCTAGTACCTGATGGGGGGAAAGTGGAAGGAGGGACCCCTCTGTTCAAACTCAGGAAAAGTGGAGGTAAGTCAGGAACATGTATTTAGTCCAGGGGTAGAGTGTGAGAATGTGCAGTGACACTTTGAGGTGCAAGTTGCATTGTGAAGGAGATAGGATAATATCATGGTCATTCTCTGAAGTGATGTCCCCTCCTGGGTTCTCCAGTGGGAGAGAGTGGAAATGGAGAAGGGCAACAGGGTCCTGTGTTGTATGTGCATAAGCTGGAGATTAGTAGACTCTAGGTGGAAAGGAGAATAAATGGAGAGAGAATACATTTATACGGTAAGGATCAGTCTCCTGCAGACGCATAAGTAGTTACTGTCTCCCCTGTCTTTTAATACAAAACTAAGAACACTCAGTTAGGTTAAAAGAAGCAAATTTAAATAGGATGAAAACATAATTAGCTTGTGGAACTCTCTGCCCTGTGGTACAAGGAACCTCTGAGCATTACTGTACCATAAATATTTGAGGCCTCAGCTTCAGCCTGGGATCCACTTAGTTGTTCCTGAGCTGAAAGGAGCATCTTCTAGGTTTTTATAACACTGAAATGCACTCCGAGAATCCGGAAAGGTGAATGTTGATAACTGGCCAGACGCAGGCCTGTGAGGGCGGGTGAGAGCCTGGACATGGCTGTCTCACGTTCCAGACTGCAGCTGCACTTACAATTATTATTCATTTGTCTTTCAGCTGCTCCCGCCAAGGCCAAACCCACAGTGGCCCCTCCTGCAGCAGCCCCTGCACCTGAGCCTGTGGCTGCTGCCGTTGCTCCCCCTGCAGAGCCAATCCCCACTACGATGCCTCCAGTGCCCCCTGTGTCAACACAGCCCATCGATACCAAACCTGGTGAGGCTGCAGCCTTGTTCAGTCCTCTTTTTGCAAACCCTGCCTTTCAGTGGGAGAGGAAATAAAGTTAAGGGCAGCAAAGCAATCTTGAAGTTTGAGATGGAAGCTTCTCTGCTTTGCTGCCCTGTAAGCTCCAGGCCTGAGATCTCCAGTCAGCCTGGAGCCTGCTCTCCCCATAATCACAAGCCATGGTTCACTCCTTACATATCCTGTTGATTGAACACGGGGCTTGGAGGGGCCTATAATCAAGCTGTTATTGGCAGGGGCCTGGCTAACCCTGTTTTAAGATCCCATCTTGACATATGTATTCTCTGCTCTCAGTGTCTGCGGTGAAGCCGACTGCAGCTCCAGTGGCAGCTCCTGGTGTGGAGCCAGGAGCCAGCAAAGGTGCCAGATCAGAACATAGGGTAAGGTTCAGGGGACCAGGGCTTCTCAAAGTGCCTTCATTGCAGGGTAACAGAGGCGAGGACCTTTCTCTGGAGTAAACCTTGAGAAGCCTGTCTAAACTGTCTGGGTATGATCATGCCCAGGTGCGTTGGGAGGAGAGTGTTCACACACAGATCAATTAGGGGCTGTAGTGGCTGGGTAAATGCTCTGGCCCAGGTGCTCCGTAGCGGCTAGGCAGTTTTGAGGGTGAGGTTTAAGGAAGGGCCTTCTCTCAACTACCTTGGGGGCAAGGGCTTCTAGTTAGGAAAAGGGAGTCTCAAGCTATGATGTGTCGCTACTAGGTAATGACTGGTTTTGTGCTGCCCGAGTGTCCTCAGCAGAGATCAGGCAATGCTGCTGCCGCCAGGGCCGTAGGTGTGAAACCTCAAGGGAATGTGGCAGAGCTGCTCACACAATAACGTCTCGGGAACACTGGTCTGTGGCTTTCTCTGCAGGCTGCTGTTCTCACGCTAGCCCACCCACCAGCTCTGCCCTGGGAACTTTCCCTTCAGCAGAGCTTCAGGGGGGTGCAGATCTGGGCCACATTCTGCCTTTGTCATGATTCAGTTCTGTTTTTCAATCAAACCATTTCCTGAGCTGGGAAGCCTCTTTAGTGAGCTTGTGGCAGCTCTCTGGGCCCACTGCACTGCTGGTAATGGGTCTACCGCACCCTGCCCAGAGTGATCAAGTAAACAGCTCACCCCAAGGCACAGGTTGCTAATCATCAGGAGGGAAGACTGAGGGCCCTGTGGTTTTCCTCTGCCCATCTCCCCTTTCTATTAACCCCATGGCTGCTCTTGCTCACTGTCTCTTCAATTTCAGGTGAAAATGAACAGGATGCGTCAGCGCATTGCTCAGCGCCTGAAAGAGGCTCAAAATACGTGTGCCATGCTGACCACCTTCAATGAGATTGATATGAGGTGAGGACCATGCTCTCCCCTCTGCCCTAGCAAGGTGGGGCCTCTCCCTCATTGCACCCAAACCAGCAGCAAGTGTCGCTGGTCACGCTTTTTGGGCAGGCTGGGGCAGTGTTACTTTGGGGCTCCTGTGGTCAGGTTTCTCATTGCACTCCTCTGGGCAGCTTCCTCCAGGCCATCCTGATGTCCCAGGATGAGGTCTGTAGTTCACTCAAGGTCCTTGGGACTCCATGGGGTCTCTGCTTCTCAGAAGTAACAGGAGCAACCTGGCTTCTCTTCTGTGAAGCTCTTGGTTGAGGACTGGATAGAGCTGAGCTGAAAAAGCTGGAGCAGCCTGTGTTCTGGCTACTGGCGATATGAAGACCGTCTCCTGCTTCCTCTTAACCCTTAAGGTGACTGCTGGGGAGACTGGAATGTGAGTTGCTTCAGGACAGGTAAGGTCCAAGTAGCTCACCTTACAGATGTGGGCATCCCCCCAGCTGTGCCCTGCACAGTGAGCAGACCTGGCACTCTTGTAAAGCAGCTTTCCAAGATGGTCAGCATCCCTTTCCTATCTCTTTCGATCGGTGGGGTTCTCTTGACTCGCACCGAGTGCTTGTGGGCCGATCACACTAATGGGTTTGGAGGGTGGGCAGCTTAGATTTCAGTGCATTAAGGGAAATTGTGCCCAAATTGAATTGTCCTGTGAAATCCTACTCTGCTTCTTAAGACAAAACATGTAAATATTTGGGGCTCAGAACGATAAGGTTGGCAAAATAGTCTTGATTGGAGGGGAAGTGCTGCAGCTTTATCTCCTCTCCGAGGCTAATCGAGGTGTCGCTTTACGCTAGCCTCGGGCTCTTGTTGCAGCCAGTAATCTGGTTTGGATTGATTGCCCTTCTAGCTGTATGCCCTGCTGCCGACTCGCAAGGGCCTACACTGAGGCCTCCTGCTCCCCACTGGGGCTCAGCGTCTGAAAGGAGGAAGCCATAATGAGCCGGTTTCTCAGCAAACCTCCTCCTCGCTTCTGCAGCCCTTGTGTCTTGGGAGGCGCTAATGACTTTGGGCAGTAATCCTAGCCCTAAACAAGGTTAGGTGCAGGAAAACAAACATTCTAATCCCATTGAGCCCCGACCCACCTCCTGCTAAAACTGCCTCTTCAAAGAGGCATGGTCTGTGGAGGGGGCAGGGCAGGGGGTACAATTCCAAAGTAGGTCTTAGCCCAGCATGGGCAGAGCTCAGGCTATGCTGCTCAGTGCAGTGTGTGTAACTGGTCTCTATTCCAGTCAATGGGAGTGAGGGGACTAGGTATTTCCAGGATGGGCAGAGCAGACACTGCTCGGTGCTCAGGCCATCTCTGTGGCATTTTGGGAAGGCCTCTCGCTGTGGGGATCAAAATATCACGTGCATACAGCCTGTCAGCACCAAGCAAGAGGGCCAGGTCTTGGAGCAGCAACATGTGGCTAGGGCCCCAGAAACCAGCACTGACGCTCCTTTTGCCTGCTTCACTGCTGAGTCTTCTCTGTCCCTTCCCCCTTGGCACTCCGTGCTGTCTCACCTCCCATCCCCACAGCGATTGCAGGGCAGCCGCTGGAGAATGAGCACACAGTTCACCTGTACCCACTGCCCAAAGCACCAGACACTGGATAGTGGTTGTGACGCCAGAGATTCGGCTCTCTGTAACACCAGCCCTGGAGCTCTGACAGATCTGGGGCACAGCACATTCCTGCCAGGCAGTGCATCCTTGGAACTGCAGCAGATTTGTCTGGGTTTGTTGGATTTGTGGCTCTGGAGGGATTCCTAAAGCAGCTTCTCTGACAGCAATCTTGAAACAAGCTAAAAGTTGCCCAGTCTGTTACTTGGGGCAGAATTTTTCAGCAGCTTTGGGATAGAACATTTGTTGTTGCAGGTTTGTTGACGCAGGAAATCTGTCAGTTATGGAAGAAGTGAGTAATCTCTTTTCCCCTTCACCCCTCCATTCCTGGTGGTAATGGTTGTCTGTTGGTTTTTGCAGTAACATCCAGGAGATGAGAGCCCGGCACAGAGACTCCTTCCAGAAGAAGCACAACCTGAAACTGGGCTTTATGTCAGCCTTTGTGAAAGCTGCAGCCTTTGCCTTGCAGGAGCAGCCCATTGTGAATGCAGGTGAGTGTGCCAGCTTGTGTGGAGACAAGGGGCTTCCTGAAGCATGTGGCTAAGCCTATAGAGAGCTAAAGGCTCCAGAGATCCACATGTGAAAGGTGGGGAAGAGGGAGAGGCTGTGACTACCTCTGGGCTGTAATTAGCCTAGCTGATTTCCCTTATGCAGGTAGGAGCCAGCATGCTGGGAAGGGCCCTTCATAGTGACCCCAGCAGGAGCTTTCAAGACTCTGACAGGGTGGGTGCCGTGTATATTAAGGTGCATCCCAACCCTGGGCTGCTCATCAGTAGAGGACATATCCTACTATATTTCACTGGAATGGCTATTGTCTGGGGAGGGCAGGCCCTTAAGAGGTGTCTCCTGGGGGATCAGTTGTACCTATGAAGGGAGAGGAACACATGGGGGAGGTATGGGTGTCCCAGGGGAGTGAGCTAATCCTAGCCAGTCGCCCATCTCTCCAGCCATCTTTACCTCTGTGCTGATGCTTCCCCAAAGAGGCATTGGGGCTTAACCCTCCCCTGGCACTACATTTAAAAGCATAGAAGTTAGAGCTGAGCAAGTTGTTGGTGGTCAGTGACTACTTCTGGCCCTTCATGACTGCAGAGCCCTGGCTCTTGGGCTTTCTCTGTGTAACTGTCTGTTTTCCTCTCTCTCCTAGTGATTGATGACACAACCAAAGAGATGGTGTACAGGGACTATGTGGATATCAGTGTTGCGGTGGCAACTCCCAGGGTATGCCCTGCGGGCTCTTTACCTGGCCCAGACGTCAGCCCAGGTTCTGAAGGGGGGAATACAATTAGCTGAGCAAACTGAGCCATGGCACTCTAGGGTGGCAAAAGCTACTCACGTGAAACTCCAATGCCCAACACTGTCTGGTCCTGCAGCGAGAGAGCTGCTGGCCATTGGCCTAGCTGGCAAGGGACACGGCCACCACAGCTCTTATGGGTTATTGGGAAAGTCCAAGTTGGTGAGTCCCCCCTCCCCCCCCCGTCTTGGCCTCACTGATGTGGGCACACCAGGGAGTGGGGGAAGTGGTGTGTCCTGGCTTTATGTTTAGAGACCAACCTTCAACCCACAGAGCAGTGCAGATAGCTGCCTCCCCTGCTGTACTGAACCGCTGTCTCTGTAAACCCTGGACAACACCCAGGTGGACACTGCCACTTCAGACCTAGTTGGCCCTGAGCAGGGGTGCTGCATGCATTCAAGGAGGGAGGAAAGGAGTCGCTCCCCAGGTCGGATGGTGGATCTGCTGTTTCTAGTTTGGGAGGCAGAATGTTGCCTAACATTGAAGTTCTGGATTTGTGAGGGGAAGGGGAGTAAATGATGTGCTCTGCTCTTCATGCTCCCATCTCTCCTGTTCAGAAGGGCAGGTGGTTGAGTGTACTCCAGTGGTAACTTCCTTTGCCTGAGACCAGATTCCCCATGCACCTGTTTGCTGCTACATTTGACTCTGACTGGGCTCTTTGCTCCCTCGCAGGGTCTCGTGGTCCCTGTCATCAGGAATGTAGAAACTATGAACTTCGCTGACATTGAGCGAACCATCAACGAGCTAGGGGAGAAGGTAACAGGAGATGGGACTGTAGGGGGGGTGCTGGCCATGGCTTTCTGAGAGGGGTGCAGAAGGAAAGGAACGAGCAGCCAGCTCAATCCGTGGCAGAAGCAGCATTGGTTTCTGGCAGGGACTGCTGGCCATGCGCAAGTGGGTTCACGCTGTGTGAGGGTTTACCTTTGGTCCCTCTAACTTGCTGCTTGTCTTTAGGCATCTTCTGTGCATTGTACTAGCTGCCAGCCCTACCTGTGACCTCCTCTTGTGGGACAGATCCCTCTAAGTCTTTCCCTTTTAACTGAGACTCCCAAGCAGGCTTGGGCTCCTGCTGCCCCCCTGCTCCCATTACCTCTCCTTAAGACCAAGGCTTGTTTACCTCTTCGGAGGCAGGTAATTCCCCAGCTGACAGGTTTATTGGAAATCAAGGCAAGAGAATCCTATCACAAATCAAATGGTGGAACTCAGTGAAAGTAAGGGATAAACCTTGTAAGTGCTCCTACTAGAGGAAAACAATAATAACCCGCTCCTAACTTTAGTGACTGTCAGTCCCTTGTGGTCTGTCAGTCGCGCCATGGCTCTGATTCAGCTGAGACATGGAGCTGTTCAAACCATGGAACCATATCGAAAGTTCCAGTACAGCTCAGTGCCTCCTCTGTACAGTAGCGTACCACCACTGACTTATGAACTTGTCACTGCCTCTAAGTCTGCATTCTCCCCTCCTCTCCACCCCGTGTGACTGTTGGCTGAGGTGGTGTCAGCATCTCACTAAACCCTAACATTAAAGGGACAGAGCCCATATTTTAAAGTAACCACATCTAAACATCTACACTAGCAAATCTAAATTGGCAAGTGAAGTTCTTTCCATCACCTGTTGCTTGTGAGGAGTTTTCAGAAGAGGCCACACCCAACGAATGTAGTGAGTGAGGAGCTTTGCTCCTCTTTGGTGTCCTGGGTGCTTCAGTCTGAACTGCTTTCTAAGATCCTGTTGTTCTTGTTTCAGGCCCGAAAGAATGAGCTGGCCATTGAGGACATGGATGGGGGCACCTTCACAATCAGCAATGGAGGGGTCTTTGGGTCCCTCTTTGGGACGCCCATCATCAACCCTCCCCAGTCTGCCATACTGGGCATGCATGGCATCTTTGACAGGCCTGTTGCCGTTGGAGGCAAAGTAGGTTGAGCTTCCTGGAAGGCTCCAAAGGGCTGTATTCAGTGTAGTTAAATGGGCAGAGGTGAGGGGTTCAGCAGCAGAGGGGACCCTGGTTGTAGCTGCACCAGATGGAGTGGAGGAAGCCCTCCTAGAAGGCTTTCCTGTTGCAAAGTTACTTACTCGGAAGGACACAGTGGGTCCTGTAAAGGGTTCTAATGTTGGTGATGGTGACAGTCTGTGGTGTTGGGGACCAGACAGGCCCTCACCCCTCCACGCTGGTGCAGTGGGTAGCAATGAAGAATGCAGTGGCTGGCAAAGGGATTTCCTGGATCCCCTTAATGCTGTTGGGAGAGGGTGCCTTCAGTCTCCATGCTAGACATCAGCTCCCCTCCTGAACGGCATTCCCTGGTACCTCGCACAACCCCACCCAGAGCTTGTGCTTAGTTAGTGCATGACAGAAGGAAGGTGCGGAGCTGAGCCCTGTCAGCCTGCTGTTGTCTCTTCTCTCCTGGAGAAGCATATACCTTGCTGAGCAGGTGATCTTTTTACACCCCCTCCTTATCACGCAGGGCAGGAACAGCTAGGTCTTTCTCAAGTGGGATGGAAGCCAGTACAGGAGAGGCAGGGCTGAGCTCACGTGCTCCATTTCTCCTCCTCCTCAGGTCGAGGTGCGGCCCATGATGTATGTGGCGCTGACGTACGATCACCGGCTGATTGATGGCAGAGAGGCAGTGACTTTCCTGCGCAAGATCAAGGCCGTGGTGGAGGATCCCCGCGTGATGCTGCTGGGCCTCTAGAGCACAGTCTCAATCCCATACAACCCAACCAGGGCAGGGACGCAGCACCAGCAGGGGCAATATAGGGCATTCAGGAACCAGCAGGAGTTCATTCCAGTCTCCTCCCCTCCCCTGTGTCAGGAGGGGTCTTGGAGGGAACCCTGGGGTTAGCTCCTACCTCCTTTCCTGCTCTCTCTCTCTCTCTCTCTCTCTCGAGAGAGAGAGATGGTTCAGTTTCTCCCTTGGGCTGTTATCCACTGGGCAAACTACCAAATGGCCTAGGCTCCCCATGAACCACCTATGTAGCCTCTTTCTCGCCTTCCCCTCCTTCCCCAGACAGCTGAGCGCGCCTCACCTCCAGCAGAAGCTGCCTGCTACTGCGCTAGGGTGGCCTTCCCCAGCGGCTCCTGTGCCAGTTCAAGTCTACTTCCAGCCCTGGAAGGGAGGGAAAGGCTCTTGTGTGTCTCTGCCACTTGAAAACACCCCATTCTCATCCACCCCACAAAGCCAGCCTGGGATTCCCGGGGTGACTTTGTAGCAGTGTTTGATGGCACCCCTGCACTCCCCCCCTGTTCTGGTGATCTCAGAGGCTTGGACACTGGAAAGGCTGTCTGCCTCCCCTGCTGTCTCCTGCTCTTCAAACTAGCAGCTGAGGTGCAGCCATTAGAATTCAGGCACCTGTTTCCCTCCCTTCCCAGACAGGAAGGCAGAAATAGCCCCTCCCACCCTCTTCTGTGTTGAGGTTTGGTTCATTTTCTCTGGCCTGGTCTACATGGCGTGAATGTCTGATGTCTGGCAGGGCAGGGTCAGCAACCTCCACCAGGGGATGCAGCTCCATTCCCTGCTGGGCCCTAGGGGCCACCCCTGGGCTTAGGCCATTACCTGCCAGCAGTTAGTATAAGAAACAACCCACCCACCCCCACCCCCCCGCAGCTGCCTTTGAATTACAGCCCAGTGTTGATGGGTGAAACCATCAGTTTTCTGTCTGCAATGGCCTGGCCTGCCCCCTGCTGTGAGACAGCTGGGCAAAGGGCCTCTGCATCCTAGCCCCAGACTGCTGGTGTGTGGGGGCATATCCTTAGTACATAGCGTGCACATGAAGCAGTGAGCGAGGGGCACTTGGAGTCCCTGCCGGGTCTGTTATTCTCACCCTCTACACAATTTTGTAATTAAAGTATTTAACGCAATGGGTTTTAAAGACATAAACCAGGGAAATGATCTAATGGTGGGGTGTAGCGGGGTGGGAAAGGGGAGCAGCAGTGTGTACGTGCTGGCACTGGGTTTTGAATGTGTGTCCCTGACTTGGTGCAAGAAACTAGCTGGAAGCACCATGGGAAGGGGAGTCCCCACAGAGGGAAATCTCGTGCTGGGCCCTGCACCAGGGCATTTGCCACCAGCGTGATGATGGAAGTTGAGGCAAGATTTTTCTGACTGCATTCTCTGCACCAGGTCCCTCTCATGGCCTTTTTTTGTCAAGGGAATAAATTTATTAACTCTGCAAGCCTGTTTTTGTCTGAGGGCTTAGATAGCTGTTGGGGAGGGGTATATAGCCTGGAGTGGCCTCCTCAGCTGGTTCCTTCACTTGTCATGTAGGGGGGCTTCTCCGATCACCGGGTCAGGTTTGCAGCTCTATTTTCCTGTCTGTAGCAGCATCAACTCTTGTTTCTCATCATGCTATGGGTGTTAGCTTGACTATCTTTGCAGCTGTGGTGGGTTCAGAGCTGTGCCTGTTGTCTCTGCTATGGGAATGAGAAACACAGGTGGTAGTTTGGTTCCATGATTGTCTGTTAGGTGTCCAAGACTCCTGTTTAGTCAAACTCCAACTGGATAGGAACTTGCAGGGCATTATGGTTGCAGTGTCATTTTAGGTTGCAAATGCAGGGGTCTGATGTAACAAAGAGAGATTATACCCTTCCTACTCTGTGGCACCGGGACCACTGCAGGTAGAAAACATCACTCTGACAGCCCAGTACTGGCAGGATATTGACAAATGACGGCTGTGCGGAGCAGGGTCTCCAAAACAATGAGGGAGCTAAAGCTATTGGTTTTTGGGGAAAGACTGAGAAGTGAAGCTCTAGCGTGGCAGTGCCATTAATGTGTTCTTTGCAGAGTGCTCTCACTGAGCGGGTAGAGGAACATTTAGGTTTGCAGAGGAAGGTAGAATGAAGGTTAAAAGATAAAATGAAGACATTAAAACCGGAAGCTGAATCTCAGACATGAGTCTGCCATGGTGTTACATTCAAGGGCTAGGGCTTCTCCCTTGGGCGATAAACATTAGAAAACAGCTTCTGTCCACGGACCACATCAGCCCTTGCTGGGGGGTGCTGGGTAGGTCCCTAGCAGTTGCTTTTACTTGCCCGTTTCACAGCTCTGAGCATGGAACAGCCTCTTCTACTACAGGATCCAATTGTATCTACAGCAATGGCACTAAGGAGAGGAAACAGGCACCTGGCTGTAGCTGAAAGCTCGCTGTGCTGCTGGGTCCTGAGAGTCAAGGCTGCTTTCTTTGGTGATGGACTCTGGCTTGTCCAGACTCCGGAAAGCTCATGTTCGTTTGGAAAAATAGCCATGAGGTACAAAATATTTCTCCTTGTACGTAAAGAAAAAAGAAGCCATTGTGCTATTGAATGGCTGCAGGGAGAGCCCCTGTGGAACTGAACTGCCCACCTGGTTATGTTATAAAATGTGTCTAATATCACAAGCCTGCTGTATACACAGAGTTAAAAACACAAAAGGCAAACCCCACTTGTGGAGCTGAATCCTGGGAAAACATAGGCCCTGGACTGTGGCTGGAGGCTCAGTAAAGCCTTTGGACCAAGTGGAGAGTGAGTTCCAAAGGTGCCTCTCCCTCCCCCAAGTCATAAAACCTCAGGGCTGTGAGCTTGCCTGTTAGCTAATCTCATCTGCTCCTGTGATGGCTCAGTGGGTGAGAAATGTCTCTCAACTGCACACAAAACAAGTCTACTGTTTCCTTGCAGTGAACAAACCCACTTTGCAGCTGCTGGAGCTTTGCCAAGGTCTCAGAGCAAAGGCCCATGCAGCATGCCCTGTAATCATCTTAAAATGCTACAGTGGCCCCGAATACAGGGGCAAGAGCTGAATCAGAGCAAAAGGGTCACAGATGTCTAACCAAGTAATAGCTGCAAGGAGCAGGGCCGGCTCCAGGCACCAGCCCACCAAGCATGTGCTTGGGGCAGCACCTGGAGGGGGGTGGCACAGCGCGGCGCTCCAGCCCAAGAGCGGGGCCACGACTGGGCTCGCCGCCCTCCCCGCAGCGCTCTGGCCGCCGGGGAGAGCGGAGCCCCGGCCGGGCTCTCCGTCCTCCTCCCAGCGCTCTGGACAGTCGGGGAGAGCGGGCCTGTGGCCGGGCTCTGTGCCCTCCCCTGCTGCGCTCCGGGGGGAGGGGGGGTGGCAAAAAAGCCAGATCTGGCCCTGGCAAGGAGGCACTTTTGCCAATACTGGGCAGATGCAGCCAGCACCACCTCCAAACTCTAAGGGTTGTAGGTGGAAGGAGGATGAATCTCATGGATGAAGGTTAAAGTTTTCCTGTTTTACCCTTATGCTCCACTCTAATTTATGGTGTCAGCTGTCTCTTGGCCAGATTAAGCCTGATACTCCATGCCTGTCTGGTGCCGGGAAGTGAAAACTGCAGCAGCTGTGGCTAATGCAAATACAACAGAGCAGGGTGGTATTAGCATTTCTGCCCATGTACAATATACCTTTAACATAGCTGACACTGGCACAGAAACCAGCTCCTCAGCTGAGGGGGAAAAGCTGTGAGGAAATGGCCTCACCAGGCAAAACTGCTTCCAGCAACCATGTCTTGCCCCAACCCCCTGCTAGCTCTGATTCCCAAAGTGGGGCTTTTATAGTTACAGATGGTGCCCAACCAGCCCAATTCCTGTGTGTTCAGAGGTGGCTGCTCTAGTAAAATATGACACCTGTGATGAAAAAGTTGGAGGCTAGCTGCTCTAGCTTGTCTGCCCAGCAAGTGCTCTTCTGCACACTGCTCCAGAAGGGCTTCCCTCCCTGAGGTGGTTGCCAGAAGCACTTTGAGTGCTGGTGGTCAGGTGGAGGGACTGGCTTTCTTTTGCATGGGTCCTCTTTACCTGCTTGCCCAGCTCCTCGCTCGTGACACTGCTCACTGTGAGGGCAATGCAGCCCCACAGAGCTGGCCAGCTACTGGGTGAGCATCAGGGGAATGTCTGTGCTAGACAGACAGACACGTGCATCCTCCTGCCCTGCCTCCTCCCCCCCCCCCCCACCTGTGTGTCCCACCTACTGGCCAAAAGGACAAGCCAGGAGAGGCAGTTACTAAGTTTCATTTCTTGCTCTTGAGTAGAAGCGGCCCCCAGCCATACAGCTCACTGATTAGGGGCAATCAATGAGGAACGGGCAGGGCCTGAGCTAGGCAGAACGTAGAACCAGTCTGTGAGGTGGTTTGCCTTCCTTTGCCAGACAGGTAAGGGGAGCCCAGCTGCAATGCAGCTTCATTGGCACCTCCAGTGATTTCCCTGCCATCTGTACCACCTCCCCACTGCTCCGCCCTGCAGGCCCCTTGTAGGACAGGGCTTGGAAACATAACCCCCCTGCAGCATGGCTGTGAGAGGCTTAAGATAAGCCGCACACAGCCCATTAGCATTCTGCTGCCACTGGCCCTTCCATTAGCTAGGTAGCACCCAAGAGCTGAGCAAAGAGCCTTTCACTGCAGCCACTGAGCCCTTCACGAGCCAAGTGCCATGTCTTCAGAATACGCAACAGCAGGAGAGCTGGGGTCAATGTTCAGCTCTTTGGCTACCACAAGAGGGATGAAAGAGGAAATGAACCAATGGCTCCCCCACCCTGTTCTCAGCCATCACACCAGCAGCTGTTTACTTTAGAAAGGCCCATTCCACTCCCAGCCGTCCACCCCCACAGCATGTGGCTCTGTGAATGGGATTCATTCTCCCCTGGGGCTTAGGACCCTCCCTCTGCTCCCCACTAAGGAGAGTGCAGGAGACACTCACACCACAGAGGCTGTTGGGGAGTTTCTGCTCCAAACACCCAGCTTGAGGTGGTGCAGAACAAGCACAAAGGCAAAGGCAGCACATGGCAACTTAGTCCCTTTGCCAGGCACTCCTAGCTCCCTGCTGGACCTAGCCCACCTCTGCATCTGGCCCTCGCTTACTGGGTCAAGGATTGGAATAGCAGCAGGGCTGCTGCAGCACAGGCTTGAGCTGCCAGAGGTCAGGGAACAGCCCTTGCCTTCCTCTCTCCTTGCACTGCATTTACAGCGTGCTTTAAGGCTCTAGCTGGTTAACACCTTTCCTGCTCCTGCCACTTGGCCAGTTTCTCAGAAATTAAACACCAGCTGCAGGCCCTGCCCTAGGCATTGGTTCCACAGTGAGTCACCCTCACCTCATCCTCCAACCTCTTCCTGCCCACAGCCTTAGAGCCCAGCGGGTTGGGAAGTCAGTAACCTTGGGGACGGAGCACTGGTTGCAAGTACAGCGACATCTCCCTGAAAGGAGAGCTCAGGGAGAAGGTGGCAAGGTTGCAGTAGCAGGTGTGGGCTGGGGGTGCAGAGCAGACAGAAGGAAATGGCTCCAAGAGGGAAATGAAGGATAGTGTGTAAATCAGAAACAATCCTCCACTTGGGTGAAGCTGTTTTATTGATTTCAGACATTCACTCGGAGCAGGTCAGAGATCCCAGGGGGAGCCTCTCACACACTTGAGGGTGGGGGGGATGGCTCCTCCCCACCCCTCCCACAAGATACCATGGGTAGGTGCTGCTAGTGCACATGCAGCCAGTGAGACACACAGACCACAACCCCAGACTCCATCTAGCGGTAGCCATTGGGAATGTATTAGCCATAAAGAGCTCAGACAGCAGCAGAGAAATGGGGAGAAAGTAACGGGGATGTGGGGTGGGATACCCAGTTGATATGGGCAGGGAGAACCAGGGAGCTGGTGGAGTCTATGGGCAGAGAAGGAGCTGGACACTAACAGGTGGCCTGCCCCCGAGGGAGGTACTACCCCCCTAGGCGAGCAGGGGAGTCTCATTCATAGTTACAGAGACTCACTTCCCACACAAAGCACCAGGCAAGGAGAGCCCCACAGAGCTTGTGGGTAAAGAGGGACAGGAATGTCCCAGGGAACCCATGGGATGGCAAGGTAGTAGGCTAAAGTGGCTGAGTTAGGCCCCCTGGCACTGATGTCTTTGCCCCTGTAGGGGTTAGTGACCCTTACCAGGGTTGGGTTAGATGTAGGGTGAGAATGGGAGGACCTGGGGGAAGGAGGGCAGGGAGACAACATGACATGACCCCAGCCTGGCCTGATCTCTTGGATATGCCACTGCAACACAAATGGAAATTAGCCCAAGAGGAAGAAGCCAAGGCTGCAAATTGGACCCAGTCCAGACCCCCACAATCAGCCCTTGCAGAAGTGGACCTCCCCCAGACTGGCAGAGCTGCAAGTACCACCCAGGATCACAGGTCCCAGTGATCTAGGGGGATAATCTGCTTCTCCAGCAGGATCTGGGTCTCTCCCTGGGCCCCACCCAGCACATCAGCAGCTAGCCCCCCGCCTGGCACCATGACACCATCCTTCACTCCTTGCTGCTCCGCATGGGTCTGTCTAGCCAACCAGCTTGTTCCACTGGATGGTACTAAAGAACGGATGGCTCTTCAGCTTGTTGACTCCGCCTCCTCCAGAGCCCAAGCGTCGCTTGGGATCAAACTGCAGCAGCTAGAAGGAAATGGACACAGGGATGAGATGGGGAGCAGCAGCACAGCCCCAGCAAGGGCCCTTCCCACCCCTCACCCAGCAGGCTCCAGCCAAAGATGCCTTAGCCCTGCTCCAGACCCATGGCCCCCTCCCCCTGCTCACACTACCTGGGTGTCCTCACCTCAGTGAGCAGGGATGCAGCAGGCAGGCTGAGCCTCTCCGAAAGGTGCAGCTGGGTGTGAGGGTGAATCCCTGAGGGGTGGCTCTGGGACAGCGACTGCAGGAGAGACAGACAGTGAGGAGAACCCTGTGCAGTGGGCACTGTCCTCCTTACACCTCATCTGCCACTGCCCCTCCCCAAGCATCACGGGAGTAACAGTCTCAGCCCCCCAGTGCCCATCACCCACAATTCAATGGCTCATCAGCTTTAGGCCCTCAGCACCCCAGGGAGCAGCATCCAGATACCCAGGCTCCGGTACTAGGAGTCATATGCCCAGTGACAACTCAGCCTGGAGCCCAATCTACACCCCAGGACACTAATACCAGGATGCAGACTCCTCCTAGCCCCCTCATGTGCACTGGGGCACCAACACTAGGATTGATACTATGCTGCCCCCTGCCTGACATAAGATGGGGACACAGAAACCACTCACCGTTCCTGTCAGTAACTCATACAGCAGGGACCCAAAGCTCCACCAGTCACAGGCCTCAGTCAGCTCAGAAATCCCACCCACTTCTGCAGAGAAAGCCAAATGAGTTCAAGATCAAATAGGAGGGAGATGCTGAAAGGCAACCGTGCATCAAGCTCCCATGGGCGCTGGCGGCTGCTGCCCTTGGAAGAGATCAGGCAGACAGGGAGATGCTGCTGGGCAGATATAAATCTCTTGAGGTGTCTCAAGGGGGCATCGGAGAAGGCAGTAGACTGTTCCCTTACCTGGGGCACTGTACATATCTTCTAGGGCCTGGCTGCAGCATTGTGGCTCCACCTCTGTCCACTGGCCAAAGAAGGTGAGACGGATGTGACCTGTGAAACAGCACCAGTCAGGGGCAGGTAGGGAGGTCAGGACAAAAGACACCTAATAATTGCAGCATGTGCCACAAGCCATGGCCCTATCCCTCCAGGCTCCCGTCCCCTGCAATGGGACATGGTGGGAAAAGCTGCCCCACTGGCACCTCCCCTGGACCCTGCAACATAGCTGGGCTCCAATGTTTTCACTGCTCTGAGCCCCAATAGAGCACCAGGCCCCAGAACACGTGATTCCCACATGCACAGCAGGGACTAGACTCTTCTGGGGAAGGGGTAGTGGGAGTGACGGGTCTGCAGCTAGTGGAAGGACTGGGTAGGATGGGATCCAAGCAAGAGTAACTGGATGGAGCAAGAAGAGAGGATGAGGGTCAAGGGGAAAGGGTCATTTTTACCAGCTCCTCATTTAAAGGATCCACTGTTTATTTTGTAGTTTTCTAACCTGCCCCACATTCATCACACAGACACACACCCGCCTCGAGAGAAGAGTCAGGCCATGCAGTGCACTCTGTAGAGCAATGAACTCAGGCTGCCAGACCAAGGGTGGGAGGGCTGACTTGCAGAATCAAAGGCCCCCAAACCATTAGCCCTGGGGACTGTTAGCCTGACTGCCCCAGCTAATCGCAACTTCCCCTGTGGAGGCTCAGAGGGGTGTCCCAAGTAGCCAGGACCCCCCAGGGAACAGGATATGTTCCATGTGGCTAACATTGCTGAGCAGCCTTGTTCTGCCTCATGCACAGCAGACTGTAGCAGTCTCCTAGAAGCCCTTAAGGCCTGGAGCACAGGGGTGGGGTCTGGATCAGAGATGCTCAGACTTCACAGAACAAACACAAAGAGATGCAGTGCGGGGGCAAACCATCCTGGAGTGGATCAGATGCCACAGGGCCCCCTGTTGAGGGGATAAAACCCCTCCTCATGCTATAGCCTCAAGCAGCACCTACCAGCACCATCTAGCAGCAGGTTTCTGGGGTTGAGATCCCGGCACAACACCCCCTGTTGATGGAGTCCCTCCAGAGCCAAGAGCATTTCGGCTGCCCACAGCCGGATGAGCTCCTCGTTCACATTCCAGGTCCCCTGGCCATCCCCTAGGAAAGAGCAATGGGTTGGAGGCCCACGCTGTCCTGAAGTTGGATGCTCTCTGTGCTGACCATGGCCTGCTCCTTCTCGGGCCCTTGAGATGCTCCTCAACAACTCCTGCCCCCCAGAGTCACACCAGTAGGACTCGCTGGAGCTGTACAGGGTGGTTCCAGGATGCAGGTGCCTTTGTCCTGGGGGAGCCACTGGGGACTGTGTGGGCTGAGCCCAGGGAGCATCAGACACCTGGCAAACTTGAGGTTCCACCTTCACCAGGTGGCCTCCTCCCATAGCCTTCGGGACTGCAGCAGAAGACTGGGATGGCCTTTCCTCAGCCAGTAGCCGTGTGTCCTGCTGAGACGCTTCCCTCTCTGATACACTGCTGACACCATCACTGCTGGTTAACAAGTCACATGACTGGAAGGCCAAGCTCTGGTGGCTGCGTCCCTTGGCCATTGCCATGAAGACAGAATCAGTGACACCAAACAGAGTGTGTGTTGCACTTGAATCCTTCCCCCCAGTAACTCCCTTATGGCCATTGGCGGCGGATCCAGTATGGAACCTGCAACCAGTCCCTGGTCTGGCATCCATGTGGTCAGGTGACTGCTCCCAAGAGGACGATTGGTCAGCAATTTCTGGTGGGTGGCGATTCGCAGAGGTTGGGAGGTCAGTGCCATTCTCTGGGCAGAAGCTGGAGCTCTGGCTGGACTGAGAGCCAGCCCCCGAGCAGGTTCCTACTCGCTGCTCCTCACCATGGCCCACCAGAGCGGAGTTGGGCTTTGGGATTAGGCTACCGGGGACATCGAAAGAACCTTGCTTTAAACAAGGCCGGGAGTGGAGATGGGACCAGAGAGTCCCCCCTGGAGAGTGAAGGGAAGACAAAAAGTATTACGGGGTGGAAACCATTCCAGGTCCCTGGCAGACAGACAGACACCCCAACCACCTGCTACCCTAACACCAGCCTTCAGGGCTCAGCAGGCATCAGGCTCACATGCTGAGCAGCTTAAATTCACATGCTGAAAAAAATATTGACCCAGAATCTTCTCTAGGCCCCATAATCTCAGTGGGTTCCTCTCTCCCCTTCTTTGTGGCCTCATCAGCAGCTTATCTCCACCTCTTCTTCCTCCCAGGGCCCAGTTCCACTCCCTCTCCTCAGCCCCCTTGATCCCAACAGTTGTCTCCCTCCCAGACCCATTTTCACCCCTCCTCTTACCCCATGACCATTTCCTCTTTGACCCCAGAAGGCCTTTCTGGCCCCTATGACAATGAAGATGAGGCACTGTCAGAGACTGAAGTGCCCAAAGAGTGGGTGCAGGAACAAACAGATAAATTATAGATCAGGGAGTCCCCAGGCTCAGATGGCATTCACCCAGGAGTTTTCTGCATAGCTTGACTATGAAGTGGCTGAGCGGTTAACAAAAATCTGCAGTCACATTAAAAATCAGCTACTCCATGAGTAACACAAGGGTAGCAAATGTGGCACTTATGTGAGAGAGGCACAAAGATAACACTGGGAACTGCAGACCAGTGAGCCCTGCAGCCAGAGGAGAACTCCCCTGGTGGAGGGGAACCCCTCCCTGGAATAGTCAGCCAAGTCAGCCACCACACAAGCTACCCCCTCTGCCAGCCATCACTCTCCAGCACAGGGGAAGGGAGGCAGAGGAAGGACAGAGCTATGCTGATGCCTAAGGGCCCTTATGCCAGCAGTGTCAGTTAGCACCCCTCAGACTGCTCTATAGCTCATTCTAAGGCAGGGGTGGCACAGAATCTGGAAGACTTAACCAGCTCCCTGTTGCCCTCCCAGTCTCTATCTTTCAAGTCAAAATGATAATGATACGATGGGAGCAAACCAGCAGGGCTTCTGCAAAGGAAAATCATGCCCCTCTAATCTAGTGGATCAGCAAACTAATGGGGGAGAAAAGGAGAACAGGCCAATGTAGTTTACACATGCTTTCAAAAACAAAAAAAACAACAACTTTACAATGCCTCTCAAAAGTGACTAACAAAATAGTCATGGGGCAAGAGTACAGCTCTGTCCCTTAGCCCATTTCTAATCCCTGACAGAAAACAAAGGATAGGAAGGAAATAAATTTTCAGCATGGCAAAAAAAAAAAAAAAAAAAAAAAAAAAAAAAAGTTGAAAGAGGCACCCTGAGGTGCAATACTGTTCATTGTGCTTAACAACACTCTGGGAGAGGGGTGAGCAGTGGGGTGGCAACATTCACAGCTAATTATTTACGTAAGTGGAGACTAAAAACTGAGGAACTCCCGAGGGATCCAAGAAAGCTGGGTGAATGGGCAGCACCATGGCAGATGGAATTCAGTGTTGACAAAGCAGGATGATGCACGCTAGAAGGAACAATCTGAATTACTCAGATGAGGGGCTAAATAGAAATGAGCTGCAGCCACACAGGGAAAAGGCTTAGGCGCCATCACAGATCACAGAGTGACGATCTCTGCTCAGCAGAACCGTTGGGCAATAAAACAAAGCGTCAGGATACTTAAGGAGTGGAACTGAAAATATTCCGGGCAGTAGGATAATGCGGTTTGTGTTCTCATTGTGTGGACGAAGGGAAGGATATGTGGTATTATGGGTTTCAGCCAGGCCGCAACTTTATTAGTCAAATTACATCCAAGTTTCCCATCGGTGGGCAGCCCAGTGCAGTCCCTCACACCCCATTGATCCTTTGCCAATTCTGGGGGGTTCCCACCGCAGGGAAAGCTAATCATCACACTAGGAGGGAATTTGTATGCCTCCACTTGCCCACTAGCATCCCTCCCCCTTTCGGGGGCAGAGGCAAGAAGGGACCTCATCCCCAGCCCGCACTGCCATCAAGCACATTGGCAGGGTGGTCCCCTGAAGTAGTCTCCTGGCCCCTGGTTCGCATTTGCCTCCAGGGGGTTAGACACCATGCCCCTATCTCATAAAGAGATGCCCTTGGGATGCCCACTATGTTACTTTTTTGGATCTGGAGCCTAAATTAGTGAGTTCCTGTGCTGGGCACCTGTCAAAAGTTGGGACAACTAAACAGTTCCCATGTGGGTCCAAACTGTGACCTCTGAGAGGGGAGAATTCCAGCCTTCCGGTTGCCCAAAACCCAAACCCTAGCTTTTGCTGCGACAAAGGCGAAACAAAAACAAAAAAAAAGTCAGCCTCCACCAATCTGGTGGTATGGGAAAAACATTACTTCCAAGCCACAAAGCAGTAAGTAGCTCAGCCCGCAGTAACCTACGGTGGGCTGTCTGCTGGAAACCAGCAAACAGAAAGTGGCTCTGAGCACATGGCTCCAAATCTCATGCCAAATACCATGAGACCTGTCCCATATTCTTGCCTTCTCCTATCACGGGAGCCACCAGATCACACCCCTCACTAGGCTCTGAACCCTCTTATCTTAGTTAGTGGTGCACACTCCCACCTGGAGCACTGTGCTCTGATCACTCTCTCACAGGCCGGATATAGCAGAAAGAGAAGGGGTTCAGAGACGGGAATGCAAGTGATTGGAGGCCTGGGGGACTTCCAGGCCAGGACCCAGAGTGACAAGTTCGTAGAGTTTAGTGTAAAGAGGACGTGAACAGGAGGGACATGATGCAAGTCTACAAAATAATGCCTGGCAATGGAATCTGAGAGCAGGTAGTGGGGTACATAGCTGTGCACGTGCTCATTCCAGCTAAGGGGGTTAGGGAGAACTTGCCCTGAAAGATTATTTCACAATCTGTCCACAACAGGGTTTTCTGCACCTTCCTCAGATACATTTGCTATTGGCCACCATGGGAGACTGGATACTAGACTAGACACATCAATGGTCTGATCAGTACAGCAATTTCTATGTTCCGATGAGCTTCCATTCCCTCCCTCTGGTCTCCAGTAACCTGGAGCCCCAGCGTCATACCCAGGCCTCCACCAGCCTAATCTCTATCCTACTCTCACCCACATGGATCCCAGAAGCCTCTTATCTATTCTTCCAAACCCGCAATGCTGCTTGCTGGCTCTCACTGCAGGGCTCAGAGACCCTGCAGCATCACCCTCACTGCAAAACATAGTCCCAAACAGCTCTAGCACATGAGAGACACTAATTCCAGATCAGGGTCAGAGAAGCAGGGGGTAGGACAAGAAGGAAGCAGAGTCCTGGTGCTCACACTCACCCTGCACATGCTCCAGGTGGAGGAAAATGGAGTCTTCGCTCACATAGTAGCGCAGCAGCTTGGCCATGAAGGGGACTCCGTGCGGGATGATGGTCTGCCGCTCACGGGTCTCCACGTGGGATTTGGGGAGGCTCTGCATGGAGAACATACAGCTGGGAACTTTGAGTGTCACTGAATCCCTGGAGACTGGCCACCACCAGGGTAGAAGACTGAATGGGAGGGACTACTGGTCTATTCCATTCTGACAAGCCCCTCATTCCTACCTTTGTCCACCAGGGTCACACAGACTAGAGCTCTCCATCTGCTGAGCTCAGCAAACCGTGCTCAGACAGCCTTACCAATACACTCACACAGTGCCCCTTGCTACTACACACCTGGGCTCCCACACAGCTCTGCCAATGCAGGTTATTCCTGATCTGTAACCTCCATCACTATTCTGAGGCTGGCCCCCACCCACAGAGCTCTGCCCATCCACCTCAATCCCTCCAGCTACTCCAGTCCTCGCCATGCCCACAGCTCCAGCTGATGCCCCTCATTCTTACCCCACAGCCTCCAAGCTCTGTTATTAGAGTTCTGGGCTTTTCATGAGGAGTAATAATCACGCCTAACTGTGCTGGACAAATGCCCCAGGGACTCAGACTGAGAACTCCCAGACTCATGTCATTTCTGCTCCGATTCATGTTTGGACACAGATCCATGGCTTGGGTTCCACCAGCTCCATTGGACTGAGTTCCATTAGAGGGACAGTGGGAAGGCAGCTCATGTCTGAGTGACCAAGGAGACTGAATTCCCCTCGGATTGCAGGAGATAATGGGGGGCGGGGGGAAGGGTCATGCCAGGGCATGGGAGACTTTAGGGAGGACATTGGATACTACTATAAAATTTATTTCTGCTAAACAGCACAAAATGGACCTGAGGAGCCCATGGGAAATACTCCTCAGGTCAGGCTGGTACGGGACACCCCTTGCTGGAGGGTTCCCCCAAAGGAGCGGGAGATGGAGGAGCCAAGGGGTAGGAAACACCCACCTTAAGTATAAAGGTCCCCCCAGTGGCTGGATCCTGGACTAGCTGCACCTGCAAGCAATGGTGACAGCCCAGATCAGAAACGGTGAACTCTGTCACGCCAAGTCCCACTTCAAGGGACTTGGCTCATTTTAGTCTCAAAGTTACCTCTTTTCCTTACTATTTTGGTGTCTCTAGCTACCCCTGCCCTCCAGCCACATTTTTAATAAGTCAACATTAGTTACCTCAGAAACAGGGAGATAAGGAGACATGGAATACAGGAAGAGTTAGTGACACTAAACGGGGGGAGAATCCCACAGCATTTTCAGCTTCCTGCATCATTATTTTATGTTCCTCCCTTAGGTTTGTGTAACGCGTTTCGTCCCATCTTTGGGCCTTGCCAGTGGAGGGGGGGGGGGGGGGGAGGCAGAAAGGAATTAATCTCATCACCCAAAATTCTGACCCTCCTTAAGGGCCCGAGGGAAGGAACCTAACGCCTTCACTCCAAGGCCCTGACATGCTGAGGGTGCAGGGAAACGAACGCCATCATCCAGACTTCTGCTGGGGTCTATGGAACCTATAGGGCATCCATTGCCATAGCAACTGGGCATCCGTTTATGGAGGCGAAATGTAGCTATGCAGGTTGGAATCAGGCAAAGACATTGAGTTGTTTGCAAAGGTCTTGGGGCCTTTAATGGCTGTGAGTGGTCAGGACATCGGTTTTACTTCTCTTCCAACAGTGCCCCTAGTGGCACAGCACACCTCCCCACTACCCGGGGGCCAGTACTAGCTCAGAAGAGAGAGAACCCCCTGAGACACCAATACCATTCTGGGCCTTGCCCGTTCAATCAGTGGTCAGCTCAGAGTGCCCCTTGTTGAGTCACCCCACTCCCTTTAGCACTCAGGTTTTCCCTGGTGGGAAAGGTGTGGGTGACCAGCCTCAACCCTGCTTGGCACGCACAATACAAGGGGCTCTCAGCACCTGATGTCCAGGCTGCTGTGACTCTGCTGCAGCTCCTTACCTTCTCAATCACTCCCACGACCTTGCAGCGCCTCAGGTTTTCCACAGCCGAGCTGAGTGTCCTGATGGGCCGAAAGCGAAGGCTGCTGTAGCCCTGTGAGGCAGTGAGAAATGAGAATGAGGATCCTGGAGATGTTCTTGTCCAGGGGTGCAGCTGGAAGGGGTCTCCCTTTTCATCTGTGGGGAGCCAGAAAAGCTGCCAAACCTGAACGTTCAGACACCATCAGCGATACACACCCGAAATTGTGACGGTATTAAAAATAAAAGAAAATAAATGGACTCTAGTTTCGGCCAGTGTCTGGATTTCTGAGCCTTTAGGGCGAAGCTCCCAACTCCAGCGGACGTAAGTTAAACCTTAAGTATTTAAGTACACAGAACTGAGACTGCCCTTACCCTCTCCTAACCCTTGAGGTGGGGCACTCGTTCACTCAGCTCCCACCTTCGTCTCCTCCCCCAGCCTAGGCTATCACTGTGCCCTACCCAGCATCTTGCCACACTCTTCTCTCTGCTTGCCCCACAATCTTCTGCCCTCACACTCCCTCCTTTTCCCCTCAGTTTGCTGCACCCCATACTCTCCCTCTCTAACCTCCCCAGTCCCCAAAGTCACCCCCTGTCCCCCAACAATAGCCCTTCCTGCTCTCCCCACATTCTCCGTTCTGTCTCACTGCTCCACACATTCACCTGATCTTCCAATCTGGGTCCCAACTCCTCACATGCCCTTTACCCCCACCCCATTGGTCTCATTCCTTGCCCCTCCACATTCCCCTGCCTCCTGTCTGGTCTGCACAGGGTGACTGGTGGCTGCCATCTTAGCTGAGGACAGTCTGGCTTCAGTCCCATTGGGAAGAAAGAGAAATGGAAGCCATTTTCACTAGAGGCAGGCATGGTGTCCACCTTAACTGAGGGCAGCCTTGGCTTCAGCACTTCTGAAAACAAGGGATCACAGCCATTTCTAATAATGAGAAAAATCACAAGAAAAATTCAGGCATAAACAAACCACCTAAAAAACCGCATGAGTCCCAATAATGCCATGGGCTATGTTTGTGCTGAACCATCTCAGCCCTTCACCTCTGCAGCTGGGTAGCGTCAGCTCCCCTTCAGCCACCACCCCTCCCACAGATGCCATCAACGTTCTGCAGCTGGTGCAGGACTCAATCTTGGTTTGGGCCCAGCCTATCCAACAAGGGCAGCCTTGGGGTCTATGCTGGGGCAGGAAGAGGCCTGCAGGGCTCTGGGAGCTGAGGGGTGATCTTCTTGGAGACAGGGCCGCCCAGAGGATTCAGGGGGCCTGGGGTCTTCGGCGGCAGGGGGCCCCCGCCACTGAATTGCTGCCAAAGACCCGGCACTTCGGCGGCGGGTCCCAGGGCAGAAGGACCACCCCCCCCGCCGCCGAACTGCCGCTGAAGACCCGGAGCAGAAGAAGTTCCGGGGGCCTGGGCCCCGCGAGAGTTTTCCGGGGCCCCCAAAGCAAGTGAAGGACCCTGCTCCAGGGGCCCCGAAAAAACTCTCCTGGGGGCCCCTGTGGGGCCGGGGCAAATTGCCCCACTTGCTTCCCCCGCCCCCCCCCCGCCCCCCAGACGGCCCTGCTTGGAGAACCTTGTTTTGAGTCAACTGCAACACAGTAGCCCGTAAACCTCTCCCTCACTGCCTTGACTAGCACCATAAAATAGATCCTCTCTGTCCAGCAGCAGCCAGACCATGGCAGAGATACCCAGCCCAGACCTGCGTTCATGCAGACCCACAGTCAGGAGCTGCCATCCCACAAAAGCAGCTGCATCTGAGGGACTGCAATGGTGGGAGAGTTTAAGAACAATGCAATGCAGACAAGCCCCGTTACTCAGGTCAGCCCCACTATAGTTACTTTTCAAGCCACTGCTGTGTGTCAGGTAGGTTGAGAACAGCCACTCCTCAGGGTGCTCCAGACAGGGCTACCCCAGGAAGCGGTCATTTAAGGCACTGAGAAAGAGCTTCTCTAAATCTTGTCCCCTGGTGACATTTGGTAGTTGACATGCAGGATCTGGAGCCAGCTATCACTAGGCCGAATTACATCTCCCTCATCACTGGGCACTGTTCAGCCTTTCCCTGATCAGGATGCCAGTGTTATAGCCCTACTGGCACCTTTGTATGTTTAGGGCTTGAGACTGATGATAGCCATATGGGTCCTAGCCCTCTCCCCAACACAGCTGTCCCACATGCATCCCAGTCAGACCCACACAGGGGACTGCACTCAGGGAGTCCAACCAGCACCACATGTGCTGTCAGTATTGCACCCTGAGGTCCCGGCCAGGGCAATCAGGGGGTCCCTATGAAGCCATTTTCCCAACCCCACCTCCTCACCGTGGCAATGGAACTCCCGTTCCCCAGAGTCCGCTGCAGGTGGCAGTTAAAGATCTCCTCAGCCCGTTTCAGGTACTGTGTGATCTTCCGCTTCACAGCCTCACGGCGCTCCTTATTGGGGTCGACTGCATGGGGGGGGACAGGGGGGAGGGACACAGCTTTAGTCACCATTCCAGCCCCTCAACACACTCTGGCCAACATATCTCAATGCCACATGGCTCATCCAGACGCTCTGCCCCTCATAACGCCTCATCCTTGCACCATGTCCCAACACTATTTCCCCACATGCCACATCTTCCCCACAGCTCTGCCCCCCAACCACAGCAGCCAGTCACTAACCTGCAGCCCTGCCTTCAGTCATTATCCTTTTCCTCATGCTTCCTTGCTGGACAACTGGTGATTGACCCATTCCCATCATCCTGCCCACTCTGCTCCCTCCCCATGCTAGCTAGTCATGGTGTCAGCCCCACCACCCCTGGCTGCTACCACAGAGACCCAGAGAAAAAGCCATGCAGATTCTCCTCTCCTTATATACTGTCAAAATGTGCACATAATCTCAGTGTGCTGCCAAGTGCCCTGTACCACCAACCCCCAATCCTTTGTGTAGCCCACACACACCGCCACTGAGCACTCGTACTCCGTGTGCTGCCAACCCCCCCCCCCCCATGTTCAATGCACCCCAGCACCACCAAGCCTCATATACCCTGCATCTTTTGCACCTTACACTCCTGCCCCTAGCCCACCATACCCTGCACGCCACTCAGCAGCACGTCCACGCCATTCTTGTAGTGATTGAAAGCTTCCTCATAGTCCTCGCTCACATCCCGTTCCAGTGCCAGGCGGATCTGCTTTGCTGCATCCACCAGGTAATCCCGCTTCCCAGCTCCATGCACATCAGGGCCCCCTGGAGAGACACGGCTCCGAATCTGTTCGAGGTACATTCGGGCCTGGGAGAGTGCCCGGGAGCAGGACTCCGAGTCCAGGCGCTCACGGGAGACTCTGCTCATGGCTTGGCCACTCTCAGGGCATCCTCAGCAGCTCAGTCCCTGCAATCCTGGAAAAGGGCTGGCGGGGGGAAAAGCAGATGAGAAGCAAAACAAAGCCCTTCAACACACCACTGGGGAGGAGTTGGGGGTGGTAGAAGGGAGGGCGCTGGCAAAGTTTGAGAGGGCAGCAGGAGGGCTGAGCAATAGCAGGGGGGTGCAAGTCAGGCCTTGCACATTGGCAGACTGGCTAGTGGAGGAAACCAAGCCTGGAATAGCTGGTCAGGAGTGAAGCACTTTGGCAGAGCTATTTAGGGGACCAGGATTGGAATAGCAGGGCATTAGCAGAGCTGGGTTGGGGTGTCAAGGATTGGAGTAGCAAGGGAAGGGTGGCTGCAGGTTCGGAAACAGGAACATTCGCAGAGCTGTGCTGGGGCACCACTGCTGCCGTAAAGAAAAAGTGAAAGGCTATTTCTGGTCTATCACTGCTGACACAAACTGCGACCAAGCAGGAAATGGATCAGCAGCTGCAAACTGCAGGAAAGTACAATCGTGAGCCAAAGCTCTCGCCCCAGGGCCTCCACATTTAGGCTCAGGGTTGATCATCCCTCCAGAGGAGATGTAACAAAGGGTCTCTATGGATGGAACAGTCAGGGCACTGGGGTCTTTCATGTGGATTCCACTGTGGTTGAACAGGCTAATAATCCAGGAGATACAGACCAACACTGGTCAAAACAAGCATTTGCTCCTACTTGCCCCCCTCTGCCTGGGGCTGCCTCAGGTTAACAGAGCCAGTCACAAATGCATGGGACTACAGTTTGCAGGGCTTGGTGCTGGCAGGGCACTGCTATGAGGAAGCTCACATTCAGCGGTGCTGGAACAATTTGTATAGTGGGGGTGCTGAGAGCCATTGAACCAAACTGTAAACACTGTCTATGATGGAAACCACTTCAAGCCAGGGGGTGCGATAGTACCCCTAGTTCCAGCACCTATGCTCACATTGTTGGAGTCCCAGCTGCTCTGGGCAGGCTGCGGGGGAGCTGGCGCTGGTGGCCTTAGGAGGGCCCTGCTGGGGAGATGGTAGCAGTGAAACAGCACCAACGGGCCCCACTACTTGGCTACAAATCCACCCTCCTGCTCGGAGAGTGGAGCGAGAGGGAGGGGGATAGGAGACCCAGCCTGATCCCACAGGGCAGAGGAAGGGGCTCGGCCATGGGGCTGGGGTAGCTCTGGGGCAGATCACATGCACGAGGAAGAACAGTACCTGGTGGAGTCAGGAGCCTGGTCCCTGGGGGTGCGGGACCCACCTCGCCCCCATGGAGCCGCTCCCCTCGGCCCGGTGCTGGGGCCGGGCCGGTTTCCCCGGGCGCGGAGCGAGGTGCCGGCTCCCCACAGCCGCTGCGGTTGGCTGCAGATGAGCTCATCCCCCGGCTTTAGAATAAAGCACCAATCCTCAGGCAGCTCGGCCACCAGCTGCGTCTTAAAGAGGCAGCGTCCGCGCGGGCTGCGGCTCCCCGGGCAGCGCCCGCCGCGGGAGGGGGAGCTGATGGCAGAGCCCGAAGGCGCGCAGCGGGGCGAGCCTGGATTATGGGTCTAAGCTTCAAAACATTGCCCTGGAAGTGGCGAAGGGGGAGAGCTGCCCGGAGCCAGCCGGGGCGTGGGAGGGTGGCTGGGATGGGCAGGAGGGCGCAGCAACTTCCCCGCTACAACACGGAAAGAGACACCCGGGGACCGTGGGGCTGTTACTAAATCAGGTGGCGGACGAAGCTCAGATTGTCCAGGCTCTGTCCCGTCTGCATCCATCCCGGGAATGGCCCGGGTGTGTCACGCACCGCGCAACCCATGCATCGGGGCCCCAAATGTCTGCGATCCCAAGCCGCCCTCCAGCAGGAAATGTAAAGAAGAGTCGCTGGACAGCTAGGGATTGAGGGAGCAGTGATGGGAATTCCCCTCTCATACCGCCGAGCAGCCCTGGCGGATGGGCATGCTGCCTGCACAGAGACCATGGGGAGAGGGGGAGTGGAGGAACTAGATAGGCAGGGGACTGAGGGAATTGACAAGCCAATTTACTGTACCACTGACCAGTAGTAGGATGAAAAAAGGATGATGAGGACACACATCCTCACACTGTGACAGGACTTGTGTAAGGGATACAGACCCTCAGGCATCCGGGTGTAAATCAGAACTGACAGGGGCAGGAAGAAACTTCTCCTGTGGGCAAGTTATTCCATAGCTGGATTATTAACTATTATTATTTTGCACCTTCCTCTGAAGCATCTGGTTCTGGCCACTGTGAAAGACTGGACACTGCAGTAGGTGGATCACTGCTCTGCTCTTGTGCAGCGATTCCTATGTTTGAACTCTGAGGTATTGGCATATTGGAGGGGAGAAAACATGGGCCCAGATTCATCCCTCAGTGTGTGCTCTGGTTTCCAAGGCCCACATGGGCCCTGCCAATGGTGAATAGCTGGAGTCTTGAGACAACTGTGGTGTATAGGGATTGGGTTAAACATGGTTATTCGGACTCCAACTGTGCCAGTGTGGTTTCAGCATGTTTGTAACGGTGTTTAGAGCTCTAAGACACAACAACCCAGATGCTACCCTCCTGTTCCCAGCCTGCTCTTGAGTGTCCCCTGTTCTGGGTGTTTCCAAGGGGGGGAGCAGGTACAGAGCTGGCTCTGAGGCTCCCACAGACAATCTTCTGTGCCAGGGTATTCCCTGAAAGGGGGGGGGCTTACACCTGCACTATATCCCCTTTGCACCAGCACAGCCAGTGTGGAGGGGTTGTAGGGCAAGGGTGAAGGCCTCCAGTGACTGATCACCAATAAAGGAAGGGGGCGGGGAGGTAAGGAAAGAGGTGGCATGTGTGGAGAAAGAGGTCAGGGGAAGATC
The DNA here is from genome assembly GCF_011386835.1 of Chrysemys picta bellii. Lineage (NCBI taxonomy): Eukaryota > Metazoa > Chordata > Testudines > Emydidae > Chrysemys > Chrysemys picta. The sequence continues at coordinate 113,238,127 of NC_088794.1, forward strand.
AGAGGAGAAAGTGGGGCATGTCACCCCTTTGGCAAGGGATTTAGAGTTAAATTCAGAGCTGGGAAGGTGATGGAGAATGGGGGAGAACACAACCTGGCCCAAGGGAGACATCTGGCTGCAGCACTTAGGACCCCTATGGTTTAGAGTCTCAGAAAAGGTGAAATGTGTGAGTTGCCTGGGAGGTGACTGAGGATTTCAGCTCAGGACAGGAAGTGGCGAGTGCTGCCCAAACTCCCATAGGCCTTTCTGCACTACCGAGTGAGTGCGACTGTTCCTAGCTGGGGTTGCATAGTTCAATTAAAGCTAACAGGATGGTTTGCATCTACACTTGCATCCACGCTTGTGTGCCTATGGGTTGTTCAATTGCCCTGCAGCTACACTGGGACAGCATTCAGTTGTTAAGTGCTATGACTTATGGAAAAGCATCCCACAGTTCCCTGGGAAGGCAACTTCTGCATGGCCTTATCTGCCAGGCTCCCCCTCCTCTGAGGCTGCAGGTCAGAGAGGCAGAGTGTTGACCTTCCTTCAGGCTGGAGCTGTCTGGAGATGGGGGCATTTGTAGCTTTTGAGGTGGCCATGCTACATTTCTAGGCTGTACCATCTGAGGGCCATCGGCTCTGTTGAGGTTTCTTACTGAACAGAGTAACAAGGGGTCTCAGGTTAACCCAAATGGAGCCCTCCAGGCCTTTAAGGGAGCTCCTAGCAACTCCAGGCCCAGCAGGTGGAAAAGGAAAGGCTGGGAACTTGGCAGGAGCACTGGCAGGACGTGCTGTAGAGAACAAGGGAGAGGCACAGGCTGTGAGGAAGCTCCAGTCCCAGAAGCACATGGAGAATGGTGCTTCTCAGAGGGCAGCAGATAAGAACAGGTGTTGGGGACATGAGACAAACGCATTCTCACAGCTGGCTTCTGGATTTCTCTATCTAAGGTTTTATTTTATGCGCTGCAGCCAGGGGAGGGGCCCCAGGAACCATGCTGCAGCCCAGGTGCTGGGGTGTCATGATTCCCTCTGTGATACAGTTGACTGGGGATTCTCTATCCCATCCCACCCAGGGAACTCCAAAAGCAGATAGGTCCCAGGCCAGCCCCCATCCCCGCTCACTGCAGCTTCTCCACATCTTTCCTGTGCAGGGAGCTGGACAGACACCACACTGGAGTCCCCACTAGGGACAGGTTTCCTTCCTTCATGACTGTGTGGTCCCCTCTGCCAGCTGGCAGCTCAGGGAACGGTTGCTCTGCAAAGGTGGAGGTGGCAACACAAGACTCCTGTGGGTGACAACAACAGGGAACGCTCCCAGTGCAGCAGCCCCTGGGCTGGCACCTCCCTGAGGTTCTGTGCTGGCACCTCCCTGAGGTTCTGTGCTGTCCTGCTGCACCCTTAGCACTTTGGAATACTCCTTCAGCTGCAGGGGCCACAAAAACATTCCCACGTTTGGCCAAGCTTGTCCCCCGCTGTCCTCTGCCTGAGTGTTGAATGCAAAGCCCTGGACCTGTTGAGCCTCATTATGAAGATTTTCAGCCCTGAATCTGGCCCCTGGCTCCTTTAACCACTAATGTTAACTGTGCAGAGATTCCTGGGAAGGCCCTTAAGGTGGGGAAGGTCAGCCTAAGGGTGACTGCCTCTCTCGCAGCTGAGTTTCCCTGGTCCTGGAGCTGTATCCCTGCAGGTGGCCAAGCAAAAGTCCAGGTCATCCTCTCCGGCAAAAGGGCCCATGCTCCTGTCCTGTTGCTCACCTCGCCACTTCTTGTCTGCTTGGAGGGTCACAGCTCATAGGTGCAAGTAGCCACAAGTCCCACAGTGTTCAGTCAAGAATGCAATTGGCGCATACATATAGGTGGTTAGAGGACTTGGTAATAAGTACGGGCACTGTGGTGCTGCCCTCTCCTGCTGAGATGACTATCTGCGTGGAATGGCACATCTGCAAAGACAGCACAGCACAAAGACAGGAGGGGGATTAGAACAGGGGGACTGGGAGCTAGCGGCTCTGGGCTCTATTCCCAGCTCTACTCCTGATTCTCTGGGTGATCTTGGGCAAGTCCATGCCTCTCTGTGCCTCAGTTTTCCCACCTGTGAAGTGGCGTTAATGACACTGTCATCTCCCAGTGGGGCAGTGCTGGGGTCAGGGATCAGGAGGGTTTAATGAACGTTTGAAAAGTACTTTGAGATCCACAGAAAAGATGGTAGAGACAGACCCGGGTCTGTATCAGCCCCTGTGTGTTGGGATGCAGCAGTTTCACTCCGGGTGCTGGTGCGTTGTCCCTAAGCCCCACTTGTGCAGCAAGCTGCAGCCAAAGAGCTGCTATTGGGAGGAATCTCTGAAAAGAGACACTGCCGTGACCCCTCCTCCTGGATTAACGCCTACTCACAGATCACAGCCTTTAGGTCGCTGCTTCTCTCGTTTCCTCTTGCCTTGGCCCTTGGGTCTCCTCCTTCAAAAGGAAAGGGGAAAAAGAAGAGTCTGAATGGGTGGGAGATGAGCCAGGGCTGATAGTCCCAAACTCCAGAATCCCTGCTAATAGCACTTACCTTCCTGACTTCAGTGTATCCCGCCGAGGCCTGGAGAAGAAAAAGGAGAGAGTAAAATGATCACACTGCAAATGTGGCATCTGCAAAGCCCCTAGGTACTGGGGGAGGATGGGATGCTATGGAAATAGCATTGATTTCACAGGGTTGGGACTACATCCTAATTGACAGGCTGCCTGCCAGAACTCCCACGCTTGGGCTCCTCCCCCTCGCAATGATAAAACATCCTTTTGCCAATGACATAAATGACTTGTGACAAATGCACATCCGGAAGTATTTAATGCAGTGTAGCTTCTCTCAATCAAAGGAGCACCTGGAGATAAAGAGGAGAAGCCAGGACACAGCACAGATGAGGAACTAGAGTGAGGGTCAGACACGAAGGTAGACATGGCCAAAAGAGTGGCCACTAGTTTTGGGAATCCAAACTGACATCCCTTGTGCTTGATTTGCTGAGGTGCTAAGCACCCACAACTTCAGCTGGTGGCAACGGGAGCTGTAGTTGCTCCACACCTCTCAAAATCAGGCCTCAGGTATCTCAATTTGAACCCCTAACATTGAGGCATCCAAAACCAGAGGCCACTTTTGAAAATCTGGACCTGACTCACTCTTCAGCAGTCAGAGCTTCTGAGCAAGCTGGAAAACAATGCGGTTCTGGAACAGCCTCTATACATCTGTGAGAGGCCACTAGATGGTGCTGGAGAGCCACTTAGCAAGGGGTCCCTGGTGGCCTGGCAACCCCTGGATTGTGAGAAGAGTTTGAGAGACCCTGAGGTCTCTCCTGCTCTTGGTGACTCCCTGCATGGTGGAGAAGAATGAGACTGGATGGTCCATACCTGCACTCGCACTGCCTGTGCTCTGTAAAGGACAGTTCCACATAGGGCACCTGCCCCGCTGGCTTCATCTTCAGGAGCTGAAAGGGAAAATCATTCATTCCCTACACCTCCATGGCAAAGCTGATTCATCATTCCCCTCCCCTCTGCTCCTTGTCAGGGCAGGGCTGCATGCTGATCTCAGGCACCTTAGGTGGTGCTGGGGGAGGGCTGTGGAGTAAGAGTGAAGCCTCCTGAGGCTGTTGGAAAGGAGAGAGGCTTCATGGTCCATCCATGCACCCCAAGATTTCCCACCCAAAGAATGTGTGGTCCCCACAGCCTGGGTCCAGCAGATCCTGAAAACATTGTTTTGCTTCTCCTGTTCTCCTGCCAGCCTGCCCCAGCACCGCCCTCGTCCTCTCCAGCCCCACAGGCTTCTGGTGCGCCAGGGGAACAGGGCGCTCAGGATGCCAATGCAGTCACTAGCTATAAATGACAGGTTTCAGAGTAGCAGCCGTGTTAGTCTGTATCCGCAAAAAGAACAGGAGTACTTGTGGCACCTTAGAGACTAACAAATTTATTAGAGCATAAGCTTTTGTGGACTACAGCCCACTTCTTCGGAATAAATTTGTTAGCTATAAATGGTAATGGGATGGGTAGGTGGCCCAGCATCCCCAAAGACACCTCTGGTTATGATGAGAGGGGCAGAGAAAAAAACAGAACCAGAGACCCAGGGATTCGTTTTGCTGCACCTTCAGGGCAGTGTCCATCTCACCCCACCACACCAGGGGGCACCACACACCACAGGGACAACAAACCGCTCTCATCTCACACACCCACACGGATACACGCCGTGTCGGGCTCCCTGTGTTTGTAACTGTAGGGTCCAAGATGAGACCTTTCAGCAAAAAAGACAAGTCATAAAAGGGAGAACAGCAAAGAGCCAGTGAGGGGGGCATTGTCCCAGCCCACACACCTCCAAGGGCAAAGCATGGATGTGGGGGAAGGGGTTCGGTGGAATGTCAGGAATGACGGCTGGCTCTGACACTGATTCACTCACTGTGCCTGGGGAAGTCAGCTAACCTCTCCATGCCTTAATTTCCCACGCCCCAACATTGTTATCTTAGCTACCAGGAGAGGAGCCTGAGTCCCTGCATTGTGAGCTGAGCCCACCTGGCTCTTACCTGCATGGTGACATTGGCCGTCTCCACTGGGACACACTGCAGTGTCTCGTCTCCACAGCAGCCGGTGCAGCGTTGCAGGGAGATGCAGGAAGGGCTGAACATGTGCTCCACCTCACTGGGGTACTCGGACACAATATCCACCAGCATCTCCAAGGGCCGACAGAAGCTGCGGCCCCAAACCTCCTGGAAGGGCAGGACTGGAAGAGACCCAGAGGTGGAGGGGAGGCCCTATAAGTTCATGTCCAGAAGATGCCTGCTGACCTGCTCCCTCAAGCCCTCACTAAACAGTGGAGTTACTGGCTGAGTGAGGGCAGAGTCTGGGAGGCGTGCCATGTACCTGGCACAGGCATCAGAGCAAGCCTTGCTGTGTGCCCCAAAAGTTGCAGGCAGCTCCCAGTGTTATGACTCTCCCTCCAGGCTAACAGATTTGTTTTCTCCTCTTTGAGCTGTCCCATCTGCTGCTCTCTTCCTGTCCCATCTGTCATGTGCTGCACTGGAGTCAGGCTATTTTTCATCTCCAGACACTGATAAAAATCTCCATTAGATCTGGAGAAATGTGGCACCACTCCATAGTTAAGACAACAGCCCAGTTTCTTCTAGAAGCCCAATCCTGGCCCCCATCTAAAAATCACCAAGCAACTCTGATCAGCCTTAATACTAGGGAATGAGGCCTGTGGTGGTGGTTGAATTTTTCTGGAAAATGTTATGTCATTTGGACAAGGCAGGGGGATGGTGTCCTGATTTGGGACATGCCAAAAAATAGTGTTCATCATAGGAGCTTTCATACTGGATCTAGCAGCAATCCAGCTAGATCATTACCCTGTCTCCACACTGGCTAGTGCCAGATAGATCAGAGGAAGAACGTCTGTTGGTAGCAGTTATGGGATAGCCGGCCCCCCAGGGGAAGTTTCCTTCTAACCCCAAATAGTTACATGTTGCCTCGTGTCCTAAAGCAGTGGTCTCCAAACTTTTTTGATCCTGCACCCCCATCAGTAAAAAAATTTGAGCACGCACCCCCTGCTGCACTGGTTCTACCATTTTTGCTGAGGGGAAAAAAAAAAAGGCACTCAGACTCCCGCCCAAACCGACGAAGCAAAAAAAAACAAAAAAAGCGCTCCTCCTGCCATGCACCCCGAAGGATCCTCTTGCGCACCCCCTGGGTTGCGCGCACCCAACTTTGGAGACCACTGTCCTAAAGCATGAGGGTTTATAGCACCCAAACCTTATCGGAGGAGAAGCTGCCTCAGAGCTCAACTTGAAATTTATCAGGCAGCCACAGTTCCAAAAAAGTAAAAACAAAAACCCTCCTGGGTTCGAACAGATCAGTGCGGTTGAGTTTTTTCACCTTTTAATTTTTTTTTTAATTAAATGGACGTAAAAGTCTAAATGAAAAGTCAAAATGTTTTGCCTGAAAATGTCCTAACAAAACTTGTTGGCTTTTTCTGATTATTTTTTTTATCTGAACTAATTCAGCAAATTTCAACACCAATTGACAAAACATTTTGGTCAAACTGAAATTGAGGTTTTCTTTAAAAAAAAGTTTCATCTGAAGAATTTTGCCCAGCTCTGATCCCAGGAGGTGCCCTGTTGGAGCTCAGTGGCTCCGAAGGAGGGCTGGATAAGCACCTTCTGGAGGGTGCATTAATGTGGGGGTCTTGGGGGATCTAACTTTCAGGGGAGGCAGGGGAGCTATTTTGCCAACACATTTCCCATTTGTATTCCTCCACCTCCCCCTAAGTGGCTGATGATAGTCCCAGACTGACTCCTCATAGGCCATATCCCATCACCTCCCTCTGGAGGCTCCAGTCCCCTCCCCTGGGGCTGTCGTCTCCTCTGGGGTTGGAGGACAGAGGGGATCCCCAAGCTCCTGGGCAGGGAGGTGGGGAGAGAGAATTCCAGAGCCCACAGGGGAGCTAATATTCTCACACACAACCAGGAGAAGCAGCTGCAAACTCACCTTGCCCTTCTGAGGTGCTGTTTCTGCTGAACCTGTCCCACTGCTAGGGAGAGAAATACAGAGAGGTGAGACCCAGGCCCTTTAGGAAGAGGCAGCAGAGAGTGAGCACAATGCAGCAAAATCTTGGGGTGTAACACCCCCATTCTCACCCTTCTGCCTGCATCACCCACCCATCCACAGGGCACTCGGCCCTTCCAGCTCAGATCTGTTGTGGAGCATTCAGGGCACTTACTGGTATACATCGAGAAGCAGGAAGGCAACTGAGCTAATAAATAACAATGCTAATAAATAGCATAGGATCATAGGCCTAGAGGGAACCTCGAGAGGTCATCTAGTCCAATCCCCTGCACTCATGGCAGGACTAAGTATTATCTAGCATGTTTATAGCTGTTGTAATGCTAGCCTGCACAGCCAGTCCCCTGCACCATCCAGCCTTTCGGTTTTATATTCTGAAGAGTCCCAAAGTACTTTAGATCCACAAGGGATCATTTCACTCACCACTCCATGTGGCCACCTCTAGGGTAATGTGGCAACTGTGTAGCAGTGAAGCAGTGAAGTTCAACAAGTTTACAACTACTGTAGACTGAGTGCAACACAACAGGGACCAACCCTGCCCTGAGTGCCAGGAGAGGGGCTAGGTGGGACATAATTCACTAAACAACAGCTAAAGAGGTTGTGTGAAGGTGAAGACTTTGTGTCACTTCAAACTGCAGGAGGTAGAAGACATCCAGGCTGACATCCCAGCTCTTATCCAACATGCCAGAGGATCTAATGACCACACATGGTCAGCACTTCAGTTTACATCTCATCCACACAACACCTATCACCTCGTCCCCCATCCTGCCACACTGGGGCCTGGGGTCACTACTGACCCAGAATGGAGCACAACACCCCAAAGGAGAGCGCTCCCCCTACTGAGTCCCCAGCACCCCTCCTCCCTTCCCTAGCTAGCTATGAGTCTTTATACCCCAACCATCATGATGCTGTCAGAGTCCCATCTGATTCCCTCCCACCGGCTCACAGCATGTTGTCATCTGCCCCTACTGGACACATGCAGGGGCCACGTGTACTTAGCTGTGAAGTGCCATGTGCGCCTGGGATGCTGTATAAATCCTAATTCCTCCATGCCATGCCCTGGGTTTCCCTTGGCGGGGCTCTGCCATCTTAATGCTGGCCAAGGCTGCCCCACTGTGATGGGATCACAGCCCAAAGTGGGCTGGCTGCAGCAGATAGGAGAGTAGCCCCTGTCAGCTGGCAGACACTCAGCAGAAGCAGAACTCAGGGGTGTCAGCAGGGTTGGACTTTTCCTCAATGGCAAATGTCCATAACCCAAAAGCAAAGCAAATTAATATAAGCTTAAAAGAGGGGGGGGGGATATCTCCCCACAGTCTCCTGGGCTGGGCTGGGCTGGGCTTGGCTTCCTGCCAGCCCTGGGTACCCAACCAGCTACTTGGACAGACTTTCCTAGAGAAGCTGTACAAGGGAGGGGTCACTGTTAAGACCTCATTCACTGGAGACCAGATGGTGTCCCTGTGTCATGTCACACCCCTGGTTTCAGTGCAGTAATACTCTGCTGCCATGCTGGTCACAGCGCATGCCCTGGGACACAGCGCCCATGGGAGGTATGGCCCTTATAGGGGTTCTGGGGAGGTGATTCTCCCATGTGCCTTTCAGCAGACGGGAAATTCTCTGCTTTTTCTCCCAGGGATCAGGGGGCTCTTCCATGGGATTTGCCAGGTATAGGAGCGTTCCTGGGGATCAGAGTTCACCAAGCTGCCCTGTCCTGCACCTGTGGGGCTGCTCTCCTGGGGCCTGGGCCTGGAGGCAGGTAATCAGCTCAGAATCCTCTCTAGACGCTTTCAGCTAAACGAGCAGTTGTGGGACTGTCTGGAAGCTCCAGCCCCACTGCAGCTTCCCTTCAATAATGGCACTTCCTCTCTTCTCACAAGATGTTTCCTGGGAGTTTATTTTTCCTGGAAATTAGCTGGAGCCAGCCTTATCCTCAGAGAGCATCTGAGATACTGATCTTCTCCCCTCCCCATCATCCCTCCCATCATCAGCCAGCCTAGCAGTACCCCAGTCAGCCCCCTGTTCTTCTGCTAAGGGAGGACCCGAGGAACAAGGGGTCACTTGGAGCTCAGACACCAGAGAGGGGTAGTGGTGGGGCAACCCAAGAAGAACAGCTTCAAACTGATCCCCCCGCTGTACCTAGCCTGCAAAATACACTACAGGAGCGATTCCTCAGCAGTGCTCTAGCCCCACAGTGATGCAAGGGGAGTAATGGGGCTTGGGACCATTACGGCAGGATCCCCGAGAACTCTTCCACTGCCAGTGCCCCTCTCTGCTCCCCCCGAGCCATTATGTGGAGGACACGGGGGGTGGGGGTGCTAGAAGCTGGGGGTCCCTCACCTGAGTGTGTGATGCCTGCAGCGCAAGAGCCACAAGAAGTTTCAGGAAACTGCTGAGAAGCTGCATCGCTGGTTTTGCCTCCTCAGTTTTGCCCCAGTGAAGAGTCCCGTGTCCCAGCTGAAACAAACATACTGCCCCTGCGAGAGATTCCAGAGCGGGGGAAATGCAGAGATCCCCTGGCTGGGGCACTCCTGGGAGCCCTCACGCTGGCCACAGTCCAGGACCCGAGCGTCCCAAACACAGCACCCGTGGATCCAGTCACAGCAGCTTAGCCCTGGGAGAGGCGGTGGTGGTCAGTGGTCAGGAGACGGGAGGCCAGTGTTACAGAGCCCCCGAGGTGGCACGGGATGAGGGGTGCTCAGAGACAAGGGACGCTGATAGCTGAGATGCAAGTCCAAGCTGTCTTAGTCCTGGGACACTGACACCACCTCTGCCCTGCTCAATCCCAGCACACAGGGTCCCCTCCTGCTCCTGCACTGGCTGCTCTGGGCCCCTCTGCACCTCCTGCGCCCGCGGGCTGCTCTCCGGCCATGTGAATGCTGCCCTGCCTGCTTTGCAGCTCTGTTTCATGAGCCGAGGGCTCCTCCCAAGTCCCTCCCCAACTCACACCCTCCCTCCCACTTTCCCTTCCTCTGAGACTGCACGGAGCTGCGCTTGCATCCTCTGGGCTTTGGAGCCCCGCAGCCTCCAGATGGCCGTTTGTTTCCTTTCGTCGTGCATCAGAGCCGCATGTCCATGCGTGTGGCTATGTGCGCCCCCGCAGGTGTGTGCGCGTGACTGTGCAGGTGCTGCTGTGACTGTACGTGCGGTCATTGTGTGCAGATGTGGCTGGGAGGGATGTCGTGGGAGTGGGCACATGTACAGGTGTGTCCGTGGGAGGGAGTCTGTTCTCTTCCAGCCCTTCAGCCTCCCCCATCACTATGGTATGCACATGCAATGTGTGAGCCGCTATTGGCTTTAGGTCATACAAACCACATCACTTGGGACCCTTCAAATACGACTAGACCTTGGCAAATAGATTGTAGAAAATGATCTGCCCTGGCTCTCGAGTGAGGGAATAGATGGGACCCAATAGGGCACTTTAATCTCTATGCCTCTCTCTGTTTCATCCTCTAGTTAATCTGTGTGTCTGGCTCTCTCTTTCTCTCCCACGCTCTCCATCCCTCCTGCTCTTTAATACAATACTGAAGTGGAAAGCTCAAGCTCTTGAAAATCAGGCTGCACCTTAAAGCTGCTTCCTGGGGTTTATGCCTGTAAATAGGCTTTCTCTTTAACTAGTTCTCATTAATAAATATTTGTCCTGTGGCGGCACCTGGAGCCCTCCATCAGGGCTACATAGTGCAGGGTGCTGTATACACACAGATATAGACATGATCCCTGGCTTGAAACACTCACACTATAAAGAATCGCTGTATATTAATCTGTGTGTAATACACTCCAGACTGGAATGTCACAGACCCGAGGCTGTAGTATTGGACTCCATGATTTTCATGTTTTTTAAAACTGGAGACGTTTGACACGTGGGCGGTGGATTGAATGGTAACAATTGACCCTTCTGGCCAGCTGCCAAGTTAAACCTGTTGTGTATGGGGAGCTCAGAGAAAGCTGAGGGAGGACTCCCCGCCTTGGGCTGCTGGGCTGTCGCAGGGGCCAGAGGCACAGATTCCTGATTGCTCTGATTTTTGAGAGACAGTTGGAATTGATGGAGCTCATTTAAGAGGCGTCTGTGCAGAACTGCTGCCTTTATGCACTGCATGCACCAGCCCACGTAGCCATAACATACAGAGGCTGTCTCTATGCTGAGGAGCCGACTAATTTGCTTCAACTAGAAGAAAAATAAGAGTATTCAAATTTCCCAGAGGTGCCTGGATGTCTGTGTTAGTCAAGAGGGCATTGTCTGCAGAGACATGTAGAGCTGACGTCCTATGGCCGAAACCTTCTCCATGCCGCAAAACGGTATTCACCCTCCCTTCATTCAGCTCCCTCCTGCAGACTTCCTTCCTCTGCATGGCCCAGGAAAGCCATGTCAGTACAAGTTGCTACCATAGTATTTAAAAAAGCTCCAGGCTGGCACCATCCACTGGGTCTCCCAGAGCATCTGGTTCTGGCTATTTATTTTTGTAAATCCCATGGGGCAGGGCTTATGGCTTCTACAGAGTCCTGCACACAGTCAGCACTTAATAAATAATGAGAATCTTGCTCTTCAAGCTAGCTGGAAAAGCCAGCTGTCCCCTTCCCCAAGAGCCTCTTCCCTCCACGCACACTGTCTTTACATAACACAAGTGTATAAAATGGGACAGTGCCGCTGGCTGCAAAATATGAGAAGCCAGACCCATCATGTCTACAGTGCAGAGTTGGGGGCCGTATGTCATATGATTTGAAAATAGTATTTTCTTGTAAGAACTCCGACATTTACACTTCTCTTGGGCAGCTCTAGTTTTTCCTTTGGGCTTCCCAGCCTGCTTGCCAGGAGCTTTCAACTGTATCAAAGCCAGGTGCCAAACTGGGGTGGGAGGCAAGGGGAGAAGGGGAGTAGCAGTACTCTGCCACGTTCTGCCCACAATCATAAGCTCTACCTGCCCCGTCAGAGCTATTGAGCCATGTATTCTGCAACTCAGGCAGATATTGCTGCACTGCTGTGCGCAGAGTTCACATTTTCAAGGACTTCGTTGCAGACATAACAGCTTCCAAGTGACTTTTGCTTTTTACTCTTTTTCATGAGAAACAGAAGAACAAGAAAGCAGCTTGGAAGAGGTGTGACAATACGCTGCACCGCTGCGTACCCGCCCAATCCCAGTCCAGGGCTGAAACCTGAGACTCCTGGACTTCTCATTGCTTTTCATATAATCCATGTATGCTGGTACTTGCAAGGGGGTTTTCAGTGTAATTTTTAATCTAGGTTATCTATCTATGTTACATGACTGTCCAAGCGCTTGTCTACACACAAACTTGCACTGAAACAACAAAGGTGTGAATTACATCCAGTTGAGTTATTTGGATGCAGACTTGCAAAGAGACCAGCCCTAGGGCTCCTCTCACCCTGGCATCATAGTACCAATCCACTCTGAAGCTGTGCTCATCTTGCCAGCTCAGCTGCCTTATGAAGACAAAAGCCCTAGAGAGTTTCAAACTCTAGTCACTGCCAATGTATTGCGAATGTCTTGTTTTGCTTCTGAACACACTGGAGGGTGAAATCTCATGAGTGAGGAAGTGGTGGCTGTTGAGCTGAGTCAGGGCTTCAGTTATAAAAGTGTGGGAAATTAACTCTCTGGTCATCAGAAATAACAATCCCTGACAACACGCTCTCAGTGTGCTGGTGTAAAGGAACAACCGGGACATTTATGTTCTCTCTGTACCCCAGGGTGTCTTGGCAAAGCTGCAGACTGCAGTTATGGTGGGTAGGACAGATTTGGGCACCAGAAGGCAGCAGTATCCACAATGGGGCATTAGGACCAGCCCCGCACAATGGATTCCACACCCTGGGGCATTAATGCCAGGGTTCAGACATCTCTTGTCCTCCTAGGACAGGGGTAGGCAACCTATGGCACGTGCGCCAAAGGCAGCACACGAGCTGATTTTCAGTGGCACTCACACTGCCCGGGTCCTGGCCACCGGTCCAGGGCGCTCTGCATTTTAATTTAATTTTAAATTAAGCTTCTTAAACATTTTACAAACTTTATTTACTTTACATACAACAATAGTTTAGTTATATATTGTAGACTTATAGAAAGAGACCTTCTACAAACGTTAAAATGTATTACTGGCACACGAAACCTTAAATTAGAGTGAATAAATGAAGATTCGGCACACCACTTCTGAAAGGTTGCCGACCCCTGTCCTAGGAAATAGACTTGGCCCTCTACTGTGGCAACAATAGTGCAGATGAAATCCTTATCCTCCTGAGTTTTTGCACGAGGGCGCAAATATGATCCACTTGTGCTCTGAGCAAAGCAAGAGGCCCCTGTGATGAGCTGGAATTCCTCAGCGCTGAGCTGCATCTGGCTGTTTTGGGGGCTCATGTTCCCAGGGTGTGTGCAACAGGCACTGGAATGTGGCTCCAGCAGACGTGCATTCTTGTCAATAACAGACCGGGGCAGAGTCTGCTCCTCTGGTCTGTTCCATCTCAGCCCTTCCTGAGTTTAAGGGACAAGCCTCGAAAAGCACTTCCTAGCCCAAGCCTCCACCTTCCCAAGGACATGCAGGAGGCAGTGGTGGGGAATCATTTATCAGAAGGGCTTACATGTCATCTGAACCCATCCGACTCATGAACAGCAGCTGAGCTCATGAACATGACAAACCTTCCCTTTCTGGCCTGGCAAATTGGCAGAGGATGAGTGTCACAGCCCTAGTCAAGCTCCCCCTTCTGGACACTCACCAGGCTGCTGCATTTGGGTCCCAACACACTGGGTCCAGGCGCTTTAAGTGTCCCTTGGTCTGGGTAGGCTCCCGCACTGGCTCTTCCTTTGGCCTCTCTGGAACAATTCCTGGGCACAGCCTGTCTGTTACCCCTTCATGGAAATGGCACCTTGCTGTATAGCTGCCCTAGGCCACAGGACCAGTGCTAACCACCTCCAAGACACCCCAGTAGCTTAAGAACACCCTTGCCCAGAGCTCCAATCCTATGCTCTGGGTTACAGTTCGACCCTACTGGAATATGTGATAGTTGAGGCCCACAACACATGGGATTTGTAAAGGTTTCTAACACAATCTCGTTAGTCAGCACAAGCGAGATACAGACTGAGGTAAAAACAACACACCTGCATGCTGTTCCCTGCCTTCGCTTCCTCACCACTCTGGAGTGTTCTTTGAACTTTGGTCAGAGTCCTCTAAGGAGTGCAGGATCCCCCTTCTGCACATGGCTTCTCCTGCAAATCATGGATGTCTCTCTCCTGCAACTAGCTGCCTTCTTCATCAGCTGGCCCCAGAATCTAAAAGGACCTCTCTGCTTCATTCTCTCTCTTGCCTCAAACTTCCTTGTCTTTATAAACCCATGCTCTGTCCACTCTGCTCTCCTATTTGGGGATTTGCAACTTAGCACTCCCTGTGATAAACTTGGATGAACCGGTTTTCCAGCTCGGGGACCCTCCTTAGCGTACCTATTGTTTGATGAGCGCACAGTCATTAAGGTTAAAGACTTCTTTTGTTTGGGCTATAGCTTCTCCCAGACAGAGTGAGGGAAAGAGTCAGGGATCTCAACAACCCATGGCTGACTCACCGAGAAATTCAATGCAGAAATTTCATAGAATGAACCAGAATTCATAAGCTGGACATAGACAGATTCCCCAAACCATCCCAATGGGGAAATAAGGAAAAAATATTAAAAAGCCAACACAGCCTGGATGGGCAAGTGCCCTTGGGCTTTGTCACAATGCAGAACATCCTGGTACTCCACACCAGCAGAGCTCAGTCCCCATGACTGCATACACTCCCTAATGCCTCACAGACTGGCTGGCACAAAGCATTGGCGATGGGAAATTGAGCCATCCACCTCCAGGGCAAGAGATGTATAAGGTTCAGAGAAAGACTGGGGCATAAAAGAAAGAAGAACATTTCCCCAGGTGCAGGTACAGAGCAAAATCTGCCCAGTGTCCAAAGAATGCTATCACAGTGCCTTGGGATGTATGCAGCTTGAGAAGGATACAGTCTCCAATCCCACCCTGACCCCCACCCCCTTTGTTTGATATTGCTCCAGTTTGCCCTGATGAAATCAAGCTGCATAGGTGGGTCACAAGGACAATTCCCATTCCACTGGCATTCTCCGGGGGTTGGGGGCAGACCCTGCAGAGAGGCTCAAAGTACATCAGAATGTCTGCAAAAGGAAGAGTCTGGTGTCCCTTCGTGTCACCTGTTTATTATTGTTATGTTGGCAGGTGTTAATGGCAGCCATCAAGCAGGTCTTTGATTGCTAGACAATCGCAGACCAAAGCTTCATTTAGGCTAAATGGAAGGAGTAATTAAATGCTCCTTTACATAGTGATAGCTGAAACAATAAAAGTCACCACCCAAATCACTTGGCCCCATGGCAAGGCTTGAGCAAGAACTAGCCTCCGGAAAATAAAAGGGGTTTTCCTGGGGCAGATTGCAAAAGCAAGGGTAAGGGGATTGATTGGTTACAGCTGTGTGTGAGAGAGGCAAAAAGCAGCAGAAAAACTGTGAGCTTGGCCCTGGGAGGAAGTGGAGAGACAGTGCTTCTTTAGAGCACAGTACTCATTGGAAAGGCAGACTTGGATTTCCAAGCAAGGAAACTACCTGCTGTTAATTGTTTCCACTGTGTTCAGGGAAGCAAGATTTTGTGTAGTCTTTGCAAATAAACAGGATTACACCAAAGAAATAATTGACTTAGCATCAATTTTTCCTCCTAACAAAAACAACCCAGCAAGGCCCCAAATACTGGCTAACCACTTGGACCAAAGGGGTAACATAATTTATCAAGAGCCAATAGTGTTCTTGGCCTTGCATCTACAAAGAGACATGTTCCATAACCCAAAGAATTTACAGTCTAATATGGACACTGACAACACCGTATATAGAGTAGCAACATGTAACAGCAGTGATATTTACAAGAGATAGGTGCTGGACAGCTTTTTGGAAGCAGCATGATTTTACATTTAATCGTTATATGGTGCTAAATACAAGGGAAGCAGCCCCCATCCAATTTCCTTCTTTAGCCAATACCAGGTGTGGAATTAGGTGCACAGGCAGAGCTGGGTGGGGAGTCCAGGGCTGGATTAGCAGGGGTGCTGCTGCACAGGAGTGAGGTGTATCGTAGCAGGGCCCCTTCCAGGCAGCGATATCGCCAGCCCCTGCAATACCAGGGAACATGTTACTTAGAACATTCCTTAGCCCTTTGCTGCAAATTCCTGTGGCGTCAAAGCTCCCTCCCGGGCCAGGTGCGGAGGATGGGGGGAGACAGGGGAAGGTCTGTTTGCTAAGGAGGAGGCTGACAATTGGGGGAAGTGGGCTGTGTTGTGCATTCCTCCCCCCCCCCATGCATTGTGAGCACAGGCTGCTGTTGTTGCTGTCAGCAGCAGCAGGAAGTGGCAGGCGGTTAGTCACCCCTGGCTGCACGTGGCCGGAATGCTGCTGTTTATTTTTGTTGCTGGGAGTGGATTAGGCCTGCCCTGGGGAGCGATAGCCTCACTGTAGGGATGGCCAAAGGGGGAAGAAAGAACTGCAGGCAGCTTGGTGCTAACCCACCCAGCTGATAGCAGCTGGGCCTGGCCTCTGAGCAGCCCCCCTACATCCCCCCATACAAACTGCCCATCTGACAGGGAGAGCCGGGTGTGACGCAGTGGTGGCTCTGACACAGTCCTAGGAGGAGTGAAGTCTTCTTAGGGGAACCTGACACATGGGCCCTGGGAGATGGCAGTGTCAAGGCTGTCCTGTGGACTGTTTGAGCTTCAAGTCCTGGGCGATGGAAAGCGCCGGCCTAGTGATGTGTCTGAGGCCCAGGGAAGGGGAGCAGCGAAGAATCCCTCTTTGCAGGCGTAAGCCCCAAATGAGCATTTGCCTTATTGCTACTGCTCCTTCCTTCTCGTTCCCATCCCAGAACGAGAGACAGTTTTCTCCTTCCTCCCGTCTATCCTTCCTACTCTCTCTTCCCTCACCATTTCGTGTTCCTCTTCCACGGCACTGGGTTTGGTGGCAGCTGCGAGGTGCTAAGTTGAAGAAGGAGGTTCTAGCCTCAGCTCTGGAGATTTATTCCCCTCCTACTCTCCTCTGCAATGAGTCCCCAGGCGCTGGCACTCTTACCAAGAGAGCTCAGGCTCCGTCTCTCATGAGCTTCACCCTCAAGGTTAAGAATGTCATTGTCCATAGCTGCCAGGGAAGGCTGTCACCATGAAGAGAGGCTCTCAATGAGATACCTAGGCTCAAAGCCAGGTAGGTCCCTGAGGATGGACACTGAGACTTAAAGCTTGGCCTTGTCTACCGTGCGAAGTGAGTGGCGCACGAGGGGGGGTGCGTGCGATCCCTGCAGTTGGTGCTGGTGAAGAGGCAGCTGCTGCAGTCTGTGTTTTCAATTCCAGCACACGCAGGGCTAGACTTTCTGGGCCGGAGACTGGTGGCAGGAGGAGTTGATCTACCCTGAGAGGCCAAAGCTGTAGGCGGATGTTTGTTCTATTTTGTTGAGAAGCAGGAAGAATATACTGAGACACGATAGCTGCCAGCCCAGCCATGGCACAGGCGGTACCAGGTAACCATGGGAGCACAAACACAGACCTGCCAGTGCATCTGCTGCCCCCAACACCCCTCTCAGCCAAGGACAGCACATAGGGCTCCTACGCACATCCCACATTGCCCCTCCTGCCTGGATAATAATGAGCTTTAGTTACTAAAGCAGATGTTCTCGAGAGTGCAGATCCCAGGGGCAGGTGTGACCATGGAGAAAGGCACTGACAGAATTGCACGGGGGCACTCAAGCAGATGAGGGTGTGCACAGGTGCAGCTTGGGTCAGCAGGTGCAAGACAGGAGGAGCCCATCTTTGCTGGGCATGTTGCTCCGGTCCAGAGAAACGGCAGGCTCTTTGCAATATCCTGTGGCTAACTGTGTGAGGCAGCTTCTTCTTTCCTGGGCCTCACCACAGGTTCTGGAGGGGAATGGAGCCCAGAAACAAGAGGCCCCCTGGGAATGTCACTCAAACAGCTGCAGAGCACTGTGCTTGGACAAAAATAAACAGCAGGCTCCAGACACCAGCCAGCGGAGCAGGGCTGTAACCGTAACAAGCACAGGGTGAGGGGCCTGGAAAGGCCATGTTTGCACTGCCCTCTGCCGCTGTTTGGACAGCCCAGGCAGAGCTGAGAACTCCTAAGGCAAGTACAGGAGGGCAGCTCTTGCGCTGCATACTGAAGAACAAGCTGTAGATACCACCTGCAAGTGATACCACACTGTGAGCTGAATCGATCCCCTCCAGTGAGAATGGGGCTGGGCTGCTAAGGGGAGGGGAGCCCAACACCTCAGCAGATCCTCTAGTCCAGTGGCTCTCAACCTTTCCAGACTACTGTACCCCTTTCAGGAGTCTGGAGTTGTCTTGCATACCCCAAGTTTCACCTCACTTAAAAACTACTTGCTTACAAAATCAGACATAAAAATACAAGTGTCACAGCACACTAGTACTGAAAAACTGCTGACTTTCTCATTTATACTTATAAAATCAATCAATTGGAATATAAATATTGTACTTACATTTCAGTGTACAGTACATAGAGCAGTATAAACAAGTCATTGTCTCTATCAATGTTTAGTGTGTACTGACTTCACTAGTGCTTTTTATGTAGCCTGTTGTAAAACTAGGAAAATATCTAGATGAGTTGATGTACCCCCCAGAAGACTGCTGAGTACCCCCAAGGGTACATGTACCCCTGGTTGAGAACCACTGCTGTAGTCCCCTTTCCTCAGGGACATGGCTATTATGCTCCTTACCTGGGTTTGGGGTGAGCAGGGGGCAATTATCCAAGAGATGGAGGCAATTATCCATCAATCTGCCCCACCTGTTGCCCCCTCCCACAATTTGTCCTTCCTGATGCTGGGCACCCATTCTCCACTGCCAAACTCAGGCACCATCCACACCCAACTTAGTGTTTCTGGCTGCTTATCATGTGGACGCAGCGCTCTTGGCTTTAGCTGTCATAATATTGACCCAGAATGAAATAATAGGGAAGGCGGGATCCTGCCTTGCTCTGGAGTGAAAACAGAGGAGGATCAGGGGAGCAGCAGGCTCCTACATTGTGCAGACAGGGGCAGGAGGCTGAGCTGCTTCCAAACGCTACACCCTGTTGCCACACCTGCTGATAAGAGGGCACTTCTGAACGACGCTGGCAGGGTTTACCCAGATTCATCTTAGTGAGGACGAATGTATGTACCCCAAAGGCCTTATCCTAAAGCACTTTACAGGATGTGCAGACAGGGATCGCTAACCCCCACCCAAATGGGGGTGCGACATGCCAGCTGATGAATGGTCCGCACCACCACCACCTAGCACAGGAAGTTAAGGGCAATCCAGTATGCAAAAGAAATTACAGGGGGCATATAAAGAGAGTAATTGTGTGGAGGTGGAATCTGACCAGGATGCAGGTCCGGCTATTGGGCAAAAAGTCATTGACTCTTTAGTGTCCACAAACTGTCTGAGCTGTGGTTTTATGTCCCATCCAAAAGACAGTACCTCCTCGATCACCATGCTGGTGCCCTGATTCAGTACCTACTCAGAGGGGCCACTGCCCCTACTGAGTCACCCACACCACTTCATGAGCACCCAGGGTTTTACTGGAGGGAGGATCTCCCATGCAAGTACCAACAAGCCCAACACCATTTAACGTATGAGCTCTGACAACCGCGGCTGTAGGCCAGAACTGCGCTGATGTGAGTACCTGGTGTCTTCTGACTTCACTCTGCATGATGCTCTCTTTCTCTCACCCCTCTATCAGGCTTGCCTACATGATGTTCGGTCACTTAATCTCTTCCTGTCCTGGCTGGCCCTTGGCCTCCTTCCTGATGTTCTGTACACTGGTACTGCTGTTCGAGCTGAGTTTATGGCCCAACAACCATTTTTCAGGCCATGTGATAGGTATGTATTGAAGCTGAGCTGAATTCATTTTGCCCAGAGAGAAATTGTATCAAATGCTTTTCTACATCCAGAGACACTGATTCAGTCCTGTTGCCTTCCCTTTGTCCACTTGCTTTGGGTGATGGAAAAGCAACCAACTCTGTGGAGACAATCCTTTACAAACCTCACTTGTTTATGGTGCTCATGGTTCCATGGTGCTCATGGTTCCATTGTCCTCTAGATGGTTACTGGAGTGTTCTCTCTTACTAGTGTTTCCATAGTTTTATTAGGGACAACAGTTAAATTGATGGTCTGGTCATTGCCAGGATCACTTTCTTTTTGAAAATTGGCATCACATTCCCTTCTCTGTAGTCTGCCAGTGCTTGTCTAGTTGGCCATTAATTTCAAATGCGCTATAACTGTCGATGCCCCAGTAGTTGCGTATATTCCTCAGACCCTCTGATTTGTGTATGTTTGATTTTCAAAATATTCACTTCCCTGCCTTTGATCACAAGTTAGTTCTCTTCATTTTTCTGGAAGGTTGGACTTTCAAAATTAGTTCATTTTAGAACCCTCCTTGATTCCACCCACCCCTTCCTCATTTATTAACTGGCCTGATTTCTTTCTAGCTCTTCTTCCCTCTAATATATGGAGGGAGAGCACTTCAGGGTCTCCTTAGCTTTTTCGCAGCATTAACTGATTCTGCTTTTTTCCTGACATCATCCTCATCCTGCAGCTTTGACACACTCTCTGGTTCTTGCTGATTCTTCCATCCTTCTCCATTACACGTTCTTCTTTTCAATTCTCAGATCTTTGAGTCACTCAGCTCTAAAGCCACATTGTCCAGGTTTCTCTCAGAGGAAATGTCATCTCTCACCCCTCCATTATGGCATCTTTTAGCCTCCTTCAACCTTCTCCTGTGCTGGTGGATTTTAATACTTCCTCCCAGTGCACCGTATGCGCTAGATTTCCTAACTCCTCTCCAAAATTACTTTTGTAAAATAAGAGGTTTGGACATATAGTGCTGTCCCTTCACCTCTCCTTCCCTTTCTACCTATCCCATATCCCTCAACACTGATAGTTCAGGTTGTTAGTCCCACTAGACCCAAGCCTCCATCATTAAGCATCCCTTGTGGTTCTTGCTGGCTCCCTATACTCCTGGTGCTTGTGTATAGGTAAGTATGCTCCTTCTCTTCATCTCCTGTTGAATGGCTCATTCTTCTCATTGACATTGGATGTTGGAAGCACACGTCTGGCAGACATCCTTAGTTGCATTACCTTCCAAACTCATTGCCCGGGCTATCTGTGCAGCTGCTGAGCTGCCAGGAGAGACTGGATTTCAGTCTAGTATAAATTGTGTATTGGAGAAAATTATTTCCTCCTCCATACCCCTCCCCCCGTACCCTGTGTTCCCTGCCCCACCCCATCCTCTCATCTTCACGTGCCTTCAATCTCCTCCTCCCCCTTTTGATATTCCTGGGCATTTCTTGCCTAACTCTGTCTGGGTCCTGGCAGCAGCTCCTCGCTAATGACAACCAGATGCTACTTGTCTCTTGCACTGTAATCCCTCCAAGCAGCCACAATCCAACACTTCCCTTCAGTTCCCTGAGGGCATCAGGCTCTGGCATGTCCCAGCCACGTGGGGGCCAAGGGGCTAAAAGCTCCTGAAATCCCCATTCAAGAGCTCTCCATTCATGAAAATGACACACAACTTCACATGCTGGCTGTGGGGGGAGCTCCGACAGCAGGGGCTGCAGGGAACAGGGCAGGACCACCAGTGGTCGGTGAGCTCCTGGCTACCTCAGACCCAGCCACTTGCAGCAGGACTCTGAGACAAAAATGGCCTGTAGTAGCTGTGGGATTGAAGCTGGGGAATGTAAACAACCCAGGATCCACAAGGAGGTCATAACCTCAGAGTCCAGTTTCTCTTCCTCCTGCTCCCGCCTTCCTAATCTCTGGGGCTGCACTGTTTACTAGAGCAAAAAGTAAACAAACAAAGGAAAGCACAGAACCCATGATTTTTGGTTGATACCCTACGCCCTGGTCCCAGCTGCATGCACAGACACACATGAGCACACAGACACAAGTATGCACATACACAGGCATGCCCAAACAGGCACAAAGACAAGCAGAGACAGGTGCTCAGAGGCACAGGCAGAGACAGGCACTCAGAGTGGTAGATGCTCACACAGAGCCTGACTCTACAAAGCCTTGCCCCTCTTTTATAGTGCAGTAGGGCCGATGTGTCCCACTGTGCTGGGCACTGTACGAACACAGAACAGAAAGACCGTCCTTGCCACAAAGAGCTTACAATCGCAGTATAGGACCAGGGCCGGCGCTTCCACTAGGTGACCCTAGGTGGTCACCTAGGGCGGCAGGATTTGGGGGGCATCATTTTGCCCTCCTCGGCGGCAATTCGGCAGCGGGGGTCCTTCCGCTCCACGTCTTCAGGGCGCTTCGGCGGCGGGTCCTTCACTTGCTCCGGGACCCGCCGCCAAAGTGTCCCGAAGATGCGGAGCGGAAGGACCCCCACCGCTGAATGCTCTGAGGAGGAGCGCTGCCACCTAGGGCGGCAAAAACTCTGGCGCCGCTCCTGTAGAGGACAAGAGACAGCAGATGGATGCAGGATACAGGGGAAACACCAGGAAAGAATGACACGATGGGTGAGGTAATATCTCGTATTGGCCCACCTTCTGTTGGTGAGAGAGACATGCTTTTGAGCTGCACAGAGTTCTTCCCCAGGTCTGGGAAATGTACTGGGAATGAGACAGAACTGATCAGCACAGCTGGGGGTGGTCTCGGCACAGCAGCTGCCCAACCATTGTTAAGGGTTTTTGTTTTTTGTGTGTGTTATTTACTGCTGGGGAAGCAGCATTTTATTCTCACTTTGCACAGCTGTAAATGAAGACACCAGGTATGAGGCACAGGGGCGTGCAGCCCACACACAGAGCTAGCCAGATGCTCCTGCACAGCAGGGCTGGAGTCATGCCGGAATGCTCTGAACACCGTTCCAGCATTGTTTTATTTTGTTGGTGCTCTGGTAGTTCCGAATGATCACTTATGAGTAATGGTACCGGGTGTGCGTTGCGGCATTTATTTTTAGGAGTCAGTCACTGCTGCACAGACCCGGACACATGCACAGACACACATTCATCAACCTGCCAAAGTGACTCTCTGATCTTCTCCAGGCTAAAGGTAGCTCCAGCGTAGACCATGCAGTGTATGGGAAGAACTGGGTCCAATAACGCACTGCCCGTAACTCTTGCTACAGATGGGACACGGCACAGAACGCGGGGAGTGGGTGAGGTTAGCCATTCTCCATGGTCATATGAAGGGAGCTGCCTAGCTAGGCTCAGAATGGGCGGGGGTGGGGGTGGGGTTCTCTGCCGACCGAGAGATTCAAGATGCCTCCAGGAGAAATCCTTTGGAGGCCAGTCCTTTTCCCGTAAGTCTCTCCGACATCACCTGCCCATGCTATGGAACCCCATGTATTGTCTGAGCAAGGCTGGCCATGCAGTCACTGCTCCGGCTGAGTAGATCCCATATACTAAGCTGGGCTCTCCTGGGGTTGCTAACTTCCCCCTTTCCCTGCACAGAACCCCTCCAGATGCATGAGACTCTCTGGGGGAAGGGATCTGCTAGAAAATGGAGTGGGACTGGGTGCTCTATCTGATTAACCGTCTGGTACCACATTTCTGACATTCCCACACCCCAACCATGAATTGGTATCATCCTGCCCTGGGCTCGGCCACTCACCAAATGGGAGTGGAGCAAGCCAGAACAGGGCGAGACAGGTGTGGATTGGGCCTAATGAACAGCCCGGGCCATGCAGACAGAATGCCTGTCGCAAGCACCCCACACAGGCCAGTTTGCTTTGGTTTTCACAAGCTGACAGAACAGGGTGCAGGGGAGGGTACCTGGCAGGTAGAGCGGAGTGGGGATGTGAAATATGCTGCTGCTACTGCCTGAGACATGGACTCTGAGCTCCAGCAACTGGAGACAAAGAGCAACATTCCTGCCTTATCCTGGATAGGTATTGGCTTCGCCAGCAGGAGCGCTCAGACTTCCAGGAACTGCTGCTTTCCCAGCCCATTTGCTTTGGCTCTCAGTTTCTAGAACATTGAATTGTCCAAAATAAATCCTGTATTCCTTCTCAGGACAGACGCCTCCTGTTCTGTGGTGCAAACCCTGTGTTCCCTCCATCCTGCTGCTTGGCACAGACCTCCTATTCTGCTCCAGTACAGGCACCTTGTTCTCTGTGGCACAAATCACGTCTTCCCCCAGTCAGGTGACCAGACAGCAAATGTGAAAAATTGGGATGAGGGTGTGTGGGGGGTAATAGGAGCCTATATAAAAAAAAGACCCAAAAATTGGGACTGTCCCTATAAAATCGGGACATCTGGTCACCCTATCCGCCAGGCAGATGCCTCCTCCTCCTTTATCGAAACCCAGTCTATCCCTTGGGCCCTTTGCCTATTTAGGGCTGAATAACATTGCCCTTCCCCTCCCCAGCCCCAGTCACTGCCTGCACCTTGCATTTCAGGTCCCACCTATATTACTGGTCCAGTGGTCCTGCATGTGGGGGACTTGGGCGCTACTGCACAGGGTGAGGCGATCTTGGGCCCAGCACAGGCCACAATGTGTGGGATCCACTCCCATGTCCTTCTTCCATTAGCTGCCCCGGCCTGACTCCTCTCAAGTATTATCCAAGTTCATATACCTGCATCCACCTCCCATGATTCCTCTAGGGATGGGGCCCTGTGTGCCCCCTGCTGGCCAAGGCAGCCTGCTCCACAGGGAGGGTCTGTTGGAAGCGTGGCAGTTTTACTCTTTAACTGGCTGTGATGCTGGCAAACCAGGTGCCAGCTTATGCCAAGGGCCCTATGCCTCATTTGGATACTGACAAATACACAGCTGGAATTAGTCTGGCTCACCTGTGTGTTAGTGTTGTTAAAATAGATATTAGCGTTATAAACATCTGCTTAATGTTTAGACTTTATTGAACGCTTGTAAGTTGCTGCCTGCATTGATATCACTTGTAACATCTGTATCCCATACTGTAAGGTCATAGCTGAGTGTTTGCATTGTAATTCTCTGTAACTGTAAATCATCAGACAGGAAAGCATTAATGAGTGTGAAATACTAGTTCACAACAGGAGGTGTTATCTCCAGCCCAACAAAGAAGGCCCACTCCTGTTCTTCTTTTTTTAGATGAACTATTGTGGAACATCAAAGGACAAAACACTTTGTTAATTGCTCTCCCCACCCCTTGAAGAGGAGCTCAGAGAAGAAGGGAAGGGAATAAAAATCCCTGACAAGGAGAAACTGTATCTCTATGCTGCTTTGAATCTGGGAACAGGGGCGGCTCCAGGCACCAGCGCAGCAAGCGCGTGCTTGGGGTGGCAAGCTGCGGGGGGCAGCGTGACAGTTGCCATGAGGGCGGCAGTGAGGCAGCCTTCGGTGGCATGCCTGCAGGAGGTCCGCCGGTCCCGCAGCTTTGGCGGCAATTCAGCAGCGGGTACGGTGAAGGCGCGGGACCGGCAGATCACCCGCAGAAACGCCGCTGAATCTGCGTGAGCAGCGGACCTCCCGCATGCATGCCGCCGAAGGCTGCCTGACTGCCGTGCTTGGGGCGGAAAAAAACATAGAGCCATCCCTGTCTGGGAAGGCAAGGTTTTCTGGGCATCAGTAAGAGATCCCCAGCATTTAGCCTGGGTTAGCCTTAATGGACATATAAAGCTTGCTTATTATAGAAGCCTCTATTACATTTTGAAACTTAAGACTGCAACCCATTTGTGTGCGTATGTTGAACTGCTTTAACTTTGTTAATAATTCTGATTTCCTCTTCCTCATTAATAAAATCTTTAGATAGTTCATTATAGGATTGGCTACAAGCATGGTCTTTGGTGTGAGATCTAAGGGGCAATTGACTTGGGGTAAGTGACTGGTCCTTTGGGACTGGGAGTAACCTGAATATTGTTGTGATTTTTGGTGTAGAGAACCATCTATCACAAAGGCAAGCTTGCCTAGGTGACAAGATAGATTGCATGGGTGCTGACTTTCTGATTTCCCTGGAGGGGGGTGGTGGAATGGGTGTACTCGACCCCTGCTCAGCCCCAGGCCCTGCCCCCACTCCACCTGTTCCCCCAAGGCCCCTCCCCTGCCCTTGCTCTGCCTCTTCCTGTCCCCCTCCTCCCTCTCCCCACCACTGCACCTCCTGCCCACCGCTGAACAGCTGATCAACGGCAGGTGGGAGGCAGAGTAGCTGATCGGTGGGGCCTGCCAGTGGGTGCTCAGCACCCACTATTTTTTTCCGTGGGTGCAATTGGCGCCTATAGACTGGAGTACCCAAGGGGACTGGCTGTGACTTCATGGTTACACTGTTATATTGACTGAGGAGTTTCCACTTGACAGTTGGTGAAATTTAAGTATGGAATTCACAACCAATTGGGGGTTTGTGTCCTGCTTCTTAACAGTCTGCCCTGAGGTCAGTATTCATGCTCTTGAGCCACTGCAGGACAGCTTGACACCCGCAATGCTCACCCTTTCTCCCCACCAACGTAGGCTCCACATCTTGCAGGGGGCCTACCTGGGAATCCCTATTCAATCTTCCTTCCTCTGTGACTGAGCGGCCCAGTGCTACAGCACTTCCAGCCATTGGGGTGAGTGCAGTGATAGAGGCAGTGAGACCCCTTCTGCTGTCCCCCCTCCTCTCAGGCTACTGCCTCCCACTAGCATGCTGGACTGTCCCTTCCAGTTCCCATTCTAGCAATCTGGCAATTGGGAAGGGCTTTCTGGAAATGGGCTGGCAAAACTGAGAGGGGTGAAGGCGCTGGCTCAGAGCCAGCACAGCCTTGGCCAAGTCATTTCTCATCTGAAAACCAGGCATAGTGATCCTCACCTGCTACCCAGGGACCTCAGGAGGCCCCCATTATTTAGCGTTAGTAATGTGCTCTGAGCTACAGTAAGAGAAGCTGGGTTCCTATTATCTCCGTGTGGGGCAGGGATTCTGGGACGAGATGCAGCACCTCCTCCCCTATCCTATTTCTCCTCTCCCTTACTCCTCTACTGAGGGACTTTTGGTGCTGAGGCCCCACTTACCCTCCCTGGGAACATTCCAGATGCGTTTTCTCAGGCAGTTTGTACTGTAGCCATTTCTTCCCACTGCCGATCCCGCCCCATCCCAGCTGAAATAACATCTAACAGCCTTAATCCAAAGCCTTGTTATTGCAGCAGAAAGTAGAGATACTGGGACTCAGAATGAATGGAAGGAGCAGCGAACAAGACTGGAAGCGGCTCCAAGTGGCATAGCCTCCACAGACCCAAGGGAACGGGGCACAAGTCAGGCTGTCCCCACACTATATCTGCACAAGCCTCGCCAGAGACAGGCTGCAAGAACCCATGGGTTGGGAAGGCAGCCTCAAGAGGAGACGGGCAGAGAGGGAAGTGACCTCAGGAATGTCTCACTCCAATGCCGTTATTAGGAATCGTGGGATTGTTACTATTTCCATCAGGGGACACCATGGGGATTGTGGGTAAAGAAAACAGAGCTCCTGAGAACTGGCAGGGCTGGACTGTGGGGAGGACATGTGATCCAAGGCCCTTCCTCCCACCTCCTTTCCAAATTAGCCCTGCAGAAGCCTTTGCCCATGGAGGTTCCCACAGGATGGACACTCCCAATCTCTCTGCCACCCCAATTCAGTTGTGGGGCTGGGGAAGGTCAGAATTCTTCTTGGCCAAAATCTGCCTTTGAAATGACGGTGAATGTCATGTGGACAATGGAAAAGGATAAACTGCTACAAGCAGAATGTCAGCATTGGGCATTAAGGGATTCTAAAAGGGGAGTGAGAGAGAGTACCTAGCTTCCAACATGGCTTCCACCCTCCTCTCCCCAGCCTGTCTCTTCTCTACTCTGCTGAGCAGACACTACACATCCACTCTGCTGTGCTCACAAGTGCTCTAGGCTGCTCCACCATGAAGTGTCCCTCTCCACACTGGTGAGACCCTGGAACTAACCAACAGGTCCTACTCTGTCTCTTCCAGGGCAACCAATGAATTAAACAGCACCTCGGCACCACTTTGATTCACATTTTGTACATGCCTAGATAGATTAAATGGCAGTTTGCCCACAATCACCCACACCTTCAATAGGATAGTTTGGTTGCAGTGTTTCTCAAATGTGGCCAGCGTGGCTGCCTGTGGCCACCAGGGCCTTTTCTTGCGACCACAGCCCACTGGGCTGGGGGGAGGGGGGCGGCGCGAGGGGCGCAAAGCAGTGGCCCCTCTCCCAGGGCTGCCAACAACGGTTGGGCCCTGCCCCGCTCTGGAGACAGAAATGCTGGAGGTGCAGGCAGTTGGTGCAACCAAAAAAGCAAAAGAAACAACAAAAAAGACAAGAACCATGCGAAGCACCTTATTTGTGTTTCTATTCTGATTATGTCCAGTAAAGAATAGAGACAACTGTAAATTACTTTTTATTACTGAGTCTGAAAAAACCCTACATAAATAAATTATAGTGATTTGGACAGGTATATGTGCATATTTATTTGTTTTTCCTAAAGTTAATTAAGTATTTTAGGAAAAATTGTCAGCATCGCCACCAGCCAGAGTTGGTGGCCACACTCTGAGGCCACCAAAACATTTGTCGTAAGAATCCCTGGTCTAGGGAGATGACAGTGCCCCGTATGTAAGACCCTAACTGTATCTGAGCAGTTACAACTCAGATCAAGAGTGTGTGTTGTATTTTGAAACCTGTAGACTTTGTGGAGCACTGTTCTACAGAAAGTGCGTTGTGGGGGTCACAATGCCTTCTCTTTTATACCAATTAGCTAAGTCTCCCACCCTTCTCTCAGACTGCAAACATAAGTTAGACAAAAGTGCACTCTGAGTTATGAATGAGAGCCCTCTTATGGAAGACTGGGGTTTACTTCCCCTCCACCTCTTCTGGGCATTTGGGGCTCGCTCCCCTACTCCTTCACCTCAGATCTATGGGCCTTTAGGTCTCATTCCCTTACCGCATCCCTGGGTCTTTGGGGCTTTCTTCCCTTTGTCATGTGCACTATGTTATTTGGGCCTTGTCCCCCACATACCTCAGGCGCATGGGGCTCACTTTGTGCACCCCCTATGTCCAACACACATGCAGAACTCCCAACAGTCCCAGGTTCCACAGAACTGTTCACTTTCACCCACAACCTTGCCCCATCCCAATGGAAAAGGAACATTTCCCACATTCAGGGCAGCTTGGGGAGGAGAGGTGCAGTTAGCTCTGGGCGCTCAAACCAAGTGGTGTTGCAACTTGGGATGCAGGGTTACAGCACCACTCAGGTTTGGTCTGTCCCTCTGCTGTCTCTGCCAGGGTGGCCAGGCTAAATTTCAGCATCATTGCAACCCCATGCACTGTCACAATATCATATTTGGCACAAGGGGCAGAGAGGCTGAACCTCAGTGGCCCAGCGTCCCACTTTAGCCACTTGACATGTTGGGAGGTATGCACGTGGGGCTCGCTTCATGCTCCCCCCAGAACGTTCCAGGGACTTGCTCCCCATATCTCAGGCACGTGGGGCTCCCTTCGCCCCTCCCCCAGACACGTGTTTCACTTTGCCCCACATGGACTCCACGAAGCCTCCCTAGCTCCACCACCCCGGCAGACCCCACGCGGCCAGACTCGGAAGAGGGCCCTGGAATGACGCTAATTTAGGAGAGGGTCAGAGGTCACAGCCTCTAGACGGAAAACATTGCACACCCCCCCGCGAAATCGCTGAACGAGAGACTCCTTGACCGTCTCTGTGATTGGCTTAACGGCCTGGAGTGGACGGGAAGAGAATGGCTCTTGGCCAATAGCAGTAGACACAGGCGGAAGTGGTCCGTCATGGCCTATATCCGGGTGGAAGTGGGGCCCTCGATCTCACAGTTCCGACCTTAGTTCGCTCCTGCCGCCGTCAAGATGCCGGGCGCGGCCGAGAAGGAGTCGGAGCTGTCGGAGCGGATCGAGGCCTTCGTGGCGCGGCTGAAGCGGGGCGGGGAGCGGCTCAGCTCCGAGGAGGCGGCGCGGCAGACGGTGGGGCTGCTGCGGAAGATCATCGGCCATGGGCGCTGGGGCAGCGCGGGTGAGGCGGGGCGGGCAGCTGCGGTCCCGCGGGAGCCCTTGGCTGGGAACCCACCTCTGGGGCGCTGGTGTCCCTGCAGCCTGCGCCAGCTCCCTGCCCTCGAGCGGCGCCCGGGCTCGTTTCCCCAGCGATGGGCGGCCCCGGCCCCATCTCGCTGACAAGGGGCTTCCCCGAGCCGCAGCCGGGATTCTCCCTCTCCGTAGGACTCGGCGCCGCCCGGCCCCGATGCTTCCTCCCAGCCACGGGCCCGCGCTCAAGGTTCCTGGCACTCGCAGTGATTATCCCTCCGTCCGCCCCTCTCTCGCCCGCCCTGAAATCACGGCTTGCCCCAGGGGTTAGCTCTTCAATGAGCCCCCTCTCTAGCTTTGATAGGAAACATTCTCTGATCAGCAAAATGAGTGTCTGCCGCCCACCACGGCCCTGGATTTGGGATACTTCCCCCTGAATACCGAGTCTCCTTTCCCCCTCCATCCCCCCCGCCGCCTTTTCCTAAGATCCGCTGGATTTCTCCCTCCCTGCTGGTATTTGCAGATCTTCCCAATTCAGTATGCTCTGTTAAATAAGACCAGAGCTAATGCTGACACGTGCAGTACCCAGCAGCTGGATTTTCCTCTCTCAGTGCTTCACGGTTTATGATCCTTTGAACAGTTCCTGGAATGTGACACATCATCCAAACCACTTTGACTTAGTTTTGTGAGTGGGATTTAGTGATATACTGCATGAAATATTTTAGTAAAAATCCCATCTCATCTATCGTCTTCACCTCATCCACTCATGTAGTAATATTATCTAAAAGCTTGTCAAGTTTGGAATGATCTCTCCTTTATAGCCCACCTGAAACTTTTTTTTTTTTTTTTGCTCATGTCTCTGTTATTTTTCTAGATCATGGTGCTAAGCTTTCTGTCTAAATATTTATTCCAATATGTTAGTAGCAATTGAAACAGGTGCAGGGCTGTTGAAGGGTAGATTGGTTTTAAGCTGGCATAGGGCCACTGGCTGTGGAGTTACTTGAGGCTGTGGCCAGGACCTGCTCTTGGAAGGATAGAGACTAAGCCATCCCCTTGTTTCAGGGGAGCTGATGGCGCTGATTCGGAAGGAGGGCAAGAGGATGACTGCAGCCCAGCCATCTGAGACCACTGTGGGAAACATGGTGCGGCGAGTGCTGAAGATCATTCGTGAGGAGTATGGCAGGTGAAGCTCTCCCTCCCCTTGCTGCCTGTGTGTATCCCTCTCAATGATTTGGGAGAAGATCTTCTTGATAGGATCATTTGGATCCTGTATGGTGTCTTCTCTGCTGGTCCCGTGAGACCTCTTCAGGAGTCTAAATGAGAGGTCTGTCCTCCCTGTCTCAAAGATTTTCCTTCAAGGTTAAACTCCTTTAATTCCTTTGTAGGAAAGTTTGTCGCCCCAATGAGCCTTGTGGTTTCCCTGCTACTGACCATGTTTCCTCTAGTATGTGTTACTGCTGTGTGAACCCTCCCTCTGCTGCAGATCTCTCTGTGTTCTGACCCTGTACTGCACGTGCTGTTCTCTCCCCACTTTCCTAGGAGAGAGAGAGTTCTGTTGGAGCAGCAGCCTTGAGCCAGGTTGTTCCATGTGTCTCCTGCAGCTTTCAAAGTTTACTTACATAGCT
Source organism: Chrysemys picta bellii (assembly GCF_011386835.1). Classification (NCBI taxonomy): domain Eukaryota; kingdom Metazoa; phylum Chordata; order Testudines; family Emydidae; genus Chrysemys; species Chrysemys picta. Next base: position 113,269,288 of record NC_088794.1, read on the forward strand.
TTCAGAAGGTACAGTTATTGGCAAAGCTTCAGGTAGCTTTCTGCCACAGACAGCTCTGGAGCACAGTTGCCAACTTTCACATGGTAAATAAGCATCCCGACTTTCCCAATAAGCCAAAAATCAAGCTAATCCCATTTCAAAACAAGGCCAAAACAAGCCAATCCCTAAGAACCCCCAATACTCTGTGACTAGATTTCCCCCCCCCCCCCCAGTGTGCAGTCTAGACTGTGGTGAGCCTGTTGTGCACCCCTGACTCTCTTTCCCCCCCCGTCCACCCCCGTCCCTGCTTGCCAGGAGCTGATAAAAAAAAAAGAAGCAACAAGCCAAAAACTAGCCAACAAGCCAATTAAGCAAAACCAAGCCCAATTTCTGCCTTTTTTCCACAGGTTTGGCATGTCTGCTCTGGAGGCTGTTTGAGAAAGTATGTGTGGCCCTCTTATCTGACCCCAAATAAGTAAGGCCCCTTTTTTCTCTGCTGTGGAACGACAGTGTAGCTCAAAAGCAGCCTCTTCCATAGGCTTCAACACGTTGTTTACTTGTGCTCCCTTCTTGCTGTGATGGGCTGTGTTCTCTCCATAGGCTCCATGGGCGCAGTGAGGAGAGTGACCAGCAGGAGTCACTGCACAAGCTTCTGACCTCTGGAGGGCTCAGTGAGGACTTCAACACACCCTATCCCCCACTCAGGGCTAATGTGATTGAAGCTATTAGTGAGCTGCTGATAGAGCTGGGTAGGAGATGAACTAAAACCATTCTATCTCTGGGTGGGAGAGAGGGCTGCTCATGGGATTAGGGATGGGGAAGAGCCAGTTTCCAGTTTGAATGGAAAGGATGGGGAGCTGTGAGACTCAATCTTGCAGAATGTGTGTCCCGGGAGCAGTACACAGGGATCCCTTCCTATGTGGTCCTGTGAGGAGAGCAGAACAGTGTCAAGTATGCACCTTCTGGAAACAGGCAAAATTCAGCCCTGTGCGGTTTACACTCAAGGCTTTGAAAGAACCTGAGTAGAGCCCTTCCCCCAATTGACTAAGATGGAGCTATGGTATGCTCAGGACAGGGATGGACCCTGGAGACAGACTTCTGTCCTGCAGGGAACAGAATTAAATATTTTCCCCTGCACTTCTTCCCTGGCGGATGCATTGCAAGTATTGTCTCTGCAGCCAAGGAGGTCTGCATGCAGCACCTGAGACAGCTAGGAGGGTTGCTATGAGCCTCCCAAACTCCACTCTGCACATGGTACAGCATTCTGCTTCAGTTCTCCTTCCCAACAGGTCATTGAGGTGGTTAGAGAGGATGTCTCAGGAGGCGTTTTAATATTTACATATTGTACCCAGCACAATCTGAGTGCTACTATACAGACATGTAGAAAGAGAACCTCTCACCTGAAAACTTGCAATTTAAGAAGACTGGGGATGGGGAGCAGTGTACATGCAGAGACCAGTGTGACTGTCTTCTACATCTGTCTTCTTGAGGATTACATTGCTTGGCAACCCCCCTCCACATTCAGTACTGACAGGCTATAACTTCCTCATGCATCTCCCATTCTGGCACCAAGAGCTAGTCTGTGGGCAGGGTGGCCACCATGGCTGATGCTGGTCCTTTCCTCTCCCATTATGAGATTTTCAATATGCCTTCTTTTCCTGGGCAGTTCGGGAGCCTATGGAGGTCAGGGTGTGGTGCCCTTTGTGCTGCCACAAGGCACGTACAGCCAGGCTCTAGCTTGATCCCAGCTGGTGCAGGGGCTGGGGAACTGAACTGATGCTCCTCCACCAATGGCCATGTTGCTGCCTGAGCTAACGGTGATGTGACACAGAGCCTGGTTTCGGGGGGGTCAAGTGATAACCTACTTACCAAATTGGGGTCTCAGTGTTCAGATAAGGAATGTTGTGCCCTTTCATCAAGTTGGAGCTCAAACCCTCAGATGCTCTCCCTTCAAACCCAAAGCTCTAAAAAGTATGTTTTGGGGGGTTTTTGGCCTATGGGATAGCTCCAGAGAGAGATAATTGCAGTTGTGTGCTGTGGCAGAGGGCTTGTGCCCTTTCCTGTTGGTGCTGTCTGTGGCAGGAATCAGCATGGCAGGTGTTAGGCCTGACTCTCCTCTTACTGCTGGATGGCTTCCCTTGCAGAGGGCACCACTGATAACATTGCGATGCAGGCATTGGAGCACATCCATTCCAATGAGGTGATCATGACCATTGGCTACTCTCGCACTGTCGAGGCCTTCCTGAAGGAGGCAGCACGCAAGCGGAAATTCCATGTCATTGTAGCGGAGTGTGCACCCTTCTGCCAGGTAGGTCCCTGGTTGGCCATGTTCTCCAGGCTGTGCCTGTGGTATCTGTGCAGTATTTTATCTGCCTTAGGAGAAGCAGGTGTAGAAATAACAGGTCCTTCTGCTCAGCATGAGGGAGTGACTAGACTGCCCCAAGAAATGTTGTGAGATTGCTGGCTATGGCCAAGAAGTGGGGGAAACTTCTTGCCTGCCCCACCAGTGATTTAGAGGACAGCATATTTGCTATATCACTGGCACACATCTGGCTCAGATAATGTAACTTCTGGTTTGAACTGAGTGTGTCTGGCACTGCATCGAGTCCAGCTCAGGAGCTTCCTTGTCTGGTTCCTCTTAAGGAACTCACCAGAGTCTCTCTCTTCTGTAGGGTCATGAAATGGCCGTCCGTCTTTCCAAAGAGGAGATTGAAACCACTGTCATGAGTGATGCAGCCATCTTTGCTGTCATGTCTCGAGTCAACAAGGTAGGTTTTTTGGGGTGCAGTAGTGGGGTTCTGGTGCTCAGGCCTTATAGGGCCATCCATAGGCAGTGTCAAGTGAGTTTGCTCCCCCTATCAAAGTCCTCAAAGAGCTTGGAGAGAGGTGGCTAGAGAGGTAGTCTTAGGAGGGGTTTTAATATTTACATATTGTACCCAGCACGATCTGAGTGCTACTATACAGACATGTAGAAAGAGAACCCCTCCTCTGAAAAGCTTACAATTTAAAAAGACTGGGGATGGGGAGCAGGATACGGTGTACATGCAGAGACCAGTGTGACTGACCACACTGGGACACTTCCACGGGGAGTCTCAACTTACTCCCAGCTGCCCCTCACCTGCGTGGCTAAATTTCCAGGATGCATTAGAACAAACAGTGGTGCTGAGTGGAGGCAGAGTTGCTCTGAGACAGATCTTTAGAGCCAGGTGAGACAAAGGGTTGACTCCAGCTTTTTTTTTTTTTTTTTTAAATAAAAAACCCCCCAAAACCTGCCCATCCCCAGAGTGGGAAGCACTGCGCCCCTGCCTAGAGCACGAGTCATATAGTAGGCAGTATGCCAGCCCTTGGCAGGGTGTCAGGAAATGGCTGCTGGACATCCTCAGAGCTCGGACTGCTTTCCTCACTATCATGTGGAGATGATAATAGGGCCCCACAGCCCTCCAATGAATGCCTGCTAGTCTTCTAACTTCCACTTGGCAGGTCTGACAGTTCTGGGTGCCGTTCTAGGTAGAGGAAAACTTTTGTGCAGAGCCAGTCCCAGATGGAACATACCCAGGACCCTACTGAGCTAGAATCCCAGCCTTTCACTATCTGTCTAGTCAGTGCAATGCCCTCTTGCTGTGATGTATATAGATGGTGGGAACCTGCAGCCCCTAGCCCCAGCATGGGCTGAGCCAGTAGCCAGGATTTGGAGCTCCTTTTCTCTGCCTGTCTCAGTTCACTGCAAAGTGCTCTAATACTAATTTGTACTTGGAAGGTGATCATTGGTACAAAGACAATCTTGGCCAATGGTGCATTGATCGCTGTAAGTGGGACTCATACCCTGGCACTGGCAGCTAAACACCACTCCACTCCCCTCATCGTCTGTGCACCCATGTTCAAGCTTTCACCACAGGTAGGTGCAGCAACTTTTGATTACAGCATCTGCTCGATCTCGTGGCAAATAGAGGGACCAATATTGCTCATGAAAGTGAGGAATGGATAGTATTGACTGGTTAAAATACAGGTTGGCAACCCAGAAGGTTTCTACCAACCCTGCTAATGCACCTTGATTTTAACACAAGGATGCCCCTCCCCCATTGATACACCTCCCCGCAACAGCTCTACTGATGCAGATAAGGCCTTTGTTCCAGTACAGATTGCCAGATATGCTGAATGGTGGGCTCCTATGATATAGATCAACATCTACTAGAGACTGAGAGTTACTATATTCATTTCACTTAATCCAGTGGTGATTTGAACTCACATCTTCAAAGGCAGAAGGAGATGTTTTAGAACTTTCCTGCTCTGCTTTTTTGATATTGTAATATGGATCCCATCTCAAGTCACTAAAGAGCAGCTTGGGGCAGTCATGTCTCTCTCTTATCTTGAGCTACCAGGCTATCCTGCAGAGCAGCCAGAATCTAAGCAGGCATAAAGGAACTAGGAATGTATGGCTTGCCTGAGCCCCTTGCTGCAGTTGCCATGCATATTCCAGTCTGAGGCTGCAGGCAACTGCTGTACACTCTACAAACCTAAGCTGTGGAGCCCTTACTTTCCTCTGCTCAGTCCCTTCCAGCACTTATGCCCCAGCTCCATATGGTATAATGGAGATGGGTGGCCTCTTCTGACCCTATTGCTCTTTCTTCCAGTTCCCTAATGAAGAGGATTCATTCTACAAGTTTGTCTCTCCACAAGAAGTGCTGCCATTCACAGAAGGTACCGGTCCTCTTTAGTGCAGGTTTTTGAAGGGGAACTAGCTGTGTTGACCCCAGGCAGCAGGAACCAGGCCCCTGTCTCACATATTTAAAGACAGAATTAGCTTGTAACCAAGGGCAGGAAACCCTGCCCATTGTCTTAAACTCTGAAATGACTCTGACCACTGTCCTAGTTTACATGCTACTTGGCTGATAGGAGGAATGGAACAGGGTTTCCTCTGAACTCCATCCTTGTAGTTGGGTTCCTACCCATTAAACACTTCCTTATACAGGTAGTAATTTAAAAAAAAAAAAAAAAAAAAATCAAGGTTCTGATGGTGACTGCCAGCTGGTGGGCGGAACAGACCTAGCACAGTAGCAGAGAAACCAAACTAGTTTCTGTGTAGCGCTCATAAGTAGTGTGACTTCTTGGAACATAAAACTCCAGAAATACTATATGGATTATTACCACTGGCTGACAGTTTTCTTTCTGCCCTGGAGCTTCTGAGGCCAGGTTAGTGTGTGCAATTCTGGTTTCCCATGTTTAAGAAAGACAAATTCAAACTGGAACAGGTGCAGAGAAGAGCTACTGGGATAATCAGAGGAATGGAGAATCTGCCTTACAAGAAAAGATCATAAAGAGCTTGGCTTGTTTTGCCTAACAAAACAAAGGTTGCGGGGAGATATGATTGCTTTCTATAAAATACATCAGAGGAACAAACACCACGCTGTAAAAGGACTGAAGTTAAATGCTAGTGTTGGCACAAGAACAAATGAATATAAACTGGCCCTCAACAAGTTTAGGCTTGAAATTAGATGGATGTTTGTAATCATCAGAAAAGTGAAATTCTGGAACAGCCTTCCAAAGGGAGTAATGGGGGCAAAAACCCTAACTTGTTTCAAGACTGAGCTTGATACATTTATGGACGGGATGTTATGATGAGGATGCCTACAATGGCGTATGTCCCATCTATGACTACTATTAGCACATATCTACAATGGCTGGAGATGGGACATGGCACAGAGTTATTCCAGTTAGTTCTTTCCCAGGTGTCTGGGTACATGCTCATGGTCTAACTGATCACCATACTGGAGGGCAATGTGTTTCCTTCCCCTGTCCCCCCCCCCCAATCAGATTGGCAGAGATGGGGGGGGGGGGGAGAATGGGGGGGGGATATTGCATTCTCCGGCAGTGTAGGGTCACTAGTCACTTGCTGGTTTGAACTAGAATGAATGGTGGATTCTCTGTAACTTGAAGTCTTTAAATGAAGATTTGAGGATATCAGTAACTCGGCCAGAGGTTATGAGCATATTGTAGGAAGGGGTGGGTGAAGTTCTGTGGCCTGTGACATGTAGGAGGTTAGATTAGATGATCATGATGGTCCCTTTGGGCCTTAAATTCTGAGATTCCATCTTCAAAAAGAGAGCAGCTCTGGTGCCCAGTTACATAGCAACCAACCTTCCAAATCCATGTTTCTGTGCAGCAGGACCCCACAAGTGCAGGGCTAAGACACTTTTGATTAAGGCTTTCATTGTAGCATTTTGCAGATTTTCCATGTGGAGGATCTTCTGGTTAGCACCAGCAACAGCTATCAGCAGGGGCAAACTCTATCATTCTTATCCAAGACTGTGCCCTATACCCATAATTCAAATAAACCTACCACGGTTGGGGTTGTCTCAAATCTTGTTCTGCTATTTCAGTGCTGACTTTAGGGGTGGTGGGGCAAGGGTCACAACTTGTACTCCAGGCAGTGTATGGTGAAGCCACACTCCACATCATCTTGTCCATTGCTCATCTCTAATACCATGACTGTTTCCTTTTCAGGGGAGATCCTGTCAAAGATCAATGTTCACTGCCCAGTGTTTGACTATGTTCCCCCAGAGCTCATTACTCTCTTCATCTCCAATATTGGGGGTAATGCACCCTCCTATATCTATCGCCTCATGAGTGAGCTGTACCATCCTGATGACCATGAACTCTAAGCTCTACTGGCTTGAAGTGCCTCAGTGTCCAAGCTCTTCCTACCTTGCTCTTTTGGAAGATCCAGCAGCTAAATAAATCCAGGGCTACAGAGATGGGGGTGACTGTCTTCAAAAGGAAACATCTGCATGGAGTATAATGTTTCCACCCTAGCCAAGAGCAGCAGTGAGCAGAGATCTACACCTGGCTTTGCTTCTGTCACTTGTATTACAAGGCACATGAAACAGTTTTTAATCTATTTGATTTTTGGAACCTGTTGTTGCCATTCTTGTATATCTCCACAGAAGTTCTTGTTCAAGGATGGACCGGGTATAAATGGAATTCTCTGTTGCCACTAAGCTGCATTACCTTAGTGTGCTACAATAAAGACTGCTTGTAGTGGTCTCTGCTGTTGGCTTATTTTCTACACAAGAATAAAATGCTCATTCTTCAAACAGTAGCAGCACACTGGCCCCAGTAGTGAGCTGCTGTTGTAGCAAGATGGCTGTAGTTGCTTTGGTGGATGCAAACTGAAAAGCCTTCTATTACAAACCAAAGGCCTTAGATTGCATTCTCTTTAGTTGTCTCTGGCAATATGACAGTTCTTTTAACAGTGCACAGCAACACTACATCACCGTTTAGGGTAAGAAGTGAAATATTTCCCTCTGGTTTTGCTTAGACAGTAAAACCTGCTGGGCCAGGATTCTTGTTTTTAATTTAGGCACTTAAATCCTGTGTGCTATAGTAATGCCTAATAAGTCAATAGAAATTTGTAACATGACCCTCTTACTGGTATAGAAATAAACCCCAATCTATTTAGAGCTAAAGGGTGAATTGAAGAGTAGAGGCAGAATAAAATTAGAATACGAGCAGGATTTCTTATTGCAAGATGTTCTCTAGGATCCTTAACGACCTCTTTTCCAGCAACCTCATGTTTTACTGAGAAGATAGCATCTGGCTATATTTTTGAGATCTCCCCTCCACCTGGAGGAAAAGGACTGATGTGCTGTGAAAGCCACAGGCAAGAAAAGAAACAGCAAGCTGGGATTGCTCTGCTATTAAATGCTTAGTTGAATAAAGTGACACTTTTGGTGCTTTGATGGTCTGACTCTAAGTTTGCCTGCACAACCTTGCAGATGGCCTGTGCTCACTCCAGTCAGACATGAGCCTGAGGAAAGTAGTGTTGGTTTATTAATAAATACTTAGCCCTCTACACTTTCAAAGCATTGTAAATACATTAAAACAACAACCCTTCCCCTATGAGGAATCCTGCCATTCTCACAAGAAGGGAATTTAACACTTGCAAATGTGAGACTCTTTCTACCCTTGAATAGCCAAGTCTGGGCACACAATATAATTTCTGAACATTGAAGCCTCTTCTCTGGACTATAGGAGCCTTCTCCTGCCACATTCCCATGGATTATCTTGACTCCTCAGAAGGTCAGCTGTGACGGTAGTACTTCTGATACCGTCCTGGCTCAGGAGTTGCATCCAAGCAGCAACACTGGTTTCACGTTGCTGGCTGGAAGTATGAAGGGTTACGTGACATCAGCACTCCTGGAGGGTCTGGTTTTTAGCTCACACTTCCAAGTGCTGTCCTTGTTTCCCAAACAGCTGCCAAGCTTGGGCCATTCTCCGCAGTTTAGCCAAATTAGGTTTAGGCTGGTAGGAGAAAAGAGAATTAATGAATTGATACAAAGTTTCATTAAGAGAAAAGGACTTCACTGACCTCCACAGTCCTTTCCCCACACAGAAAGATGCTCAAGTGTTTTAGCAAATCTAATTTTAAATGTCCTCCATGACTTCCAGTTTCACAATCTGATGCAGTTCCTTGGCAGCAGGGTGGATAAAAGTCAAGATTTTATTTTATTAAACATCAGATTTTTTTTTTTAATATACATCTTGCTAGTTCATTGCTTTTATTTTAGGCTTAGGTGTTTTGTACTTGTTTCTTCCATTCAGTTTCCTCATTGTTAGTAGAATTTCAGATTTTACATGTTTTTTCCCTGAAGTCTCTCACTTAAAAGGCTCATCTTTTCTGAAAATGACAAGCCCAGGGCCTCATTAACACCCTTACTGTAAGAACATAAAACTGATAAGCAAACTGACCTTCCTATATTTGCAACCAGCACCACATTCTGATATAAACTGGCATGAATGAAGAAAGCTGAAATGCTTTGGCAAGGCTATACTCTTCTGGCAGGATTTGAAGTCAATGGGACTTGTGCTCATAAGTCACCTAAGTGCCTATATATAGGCATAGGAGCCTAATTTCAGGCTCCTGCTTTTGAAATACAAAAATGTTTCATAATAACTTGTGCATTAAAAGTCTAAGTAACTTTTCATTGTTAACACTGAAGCAATTTTGTTTTGAAGTGAAAGATTTTATGCCCCTAAGAGAAAAGTTTAATAAAAATACAATGTTTTAACCGCTGCTGCTGCTACACTTAAGCATATTTAATTTTAAGCACAAGTGACCCCATTAAAGTAAACAGAGCTTCTCTTGTGAGTAAAGTTACTCACCAGCTTGTTTGCAGGATCAGGGCCATACTATTCAATTTATTTTTGTAAAATTCAAATACCCTATTGGAAGTGGCATTTAAGAAAAATAGTTCATTGTATATTTTCATCTAAAGTTGCAATATTACAAATTTTCAAATTAGTTTTGCAAAACCTCAATCTGATTTTAAAAAATCACTCCACCTTGACTGGTCTCCTGATCTTCAGCATAGATTTTCTCTCTTTATTTCATCCCATTCCTCTTGGTTATAACTCCTCATATCATCCTAAATAATTCCACCTTTCAAATAGTAGATTTACCCATCCAGGCACACAGAGCAAATGTACTGTTTCAAGCAGCCATTTCCTAAGAAACTGAGTTATGAAAGAAGAGAAAAAGAAAAAGTACTGATCTGCTGTGGGCTATCCCATGTACTCAACATATTTAGGGAACAGCACACTTCTTTAGAAAGGTGCACATTACTAGTTCTTCCCCACCATTAGTTGTCCCTTAGCCAAACTAGACAGACTTAACTCGTATTCTCTCCTCATAAGTCTCCTGCAGTTCCCTGGCCAGTTTTTTGTTGCTCTTCTTGAATTCCCTCCAGTTTGTCTTAGATGAGTTTATAACAGTGTTTCAATTGCAGAGTATTACCAATAGTGTAACTCCCTAAGAAGATACAGGATAGCTGAATAACCATTGCCAGTGGCTGCTTACCAAGTCTGTACAACTTCAGGAAGAAATATGACAGGAAATGGCATGTTAACAGTGGGGTTCTAAAGGCAAATGTGCAATACACCACGTGAGTAGAATCTAAAATAGCATCTGGACATGCCCTTTGTGCCCAGTGAGTCGCAGTGTTCATTTATATACAATACTGTGGGGAATAATACAGGAACGGTTAAGGGAGGGACAGGAGCTAGAGGTTTGTTTACATCACATGTTGTCAGTGGTTATTTCAGTCAGGATACCTCTGTTTGTATTAAGTGGTGGATACAGAGTGAGCTGTTATTGGTTGGTATGAAACTTGGATGAAAAGGCTTAGCAAGATTAAACGCATTTTTTCAGACAACCCACCCTGTGGGTTTGTTGCCTTTCTCTGCCCAGCACTTCACACTGTACCTGCTTTTCCTGCTTCAGGTGGTCTATGTCTGCAAGTGGCATCATGGAAGGTCTCCCATGAGCACACTGGAAAGGCAGCTGGCAAAAGGACAAAGCTTCAACAAGCTGGCAGCTCTCCTCCTTAGTCAAGCTATCATTAAACTTAATAGCTCCTGAAAAGAGAAGCGAATTATAGCATATGCTGGCAAGAGTTCAGCTCAGCTAACAAGCTCCCCTCTGGGAACTTAGGGCAGCACAGCAAGTTAATACGGGGCAGCGCCCACTTTCTCCCCCACCCTGAGACCACAAACCAGCAGCACCGTACACCAGACTTCAGATGTAGCTCCACTTAATCAGACTTCCCCCAAGAAGCCTTCCTGGCACACACAGACTAGCTTCTCCACAGCCTAAGTTGCTTGGTTTGGTCTGAGGCTACTAGATGGCAGGGCAACTATTTCCTTGCTTCCTAGATGCTACAGTTGTTGCAGCTCAAGGCACATGAGCAGCTTCCTCTGGAGCTGAAAACCAGGCCACTCCACAAATGAGGAGCTACCAAAGCAGAGAAAGACTGAATACCCACCCCATATGCTACTTAGAGATTGAGTACCACCTCAGTAATCACCCACTCTTTCCCACACCTGGGCATTTAATGCAACCACTGCAAATCCAGGCAGGATAGTAAGGTCTCTCTGGTACTTTAATAAACTTTATCTTTTCTAAACACCAGAGGGCGTGAGAATCTATGGTCTCATTTACTTCTCACCTTAGCAGCTTGTAAACTGCAGTTCAGAGATGGCACATGTCCTGCTCTTCTAACTAAAAGAAATCTTGTATGCAGTCTGCCACTTGGAGACTCTAGTGATGTGCCATTGCAACAATGCTACCAATCCACACTTGCCCTTTGGCCATGAGTGGAATGTTAATGCAATATGCAACATGTCTGCTGGCATGAATGGGGTTAGAATTACTGCAGCTTGCATTTGTGAGATCTGCTCACCTTCTGGGCTTCTGAAAGCCCAGAAGATGAGCCAGATGTCCATCATGGATCTAGAGAACAAGCACTTCCAGGGTCTCCAGGACACCATATACTGGCATTTCTACAAGTTACCATTTGGCGCAGCCAAAAATGTGCTCTTTGAGAACAGGGCACTCCTCCTGCTCCCACAGAACTGTTGAATTAAAAGTTCTAGAGCTCATATAAACAGGGCCGGCGCTTCCATTTAGGCGACCTAGATGGTCGCCTAGGGCACCAGGATTTGGGGGGCGGCAATTCTGCGGCGGGGGGTCTTTCCGCGCTCCGGGTCTTCAGCGGCAATTCTGCGGCGGGTCCTTCACTTGCTCCGGGACCCGCTGCCAAAGTGCCCCGAAGACGGGGAGCGCAGAAGGACCCCCCGCCTAGGGCGGCAAAAACCCTGGCGCCGCTCCTGCATATAGATGATGCACATTAGGGCTCTATTTTGTCAGCATCTCGCATCTGAATAGGAATGTGGATAACAGCTACAAACAATGCAAATAGAGGCAGCATGTTCTGTCCTTGGCAGAGCTCTCCAAAAAGAGGGCAACTGCCTCCTGCCACCTAGTAGACACCCTGTCTCTAAAGGGTCAGACTCCTGCAACCATTCAAAGTGCCATATTATGCCAAAGCCCCAGAAAGTACACTGTGTAGAAATGGAAAAGTGGAGAAGTTCAGCTCACTTACCATGGCATGCCTGGGAAGCCAGCACCTTTAGAAAGGTTAGTGGGAGTGTCCCTTGTGCGCCTCCTGTGGTCTGCAATAGCTAAAAGTAGAATGAGAACATGGTCCAACTTTCCAGTGAGTATGAAAAGGAAATAATAGTAACATTAGAGGGAACAGATGAAGAAGACCTAGTAGGGCCCATCTGGTCCACATCTCCCCACTGTCAATTCATAAGAGCTAAAGGATGGTATTCTCCCAGGTTTTGTCCCGTCTCAAGCAACAAGACTTTCAGTAGAGAGCTACCCTAATCCACTTCAAAAGAAGAGCACTACTTACCTCAACTTGTTCTTGAATCAACTCCTGGAAAGCAAGAGGCAGAACAATCAATCACTTACTGTTTTTCCCCTCCTCACCTTTCCTATCTGCTGTCCCAACCTGGCCATATTTACTGTATCAGTTCGAAGTCACTCACTGTGATAAATAACCAAGAAGGATGGGCCAGTGGTTGGAGCACTAGCCTAGGCAGTAGGAGATCCAGGTTGAAGTCTCCCACTCTGCCATAGACTTCCTGTGTACCTTGGGCAAGTCACCCTATGTAAAGTGGGGATGATAGCACTTCACAGGGGTGTTGGGAGGCATAGGCGTCAACTCCATGCACCCACAGGGAAAAATTAGCAGGTGCTCTGCACCCACCGGCAGCCACGTCCCCGCTTCTCTGCCTACCTCCCAGCGCTTCCCGCCGCCTAACAGCTGTTTGACGGCGCTTTGGACTTTCCGGGAGGGAGGGGGAAGAGCGGAGACACGGCGTGCTTAGGGGAGGAGGTGGAGAAGAAGTGGGGCAGGGGCGGAGACTTGGGGGAAGGGGTGGCATGGGGGCAGGGCAAAGGCGGTGCAGGGGCAGGCGGGGAGGTCGAGAACCCACCAGGCAAAGGGGAGGTAGACACCTATGTTAGGAGGATAAATATATTAACGATTGTGAGTCTCAGGTACTACATGATAAGGGCCATATAAGTACCATAGACCAGCCTGAAGTCACCCCAGCAAAACTCCCAAACCCACTACAATTTTTCAAGACTGCAGTAAAAGGGCTAGCAACACACATTTCCAGAATCTGTTTAAGTCGTAATCTTAAAGCATCTCCCATCAGCTTGTTCAATTACAAAGCTAATAAGAAAGAATGATAGCTTACTCAACAGTGACAATGGTTCTAAGAGATGTGTTGTCCACATTGATTCCACCTCTATTGAGCCATTGCATGCAAGATTGGAATCTTTTGGCCTGCAGTGTTCACTGGTGCCAGACCTTGGATGTGCTCATGCCCCCTCTCCCCTTCACATCCAAGAACATAAAGGGCAGAGGCTGGCCCAACCGTCCCTCAGTTTCTTTGCCAATACAGACCTTAGGTGCTATGTAGTAACGGGGAAGGAAGGCAGGTTGTGGATGGGTTGCAGAATCCATAGACAACACATTGTGAAGAACCACAGTTACTGTAAGTAAGCAACCATTGTTTCTTCTGGGAGTGATTATCTGCATGTATTCCACTTCTGGTGGCTAGCAAGCAGTGACCTCATAATCAGGAGGTGGGTGCTAGAAGTCCTATTTAAATAATGATTGCAGGGCAGTTCTGCCAAAACAGGAATCAGATCTTTAGGCCTCAACTAAGGAATAATGTGGGATGAAGGAGTGGACTGATCCCCCATATGGCTTCCCTGCAAAGTTCTGGAATTGGTATGCTTTTCAGAGAAGCTCCACAAGCTGCTTAAGCCCTGGTGAAGTGGGCTATAACTTGCATGGGTGGATCTAAGGATGATCACAAACCTCACCACTTTCTGCTCCAAGTGCGAAGCATATTTCTTTAACCTTTTCCCTCAAACGTAAATACATAACATGTATATTTAAAAAAAAAAAAACCACCCCAAAACCCCAACGCTCTAAAGCCCTACCAACACGTGACACTCCACTGCATACACTTCTCTCCCTAAGGAGAGGATAAGAAAACAAAACAACACATGAACACATGACAGATGTTTAGTCACATTGCTTAGTGCACTACTGGAAGGTGCTCAGATACTACAGTGATAAGTTCAGTCTAAGAACCTATATAGAATAGATCTAATCTAGCTAAGTCATGGCATGATTTAATACAATTACATACGCAGTTAGTCTTTAGCTTGATGGCCTCCTGGCAGAGAGGGGATGACCGAGCACCTCCTTGCTTCTTTATATAGTGCACTGTGGATATATTGTCTGTCAAGATCTGCACCATGGAGTCCTGCAGAACAAGCTGGAATGCCATGCAGGCCAGCTGGAAGCCCTGAACTCCAGGATGTTCACATGCAATTTCAAACCAGGTCCCTTGCATATGCAGATGGCACCCCCAACCTATACCTTAGGTGTCTGTGATGAGTTTGGTCAGGGAGGGGATCGAGAAGGAAACCCTCTTCTATATGTTCCCAGCCACTGACTGAGTTCTCATAGAATCTGGGGTGGGACCAGGACTCTCTTGCTCATGTGATACTTTGACAGGAAGTATACAAACCTCAGCCATAACTGCAAGGACCACAGGTGAAGTCTGGCAAGCAGTGTCACATACGTGTATGCTGTCATATGGTCCAATAGTCCTAAGCATGTACACACCAACCTTGTTAAAGTCAATTTTAGCTTATTTATTATGGACTGGAGAGACTATAACCTGTCCTCTTGGAGGTAGGGATTTGCTGATCAAGAACTGATCATGGTTCCTATGAACTCTATTGTCTGTTATGGGGTGAGAGATGATTTCTTGCAGTTCACAAAGAATCCCAGTTGGGAAAACAAGGAAAGAACTGATACTGTAGTCTCCTACTTGGACCTTCCTCTGCTTATTCAGATATGGGTAGACATGGATACCTTTTCTCCTTAAATGCACTGCCATCCCTGCCAGACATTTTGTGAATACTCATGGTGCCATGGACAGACCTGTATTGGTAATAGTTGGGCCCTGCTGTGATTCTCAGGTACTTCCTGTGGGATGGGTGGATAGCTCTATGGAAGTACACATCCAGTAAGTCAAGAGCTACAAACTAGTCCTGAGCCACAAGAAATGGAATGATGGAGGCAAGTATTACCATCCTGAATCTGAGGTGGCATATATATTTGTTGAATCTCCTCTGGTCTAGGGGATAGGACAAAGACCCCCTTTTTTCTTCGAAATGAGGAAAAACAGAGTAGAAGCCTCTTCCCCTGAATTCTGAGGGCCCTTCCTCTATGGCTCCTACATGAAGCAATAAGGCCATTTCTGCTTGTAATAGGCTCTCGTGAGAAGGATTCCCGAAGAGAGATGGGGAAGGAAGCATAGGGGGCAAGGAGTAGAAGTGCAGGGTAGCCATGGGTGATGATCTCTAGCACCATCTGTCCAATGTTATGACAGACTTGACAGCACCTATCTGCCTTTTTAGAAGTAGGTGCCACAGATGATGGGGTCTACTACAATTTTTTTGCTGGCTCCAACAGCCCCTCATTAATTGGCATGGCACAGCTTTCAGGCAGACTTGAGTGAGTCTTCCTGCTCTATCTCCATGGGAATTTCTAACATGTAATGCAGCAGTTACTGAAATGTTTTCCAATCATCCGGCTGCGTGGAAGTGGAGGGCCCTATTGCCTAATCTGGTGAGGAAGAGTAGACTACTGCTGGGATCAAGTGCTCTACCATCTGCAGGTGTTCTTCCTCATCTTCCTGTGCTATATTGTGAGTCTGCACCAGCAGCGCCCCTTGAGCACTATGAAGTTTCATAGGGGAATGAGATCTAAGTCTACAAGGGGTAGTGGAGGTAGTTTTCCTTGTGGTTTCATAGGCGCCAACTCCGTGGATGCTCTGGGGCTGGGAAAAAATTAGTGGGTGCTCTGCACCCACCGGTAGCCAAGCTCCCCTCCCCGCCCCACCTCACCTCCTCCTTCTCCCCTGAGCGTGCCATGTCCCTGCTCCTCTGCCTACCTCCCAGTGCTTGCCGGCGTCAAACAGCTGTTTGGTGGCGCAGCAAGCTCCGGGAGGGAGGGGGGAGGATTGGGAACGTGGCATGCTCAGGGGAGGAGGCAGGGCCGGGGCGGGGATTTGGGAAAGGAATCGGAATAAGGGCAGGGATGGGGTGGAGTTGGTGCAAGGTCTTTGGGGAAGTGGTTGGAATGGGAGCAGGGTGGAGTTGGGGCAGGGCTGGGGGAAGTGTGTGTGTGGGGGGTCGAGCACCCACCAGCGCAAGACGTTGGCGCCTATGGTTGGTTGCATACCCCAAAGACCCCAAGGTTGCACGTCATAGAATAAGGGGCTGGGGGCGGATATCATAGAATAGAATATCAGGGTTGGAAGGGACCTCAGGATGCTCAAAGCAGGACCAATCCCCAGACAGATTTTTTGCCCCCGATCCCTAAATGGCCCCCTCAAGGATTGAACTCACAACCCTGGGTTTAGCAGGCCAATGCTCAAACCACTGAGCTATCCCTCCCCCCTGTGGTGAGTGCTCTCCCTGAGATCCCATAAGTCTACATCTACAACTCCTAGATTCCCTATTAGACCAGTAAAGGTCATATGAATGGGAAAGAGATGAGTGGCCGTGGGATATCCTCCCTACTATGCTCAGAAGGAGAGAAAGAAAATGAGTACTCCTCCTCTACCCTAACCAGAGTTTTGGGGTGAACTGGAGTCTTCCCCACCACTGCAGCTGAAGAGTTGACTGGTACTGTAGCAATACTGGTAGTGAATACCAAAATACAGAGGGCACTCTTATAGCTGAGAATACTAATGGTGACTCAGGCTTCATGGTCACTGCAAGATCACACGACACCACAAATAACTTCAGTGCCAAGAAAGTCAGTGCTGGGAGCATCTGTACTGTAGTGGTCAGTACCAGATTCAGAAGTGACAAGTCATTGACATCTCATGCACTGACAGTCAGTACCAGATGAAATGTGGACCACTGCCTGAGACAGTACCATGTGTGTTCAGCAATTGGGTTTTATCAGGGTGTCAGAAGAACCTAATTTGGGCCATGAACTACCCTTTGTCTTAATAGTCTGAGGATATCTATGCCTCCTTTTACTAGGTCCCAAGAAGGGTGACTGAGGTCTGTGCTTGCTGTGGGAAAGATATTCCTTCCTACCCTATTCAGAAAACCGAAACATTGACTGAGGAAGCCTGTTCAGGCCAGAGAGGCCCTTTTCTCTCCGGTTCTGAGGAGGCTCTACCTGAGAGCTTCAGGAAAAAATGTTTAAGGTGGACCTTTCTCACCTTCTGTGTCCTACTGGAGAAGAGGCAACAGATTGAGCATCTAACACTGAGTGCCAATCATTAAGCGGACTAACTGAATCATAGGAGGAGCAAGTTTTGAATCCTTGGGACTTCCCCAGTACCAGGATTTAGTCACTGTGGCTGAAAGGAAGTCCCTAACATTAATAGGAGGGTTTTGTTTGTTTGTTTTTTATATATAGCCACTAAGTGTAAAAAAGACACTACGCTAACTATACTAATCTCTCTCTCTTTTTATATAATATATATTATAAAAATAAAAGTACATGTATGATCAGTAAAGTCACACAGTGTGCAGAGAAGCAGATGCTGCAGGGTTTCTGCTTGCAGCCACAGGCAGTAAGAAGGAGTTGAGGGACAGCTGGGTCTACTCTATCATTTATCTCTAGTAATGGAAAAGGGGAGAAGAGAGGCATGAGGACATCCAGGGCACAGGTGTGGCCCTCATGGACATTGCTAGCCAAAAGAATCAGACCTCATATACATGTGACCCATGTGGACAATCACTCAAAAAAGAATGTACTTGATGTGTCAGAAAATGCTGTTTTCTAACAGGGTGGATTAATTTAAATCAAAGTAATTTAAATCACTGATTTTAATCGCAATTTAAATCAGCAAGCAGAAAACGCTGATTTAAAACATTTAAATAATTTATTTTCCTAAAGAAAAGTTGGTTTCATTGGTTGGTAACCACAAAACCAAGTTGAATTGCAACTAAAGATAGCCTTTACACTAAATTTGAAGAGTCTTTTAGTTTTTGCTAACCAGGAAGATACAGTATATCTATACACATTTATTTAAGTAATTATATAGCTTAACTTACATTTATTAAGATTCTTAACTTTTACATCTTTTACTATGTTAGAAAATGGTGAATTATGCATTTCTTATTTACTAGATGATTATTATGTTTTTACTTGTGATTTGTGCCAATCTCTGCTTTGATGGAAATTAAAATTAATTTTAAGATACAAAAACAGATTTTTATTTTTAGAATACAACTATTTTAAATGCGTAGGATACATACGAAAGAAAAATGTTTAGCATAAAGTTTAGCAAAACATGTTTTAAATTTAAAACTAACTGATTTATTAAACAAAGGAAGTATTATCTGTAGTTAGTGAACTGATCTGATTGTTTCTGGTCATCATGTCCTTCAAGATTTTATAACTAGTAGATATCCTCTCACACCTAGTTATTATTCATAGATTGGAGGAAAAGCTTTCCTGATTTTTCATATTGCTAATATCATTCAGCAGATGACATATAATGGGGAATAAGAGCAAACACCATAAAACCAAATATTTGTTCAAAAAAGGGCTCCCTTCAATGAGTCAAATCCAAGCAGGTCTGTATTGGGGTGGTTATGACACTTGTCTTGTAAGCTTAAGGTCTCCAAGTTTCCCATATTAAGTACAAGGAAATGGGTCAATTTTTTAAGCCAACAGCATTTCACAACCTCTTCTTTTTGCCCCAAGAGATCAGCAGTATCACCTCTTGAAAAGGGCACCTTCCCTGTATATAAACTCTTACACATGAACAAAAGAGAAACATACTGCAAACAGGAGTAGGATTGGAATGGCTCAGCCTGGTGGCTGCATCTTGTTATTATACCTATCTCATAGAACTGGAAAGGACCTTGAAAGGTCATCGAGTCCAGTCCCCTGCTTTCACTAGCAAGACCAAGTACTGTTCCTGACATTTTTTTTTGCCCCAGATCCCTAAATGGCCCCCTCAAGGATTGAACTCACAATGCTGGGTTTAGCAGGCCAATGCTCAAACAACTGAGCTATCCATAAGCTTTTTTTTTTTTTTTTTTAATGTCTCTAATACTTATGGGTGTGAAGAAAATCTTCAAAATATGGGCTACAAGCAATCGATGCCTCAGTTTTCAGAAAGCCTGAAACAATAGCTCTGAGAGGGATGAACTGCCCCTATTTGTTTATAGGAGAAGACAACTCTGACACCTAATGATGGCAATTAAATGTCAGTCTTGTTAACTATGTCACTGTTGATCAAAGCACTCAAGAAAGAGGGGCAGTCAAATTATGAATGATCTGCTATAAGAGGTATATGATTTTGGCATGGTGAATGGAGTTTGAGTTGTGAGCAGAATCTGAGAGTTTACTGCCACTTATATTTTTCAAATCTGATTCCTGATTGCAGGTATTGTTTCATGCCACCAACATTTTCTAAGGAATTTCAAAGTTTAAACTCCTCCCAGGTGCAACTGAAAGCCACACAGATACAACTGGAGCAAGAGAGTCTTTAAAACAATAATGTTTTAATGTGTTCTCATCTTTAAATGCAATCCTCCTTGCAACTCACCCACTATGATTTTTATTTCATCCACTTCCCCAAATCTGCAATCATCCCTAATTATGTCAGTTATAGACTTAGAGTTACCCTAGTTATGGGACTAAAAGAAAACAAACACCACTGCTTAACACTAATTGTGCTCAATAATAATAAATTATAACCTACTGCTTTTTTTAGTAGATCTCAAAACACTTTACAAAGGAACATCATTATTATTACAGGGAAATTGAGGCAGAGAGAGGTGAGGTGACTTGCCCCGGGTCACATGCCAGCAGGCCAGGGCCAAACTGGGAATAGAACTGAGCTCTCCTGAGTCCCAGTCTAGTGCTCTATTAACATTGCCTCTCTGTCTAAGGCACATGAGATGGTATGTATTATCAATTCTGCTGCCACACAGATCTAGGGGAGAGAGGCTGGTGGCCCACTCCTCTTCACCAGAAATAGCAGGACCCCTCTTAACCAATCTTGTTGCCCACACTGCTGAACACTAGCCTCTGTACTAGGGAGTCTCATTTTAGTTGTATTAAACTTAAAATAATAGTCTCTCCATCCATCCATGTAGCCTCTTATGCAAATTAATAAGTAAATCTTTGCTATTTTATCCCGCAGGGACAGAACAGCATGAGTAAGTCATGCTCCTTTCATTTTCAGGAGGAGCTACTTTCTCACTTAAGATGAAAAGTACACCAGCAAAGACCCAGTCCTGAGGCCAGCAGACGTGGATAAATATTCTACTGAAAGCATAGCAAGGGCTCTCTTTAGCTTTTTCACTTAGGAGCCACTCTTCCAACACCCTGCACCATTAATATAGAACAGAATGACACCATCACAACGTAATTTGCTCAAGTTCCGCATCCAGGACTAACCTCCACAATGCTTTTAGCCACAGGCTGTCTTTTCCGTCGTAATTCATTGGCCTCTCTCTCCATAAAACACAGGGGCACTTTCCCAACTAGAATCTGCGAGCTGTTGTTCTCTGGAAATGATAATTCAAGGCCTATTTCCTCCAGGCTTTTGTGGCAGCACCTGAGAAGAAAACCTCAGAAATGAGAAACTGAAGCACCCTCTTCCACACACCTACAGGATCAGTCCCAGAGCTGGACACTTCTGCACTCTCCACACAGAAGCTTCCGATCTCCTCCACCCATATAATGACATCTCAGGATTTCCCAGCAATGCTTCTCTTTCCGTTCAGATTTCTCTCCATTAAATTTGTGCAGAATGCTGGCTCCATGGTTCTGAGATCCCAGGAGTTCGCTTTATTGCACAATAGGAAGGTGTACACTTTTTCCCCATGTCTACAGTTCTCTTTTCTTAAGATACACACAGGAAGTTCAGGTAATAGTGACCACAATATATTATATACATGCAATGCAATATTGTGACGGGGTATTCACCCCCACACTAGCCTGGAAAGGGTTAATGAGCCTGAGAAGAGACATTTAACCTGATAGGCCATGCCTGAGGAAAATTAGATTTGCTAAGGCCCGGGCGACACCAGGAAATTAGATCAATATAATTATGTTGCTCAGGGGTGTGAAAAATCCACACCTCTGAATGATATAATTAAAATGGACCTAACTCCCTGTGTAGACAGTGTTAGGTAGAAAGAAGAATTCTCCCATCGACCTAGGTATCATCTCTTGGGGAGCTGATGTAGATATAGTGTTGGGAGAAGCCCTCCTATCGGCATAGGTAACATCTTCACTGGAATGTTACAGCAGCACTGCTGCAGTGTTTTAAGTATAGACAAGCCCTAAGCAATGCCTGATTGATGATGGAGCCCTACTAAGAGGGAACAGGGAGCTAGTATAAAGGTAGGAAGTTGGCAGCAGAAAAGGGCTGCAGTGAAGAAGACTGCAGTCGCTCCCTAGGCATTAGAGACGAAAAAGAGGAAACCCAGGGAGACAGTAGAAACCCCAGGAATCCACACCCTGAAGGAAGAGTTTATCCAGAAGGGTGGTGGCGCAAGCCTGAGAGATGCAGAGTAGGACAAGGCTCAGGGAAATAGTAGCAAGGTGGGATGTTGTAGATCTTGGCTGTTGATTAAAGGGTCCCTGAGCTGGAACCTGGAATAGAGGGTAGGCCCGGATTCCCCCACCAGCCACTGGGGAAGTGGTACAGTCCAGGCAGCGAATGGGAAGACTGCCTGAGATAATTTGAATGGAGAGACTTTGATCCCCCAAAAGGGGGAAAACACATTGAGATGGCTGGAGGGCCAAGCCATGGAGAGAGAGAGAGCACCCTGAGACGCAGAGAGCAAGAGGCTGCAGGGCATGCAAACAAGCGATAAATGGGGCATTGGACCCAGAAAGAGCTAATTCCTAGAGCTGCCAGGAGGAAGTGCCCTAGTAGTGAGGCACTACTGTGACAAATATACAATATCATAAAGTTCAACATCCTCTGAGAGGAATCATACTAAAAACCAGAATTGTGACACAAGTTTAGAAAGGAGAATGTTTTTTAAAAGAGGAAGCTAGTCAAAGAGACCCTAATGTCAAGAATGAAGAAATTAAAATCATTAGACTCTGCATGGAGCCCACTTGTGTAATCATAACAGAATTACAGAAGGAAAGCATAGCCCTAAACAAGCAAGCAGGAAGGTCAAAAATATTCCACTGTGGTTAACTGATAAGGGACAAGAGGTTATTGAAGCCAAATATGTATCTTTCCAAAACAAGCTATCAAATTCTTGTAAAGCCAATAGAAAGGAGTAAAAAACCAGCAGGTAAGATGGAGATTAGGAAGGATAACAGGGAATTTGAAGTTCTAAATTAATTGCAACCACTAAGGAAAAAGACCTGTCTGTCATTGTAACAGCTCAATGTGTAGTGGCAGCCAAAAAAGCACACAAGATGGTAGGGTGTAAAAAGTATGAGACAGAAAATAATATGGAAATATTGTAATGTCTGTGACACTCTGTACCCCAAAGCAACACCCTGGCACCCCATATTTACCATGGTGATATGATTATGATATGCTTTGTACAGAGTATGCCTTGTGAGGTATCATTTAAAAGTCTTGATCTGTTGAACATTAATATCCCGTTGGATTGTATGAGCTATCATTGTACGTGAAGTTACAAAGTTTGTTGTGTGTGTGTGTGTGTTACTGAAATAGGTTGTAAGGTTGGGAACACCCACAACCAGCCTTTCATTTACAACAAAGGAACAGCCAGATACTGATGATGGCCCATTAAGGAGAATACACACTCACAAGGACTGTCCCAGGAACCATATACAATGGAGACTTCTCAGAGATAGCACATAGACAATGGCGACAGCTTGACACATGTCAAAGCAAAGGATCTTTCCAGCAAGCTAGAATAAGCTATAAAAGAGGGAAGTGACATCATTGCTTGCCCTCACTCCCTCCACAACTCAACACCTGGAAACATGCCTGGAGAACAAAGACTTTGAAATGGGGAGATGGTTCAAGACTGGAAAGGAGAATCCCAGCTTGTGTATTAAGGAACTATACCATCAGGATGAGACACTGCTTGATTCCAATCTTGTCCAGTTTATAGAACTCAGATTGCGATTCTACTTTTATTTTTTAGGTGACCAACTTTGATCTGTACACTTACTCCTTATAATCACTTAAAATCTATCTTTCTGTAGTTAATAAATCTGTTTTATATTTTATCTAAACCAATGGGTTTTGCTTGAAGTATTTGGGAAATCTGCTCAGGAACAAGAGCTGGTGCATGTCTTCTCCACATTGAAGGACAGACAGACTGGGGAACAGACTTACACTAGTCAGGCTTCTGACCGGGGCAAGACGGTACAGATCTGGGGTCCTAGGCTGGGGAGCTGTGGGAAATTGGCTGGAGCCTCTCTACTGTTGGTTCATGAGTGACTGATGAAAGCATTCACATAACTCAGTTGGGTGTGTCCCTGCCTGTGGATGTCTGTACAAGTGCAGCAGGAGGGGTTTGCAGCTTGCCACAGCATCACAGTGTAAGAGGGACCCCAGGTTGGTGAGACAGAGGAATCAGTGGTATTTCAGTTCCAGGTTGCACCCCGGGGAACCCGTCACAATGTCATTGTATAAATCAATGGGATATCCTCACCTGGAGTACTATGTTCAGTTCTGGTCACCCTATCTCAAAGAAGATAGAAAAGAAATAGAAGGGATTCAGAGATGGGTGACAAAAATTATTAATGGTCCAGAAAGACTTCCCTATGAAGAAAGATTAAGAATATTAGGACTGTTTAGAGAGGAGATGGCAGAGGCATACAAAATAATGAACAGGGATAAAGAAGGTAAATCAGGTGCTCCTATTTACCCTCTTTCTTAATGTTCCTCTATGGAGAGGTTATTCCATGGTTATCCATTATGTAATTTCTTGCACCTGCCTCTGAAGCATTTGGCACTGGTCACTGTCAAGGAGACTGCTGAATTAGATGGACTACCAATATGATCTAGTACAGATATTCTTATGTTCCTAATGAGTCCACACAAGAAGGGCAGAAAAGTCCCCATTATCAAACAAGCCCATTCTGAGCACAAAAGGAAAGAACACCTTGTAACTGTAAATACCCAAACCACTTGAGTTCCTGCTCAGAGTGAGAGCAGAGATTTCTGAATAAACCTCTAATTAATGCTAGATAAATGTAACTACTCAAAATCAAATCTGCATCTAATCTAAATTCTTGTATGGGATGGAAGAATTCCTGACAGTAGCCAATCCACTATTCCAAAACATTTGAGAGACAATGTTCACTTCTTATTCCATGTAGTGATTCTGGTTTCTGTCACCCAAGAGCAGAGACTCTTCTTTTCTAATGATTCATCGTACGAACTTCCCATACCCCTCTATTCTCTTCTCCTCACATTATAGCTATTGGAACTCACTCAGTGTGCACCTAAAGCAGAATGAAAGCAACTCCAGCAATGGCTGTGGTATCCAAAACAACACACAGAAATTACATTCTCCTATTCACCGGAGTCCTATCCAAGATATTGGAGCCATCAACCATTACTAACCGTAAGAGTCTTCTCTGCTCCTCTGTTACTTCAATCTCCAGTGGGGGACAGATGGTGGAGGACAGCAATTTCTTCTTGCCAGATTCTTCAGGTTGCTTCTCATAGGAATCTGTGGGTAAAATTACAAATACTGTTCTTAAAATGTACACGCAGGCTTTATCCTCAATGGCCCTATGGCTTGGCCTGTAGCCCTCCGTGCTTTAATTCCTCCTGGGACTCATGGGAGACAGGGATAGTCATGGAAGCGACAATCATTGTCTAAGGAGTATGATTAATTCCACACTTGGATCCCCCCTCAGTGTTAAAAAGGAGTTATCCTACATGGCAAAGGTTATTACAAGAGTTAGCTCAACTCATGGGATGGCCACTTGTGAATTGAACAATCTACCTATCTTATCTCATAGAACTGGAAAGGACCTTGAAAAGTCATTGAGTCCAGTCCCCTGCCTTCACAGCAGGACCAAGTACTGTCCCTGACAGATTTTTGCCCCAGATCCCTAAATGGCCCCCTCAAGGATTGAACTCGCAACCCTGGGTTTAGCAGGCCAAAGCTCAAACCACTGAGTTATCTCTCCTCCCAATCTAAAATAAGTGCATTGTGTCATGACCCTGCAGATCTCAAACCTGGCTGGGTCTGCGGGTTCTCCGGTCAGTTGATGCCTCACTGCTCTCACCCAGTGGCTTGCTACTAACTAACCCAGCAGAGAAATCATGAAACCTGAAGTTATGTCGGGAAGGCCTCACTTGGGCTCTTACTGGAGGAACACCAGTACTACTGATTGGTCAGGGCTTCTATGTAAATCCAAATAGAGGTACAAGAAGATGTTTGCACAACTGGGCTCTATGTGGCTGCTGTCTGGATCCCTCACGCAGCTTTATAAACTCTGATCTGCCTGATTACGAGTATCCTGACCTTGGCCTGAGTCCTGGTGATCCTAATAGTGCCTGACCTTGTCTGGATTAGTTCAATCTAGTGCCTGTCTGATTCCCCATAACCTGGAACAAGATTCTCTTGAACCAGGCTGCTAACCACTAGATATGGCTAGGTCCTGACACACAGTCTCCATTTTAATACCATTCATTAGCCATTTCCCTCAATCCCAGAAGGGTTCTCAGTCTTTAGCTGTTTTCACCAGTAGGCCAAAATAAGCAATGTTTCTTTTCTGGAATCCTCTTTGCAGGAACTGCATGGCCCTTTTTGATGAAAGAGAAGGCCAGTGATCTTTTAAGTGCTCAATGGATGGGCACTGTGTTTTACAGACCTATAACCAAAATTTAGCTGGGCAAGAGAAAAGACTTTTATCCTTCTGCATACAGTTTCAGATGACTAAATGTGTTGAATTTTAGGTTTCTCTTCTGATCATGGTGTTTAGTTAAACAAAAACAACCCAGGCTCTTTACTCCATCATCCCACCCATTAGTCCACACTGCTAAACCTCATAATCTTATTGACGTTATCCTCATTTTCCTGACTTTATTCATCCTGCCTGTCTTGTTAGCCCCCAGACCTATTTCAGTCTGAAAGCTCCTTGGGGCATGGATCATTTTATCTGTTTTGAAAGGCACCCAGTACTCCTTTGGGTGCCAATACTACTACCAGATGCCTGTATGCCCATACGGGCCAATGACATGGGAAAGGTCGAGGATCATACTGGATCCCTGGACTCCGTGAGGAAATTTATATTTAAAATAATTTTGTTAGCATGCTGACTCATGGGGTCTTTTCCCCCGGAGACTTCTCTCAGTTGCACTTTGTTGGGGCAGTAAAGAGCTTTCTTTAGACATCTGAATCCTCACCTGCAATAAGTTGCTCCAAGCGGATACGCTCATGGGCTGCATGCTGATCCACCAACACCAGCAGGTTTCCATCTAGAAGTGTAAGGGAGGAGGTTAACAACAGGCACCTTCATTCCAAACAACTGCACATGTTGGGAGGAAGAAGGAGCATTGCCCATGTCTCACCGAGGTCAGATTTAGCAGCTGGGGATCAGTCTATTTAACAGAGCTAAATTCAGGAGGAAGTTGGTTTAACAGAAAATAAAATAATGCAGAAATTAAATGTGAGGATCCAGATGAGTCATTTAAACCTGGGGTTTGTATGATGATGTCATCAGCCAAATTCCTATTCTCTGTATATTAAAGATGAGGTCAACTACAATCTGTTCCATTTTATGCAGATTAGATAAAAAACAAGAAGCTACTGGTTTGGAGAGCATTTCTGTATTGCTCAAGCTAGTTTCAATACAGAGGATGAAATGCATCCATTAACTGAGAATGAAGTCCAATACCTTTTGGTAATGTGAAATATAAGGTGTTTATCTATAGCAGCATTAATCACCACAGCATCTGAGGAGCACCATGAACAAAGTCCTTTAGCAATCTCCAAAACAGAGAGAGAGAGAGAGAGAAAAATCCAGGAAATTCCAAGTGAAGGCCATCACTCTCCTTAATTCATAATAACATGCCTTTTTCTCCTGTCCCCCAACAGCAGAAGATAAGGACACAGTCCTGGCATTTGCTTTTGGTTTCCTGGCTTTTGTCAGATACAAGGTAGAGCCTTAATATTACTGAAACAGAAATTTGGCATTGTTATTTTGCATTTAGCATCGCGGAACTATCAGACCAAAAGAATACACCCCTGAAAAAAATTACATCTTCTGAACATGTTTCGGAATGCCAGGACAGTGTCCTATCTGTACTGAAACTGTACTTGAGGGCTAGCTCAACCTAATTAATACTAATGGGCATTCTTACCTGCATCTGCATTCACTTCACTCCTAGTGTTGATTAAACAAGCAATAAATTTATTGTCCACTTGGTGAAGAACCTGTAATATATTCAAAATGTTCATTATCCATTGGCAAAACCATTTTTAGAAGGGAAACATACAAAACTTTACAGAGGAAAACTCCTATCTTCACCAATAGTTAATATTGGGACCACTGGTTGAGTTAAAGTGCAGTTCCACCTGAAAAAGTTAATGTAAAAATGAAACCTTCAGGTCTCTAGATCTCTTCCCCGGTGTTTCAGACAAAGCTGTTGCCATTAGTGACAAATGGTTTTACTCCCATTAACCTTACAGAGGTAACACAACTAAGAGAAAATGGACTGGATTCTAGTTCACCTTGTGCATTAATACTATCTTTTTACTAAGTCCTAACCACTTATAACTCTACAAAACCACAGGAAGCAATGTGAGTGCATGGATGTAAATAAGAATATAGTTTGGGCTGCAGAACCTGCACTAGATTAGATGTGAGAGAAGAAAAGAACCCAGATTGGCTCTCAGAGCCCAAAGGTAAAAGTGCAAAGTTGGCAGCATATTTATATTAATTTTAAAATTTATGAGCAAAACATTTGATACAGAAGCACTAAGATACAACTGGGTTTCATGTTTACTGTGCCATTTTTAGTGTCCCTTTTCAGAGCAGAACCACACTTCAAAATAAATGTAAAAGTCCTTACATGAGATGGGATTGCTATTGAAACTGCTCAGCTGAAGGTCAGAATTTCTTCGGCAAATCTCTTTTGAAAATGTATGTCAAAGAATCGGAATTAACCAAATAGGTACACCTACAACTGCCTATCAAAATGTTATTTAGTGAAGTGCCAATGATAGTGCTGTAAGTTACAAGGCAGTGATAGCACGGCTATTTCTTGACTTAACTAGCTTTAAACTCAAGCAAGTTGGGAACCATTCTGTAGGTAACTGTTTACAATCATCCAAGAGATGGTTTTGAGATATAACTTGATATGCATATATCTGTTGGTGTCTCTCTCACAAACCAAAAATACTTTTCTTTGCAAATTAAAAGTATTATCTATTTAATTCACTATGTTTTTTTCATCCAGCAGAAACATTAATAAATACTGTTGAAACATTGGTGTTTACACAAAGCTGCTATCTGACTTATTGTACCTGCATTGAATTAATCATTTCCTTGGTGAAACGATAGGGATATAAGATATTATGAATTTTCACAGCCAGACTGCCAGCCTGACCACTGCTCACATCAACAGCAACCTGTGAAAAAGATCAACACAGATAATTTACAGGATGCAGATTTAACTACTGAGTTTAATGCCACAAAAATCAAACTGCCAGCTTTGAATAAGGTTATTCTGGAAAGGGGTCCCTCTGTACCTAGTGCATTGGTTCCTCTAACAAGAACAGAACTAGCTCAAAATACCATCTGGTAATCTCTTTGCTCCTCTCTCAGCACTTTCCCACACACTAAGAGCTATTTCATTAGACAATCTGACATTAGTTGTCAGCCGACATGTACACACTCAATGAGCTGAACATCCAGGAAGATGTATCATCTCAGAATGACTGTTACTACAGCAGATGTTCTAAAGAATTGTTCCCCTTCAGAAACTCACCAGCAGGTGGTTTGCTCCTGCATCTGTATTGTACACAAGTGGAAATATTTGTATACATATTGCACATCCTGACTGAAATTGTACATTTACTCACACTGATTAAAGATACTTCCCTGTGACTATAAAGGAAATCGCTCTAAAAGCTCCATAGACATAGTGTGCAATGTTGTTTCTCCCTCACACATTATGGTCCTGCCAATGCTACAAACATATTTAAATGACCCATATAACACATACAAGGGGGAGGGGAGTATTGCAAGGGACAGAATTTTATCCTAAGTCAAAGTGATTATTTTTGCATTGTAGACTCAGCCCACAATAACACTTTGGTTTCCAAATAACACTAGGTACAGTATTCTTTAAGATCAGCTGTAATACCAATCACTTCTAATTTGCATAAACCCCAAAATGAACTCACAAATAATCTATAAAAAGGTACCATAGACAAGCCCCTTGGTATATGTACAACAGAATAAATATACACAACAGTTATAGTATTTGCCATTTCAGTTAAAAAATCAACATAATAGAAGACAAGATTGAAATGGCTCCCACTGAAACGCTAGAACGTAATAATACCCACCTCTGGGCAGCGAGCAAATACAGGATTATCCCACTCTGAAAACAAGGACTGTAGAGACTCCCCATCAGCATCTAGGAGAGAATTTGTGTATAACATGGGGATTAAGAAAGCCTATGTGTGCCAACAGAAGATGTACTAAGATTGTTCATTCCCACCAAGTTGGGACCCTTTAGCTCACACTGTCTGGGTTTCTTTTCTTTTTTGAATAAAAGGGAGAAAAAGAGACAAGAGAATGCTCCTTCCTATTGTCAGATGGGAGTAGGACTCTGGGCAGCTTCTCTGTCTAGAGTATGCACTACAGAACAACCCAACAAAATCTGGAAAGGAAAAGATGGATAAACTCAGCTGCCCACTCGCTCTGGACAAAGCCACATACCAAAACATTGATTTCATCCTTTCTTGGGAAAGAGTCCCAAGGACTAAACTAATGTCTACACTCAGACTGGAATGTGAGGACAGACAAGGGGATTAGATAATTGCTCTTTAAACTATGAGCATGATTTTACAGAGAACTGGAAACATCATCCTATAAATATAAGCACTCCCTAATAGGCTTCAACCCTGCAGGATTTTTTTCCAATTCCACATATGAGATGACTCAGAGTCCATTGTTAACAGACCTTGCGTAAGTCTGTATTCCTGTCAGGACATCTGGCAGAGTTCTTTGTTTTGTTTTTCACTGTACTCGGAGTGAAAGTAACTTAAAGGACTTATTGTTACGCCGGAATCCTGAGCAGGGGGCGGGGCCTCGACTGGAAGGGGCGGGGCCTTAAATATCTGGGCCCTTTAAATCACCCCCGGAGCTACCAGCTGCAGAGGCTCGGGGATCAGGGGCGATTTAAAGGGCCCGGGGCTCTGGCTGCCACTACCGCAGCAGAGCTCCAAGCCCTTTAAACCACCGACGGAGCCCTACCGCCGCTATCCTGGGGGGTCTGGCAGCAGGGCTCGGGCAGCGCTTTAAAGGGCCTGGGGCCCCCCGCAGCGGTCGGAGCCCCTGGCCCTTTAAATCACCGCTGGAGCCTTGCCGCTGCTACCCCAGGGCTCCAGCGGTGGGGCTCGGGCAGCGATTTAAAGGACCTGGGGTTCCCCGCAGCGGCCGGAGCCCTGGGCCCTTTAAATCACTGCTGGAGCCCTGCTGCCGGTACCCCAGGGCTCAGGAGGCAATTTAAAGGGCCTGGGGCTTCGGCCACTGCAGGGAGCCCAGGGCCCTTTAAATCGCCAGCCTGGGGAAGCCGGTCCGGTCTGGCACGGCGTACTGGCTCTTGCTGGTACGCCATACCAGACCGGCTTACTTTCACCTCTGCCAGTACGCGCTGTCCTGGCAAAATGACCCTACCTCTGAAATCCTGGCTTGCCAGAATCCTCTCTTCCCGAGGTCTAGGAAGGAAGGGTAGAACAAGCTCACTTCTAAAAGGATGGCACCTGCACTGAAACCCTAAACACACAACAAAAATTTACTGCTGCAAATTTAACAGACAAAGTTCCAATCATCTCTGGAGCCCCGTTCTTCATATTTTTATTAACTAAATCATTATAGTGTGCTCATTTCTGTACAAACAATGAAGATATTATTCCTGCCCCATAGAATTAGAAGTTTACAATGAAGAAATAATAATACAGTGCTCTGAATGATCAGAAGCTAGTACAGGGAACTTCATTTAAAATAAATTAATATAAGTACCTAATAACCTGACTTCTAATGTGACTCAGAGAATATTGGCTGGCTTGGCAGAAGAGGTGTGTTTTAATGAAGGATATGAGCAAACAAACACAGAAAGAAGGATATTTGTAATACAATACATTTCTGTGCAAAATGAAGTGAATACTAAACACACACAGTGCATGGTTATATTGTCCTTTATATGAAATATTAGAAAATGTTTTACAAAGAGAAACTGATAGACAAGAGATGCAGGGCCAGATTTTTAAGGGTATTTAGGTACTGAAAAATGCAGGTAGGTGCCTAGTGGGATTTTCAAAACCACCAGATGCCTAACTTCCACTGATTTGCATCTTTAAGCAACTAAAAACTAGGGTTGTCAAGCAATTAAAAAAATTCATCATGATTAATCGCACCATTAAACAATAATAGAATACCATTTATTTAAATATTTTGGGATGTTTCTACATTTTCAAATATACTGATTTCAATTACAACAGAGAATACAAAGAGTACAGTGCTCACTTAATATTTATTTTTGATTACAAGTGTTTGCACTGTATACAAACAAAAAAAATGGTGTTTTTCAATTAATCTAATACAAGTACTGTAGTGCAATCTCTTTATCATCAAAGTTGAACTTACAAATGTAGAATTATGTACAAAATAAACTCCATTCAAAAATAAAACAATGTAAAATTTTAGTGCCTGCAAGTCCACTCAGTCCTACTTCTTGTTCAGCCAGACAAACAAGTTTATTTACATTTGCAGGAGATAATGCTGCCTGTTTCTTGTTTACATCACCTGAAAGTGAGAACAGGCGTTCTCATGGCACTGTCATAGCCAGCATCGCAAGATATTTACGTGCCAGATGTGCTAAAGATTCATATGTCCTTTCATGCTTCAACCACCCTTCCAGGGCACATGCGTCCATGCTGATGACGGGTTCTACTCAATAACAATCCGAAGCAGTGTGGACCAACGCATGTTCATTTTCATTATCTGAGTCAGATGCCACTAGCAGAAGGCTGATTTTCTTTTTTGGTGGTTCAGGTTCTGTAGTTTCTGCATCGGAATGTTGCTCTTTTAAGACTTCTGATAGCATGCTCCACAACCCATCCCGATCAGATTTTGGAAGGCATTTCAGATTCTTAAATCTTAGGTCGAGTGCTGTAGCTATCTTCAGAAATCTCACATCGATACCTTCTTTGCATTTTGAAATCTGCAGTGAAAGTGTTCTTAATGTGAACCACATGTGCTGGGTCATTATCGAAGACGGCTATAACGTGAAATAGATGGCAGAATGCAGGTAAAACAGGGGGGGGGGGATGGACATAAAAGCAGGGGACATACAATTCTCCCTCAAGGAGTTCAGTCACAAATTTAAATTAACACATTTTTTTTTAAACAAGCGTCATCAGCGTGGAAGCATGCCCTCTGGAATGGTGGCTGAAGCACAAAGGGGCAAATGAATGTTTAGCATATCTGGTATGCAAATACCTTGCAATGCTAGCTACAAAAGTAGGAGCTTTGCCAGATCAAGAGAAGTGATTATTCCCCTCTATTCGGCACTGGTGAGGCCATATCTGGATTATTGCATCCAATTTTGGGCCCCCCACTACAGAAAGAATGTGGACAAATCGGAGAGTGTCCAGAGGAGGGCAACGAAAATGATTGGGGGTTGGGGTACATGACTTATGAGGAGAGGCTGAGGGAACTGGGCTTATTTAGTCTGCAGAAGAGAAGAGTGAGGGGGGATTTGATAGCAGCCTTCAACTACCTGAAGAGAGGTTCCAAAGAGAATGGAGCTAGGCTGTTCTCAGTGGTGGCAGATGACAGAACAAGGAGCAATGGTCTCAAGTTGCAGTGGGGAGGTCTAGGTTAGATATTAGGAAAAACTATTTCACTAGGAGGTTGGTGAAGCACTGGAATGGGTCACCTAGGGAGGTGGTGGAATCTCCATTCTTAGAGATTTTTAAGGCCTGGCTTGGCAAAGCCCTGGCTAGGATGATTTAGTTGAGGTTGGTCCTGCTTTGAGCAGAGGATTGGACTAGATGACCTTTTGAGGTCTCTTCCAACCCTAATCTTCTATGATTCTAAGAAGAGGGCAGCATTATCTCCTGTAAATGTAAACAAACTTGTTTGTCTTAGCGATTGGCTGAACAAGGAGGACTGAGTGGACTTGTATGCTCTGAAGTTTTACATTATTTTGTTTTTGTACACTTTTTTATTTCAATTACAACACAGAATACAATATATATGAAAACGTAAAAAAAGTCCAAAATATTTAATAAATTTCAGTTGGTATTCTATTAACAGTGCGATTAACACAGCGATTAATTTTTTTGAGTTAATCGCATGAGTTAACTGTGATTGACAGCCCTACTAAATACCTTCAAAACTCTGATCCATAGTGTATATACTTCTCAAGCTGGGCTCTTATAAGATCTCACAAATTAAATGACAAAATGGGTCATGATCATGAGAATTCTCAGAGCATGACGCAGGGTGACACCAGCTGGTTGTCTGCTATTTTCATACCTTTTTCAAAATGTGAATCTACTGTACTATTTCCATAGGGCCATCAACATTTTCCTGTTTTCTACAGAACTAATTCATGTGATGCAATGGTTATTTCTGTGTGGAAATTGCAGGCATTGCCATAAAGAGCATTTTAGATTGCTAGGAGGACCCAAACTATCTGCATCACTCTTTCCTTGCAACAAAATTAAACATCATGTACTTACCACTCTGTAAGACAACATTCACAGCCATTGTAGTTATATCTTTAGTACAAGCAGCCTGAAGTTCTTCAGTTGGAGGAGAACTGTAGGTGCTTAGTCCAGTCATTTTATTGACGTATACCATCTTACCCAGTGAAACATCAAAACGTTGCATCCAGACAGAACACGATATTGATTCCTCATTTTTAGACTGAACTGCATTTGTGACATCTCCAGGTACTTCCAAACCACTTGACAAAGTTACACTGGGAAGCTCAGTGGCTTTTGAAGTCTGCTTTGAAGATACATCCACAATATTTCCATCTTTATGGATGCCCTCAGAATAACTCTTTTCACTGTGTAATGCCAAACCACTGCTTGTGGTGGCCATGTACTCCCCATCTGTGTTGATGAGCAGTGACTGGTTCACGACATTTTCCATGGTCCCTCCTCTTGTACTATATATTTTGCAGGGAGCATCCTGCTCATCAGAGGCAGACGCAAGGATGCAATCGTCTACCCCTGTTTCTTGTGAGGAGCTTTGACACATTTGATAAGAACTCTGCAAAAAATCATCAGTTTGAGACAAAAGATGCAATGTGTTCTCTTTTCTGCTTGAATCTGTTTGGAATTGTTCATCAACTTGTCCCACAACTTCTGTAGCTAAAACTTCCTTGTGGTCACCCTTCATTCTGGACAGTTTAGAAGCTAGTGATCCCAGTGATCTATTGCTGCTTAAGTCTTTTCTTCTAATTTGAGAGTAGTCAGTCAATGTCAAAGGACTCGCTCTCACACAAGGAGCTTTTCTGTTTAACAAAGTTTCTTTGCCACAGAACTGAGACCTCTCCAAGGAAAGGAGGCAACCAGCTTGGCAACTATTATTAGAATCAGCATGTTCCAGAACTTGAGTTTCACAAATGTTAACGCATTCAAAATTGTTATTCTGATTCTTCAAGGTGTCAAGATCAGCTAGAGAACCAAGAACACCTGGAGGTTCAAATTCATTCCTCTTCTCTGGAATAGATACTGATGGTGCACTCCTGACCTTCCCATAATGTCTCCTGAATCGCTCTAAAGATCCCAACTGTATGGACAAGCTCAGCTTCTTATAGGTTTGGGTTCTGGGCCTAACAGATAGCTCAATCATTTGTCTTCTGTTGCTTGGATTATTTTCATTATGAGCAAAACCCAAGGAAGTGACAGGAAGCAACTCTCTAGTGTGTGATGTTACACACTCCCTTCTATCTCCTGCAGTAATGGAAGCTACCTCCTCATTCTTCTGGCCTGATACAGTCTCATTTTCTAACCACTCATATGCATATGCTCTGCATACTTCTCTATTGGGTACTGTAGTATACTCTTTATTTAACATACTAGAAATATCCTGAACATTTAGACTCTGAACTGAAAAGCTCATCTTGTTTCCAAATATGTCCTTGGCACTTACAGGACCAGATTTAGAATGCATGTTTAATGAGCAATTCATTT
Source organism: Chrysemys picta bellii (assembly GCF_011386835.1). NCBI lineage: Eukaryota > Metazoa > Chordata > Testudines > Emydidae > Chrysemys > Chrysemys picta. The sequence goes on from NC_088794.1 coordinate 113,304,605, forward strand.
CAGTTTGTTCATGTGGTGGCGGATTTTGCAACACATGAGTTATAAGGCCTGTGGAACACAACTTCAGTGGTACTGATCTAACAACCCTTCCTCCACCATCATTATTTGGCCCTTTACTTTTTCTACTGTCATCTTTCATCGCATCAGACATTCCCATCAATGCTCTCCCCCAAAGAAGTTCTGGTCCATCAGCTGTATCTTCAACTCTCTCATGCTGCCCTTGAGTGACACCATTTCTGAAGGCAATGTTGATGCTGCTTTTCTGAGCTGTGCTGTCCACTTGTGTTCTTGCATCTTCCACACAATTCTCAGTACAATGTGGCATTTCAGCATAACAACTGTCTATTTCTACTCTTTCTGATCTGGACTCCCCAGAGAGATTTTCTGAAGACTTGCGGTTCACAAACACCATTTTGGGATTGTTGAACTCTTTTGGCTCTTGTTCTGAGATATCTAATTCTGAGAAATCAGAAGTGGTGTCTTCTTTGTTGAGCAGAGGACTCGCTGTATCAGCCGGTTCACCAATGATCAGACCTGGAGAGACTTCCTTTTCTGCAGCATTATCATTTGAACCTATGAGATCTGAAGACTTTTCCTGAATAGTCACTTTTCTTTTGACAGTTTTTGATTGCAAATTAAACATTTCATAAGAATCTACAATATCATCACATGTTTTCTTAAAATTGTCTTGTATGCTCTTTTCTTCAGAGAGTGCAGGCTGCAGAGCTCTGGTCCCGTACAAACTAAAGCCATTGTCTTCATTAAATTCTTTTATGTCTTCACCAGACAGTTCCACAAATAAATGTTCTCGCTTTAAAAATGTTTTCACTCCTTCCTCAATGCAAGCTAAAAGAGCATCCCAATTGCGGAATTCTATCAGAGTTTTTGCAGGTTCCAGACACACATCATATTCACAATATTGACACTTCACATTGATAACGAAGATTCCATAGAGCTCTGGGCCACGATGCCGAACAGGACTTGAACTCATTTGTCTGTTGGCAAGGCCACCTTTTGCCTTGCACATAACACTTTCTTTCCTTAATAAAAAGTCCATGAGTTTATGCAATCTTGTTTTTAAAACCAGTCTATTATTCACATACAAAAACTGCATATTCTTATTGTAATGCCCTTCAGAACTGATATAGCCACTTAACTCAAACCCCCCAGATGTATAATTTATTTTTCGTAATTTCTGTGTTCTTCCCAGTCCATAAATCTGACAAAAACGGGAACACATATCTTTTGTCTTGGGGAGCTGAAGCATCATAGAACAGGAAGCATCATTTCTTAAGGAAAATGAGACAGAAGGATGTATGAGCGAAAGAGCCTCTACCTTCTGCCTCACCCTCTCAAATTCCAGCATGGGATCCATGCACTTTTTCCTCACTGGTAACTGGTGGAACAGGTTATACACAGTTACTGTTGTTCCACCACTTGGTCTAGTCAATTCAGCCTCACAAACTTCCAGTGCTTTCCCATTCTGAAACAGTTTCATAAAGGTTTTCACTGTATTGTTGGTCTTGGATGAAATTTCTACTATGCTGGCCATACTTGCTATGCTGGCCACAGCCTCCCCTCGGAAACCATAGAACTTCAGATTCTCTAAATCCTCCACTGAGTTGCACTTACTAGTAAAATATCGATTACCCACTTTATTTAGGTCCTCTCTCCCCATCCCAAAGCCATTGTCCACCACCTGGACCTTGAAGGTTTCCAAATCCACCCGTATGGCCACGCATGTTGCTTTAGCATCAATGCTATTGAGGACAAGCTCTTCAACACACTGGGCCAGTGAGTTGATGGCCACTCCAGAGCGTAACCTGGTGCGCACATCTTCCACCAAACATTTGATCATGGCAAAAGCAGAAAGGTGAGGAACCCAAGAAATTTCAGGAACATCATTCCTCTTCCTTCTTTGAAACAGTCCCCTGTAAAAAAACAAAGGGACAAAGAGTAAAAGCTCAGAGTTTAAAAATCTCTTACAGTTACTATATAACAAGTTATCATTTAAAAAAATAATTTTGCCTCCATGAATGCTGTAATTTTTTCCTGGTATTCAGAGTGTTTTTCTATGCTCACTTTCCCTGCCCTGGCTATGACCAGGCCTCAGCCAGTGCCCTAGACATGAAAGTGCAACAATACAGAATAAAAGTGCCTGCATTTTCATGATCCTTATTAACACTATACTCCTTTCCCTAATCCTATACTTCCTAAAAGAAAATCCAAACACACAAACCAAAAACAAGCTATCAATGACCGGCACAGGGAAAGCACCAGTTGCCAGTAACTTCAGCAATATGTACTGAATGCCACCAAAAGCAAGGCTCAGAGCCCTCCTCACATCATTATCCAATAAACTTATTTTGCTGTTCTTCTTTCAAGTGGACTCAGGATGTTCATCCTCACCATGGCCAGACAACATCTATCCTTGGAAACACTCCAACATGCATCCAGCTGGGAAGATGCAGTTGCCATAAAACCCCACTGGCACATGGGCTGGCTCAAAGGTAGTGGTGGGGTGTCTAATAAATTAAGCTTTTCTTTCTATTATGATTATTTTATACCATATGGGTTCATTCATCACCTGTTGGTATTTAGCAGGAGGTACACTTTTCCCTTGAACCTCACATCTACAGGTTAGAGTGAAGGGGACTGGGGAAGCACAGTTCCCCCTCCTGTGCTAAAAGCAGAGGAAAGCCCCTCTCCTTTCTCTTCCTTGGGGAGCAGCATTCCCACTTAGCTCCCTTCCTCTTTTGCAGGTACAGCAAGTGCTCCCCTTCCTATTTCAAACCATGGCCCAGATCCCAGGATTTAGCCTAGTCACAGGTGTCAGTGCAATCACCTGTCCACACTACAGGTGCGATCAACTGGCTTTTCAATTTGGGCAGGCCTAGGTCACTTGCCCCAGCACCTGCAAAAGGTCCACACTGAGACCCAGCTGTTACACAGGTGCCCGTGTGGAGCACATTACAGCTCTAGCTCTCTGCTGGGAGAGTCTGATGCCCAGTTTCACTAGGGCACTGCCCCGAATGTCGGGCAGGGAAGGAAGGGAAATAGTTCACCCAGCCAAGGAATTAAGTCTATCGACTTACAAGCAACAAGCCCTTAAAGGAGCCCGCCCAGATCCCCTGGCGCAGCAGGGTGAGGGAGCTGTGCTGGCCCAGCCCTGGCCAATGCCAAACAGGGGCCTCCCAGTCCCTCCACCACCACACCAGCTCAGGGAGGCAGATGCATTTTGGTGACTGAATTAAAATGTCCCCGCACAGTTCCCCTGACTCCCTCAGAACCCGTTGAGGGGGGAGGGGCCCCCTCCACCCCAAGGGCCGGGGCGCGAGACAGACCTCCCGACCAACCGCCCGCCGCGCCTCTTTGGCTCTCAAGGTACAAGTCCCAGACTCAGTTCGCTGGAAGGAAGACGGGGGGAGAAAACCCTGTGGCACATGCGCAGCGAAGATATGTGGTGCCGAGGGAAGAACCACTGCAGGCCGGAGGTGACTACAATTCCCAGCATATATTGCAACATGATTCAGTGCATGCTGGGAGTTGTAGTCTTTCTTGAGGGTGGCGCCTTCTGTCGCATTTTATCAATTGAGCCCACTGGCTCCTCTGTCAGTATTGTTCAGTGGGGCATGGCCAGGGCGTGTGCCCAAGGTTTCCCACTTTGATTTCCCTACCATCCCCTGAACAGTCTCATGAAGGCAGCAGCACCTCTGGGAAAGCTGAGCAGACAGCAGATAGCATGGGAAATTAGGTTGGGGTTAGAATGGCATGGTGACTGATGGCATCTAAATATCTAGTAAGCAGACAGGATGTTCCCTTGAGGGTGCAGATGGGTTGGAGGTCACTAGACATATAGGTCCAGAGAGGCTCATTCCTTCTGCATTCCCCATTCACTTCTTCCTCTCCCTATGTTAACACTGACTGGAGGCCAGCTGCCTCTATGCTGGTGTGCCTCATATGGTAGTGTACCAAAATCTCAGCGAGCAGCAGCATACAGGGTCTACTACACAGCAATCTGGGCTCACACAAAGAAGTAGTGGGCAGGCTAAGTTTACTGAAAATGGAACCAAAAAAAAAAATCTTATGTTTCAGAATAACTGGATGAACTAATAACAATAGTATACCATGATTGCACAGGGATGCATGCCAATAATAATAATAATAATATGGTAACCCTAAGAAGCTGGTCCTATTTCAAACCCATTATGGCAGCGCCACCTGCAAAATGAGTTGGTAAGTTTACCTGCTAATAGCCAAGTGCCCACATGACAAAACCACCACCACTGCTACAATTGGTTTTAATCAACCACTTTATTAGCAGTCTCAGTATAGAGCCTAAAGACTGAATGGGCTACGCAGACTGAATTTTCCTCTCCCTCCTAGAGAATTAGCAGCAAGGCATTGGGCATGCTGTGCTACTACTCTACCAATCTGAGGGGACAGAGAGAGGACTTCAATTTCTAGGGCTTTTGGTCTTGTACCAGCCCTATATTCATTCATAAATTGTGAAAAACATCACAAACAGCAGCAATATCCCCTGCTGGCTGTGTTGCTGCAGTACCACTAAAAGCTTTCCCAGCTTGGCCAACTATCACCCAAAAACATCAATGACGCTGGTATGAAGTACACACAAGGCACCCAATAGAATAGAAACTGTCAACTACAGTCACTGCTGGATGGAAGATAAAACAGCTGTTTCTGAGAACTGGAAATTAAAAAAAATAAAGAGAGGTAAATGATTCTTTAACAGTATTTAATATTAGAAGAAGCCAAAATTCCATGGTTCTGCCCTCCAGGGTATCAATTCCAAGGCTGGTTATGTGACTTCTGTGAAGTAGATGGGATATTATACTGACTGTGTGTTCTCTTATACACAAAATGAGTTTGAATGGTTGCAAATAAATTCAGATATGAGAGGTTGGGTTTCCAAACAATCCCTTTATTAAAGGCAGTCTCACCCTCCAGTTTGCCTGTTTTCCTGCCCATGGCATTCAGGAAGGTTCAGGGTTAAATAGGATAACAAACAGACAATAAATTAGAACAGTAACAAGATAAAACTAAGGGCTCTCTGTTTTTGGACACTATCTGACTGAACAAGTAAAGGTTGGTGGGGAAGTTTTTGAGAGCTCAACTCCCTCCTCAGTGCTTTCTGTCTTTCAGTCTAGTTATTTCACAATGCTGAAGTTCCTGTACTCCAGTGCAACAATCTTCTTCTCATTGCGGAATTCTGCTCGACTGATGTAGGATTTGGGGCTTCCTGTCTTCCTGAGCCATTCCTGCAGCTCCAGTACCTTGACACTGGGACCTTGGATTTGTCCTTGCACAGTGCCATCTTCGGTGTTTTGGACCCAGCCAACCAGCCCCAGCTTCTTACCCTCAGCCTAAAACGGAAATGTGAGATGAAGATGGGATTAATATGAATTGAAGGCAGACCACAGACTGGCATCTTTATATAGGAATCAGTCCCCAGGGAGGACCACCGGAAAGCCATCTATAAGAGAGATCCCATAGAATAGCCAGACAGAATGCACTTTGGGATTAATCCAGTTATCCACTGTAACACCTTTATATTGAAAACAGCACCTGCAATACATCCCTTGAGTTATCCCTAGGGAATACAATCTAGGTGTCACTGGCAACAGGCAGTGTCAAGAGATTCCAAACAAAACACAGCTGTGGGTATAAAAGCCATGATGCTAGTGACTCAGCAAAGACTCTCCTGACTGAGTCTCAGCTGAATTACTTACAAATGACCCAGCAGCCTCATAAAAGCCTCTGGGACCTTTGCCGGAAAGAGTCTGTGATGTAGACCATTAAGAGATCACAACAGAATGTCGGCTGACCAGGAAGAGGGTAAGGTGACTCCCCAGGATAGGAGGTTCCAAAAGGAAAAGACTTTGACCTTGAATGTTAATGTTTTTCATTAAAGTACAAAATTTAACTCAGATTTTGTTCTCTAGGGGGTTCAGCAATACCTAGGCCACTCCAGTCCCAAGACAATACTCTTGCTCTAGGACCTGGAATTTAATGGGCTGTACTTATTTAGTGAGACAAGTCCTCAGCAAGTCACAACCCAACCCCAGTCCTCTCCCCCAAAAAGTAATGGATCCAGAAGGCAAGTCTGGCGACTCCTGCAGCTACCCCAAAGGAGAAAACATAGAAGAGCAGTAGGGGGAAACAACAGCAGCTACAAGGTAGATAGGGCCAATGCCAAGTTGGGAGAGGCAGCTCAGGCCCAGCCTGTGCTGAGATTCAAATACAGATGAGAGTTCAGTACAACCTGGGCCCCGGTGGTGACTAGATCAAGGTGCCTGAGCAGCCCCATCCTGGCCGAGCCGCCAGCCTCGCCCTCTGCTCCAGCATTTGCAGCAGACACACCTGGGTGTACTTGCGGAAGAACACTCCTTGGACCTTCCCAAAGACTTCATAGTCCACAGAGATGAGGCTGTCGCCCTCAGTCATAGTCACGCGCGCCTGGGACAAAAACAAAGCGGCGACTATTAGCAGAGATCCAGGGGGATGCCACCATCCTCCTCCCCCACGCAGGCAAGACGGGCTTCCCGCGGGGCCCCACTGCGGCTGCATTGCGGGGCTCGGGGGAGAGGGAGTGACCGGGGTGGGGAGGGGGGGAGACAGGCAGGCCGGAACCGCGCCTTATTTGGTGCCTAACGTCCCAGGACCCGTGCCCAAGAAGGAGCCACTGAGCAGCCACCCGGCCCTCCCAGCAGGCAGAGAGAGCTGCCTCTGCTCCCCGCCGTGCCCTGGAGGCGGGATCACGCCTCCGCCAGCCCCCCGGGCAGGCGTCCCGGCTCCGCCCACGACCTGTCCCCATCCTCAACTTCACGAATAAGCAGCAGGGCGGGGAGACGGGTCCGGCCGGACTCACCAGCCAGGGACCCGCAGCCAGAGCGAGGACTCGCGCTGCCCAACGGCTGTGGCGCGCTCCGGGTTTTACCGCCGTCCGGTCATAGAGCCGGGAACAGAGCAGCCCCAGACCATAGAGCCGAGCGCCAGAGCGGCCGACTCAGCTGGAGGCTAGAGCGACCCTGGAGATTGCGTTGCCGTGCTGGTTTCCAGGCAACTGTAGTAAACAGACAGTGCGCGGCGCCCAGCGCGGCCGGAGGCCCAGGTGAGGATGGCGGTGACGGGGCGTTTGTTTCCCTGGGGGTGCGTGAGGGCAGCACCTCGCCCGGGGGGGAACCTTTCCCGGGGCGGGAGTCAGGGCAGGGGGTTGGCTGCTGGGGTGTCGGAGCGTGTCTGGGCAGCCTCGCTCGCCAGAGGGCGATTCTGTGGTGCCGAGCACCTCCCGATCCCCCTTCGCTGACATGGGATAACGGGTCCCGAGCGGGGCCGGGCCTTCCCCACGCGGAAAGGAGGAAGGGTGCTTTACTTAAGGGCCTGGTTCAAGTCCCAGCTCAGCAGCCACCTCTCGCGGAGCAAGCCGTGCCTTGTCTCCGTCTGACAACGCTGCCTGTCTCAGCGTCTGGGACACGGAAATATCCCACCAAGGAACGTGACCTCATTGATTTTCACTGTCTGGGCTGAGAGACGGGCAATGAAGGAAACAATCATCAGCATCAACTGCACTTTGCAGGTCCTGTCAAAATTCATTCAGCTTTAGCAACCTCAGGGGCTGTTGGTTAATATAAGGGAAAGTGTGTGTGTGTGTGTGATAACAATAAATGCTGTTTAGTTTGACAGAGTCCCTGCAAACCTGCCCCATTCTCAGCCTTGTTTGCAATGTGTCACTGAGAGGGTTTGGTGAGTTCTAATATCAGCAGAAGGCTGTAGCCTGTTTCCTGGTCTCAGTGGAATAGACTTCCCTGCTGGCTGAGCACATTCCTGCTGCTTTCATAGCAAGACATTGCACGGGCAGGGAAAGAAGCATTTTATTTCCAACTGCATTAGAGAATTCAACAGCTCCATTAATGTTCTTTGGGCTGGTCCCCCCTCCACCCCTAATTTTGTGAGCATTCATGGCCTGCCATACAATTTCTATTCCCAGATGTGGCCCTCAGGCCAAAACGTTTGCCCACCCCTGCTCTAGAGTATAGATTTTTGGGGAGGAAGCCCCATCTTGGGAACAAATATGTCTGTAATGTTTTTGTTTTTGCCCCAATGTTCTGCCACAGGCACTGAATGGCTCAGCTGCAACTGGCTGTGTGTCCACCTGTGGATTCTATGGTGGCAGCTCCCAGTCTTCCATTAACAGGGCAGAAGAGATACCATCCCAAGACCCTTGGGCACCAGTCCCGGCTAGAACACCTGAAGAACAACTTCCAGCAGCAGCTCTTGCGTGACAAGGAGGAGAAACTGAAGGATCTTTGCATCTGCAAAAGCCGGAGTTATTCCTGCTCTCTCTCTTCTGGGAGCAGCCAGCAGGACTCTGGACAGGGAGGCTTCTACTCTGCTGGACCCCATAGCAGGTATCTCACCAGCCAGACCAGTACTTTGCCCTCCAAGCAGGCAGCCAGACGGCGAGAAGGGGTGGACCGGTCCTACCCTCTGAAACCAGTCTTTCACCGCAAAGCTGAGAGTGTTCCAGTGGTCAGCACAAGTCAGCTCAGGAGCTCGCCACCCATGGCTGAATCTCCCAGCAATAGCTCTAGCTCTAGCTCAAAGAAGAGAGGGAAGTTGCCCGCAGCCAGGGCCCAGCCAGCTGTATTGCCATCTTCTTTGGCAGCAGAGCAGCGTAAGCAGTCAGCCACCCATCCAAGCAGGGCAGAGTTGGGTTACATCCAAAGGCTGGAGGCAGCTGGGCAGAGCCTGGAGGAGGAGATCCGGAGGAAAGAGGCCCTCCTCAGAGAGAAGCTGAGGAGAACAGAGGAGGAACTCAGGAGGATCCAGAGAGAGAAGCAGCAGGTGGAGGTGGAAGAGAGAAAGGAGAGAGAGGGTCTGAGGATGCAAGAGAAGAAAGCAGCAGGGCTTTCTGGGGGGAACATTTTCAGGGCTACAGCCAGGCCCAGTGAGGGGGACTGTGGTTGGGAGCAGTCTCCAGAGGGTGCCATGCCCATGCCAAACAATACCCACCTTCCCTATGTGCAGGGCATAGAAAGACTCAAGAAGGGGCGGCTGGTGGCCAGCAACAGCAAAATTCAAGAGCACATGGCTTTGGAGAGCATGGCCTCCTGTTCAAAGTTGGTCATGAAACACAGCCAGGATCCACCTGCAGCAGCCCCCTCAGAACAAGACCCTGCAGCAGAACTGTTACATTCACAGGATCCCATTGGCAGGGAGCAGGGGGAACTAGGAGAATGTGGCTTCTGTGGGCGTAGGTTTCTCCATCTCCGGCTGGAGAAGCACATGAATGTTTGCAGCAAGAGCCAAGGCTCCAAGAGGAAAGTATTTGACTCAAGCATGGCGAGAGCCAGGGGAACTGAGCTGGAGCAATATCAGCACTGGAAGGGCAAAAACCCCACCCAGGTAACATGCACTTCCAGGCAACTGGCTGGCCTGGTGGTGGGTCAGTCCTTCCCCCTTGAAACCCTCTTTAAGAAGCATGGAATTATACCTGTTTTAATACCTACTATGCCCCTGACACTCCATTCAGGCCCACTATAATATCGCCACCTTTAGGGGATAGGCCAGCAATGAGCCCATACACAGGACCCAGCATTAGAAGGTTTTAGGGGCTTGGTTTAGGACACCGACGCTTCCTGGAGATAGTCACCTGATCTCCAAAATAATGAGGGGGTCTGAAAGAACTTGCTTATAAGTAGGGCCCTACTAATTTCACATCTGTGAAAAACGTGTCATGGGCTGTGAAATAAGCCCTTCCCAGTGAAATCAGATCTCAGCGTGCTGTTGGGAGTGCCCCAGCTGGGGGCTGCTAGTCCAGGCTGGGCTGGGGAGGGATGGGATTTGTCCTTCCCCTTGGTGGTAGGGCCGGCTCCAGCTTTTTTGCCGCCCAAGCAGCAAAGAAAAAAAAAAGATAAAGCCGCGATCGCGGCACTTTGGCGGCAGCTCTACCACGCCGCTTCATTCTTCTGCGGCAATTCGGCGGCCGGTCCTTCCCTCCGAGACTGAGGGACTTGCCGCCGAAGACCCAGACGTGCTGCCCCTTTCCATTGGCCGCCCCAAGCACCTGCTTCCTGCACTGGTGCCTGGAGCCGGCCCTGCTTGGTGGGGAGATCAGACCCACCTCTAGGGGCCGCACAGAAATAAGGGTGGTACACCCTCACTTCTCTACTGCAGCAGCCCCAGAGCTGGGCTTGCGGCTCCTGCTAGGGTAACCATGGCTTCTGCTTGGGGTACCCCCAAATTGACCTGGGCTCCTGGACACAATTAGTCTACCATGGACCAAGGCTAGCAACTAGGAGATCCTGACTGGGGCACTCCCAGCAGCAAGGGGGAGATCAGACCCACCTCCACTTCCCATAGGTGCTGGAACAGTGGTGCTGCACCTGCTGGTTTGAAGTGGTTTCCATCATTTACAGGGTTTACAGTTTTGCTTAATGGCTCTCAGCACCTCCACTATAAAAATTGTTCCAGCACCTATGCCACTTTCGGGCCTTTTACACTGTGCAAGGGGTAGAACCCACTCCCACCAGGCCAGGATGCTCCCATCAGGGGGCAACCTCTTAGTGTTGGGAGGTGGGGCATGTCTGCTGTGCTTAGGTTGAGGGAGCTGCAGTATAATTGCAGGGTCCCTTTAGGTGGCTACTTTCCCCTGCTCCTCCTGATGACTGATGCCTTCCCTTGTCAACCACCATCTATCTCCACTGTCTCGGCTGCCTTAAAGGGGTAGTACCAATCTGGGGCTTTGCTGCACTGGAGGTGGGTTCAGGGCTGAGTATGGGGTTGGGCCCTCTATGAGAAGATGGTGAATAAGGCAGGACCTGGAGCCAGCCCAGTTATAGCTCCTGCCATCTATACTAACCACTTTTCCCCCTCTGTGCAGAATGAGCCACCCAAGAACAACTGGAGACAAAAGCATGAGTCTTTCATCCGGACCCTGCGCCAGGCCCGTGAGATACAGCATGTGATCTCCAAAGGGGGGAAGCTCTCAGACCTGCCCCCACTGCCCCCTGTAGAGAACCCAGACTATATCTCCTGCCCCCACTGCAACCGCCGCTTTGCACCCAAGGTGGCCGAGAGACATATTCCCAAGTGCAAGACCATCAAGAACCGACCCCCCCCACCACCACAAAGGAGACGTTAAGGATGACACACTGCAGTGAATCCCAGCTCTCTTTCTCTCTCAAACTGTCTAGAGGAAGCTTTGTGTCCTCACCATCCCCCAAGCAGGCTGCTAACTTTTGAGATATCCCCATGTAAAGTGAGTAAGGAGCTCAGGCCCCATGAACAGAACACTAAAGTGCTTGTACTTTGAGCTGCAGCCAGTGGTTCCTGAGTGTTTGCAGATAGGTCCGTGAGAGTTTAGGCCACTACCCTACTGCTGCTGGTTCCCATCCCTTCCCCTTCTACAGCTCTTCACAAGGAGTTCAAGTTCTCTTGATTGAAGAGATTGCTGGGTCTTGGTGTGAGTGGGAGGAGATTACCATGATGTCCCTTGTGTAAGGAATGGGGTTGTTGGTGGGACAGCAGCAAGGGAAGAACCACCATGGGTGGCTGGTCCTCAGAAACATGATTAGCTGCTATGGGCAGGTGGTGGGGATGGAAGGCTGAGGGCTCTTTCCTCTGACATGTAGTAGGACAGTGTGGGGCAGAGGTCATCCAGAGCTCACAGATGGAAAGAAGCCCTTTAGTTAGGCACCAACAATGTGCTCAGCCTTGAAACAGCCACACAAAAATACCCCTATGCTGCTGAGATCAAACTGATATTTGTATGTTAGCACCCTGACTGTGTTGAAGGAAGCACCTGTCTGCAGAACAGCTGGGGAGTGGGCTAGAATTCTACTGCTGTTTAGCTGCAGATGCTGGCACATGAAAACCCCCAAAGATCAACTCTCCAGCTTCATCTGCCAAGCCTGTGTGTGGCGATCTCTGGGAAGAAGGGGTGGGAGAGAGTTCTCAGCTCCTGCAGTGAGAGGCCTTGTGTGGGATGATACAGTAGTTTGGATAAGTCAGGAAAGGTGGTTTCTTTGCAGAGAGGGGGAAGACAAGACATTAGCATGTTGGAACAATGTACAAACTACAGCTTTCCTTCCCTCTGTTTCTAACAGCCCCTGGAGGCAGAATCCAGAACTGCTTCCCTCTCTCAGCTGCCTTTTTGTGCTCAGTCCTGTTTATTTTCTGCATTGGTTTTGAGCTGAACAATGAAAAACGGAGCAGGCAGGCTCATTCCATGCTTCTCCTGCAATAGCTCACAGGAGGATTTATTTAACTTGTTTCCACAGGAATTCATGAAAATCCTGGGACTGTTTCTATTGGACTTTGGGTCAGTAACATTTTGCTTTTCAACATCCAAAAACCTTAATTTTGTGCCATGTTTGACATAGCATCTCTTTCATCAGAAGAGCAGATTGGGGAGGAGGACCCATAAAATGCTGCTTCAGCACAAGAATTCCTTGGGGCAGAAGGCTTGCAGAGGGGCCTCATCGTAGCAGAGAAGCTATGCACGACCAGCCACTTACTGAGTATTTGGAGAGGCACCTTTCAGCCCAAGTTCCAGCATCAGTTCCAGCATCAACTGTGGAATGGTAAAGACTCCTAGAGCTGGGTCAGGGCCTTTAGGCAACAGGGTGACTGTTACAAAGGGATTACTTACCAGGTGCACAAACTTGGACTCAGCTGCAAGGTTCTTTCCAGCCTCAGTTTTCCATGGAGAGCATCCAGGCTGGCAGATGTCTTTAGGCCCCATGTAAGTAGCAGGTTGTTCAATACTAACGAAGTCCTAGCAGGTGGGTCACAAGCAGTGTAGGGATACCAATGGAAGAACAAGTAATTCACGAGAGGAGAAAATGAACAAAAAAAAGCCCAGTAGCTTTTTCTTCAAGGCCCACGGTGATCCTGCCCCAACTCAGCACAGCCTGGGGAAGATACACGGGCCAGATTTAACTAGGCTTAGTCAGAGGCTGGATATGTGGAAATAGTCCTTGATTGTGAGGTGTGTAATAGTCTCCCAAGGAAGTAGGAGACCTCCTGTCCCCAAGATAAGTGAGCAAAGCCCCCTCCCTTGGGACACTAGGGTAGTTCTCAAAGACCCCAATTAGGGTTAAAGCTGCATGGTGCTGGGCACTGTACAAGTATTGAAGAGCTTACAGCCTAGGAAGAAATATTAAAATCCAGACACGGGGTCTGAAATGGGTTCAACATACATGCAGAGTGATCATGGGAGGCTGGGCACACGGCTTAGTAACTCCATTTCTGGTTTTATTATTATGGGGTAGCAGTGAGGTCACAGGAAGGCAGGAGAGGAGTAAATAGCAAGAAAATGGGAAAGGGGGGAGAGTGGAAATTCATCTGAACTGATGGATAAATGAATGTTTAAAATGAACTAAACATGAAACAAGTTTAAGAAAATCAGTACAGTAAGCCCTGTGATGTGTTTATATTTATTAAATCCAATTTTACACCGTCCTCACCCTGTTCTCAATGTGCCAAAGGCTGTTGGTGTCAGCAATGCTGATCTGCATCACAGAAGTCAGCAGGGGAAGTTGGTGAGGACAATGGAGCTTTTAGCTCTTGGGAAGTTGTGGGAGGCAGTTTGGGATTGTGGGATAAACACATTCACTGCAAATTTCTGCTAAAATAATGAGCAGATTAAATAGCTAATGTTGACATTGAAGTTGTAAGTCAAATTGTCTGCTAGGGTTACACTACTGAAGTCAATGAAATTATGCCAGGAGATAATTGGCTTGCCATCTTTATGTTTCAGAGTCAACAATGGGCAGTTCACTGCTCTTGTTGAGCTATTGTTTCAGTTCATCTGCAGACTCAGGCAGGCACACCGACACCACAGAATACAGGAGGCCCTGATTAAAACCTCCAGAGAAGTAAGGGAGAATCAGAGTTTTTATGTTCTCTGTTTGTACAGCACCCAGCACAATGGGACCTTGATCCATGACTGATGCTCTGGTAATGCAAATATATCATCAGAACAGGCAGCAGTGCCGCTTATTAAAACTGCTGAATAGGTGACTGTGGGAGACTTAACACTCCAGTAAAAGCTGTTCTAAGAGAACCAGGATTTTGTTCCGTTGGAGCCCATCTCTTCCTGCTGCTCATACCCCACGTGGTACCACTGGAGCTGTGGTAAAAACGGTATCCTCATCAGGAAAAGAAGCAGCATCAAGAGATCAGGTCTCTCGTGGAACACACAGCCTCTTTTCATGTAGATGTCCCTCGTAATGCAAAACTTGCCACTTTTTCACAGCAATAAACCTTCCCCTAAGCTGAGTGCGTGCACACTTTCCCCACACCTCTTGGTGAAATGAGAACACAGGAGACCCTGCTCCAACAGGAACCTGCCCTGACTCAATATTCTGCCTGGAGGAGAGGTGGGAATATGCAGAGAGACAGGACGCACTGGAGAATTAGTTTAAACATTTATTTAAACAAACTACAAACCACTCCATTCTTTATTCTTTCAAAGAAAGACAATGACAAACTAGTTATTCTGCCAGTGTCAGAGCAGGCATAAGTCGTGTTCCACTATAACAACTCAATAGCAAAACTAGCAAAAGACTGACATGTGGGAGCTAGCAATGCAAATAGGGGAGAAGTAGAAAGGGTTTTGAAACTGTTCAAAGGCACTTCTGCCCACTTGCCCTTCACTTTCCATCCCAAAACATGGTGCTGGGTTTAAACTGCTTTTTTGGTTGCATAGCTAGCTGGTGTGAAAATCAGTGGTCTTTAATAGGCACAACTTGGATAGCATGAATCCTCTAAGGCACATATGTGGTTGTGGAGCACAGGACACCCTCTGCCAGGGATCTGAATCCTCTACTAGATCCCAAGGGGAATCCAGTCTTCCCAACTGCAAAGCATTGAGAAATGAGGATAGCAGTGCACTGCAGAAGAGCGACTCCCATCAGCTTGGTGCTCGCTTATTGGACATGGCTTAGGCTTAGCACCTCACTCCTTCTCAAAGCCACTGCTGCAACATGACAGACTCCATCTCCACTGCAGCAACAGAATTCTTATGCTGAAACTCCTAACCTGAGAACTAGCTCCAATGCATATGGGAGAAGAGAGGGCACTGTCCCCAACAGTAACCAAGCAACCCTTGAACTCCTGGCATTCAAGACCCTACATTGGGGCTGTCTCCCTCCTTCCCTCCCTACAATGATAAGGACAGCCAGACTGAGGTCTAACTGCCCAGGTTGCTGCCCAGAACAGACTGCATTTGATTCAGCTCTAGAATACTACAGTGATAGGCACTAGAGAAGATCCTAAAAGACAGGACGCTTTGGCATCTGTCCCCAGACAGAGGATTTCATCAAGAAAAATGTTAGCACCCTTAAACAGTCCCCACAAGGGAAGAAAAGTCTAAGGCAGGTGAAACAGCTCTCATTGAAAGATTCAAGGCAACACTAGAGACACCCTGGTGATGGGGACAGTTTTAGGGATAATGAAATCACAGTCCCACCCCACTGCACGGGAGGAGAGGACTCTGCTCCCTTGAAGCCCCACCTTGGGGAAGGGGTGAGGGACTAGCTTCCCTCTAGAGGCCCTTCCCAACCCAAAAATCCACCCCAAGTCAATTAGCTAAACAATTTAGAAAAATCTATCTCATTCCCTACTAGAGATATGGGAAAGTCCCAAGTGTCAGGCCACTTCAAGTTCCTTGGGGGAGAGAACCTGGTGCAGCTAGAGAAGGGGTGAGCTTTAGACTGAGGCCTAACCATATACTGCCCTTGGGAAAGATACATTCTGTGTGCACTGCAGTAGAGACCCATGCTGAGAGGGCAGCTGTGCTCCCACTTTGTCAAAACAACGGAGGGGGAAAAAATACTGACGATGCTGACACCAGCATAGAGACTGTGTGCCAGCCTATTGTGAGGGATAAGTAGAAGCAAAGCCAGGAGCAGCAATGGACTCGCTCTGAGAAACCAGACATGACAAGAGGAGCTCTGGCGCCCAAAACTATCTGAACAGATGGAGTAATGAGTGTGCAACAGCCTGAGATCCAGATACACCTTTTCTGGTTAGGAAGCAGCTGGTCTGAACTCAACAACCCTATCTCAAGCAGTTCCCTCTGCTACAACTGGAAACTACATCCAATTCTCCTGTTTGTGCAGTGCTTGGAGGGTGAAAAGCACTAGCTGAGTGCTAGGCCCTCAGAATAAAGCATTTAAACTTCACCTGTAGGACTAGGGCACACAGCTGTATGGCCAAAGCCTGCATCTCAAGTCAGGGGCATGCTTTCTATCACCATCTCCCCACTGCCTCCAGAGTAAAACACATTCAAAGCTCTGTTTGCCCGTAAGCAGGATGGAGCTGTCCCACGGGCTAGGGCCCTGTCCATTGCCATAATGGCTGGGAGCAGCTCAGAGTTCACCGCTCTAAAGTGAAGGTGGGGAGTTAGGGTTCAGCCAATTTCCGTTCTCAATGGTTCTCTCTCTCTCTCTCTCTCATCTAGAGGTGCAGTGACTAATGCTGGGGTCCCAAGGGCAGCTCTCAGGAAGCAGTGAAACAAAAAGGGCCACAAGCTGCTACTGGAGCCATCAACATGATGGGTCCAGGGTTGTCTTGCCTCAAGGGCAGGATTGATGGATGAGGTACAGAGAAGAGCTGCTGCTGCCATAATCACTGAGCTGACCATGGCCCGGAGCTCAGGGCCCTGCCCCTCTGAAAACTCACTCCTAGATCATATCTAAAAGGAGGTGTCTCCCACCAAACGTACATGGGTGCTGCTCTGGAGCCTCCGCCCTCGCTCCTGATCTGCGAGTGACCTGAAGCCAGGAAAGCCGCTCTCTGCATTCAGTTAGTGTGTTGTGAAGTTGGATGGACCCCAGCAAGCTCAAGAGACTAGAGGCTGGAGCGGCATGAGTCCGTTCCCAAGAGACACCAGGAATCTGAATCCAAGTCAGTTTTTGGATCCGTTTCCATCTCTTCTTTGGCTGTCTGGGTTCCTTTGGAATGAGCCTGCAGCTGTCCAGACAAATAGTCAGTCACTCCTAGAACTCAGCTGCTGGCCATACACAATTTGCTGGCTACTCCAGATGCAAGTTTCTACCATCACAGAGAGAGCTACTATGGCAATCCCAGCCAGGGCACACTACATCTAACTGCTCCCCTCTTCTTGGACAGGAGAAATACAAGTTGCCCAAAGCCCTTTAGGCACTGAAGTGCCTGCCTCATGGCTGTATTACTATTAAATTATTGCCATAGAGTAAACCAGAGTGTCTTTGCAGTTGACAAAGAGCAACAGGCACAAGGAATTTTTACCCTACACCCCTCTGTTCTGTCCCATCTCCTCCTGGCTTAAGAGATTTGAGTTTGATTAAAAGCTCTTCCTCTTCTCCTCCCCTCCCCCAAATCCAGCCAGAGCTAGGATCAAAATTCTCTACCCCCACACACAACTTCCAAAGGGTGTGGGGATTCTCAGCCTGAATGCCCCACCCAAGGAATGTCCTCACCTGCTGCATTCCCTCTGTCCCCCTGCAGAACCTCTGGAGCTGGGCACTGAGACGACTGGTTTCCTGCTGCAGCTTCTGTTGATCAGCCAGACACTGTAACACCAAGCCCTGCAACCGCTCCACCTCAGTTTGCAAAGTGTTGCACACACAGGCTGAAACTGGAGACGCTGCCTTTCCCTCCATATAAGGCAGGGCTGGAGCTGAACACATTTGCTGCAAAGAGAGATGGGGGAGTGAGTCTGTATGTGTGTGGAACATGTGAAACCTCCCAGGCCAGTGGCTGCCTGTGCCATGGTGAGAGAATGAGGATGAAAGATGGCACCACAGCTGCTGAAGTTGCAGATTTTCAAGCACTAAGTGCTGGATCCTTGGGCAGCCAGGTCTCCCCTGACTCCAAATGTGGACACACCTTCCTCCCTCTTTGCAGTTGTTGTCCCTACCTGCTTGTCATTCTGAAATCCTCGTTGATGCCTCCCCACCCCAGCCTGATTTCCCAGGTGAGTCGGGAATTAGCACCTCATCTAGAGATGGCAGCACTATAAACTCTTGTATAATTTCCTGCCCTGTCCATGCTTCCCAGGTTCCTCCCTCCCACTGGAGTCTCCCAGCATGGAGTTAATATTTCCCCAGATGTGTTAGCTGCATTTTTCCTAAACCAAAACTCCTTTTATTTCCTGCCCATATGTCTACTGTCTCTTGGATTTCTCTCTCCTCACTGGTATTCACAACTCCTCCCAAGTTAGCATCAACTGTGAACATCACTAACATGCCACTTTCCACTCTCATCCAGACCATCAATTAGCCTGATCCAATAGCCCCCACTAGACCTCCCCACAACTCAAACGTTGCCATTTATGCTCCCATCAGCTCTTAGTCAACCATCATTCATTGTGGGAGATGTGATCTTAAGATATATGTTACCTGGGGCTCTATCTTGGGCTTGAATTCAGCAGGAGCATCAGAGGCCACTTTGAGTCCTTGCAGTTCCTGATAGGGAAGAGTCTCCTTTTCAGGCTCTGAAGAGTCTGTGCTCATAGGAAATGGGCTGTCAGGCATAGGGATGAATTCAGCATTCTCCAGTTCCTGGACACACACAGAAGCAACATTGTGTCAGAGATTCCTCATGCTCTCAAACACCCTGCATCTCTTCAGCCAGGACACCAGCACCCTCTTGTGGTGGAAAACAAGACTATGGCTTAAGGGCTACTCACGCAGCAGACCCCTTGCTTGAAGTCAGACTAGCAGCAACACTCTCCTCTGGATAGTAGCCTGGCACTGCACTAGGCTTTCAGATCATCATTGGGGTGAACTCCACACCATTTCCTGGTGTAGGGTGGTTGGCCAACAGGTCCCGTTTGTGTGACCATTTAGGCGTGCGACAATTCTCCAAAAAGGACCATACTAATGTAAAAAGCAACAGAGGGTCCTGTGGCACCTTTGAGACTAACAGAAGTACTGGGAGCACTTGACACCATACTAATGTACTCACCCTACACACACCCACACCATATATAACTTGAAAACTTATTTTATGTATGTTTATATGAGGCATAAAATGGAGTAGTCAAGTGGTGCCGTAAGCCTGTAGACAAGGTGAAACACTGGTACCTAAAAACAAAAAAGTGTCATTTTCTGCACAGTTCCAGAAACACTGCAACAGGACCATGAGTACAGTTTTTACTGTTTAAGTTAATTTCAGCACCTTAGTGTGGTACTTCTTGGTCAAAGCTACCAAACAACAGTGTATTAAAAACTTTTTTTAGTTTTGCATGGGCAAGTATTTTTTTCAGAAATGAAGCTGTTTAGAATGTGGCAAAAAATGGTGAATATCAATATGCATCTGACGAAGTGGGTATCCACCCACGAAAGCTTATGCTCCAATAAGTCTGTTAGTTTATAAGGTGCCACAGGACTTTTTGTTGCTTTTTACAGATCCAGACTAACACGACTACCCCTCTGATACTATCAATATCAAAGTATCTTACACGTGATAATAGTTTTCTATACCTTCAATTGAAATTTGCTGACCAGATCAGTCTCATACTGAAGATTTTGCACCAGTAGAAGCAGATTGTGTGCCTACAGTTTGTGCTGCATAGTGGGTACATATAAATGTATGTGAATTCCTAATATAGTGCTTCTCCATCTGTAAGCTATTGTACATATAATGTAGCATCTAGTCTGCCTGGTAAAATATTTTAATTTGTAATTGCCTATGCATGCAGTACTTGCATTTGAAATATTCTAGAAACTAGCTTTTTAATTCAGTGACACTTATGCAGAGCTCAGTGTTAGAGATAATACATAGCACCATAATATAAATATGCAAAAGCTATGGGAGAAAGAAGTGGCCTAATGAGAAGTAATGAAGACTTCTGCACTGAAGGGTGAAGAGCATGTTACAACTCTTATCAACAATGTCATCAACAATATGACAAACCCATTTGACCTGAATCACATCCAGAGGAGTTTAACAACATATTTGCTAGACTGCATGTAAAACCAGGTGTACACGAGTCTACTGAAAACAGCAGATGTTGGTGAAGAACAAATAGAGAGATTTATGAGAGGGGCACTTGATTCTGACAGGACATATCTTCTTCAGCTCAGTCAAGAAATCTGGCATCAAAACATTTGCTGACATGGCCAAGACCACCAAATTTAAGTCAGGCAAAGGAGGGAAACTTGCAGCAGCTATTAGTCCTGAAATTGTTTTCTGCAGAGCCCCGTCCTTAGCAAGATGCAGAGATGATGTTTCAATGGCAACTCTTCTTAGTTAACCAATAGGACCTGTGCCTGTGCCCCTCTTCCATGCTGATGGAACAATGAGAAGAACAGATAAAACTGAATTAAGGCATCATCTGGAAGCTCAAACTGAAAGACTCCATGAGCAAAGAGCATACAACAAAGAAGCCAGAGATGCCATGGCTGTCATACAACTGATGGCTGGAGACTAATTCTAAGCATTCGATGAATTATCTGCTGAGTACTTAAGGCAGGTCCTAAAAGGATTTGACAAAGCCAATTCTGTAATCAAAGTCTTTGACAGATATGGCAGAAACTTTGTGAAAACTGCTGACAGACTGTGCTGGATAGGATATAAGGTTGGATGCAAGAAATACCAGATGATTGGTGGATGCCCTGTGCCTCCATGGAAAAAGTTTCTAAATGTGATATCCAACAGGCAGTCACTTCTAAAATTCCTCTATGAATATAGGGTTAAAAATGCACCTGAGCGTGTAGGAGCACACCCAACACAAAAATTCCTTTTTGCTGGAGGCTTTTCGGATGGTGAAATAAGCAAAGTCCATCACCAGTAGAGGGTTTTGAAGTAGTCCAAGACTTATACAGAACTCAAGAGGAAGAAGACATAAGGATACTTTTGCATGCTGTATGTACCAATATGGATTTTGGCTCTCTGTGTGTCAAAGGAACCATAATAAGGTCACCTGATACACAAGTTTTGATCCTTGCTGTTCATTGCTTTCCAAAACTGGAACACATAGGTAACATGTAGGCACCATTACCATTACCAGCACAATGGACAAGCACTGCTTCGTATCTGTGCATGCAATTTGTGATGCATTCACCCTGACTTCTGAAACACACTTCCTGCTGTACATGTATTAACAGGATGTGACTCTGTATCAGCCCTATTTAATATTTAGAAAAAATTGTGTTTAATGTTGTCAAAACAAAGGTACCGTACCACTTCCGACATCTTGCCAAATTGGGAAAGAGTGATGGACAAGCAGCAATTTCTGCACCAAATAAGTTGGCAGCGGTGCTGTCTGACCAGCATGAGAAAGAAAAAAAAGAGACCCATAGAGACGCCTCAATCTAGACCTGAGGACAGTTCTGAAAAGCACATCAAAAGAGCATCTTGGCAAACAAATATTTGAATGTCTCCACAAATCGGTAAACCAGCTATTGGATCACTATTGCAGTGTAGAGGATGAACTACTGCCTGTACTCTTCAAGGGCCCAATAGCAGCTGAGCTTCTACAAGACCTTATTTGTGCCTGTACCAGTAAAGGTTGTTGCACAATCTACTGTGTCTGTAGTCAGAACAATCTTCCCTGCACAGAACTGTGCATAAGCCAAGGCAATGAAGACTATGTTATCCCATGCACTCCTGACAGAGATCATAATGATGAACAAGATGTTGACTAGGGATGTTACCAGAGCTATTACATTTCAATGATACCTGTAAAAATGTGTTATTAGCTTTTGTTTCACCCTTTAGATTGTTGTTGTGATGCTTTGGGTCACAAAGAAATTGAATTTTATGTCTTGCAATAATACCTAGAGTCATTAAACTAACAAATGTATGCAAATATTTCAAAGTGGTCTGTAGAGGGGTGGTCACCTGCTCCCTAATCTGGAAAGGGTTACAGACAACCCTGGGAGAGGGCTGGGGCTGCGAGCTAAAAGCTAGGCTGATTAGGGAAGCAGCCATAGCTGGGCCACGCCCCAATCAGACCTCAGCTGGCCCTAATAAAAGGGTTATGAGTCAGGAGCTAGGCACTCTCCCTCCAGCTTCAGGGGGAGAAGGACCTAGCTGCCTGGGAGCTGAGGGTGCAGGCAACAGAGCAGGACTGGGGAAAGGCGAGAGGAGCTGGGGAGCTCCTGCCTGGCAACTCCCCAGGTTGCAGGCCCCTGTGCAAGGCCAAAGGAGGTACTGGGGCTGCAGAGGCTACAGCCCAGGGGTTAGGCAAAGGCAGCAGGTCCAAACCCCCCCTTTGCCAAAGATGAATGCCTTGTACACTGCAGTCTGCCCCAGTGAGCGGGGGCTAGATGGAGACTGGCAGTAGCCATAGACGGAGGCGAGGTGGGGATAGAGGGTTGCGGGTTCCCTGGGGAAGGGAGACCCAGATCTGTGGAGGTACTGCCAGGGGGCAGCACCCAAGGTAAAGGGGCACCGGGGTCCGGGAGGGACACGGGGGCCAACGACAGGCGGGACACCGGCCAGCAGAGGGCACTCCAAGGCTGGAAAAGCTAATTCCCTGGATGACTAGCAGGAGCTGCCGCGCCAGTGAGTTGTCGCGCCAGTGAGTTGTCGCATTGCTACATGGTCATTTTGGAGACACTGTTCATCCCATTTCTATGGTAATGGCACCACTTGACAGCTCCACATTGTACCGCATCTTAAAGCAGATGTGATGAGCTTTCTAATGATGTATGAGGTGTGTGAGTGTAGATAGGGTACATTAAGTTGACCAAACCAATGGTGTTGGCTGCGTGTCTAATTCCAGGTACTACCACAGAACAAGCAGAGAAATGCCAGTCTGGTGAAGAGGAGGTCTCCTGTGCCTTCTGGTGGGGAAGAAAGACTGCAGACAGTTTAGAGAGAAGCCTCTTGGAGCTCTTCTTCGAGGAAGAAGGGGCAGCTTGTTCTCCCTTAACCGTGATCCCTGGGATTTTAGATAAATTCATGAGGCAGTTTGTTACCTTACGCAGCCAGCCAGGGCAGGAGCTGCTGTCAGCATTGCTGTCCCCCATGGCCTCTGTTGCACTGATCCAGCCCCCCATTCCACGGTCTGCTTCCATGGTTCCCCGAAAGCCTCCACTTGGATCAGGGGTTTCAAATTCCCGTTCATTTTCCTCCTCCTCTCCACCAGTCGTGGAACTCTGAGCCACTGGCAGACAAGAAAGAGAAGCAGCAACCTTACACATTTCACTGGCTCTGCCTGTTCAGGGAATGCAGCAGGTGCTGGATCCCAAATGAGGCAGAAAAAAGAGAAGGGGAGGTTATCCCCCTGGAAGCTACTTTAACTGCAGAACCCTGAGGGTGAATGTATTTGCCTGGACTGTGTCTCCTTCCAGTTATGTAATTCATAAAACACCATGCAACCCTCCCCAAAAGTGACCCTCTGCCACACAATCTTGCTTCCTGGCCCTATCTCTCCCAACCCAAAAGTCCCTGGAGTGACTCCAAGATAGGTAACCACCTCCTCATCCACCAAGCTGCCTCCTGTTACATAAAGGGACACTGATGACAAATGCCTAGACTGATCAGAAAGAAGAGTTGACTGCTTCCCCTCCCCCCCCCCACTATCTCCTTGTCTTCATATCTGTAGATACCCATCCAGTCCCACCACCTCCACAAGCATCCAGTCCAATCCCTATCAGCCTGCCCTGCCATCCTAGCCCTCGTAACACAGTCTGTTTGAAAGTTAATGAGGTCATTGCCACTTTGGTGAGAGTTATTGAACCACTGGCACCCCAAGCTAAGCTAACTAGACACAGACCCCACAATGTCCAGCTCTCCCGCCAACAAGCCTCTGACCTTGCCCTGCTTCAGTCCATCCAAAATGTTTCTGCCAAAGGTGCCCCCTCCAGCAGCTGTCACCATATCATCTCCCTACTCACCTCCCTCTATTGATTTCCTCTTGCCTTCCACATCAAGTTCAAGCGTCTCATGTTAAAGGCCCCACACAGCTCAGCTCCTGCCTCCATCTCTTCCTACTCCTCTCCCATGCTGTTCGGATCCTTCCCCTTAGGCTTGGCCCTTCCTCATCTTGTGCACTAGTTGGCCTCCCTCTCTTTATTCAAAGCCCCTCACATTCTTCTTTGAAGCCTTTCAAAGACAGAACTGAAACCCTGTGACAGGACCAACTGCATCCACTCTCACGGTGCATTGGTGCAAGGGCCATGTCTGAAAAAATACAGAGGCCTGAGCCAGCTGGACAGATACCATAATTCACACCTAGATACCACGGTGACTGGATAAAATAATAGAACCACCCTGCACAGACCATGAGCTTCCTTGGCTGCACTCAATCTAACTCAATCTGCAAGCCCCCTGCTGGGCGGGGACTTCAACATGGAGTATACAGATGAGGTTTACATTTCAGGTGCTTGGCTCTCACATTTGTTATCTCCAGGGCCTCCTGCAAGGACCTGAGGTCTTTGCGCCTCAGAAATTTCAGATGTTCTAGTTTTCTCAGATCTCACACTTCTAGGGGGTTTGAGTGGGCTGAAACCTGGTTTGGTTAATAAGGACTGGTTTTGCTTGCACCTAAGCAGACAACGGGTGTCACTGTGCTACTTGGAGGCAAATAACCTCCTATCATGCTCCTCACAGATACTACAATACTGGAGAGGGAGGCAGTCAGCTGGCCCCAGTAGGGAAGGAGACCAGGAAGCCCAGTGCAGGCAGGAAGCAGTGACAGTGGGATGGGTAATGACTGGCTCTGAAAGCTCTTTGAAATGACTCTGCACATGTCTGAACCTTTCCAATGTGCATCAAAGCTGCTGCTGCCCAGGAACCCCAGCTGTGGAGTGACCCGCATGGCTTTTACCCAGGGCTGATTACTCACCAGTACCGATGGACAAGCCACTACTGTTGGATCGGATGGTTTTGGAATTCAGCACCTTTTCTATGGAAAGAAAGAATATCCCTTCGGTAAAGGGGCTCTCACAAAGGTGGTACAAATCAAAACAGGACAAAACCAGTGTTCCGGTACTGGGACTGATATGGACTTGCCAGTGAGTTCCCTCAGAATGATCTTGACCCTCTCTCCCAGGAAGCCCATGTTAGTGAGTACTGAGATATCACCACAAATGTCCTTGGAACAGCCTCTGTCCCTGAATCACACTCACCAACAATGAGAATGGTGTGCCAGCCGCGGCAGGACAGATCTGGAACGTGATGCAGGGACCCAAAAATGGGCCGAGGCCATGAAGTACAAATATCAGAGCCATGAGCTCTCTCTGTCGGTGTCATTGCCAGACGTCCATTCCCACCATTGCCCCAGGCAAAGATATGGTTATCTAGGAAAAAACTGATCCATCAGCCTGAACTTAGAAACACCTCATTACCCTTCCAGGGGCCCCACCACACCTCACTTCTTTCCCATAGCTACTCCGGTTCAAGACAGACAGGGCGTCTAGTCCACCTGCAACCAACTAGCCATTGGAAGGCTACAATTGTGTGTAGTGAAGTCTAGCAGCCAGTCTCCAGCCCACCACTTGGTACCCTATGGACAGCATTAGCTAAAGCTTTGTGCTGCCCTGCCCCACTGATATGGCAACAATCTGGGAAAATTTCCCTTTTCCAGTCACAGCCTTTTAAAGCCTGACTGTGCCAGGGCTAACTGCAAAGACGGCAGCCTTTCTGTGCTGCCCTGAATGGCACAAGATACAGGAAATGCTTCCATTGCTAGATGGAAGCCAAATGTCTGAAACTATTCTGCAGACCCAGCCCACAGGAGGAGTCCACTGCAGCCCCACAAATGCCCACTCACCATCAGTAGCAGCTATGGTGAATTCATCTCCACATGAAACCCTGATCACCTGCTTACCCCCAAGGGGGCCTCCCAGCAGGTTAATTCCCAGATGCTTCTTATAGTCACCAACACCCAGCTGTCCACACTTGTTGGAGCCGAAGGTCAGCAAGCGTCCCCGCTCTGAGAGGAGGAATGAGGAGAGTCACGGTAGGTACCCAAGACAGGAAGCAGCCATGCACGCAGAGAGAATTACTAGCAATAACCCATGACCAAAAAGGAATCTGCTAGGAACTTGGTCATGCTGGAAGGGGACTATTAGCCAGTGAGAATTGCTTCAACCCAAGAAAATCCCCCAGCCATTCAAATATCATTTGCTTCCCACCTTTGACTCTGGATCCCGTGACTCCTCCCAGTCCCTTAACTGAGGTGCTCTGGCAGGGGGAACCTGATCAGGTTCTAAAGCTGAACGTCAGCCTTTCCCAAGGTATTGTCCTTTCCATGAACGAGCCTCTCCTCCCTTTAGGAGGGCTGAACCGAGCTCTGATATTGCTGCTGCTGAACAACGTGAAATTCATGCCTGCTCCAGGAACTGACAGCCAGTGGCAAAGGGAGCTGAGACCCTATCTAAAACCTTCAGTGCCCAAGGGTCAGCACTCGGCTCACAATCACTGGATGGGGCTTCATGAGCTTCTACTTTGCTCAGTGGAGCTGAAATGAAATGCAATAGAGCTGATTTAAAGGACCAGCACAAATGGTATCCTACTAACTCCGAACACAGCATACAAGCCAGTGACATGTACAGTGAAAGCCTATCCCTGGGGACTACAACTAGCTCCTCTAACTGGGAGTGGGGAAGTGGAGCCATTCCCCAATACCACTTGAACTGTGAGTAGGTCTCACCATCTATGGAAGCTGTGTGCGTCCTTCCTGGGGCAATGGTGCGGATCTTGTAGAAGGAGAGCTGCTTGGCCAGAGTAAGGGAAGTGGTGTAGGGAACTTCATAGTAGGTCTGAAGGAAGAGACCAGACATAATCATGTAAAGCCCAGAGCCAGTACCCCAGGGGCACACACATCATGCACATTCACCAGCCAAGATCTATCTATGCAAGTCTTGGGTAGAGGACAGTGCTGGGTCTGCCAGCCCTGCAAGAAGGCAGGCAATTCCTGCCAGGGTCAGATTCCACTTACGTTATATGAGTGCCCCAGATGCAGCTAACATGCTGTTTTAGCACCACAGAAGTGAACTGAACCCACTGGCAGATGTGAGGCTGGGGAATGATTTGCCTCTCATCATACTAGCAGGTGCGTTAGGATTTCCCTTCCCCCTGCAGTTCTGCGCTGGGATCCAGCGGATGGACGTATCCCATGTGATGGATTCCTTGCCATTGTTGGGGGACCTCTGCTTCCCCATCTTCTAGGAAACCCTGGGAGCAGGCACAGGAGCACCAGATGCACTCACATCATGGTTGATGATCCCAGACGTGCATTGGTTCAGGCCCAGTTTGTTGAACTCGTTGAGTCCACATGCCAGCACTTTGCCCGTCTGGGTCAGCAGGAAAGTTCCATCACAGCCACACTGGACTGAGACAATGTTCAAGGTCTTTGGAACATCCACCTAGATTGAAAACACAAATGCCAGGAATCAAGTCCTCACAGATATGGAGCAGAAGCCAAGGACCAAACCTAGAACACAGGAAATACCTGACTGGATCAAAGAAGTGGTTCATCTAGTCTAGGTCCTATTCCTGACAATGTAATGAGTGGGGGAAAATGATCACAGTAAACATTTTAGCCATGCAAACTTGCTGATTCCATGTGAGGTTCCAGAGTGCCTCACAGTCTTCTCTACTATTGACTAACCTACATAATTTTGTGTAATCTGCAAAATTTAACCCCCCTCTGTTCATCCACCTGTTCTGATCATTAATAAATACATCAAGTAACACTTGGAGCCTCCAAGTAAACTTCTTGCCATGAAGAAAATTGATAAATTATCCTATCCTTTGTTTTCCGTCTCTTAGCTGGTTTCTAACCCATGATAGAACTTTACCTCTCACTCCTTTTGAGAGGAATTTTATATGGCTTTCCAATAATCTTTGACAAGTTATATCAACTCATTTTCCTTTTGCCATTATTTTGTGAAACACTCAAAGAATTCTAGTAGGTTAGAGAAGTGCAATTTTCCTCTGTAGATCTGGGGCATGGAATTTGGTACTGACTAATAGTTCAGGAAGCTCTTCTCCTACGGGACTTTCTTGTCAAGTTCAGCACTTGCCATTGTCTCTGCAAGGAAGTCTCAGAGCAGTGAAGTTGGAAGTCACAAGGCACGGGGAGCACCCTAGCTTGGCCAATTTTGAGAGCTATATTTCCCGTCTCAGACAGACTGATAGCTGCCATTAGATCTAGTGCCAGTGATTGGTGAAGGGAATAAGTGAATATGGAATCATCAAAACTCTGCAGTGCCTTGGGAAAAACAAACTCAGGCAGCAAATTTTCAAAAAACAGTGACTCATTTGGGCCCAGATTATTGCCCGAGAGGTGTTTCAGAAGGGGGCAGCTGGAGTTTTACCTTCTGAGGGGTGTAGTGATCCTCTTCCGAATCCAAACCCAGACGCCCTGTGTCAGCAGAGAGACGATGGTGAGAAACAGGCATGCACAATCTTCCCATGGCTGAGAGGCCTGTCCCTGGGACATGCCCTTGTCCTTCCCCACTCCTAGCAGAATCCCCCAAAGACAGGAGCCCTACTTCTGGGAAAACAGTGCTGCTTTCCATTCATCAGGGTAACCCCTCCAAGGACAAAGTGCACTGCTCCAGTTCACAGGGAACTCTCCATCCCAAAGGCAGAGTACCTATTCCTGGGGAAACCACCCTACCTCCTAACTTCCTAGTAAAATCCCAAAGGTTCATTCCTCATCTCTCAATCTAAGTTGGAAAGAAAACCCCATGAACGACTAGGTGATTTTTGGCCTCCAAAGGCTGGTCCACACTAACCCCCCACTTCGAACTAAGATACACAACTTCAGCTACGTGAATAACGTAGCTGAAGTCGAAGTATCTTAGTTCGAACTTACCGCGGGTCCACACGCGGCAGGCAGGCTCCCCCGTCGACTCTGTGTACTCCTCTCGCAGAGCAGGAGTAGCGGCGTCGACGACGAGCACTTCCGGGATCAATCTGGGATCGATTTATCGCGTCTAGACAAGACGCGATAAATTGATCCCAGAAGATCGATTGCTTACCGCCGGACCCGGAGGTAAGTATAGACGTACCCTAAGATGCCCTAGGCAGCCCTCATCCATTTTCTGCTTTATAACACTGCATCGTAGCCACCATCCTGCCAGTTGCGAGTAAGAGTGGATGTGTTTCCATTCCCTCTCAGGGTCATACTGTGTCTGACCTCCCTAGGCCTCCAAAGCTTGGAACAGGTCCCAGAAAGAGGACGTGGCATGACTGCACATACCATATTCCCCACAGCCCCACGAGTAGACCTCTCTGTTTCTGGTCAGAACAGCCACGTGATTATCTCCACAGGAGACCTGCTCCACAGGGTTGCTGAGGAAGAAGTCCAGCTGCAGGGGGTCCAGGACCTCAGAGCCAAATGCCTTGTCAACACCCATGCAGCCATAATAATCCGAACCAAAGGCATACATCTGGCCTTCATCTGCATGGAAGAAGGAGCAAACTCAGTCGCACACGGAACTTGCATCAGGCTGCCTATTAGCCTCCCATGGAGTGGCCAAAAGAGACTGATCCCTTATCCCTCATCTTTAATACAAAGGAGTGGCCCCAGGAGACTATAAAGTCTTTGCCTGAAATGTAACCTAGTTGTTCATATTAAGATGGATCATTGCATGCTGGGACCTGAGGCCTCTTGTTTGAGAAGCTCAGAGAAAGCCAAAGTGTAGCCTTTCCCCTGGTAAAGCTGCTCTGCTGATCTGGTCTTGGAGGCGGACTGGTCCACTGTGCAGCAGACCCAGGTCTCTCCTCATGCCACCCAGTCTCTCACCTGTGATGCAAACAGTAAAGTCATCCCCACAGGACACCTGGTGGATAGCCTTCCCCTGCAACTTCTCCACACGCTTTGGCTGCCGGTATGAAGCTCTGTCTCCATGCCCCAGTTGGCCATGCAGCTTTGTGCCCCCCTGCATATTCTGTAATACATAGAAGCCTGGTAAAGATGCATGTCCAGAGCTCAGGGGGATACTGTCAGTATCCTTGAAGCCTGAGACTGAGGAGGTAAGGAGAAAACAGCAAGGGAAAGCGTTTTAGCTACCCTGTCCTAGGGAAGGGGCTGGTCTCTCAGTGCGGTATGATACCAAACACCACTTAAATGCCACGTTGGGCTTTCAGTTAGCTTTAATTATGCCCTTAGGAGGAGCAATCATAGGTTTCAAGCCACCAGCTGATGGCCAGAGGAGTTAGGAAGGAATGCTTCTCCTTTCCCATGCCTACCCAAATGGACAGATGCATTATATGGCTAAGGCCCTGTGTAATCTGTGATGCTGCAGAACTGTGTGCAAGGATCTTAGCTTTCATTATTAGATACACTGCTAATGCTTATAGGTGCAAAGAAATCCTTAAGCGTGTGAAACAAGTGTCACAGATGCAGCAATGTCTGCCTGAGTCTGCAGACAGACTGAAACAATAGCTCTGAGAATTTTGAACTTCCCCTTTCATCTTGATGGATTGTTGATGCTGAAACCTAAATATGACAATTAGTGTCAACAATGTTAATG
This sequence comes from Chrysemys picta bellii, assembly GCF_011386835.1. Lineage (NCBI taxonomy): Eukaryota > Metazoa > Chordata > Testudines > Emydidae > Chrysemys > Chrysemys picta. The sequence goes on from NC_088794.1 coordinate 113,335,060, forward strand.
ATCTCACTGATGGTTTTAGTAGTGAATGTGTTTGTCCCACAATCACCAACTGCCTCCCTCCCCAAGAAACCTATCCCCTACTCAATGATCAACATTTCCTGCTCCTCCCCTTCCCCTCTGAACAGGTTCTATGCTGCAGTTGTGTGTGGTCAATACAAAAATTTGCAGAACGCTGAAAATGTAGGTGTAGGATACATTTGTTTAGTTTAATACCAAAGCAACAGATGAAACTAAAGGGAATTATTTTAAAATTCACTATAAAACTCAATTTTTCCATTCACCTTAAGCTGCTGCAGTCTCCAGCTTGGTCACTGAAAGAAGGGGCCCTTGCTGCAGAATTTGGAAACAGCCTGCTGCAGAGTACTCAGAGTCCTACCTATATCCAGCCAGGCCATAGTTCCTGCACTCAGCACATGACTCCTGCATTCTCATTCCATGTGGTCTCTGTAAACCTCTCTCTAAAAATAGATACAGGCCAATGGAATAGTACAAGACTGACACTGCACTTCCAGATAGGGGAGGGAAAGAAAGGGTACTTGGCTCAGGGCATCATGCCACAGTCCCTAACTTACCACCCTTTGGTGTGCTGCAATTCTGGGTAACATCAGCAGCACTTCAACACCTGACTCCACAGCAGATCACTTCCTCCCACCCCCTCCCCATCATAAAAAAATATTATACTTGAGAGGTTTAGGTTAGCACCCAAAGGGGCTGCCTCCAACCATTTCCGCTACTTCATCCAATCCCCAAACTTGCCTACATTTCATCTCTCTCTTTCCTGAGCTTCCATTCTCCTGTTTCTAACAGACTGATAAACTGACCTATGGCTGGATACTCTAACTTTTAAATCTTCTATCCCTGGCCTCCTTGCCTTCCCAAGTTCTTTCTGCTTAGCTCACTTACCACCCAGGTGTAGAGCTCCTTCTCCACTGTCACCACAGCAAAGTGAGTGTTTCCGGCACACACCTGGCGCGCACTGCAGCCACTTTTGATGACATCCAGCTTCTGGGGGGTGGACTTCCCACCCCCCCAAACATACACTTCACTAGTGCGCGAAGTCACCACTGCAATTGGTGTCTCACTGACAGTGCTCGACCTGTATAAGACCCCCCAGAACACAAATGCTCTTAGTATGAAGCTATGAGCACTGTCAACACTGTTCAACCCAAATCCTTTCTTCTGGTCCCCACACAGGAGAAGCTAAAAGAGAATTGGAATGCTTGCGTCTGAGCTGCAGCTCTTCACAAACATTAATGGGTTTTTCTTTACACAAGTTCTTCTCTCCTCAGAGACTGTGATGTCTGGAGTGTTCTAAATATGCTCAGAAGCACAGCTGGGTGAGCACTACAGAAAAAGGAGCCTCCAACAATCATTCAAATAAAAACCAGGATCCAATCTGATGACATTTAGAACACTGATATGACAGTTGGTATTTGTCAAATGTGAAGGTCTCATGAGTACTCATGAAAAAATGCTCAAAAAGTGAAAGATTCACAAATAATCACGCAAACATACACAAAGGAACACATGGCCATCTCAATCTCCAGTTTCCCTTTAACAGAATTTCAGACATCCAATCAGGGAACAAAAACACGCTACATAACTTAGGTGACCAGTCACTCCACAAACAACACAACACAAAACGGAAGCCGCAGTCAAAGCAAGTAGTTTGTGAACAGCACGTGGACTGAAACAGGATCAAACACAGAGCTGAGCCAATGCTTTCAAATAATCAATTTGTGAAAATCAAACTGTTTGATAATTCGCCAGCAGAAAAACAGCTACATTTATTGCAGAAACTATTTGCTACAAATTAGCTCATTAGCTGGGATTAAAGGAGAATTTATACACATACTGTTTTACGAAAAACAGTCACAAAATTCAAATGAATAGCTCAATTCCTTACTGGCAGCCTGGTGCCTGTGGGCAGTGATTATGATGTCGTGGCGTGCCCAAAGACTGTTATGAATACCACCACACCTCACCTCTTTTAAAAAATATATATATATCTAGTCCTCCTCATTTTCAAAAGCCTCAAAGTGGAAACTAGCCTCTAGGAATGTGAGTCTGTCATGGGATTTAACTTAAAAACTATGGGTTATTTGTTGTAATTTTCACTGTTCCACCACTCCACAATTAATTGTACTCATCTCCGCACCACAACCATAGCTAACTTGAGTTACCGCTCCAGTACTGTTTTTGAGTTATCTGAGCATAAGACACTCTCCTTCACCCAAACTTCACACACACAAAGAATTCTGCAACAAAAACTTCATTAGGGCTGAGTTAGGGTTCAGAATTTATCACCCTCAAAAGGCTGCTAACAGAACTTTTATAGAAAATTGCACACTTTAAAGATCAGAAAATACCAACGTTAGCTTTGCCCCCTTATCAACACTCACTCTATTCCATCTACATTTCTAAAATGGGCCACAGACCCACTATCTCCCTTACACCATGAACTGATGAATCACAACCCACCCACCACATATGGGCCAGTGACCTGACCATTCTGCAGTTCACCCAACACCCAGAGTGCCACAGAGCTCAACATCTCACATCTGACCCTCAACACAGTGCAGACCCAGCATCTCCCCCATTTCACTATGGCCTGAAGAGCCCAAGCTATACTGACTACCCTCCCTATTTGGCCTAGAAACCCACTGTAACTACCTCATTTGCCCTCCCAATACCAGTCAGAGATCACACCCTCCAGATACAGACCAGAGCCAACTCTCACACTGTCCATGGACCCCACAAACAGCCAAGCATGTGGGGACATCACCACACCCTCTCTCCATGGAGAAGGATGGGTAGCTGACAGATATAGGCTGTGCTTGGCAGCCTCCTCAGAGTCCAAGCAGTGCCTCCCCCACACCCCATCCCTTTCCCCTAGGCCACTCACCAAGCCAAGTGACATAACAATGTACACTGAAGGAACTGAGATGCACACAGGACACCTCCTGCTCTTCTGAACTGGGTCTCACATGCTGCTTCGGTGTCAGTTAGCTGCATGTTATCTGCCAATAATTATGGGGCCCCTTCAAGCAAATGACTTATCTCAGAGACAGAATGATCCACCTAACACTCTCCCCACATGTAGTAGAAACTCCCACCTTTGCACTTGAGACGAGCCTGAAAAGAGGGGGTCAGATTATAGCCTCATATACTGATGAGCATACAATTGCCCCCTCCCTGAGTTTCTAGCATTTAAAGTTTTTCTAACTATAACACTCCATTAAGGATGTCACAGCCTCATCTCTAACATTCTCAGCAAAATTTCTAGGTAGGGAGCTATTCTCTACAAATTTCTCTTTAAATACATGCTCAAATCATTACCTTGGTCGTTTGGTTGGCCCATTAAGCAGAGTGACTTTCTCCTCCATCTCCCTGCCACAGGGGGGAAAAAAGGAAAAAGAAAAAAAAGAAACACATTATAGAAAATAGTAACTACATATTACTATAGCCCAAACACCTTACAGACTCGACAAACTGACAAGCCATACACAGGGATTACTTTCCCTTCAAATGAAATGCTGCTCCTTCTGGGGTGGACCACGGCAGCTATTTACACATCCTACAGCAATACATATGATTAGTGCAGAAGTAACGCACCACAGAGCTAACAAACTCTCGTGGGAATTAAGGGAGGCAAAAAGTATATACCAGAGCCAGAATTTGGCCATGATGCTGAAGCTTACACCCCAACTTTTGTGAAAAGTACCACCGGATCTTTAATGACCACAAGTGAACAGGATCTGGATTTTAAATCTCATCCTAAAATGGAATGTTCAGCAAGACAACAGCCAGGAGCATCATTCTGGGGGTTGCATACCAACAAAAAGCACCTTCAAGCAAGGAAATAAGTCTACCACCAGGGTGGCCAAAGGGTAACTCAAACAGTCCAACAGCATGGCCCACAGCCACCCTCATCTTACATGAAGGAGTAGGTAGGTTACGTCTCTGCCAGGCCACTTAGAACACCATGAAGCAGCACATCTTGGGACTTGACTTGCAGTCTCTGTGGGCTGCCCCGCTGCACTGAAGATGAGGGTGGGCAAATAGTCAAGCACAGTCCTCAGGCTCCTGGTAAGTTGCCAACATGGTTTTTAGTGCAGCTAAGTGTGGGCACCCACTGAAATAGGGCATTTTCATCACAACTCTGCAGGGAAGGCTAAGGGGAAAAGTGCTGGACTGGGCTTATTACATGAGATACAGGAGATAAAAGGGCTTTTATAATGATCTTACAAATGCCTGAGTGCTGCTATGTGTTCCCAAAGGTCTAACTTGAATGTCAGTAGCTAGGGTCCCTCTAAGGAGTCTCAGAGAAACGCACAAGAGTTCTCAGCATATCAGCTGTTAGGCCGAAGAGGCAGATGGGCACTCCCCAGCCCCCATGCTCCCACCGGTACGCAGGTTAATTAAAAGGCACCAGCAAGGCTTTCTCTTGCCTGAATAGCAGCAATCCACTCCCCTCTCTTGAAAAGGGTAGAGTCTATTTCAAGGTGTGCCTCCTAGCAGCCAGAAATCAATCTAAGGGCTGAATTCGGGAAGCATCAGAATTATTAGTTTGCACAAAGCTCCAAGGTCCCTCCTGACCCCTACAGCCCATCTGTCCAAGGTGAGAACATTTGGCTACCTCCTGCGTTTGCTGAGAAGAACATGTTCAAGCAGCTCATCGGCAGTTGGCCTCTTCTCAGGATCCTGAAAGAGGTGAGCAGCAGGTCACTCCTAAGGAAAGTCTACAGTGAAATCTTGGGATAGAATAGCTCATTCCAACCCCCACTGGTCTCCTTCTCTCATGCCCTGCTTGCCTTCAGAAAGGCAAGCGGTCAAACAGAAATGAACCAAAGGGCCATCATGTCTCTGGACAGCACAGGGTTAAATGCCCGATATTCAAACTGGGGGCTCCCACACTCCAAAGATGTGTGCAATTTAACTGCCTCCAAGAAGCACGTGCTCTGAGGGCAACAAGAACATTAAGCCAAAAGGCACAGCCCAGAGAGCTGGAGCCAGAGGTGGAGCCAGGACAGATCATGCTGGGAAGATGCTTCCATATCTATCATGCTGATAGGCCTGCTGATGAATGTGAAAACCTCAGCCTCTAACCATCCCTCAACATACAGCATCAGAAAAAATCCAGCAGCCCCCCAAATCCCATGGAGCTGGAAAGGCATCCAGACAGGAAGTTTTCAGAGAACAAGAGGAAGCAGAAGTCACTCTCACTGACACACCAGGCTGCACAGGTAGCTGCATGTGGGAATCTGTCTGCACCTACATACCCCACTCTGAAATACACATCTCAGCAGTCACCCACTGCTCTGGAGCTGCAGGACTTAGGCAATGGGCAGAAGATCTGAAGAGAAAATTAATCTTCCCAACCTGATCGAGGCAGGAGTGCACCATCTGGATCAGCTCCAGGGAATAGACACTGGAATCAACCTCCATAGCCCGATTTCCCTGTACAATCTTCACACACAGGTTTAGGGGATTCTAGGGAGAAAACAATGACCAGTTGTAAAGGAGCTGAGCTGAGTTGGACTGTGGGCCCAATGGGGCGGGATGCTGCAGGCCTCTGATGTTTATCATCTCTTTCTCTGACTGGGTACTCAACATGTCCCCACTCCTCTCAGCTGCTACTAGGTGCTGCAGCAACCTAGTCACCTCCCCTGCAGAATGCTACCTCTTCCAGACAGCCTTTCCAAGTTAGGGCTTGGTGGCAACACCAAGCTTCTCTCCAAATGAGGCAATGAGGGAGAGGATGGGCTCCTCCCTGTATGTCAGGCTCCATCAGTGTACAGAAGCTCCCCAGCTCTGAAGATACCATGCAGGCACTCATGTACTGGATTCTAGGCACCACTGACAATGAAAAGTCAGAAAAGGACAGTGATTTGACATGGCCCCATAGCTGGTACAGAACATATCACAGCCATACCATGCCAGCTGGCTGTCTGGCTGCATTGCCCACATGGCCACACTACACTAGCTGGGAGCTTTATTCACCCACCCACAAGTGCCAGCCAGCCAGCCAGGCTCCCCACATAGCTGAGTGGTAACTCCCAGCTGTGCCAGTCAGCCACACTCCTCACATAATCAAGCTGTGGAACAAGACAACATAATTAAATCCTAGGAGGTTCAGAGATTACAAACTCTCACAAGAGGATGCTGTATTGTGAAACTCCCAACTACCAGCATAAGATTTATGAAAGTGGGGCGGGGGGAGAAGAGAGATGGGACTTGGTTGCACAGCCAATTAATGAAGTCCTGCTTTGGTCAAAAGGGAATGTTTCCCTTCAAACATTGCTACATATCAGGACCGTCTGCACTCCCTGTGTGTGCAAGGTCTCAGGCTGCGGGGAGGATCAAAGAGTATCAGCAAAACTGGGCAGGAAAAGTTTGCCCATGTTACTTCCAGCTCTCGGTTGTGCTCTCAGACCCTCATGTTCATAAATACTCAAATTATTAGCCGCCATGAAGGAATAAAAATAAAAGTTAGAAAAGCTACAGGACAAGCAGAGACACTGTGACAATAACAAACAGCATATTCAATTTATCCCACAGTCTATGGACTTACTGTAGCATCAAAGGTTCTCTTCAGGGTGAGAAGCTCAAAGACAACACAGCCCACAGCCCAGATATCAGATTTGAAGTTGTATTTCACCCCCTGGCAGAGCTCTGGGGACATGTAGTATGGAGTTCCCACCAGCTGGACAACAAAAGCAGAAAATCTTCACACACATTCCACCCAGACCCACCATAATTACTACGGGCCCATCAGTGTTTTCATTGCAAACCCTAATTTTCTAATGTTTACAGAAAACCCAAGGTACCCAAGCTGCTCAGACTCTGATGTAGCACATAATGGAAGTTAGGACTTCAGGAGAGGGACCTATAGCCCTACCTCACCATTCACCACCTTGCAGGTGAGAGCAAACAGGACTACAAAGCAGGTGATGACAACATATCAGGCTCAGCCATCCATTTCTCCTCACCCTCCGAGTAGTCTTGGGAAGGTGAGGGGCAAGGAATCTGACAAAGCATGTAAAAGCAGCTGCCAGCTCACAGCTGGTGAGCAGTTCTGTCTGACTGTGGGATGTTAGCAGACAAAAGCTGCTCTGTTTCAGAACGAAGAGGGAAGTTTTCAGGATCAGGAAGCCAAAAAGCTGGCCTGAGTCCCATCTGGAAGACTTCCACGGCAGGACTGGACTTTCTTCAACAATGGAACCTATATTTTGGTTAAATGCAGAAGCCATCATGAACACCACATGAAAGATGAACAGCTCAAAATCACAATGAAAAACTGAGAACGAACATGACAAGTGGTGTAAGTGGGAAGAAGTTTCCCGCTGAATAGGCTCTTCCCCTTAGCAATGAGTCAGACTAACCACTGTGGAATGAAACTGAAAGAAATGAGAATAGATCAGGTCTTTAGGAAGAGGGGGATATTTATAATCCTCTTTATGCAAACTGTCTCAGCAACAGACCCTGGGACTGGTAGGCTAGGCTGGGAGAATGGGCAGTTATGTCACAAATGAGGTAGGCTTTCATTAGTCTTTGCTAGAATCTTACCAGAGGCCTGTGAGAACATTCATAGGGCTATTTCAATCCCTTCTTACTCTATCATCCACTATCCATTTTCCCTTAAGCTGGGTGGTAGTTATACAACTCCACAAACTCTAGTCACACAGTCAAATACCAACTTCAGCATGGTCAGCATGTATTTATTGTCACCCTCAGAGAACTCAAGTGTCAGAATGAATTTTGCTCAAATTATCCACCAGCCAAAAAGGAGGGGGCAAGAAAAAGAGACACACACTCCTTTGAACAAAAAATCAAGCATGGAAATTCTCAGTACAAAAGGTGAATTTCTAAATGTTATGTGAGGAAAATGGGTTATAACTGAAATGGTTTTGCTATAGCAGGAGCTACTAGGGCATACTACAGTAACCCTAAGTTCCCATTTGTTATGGAGCTCTGTAATAGTGCTGATGTTCTGGAAGGAAGTTTTCAAAGGAATGAAGCATCCTAGCAAAACACCAACAGCTGCATTAAATTTAACAATCAAGCCTTAGGGGAAAAAAGTGTGTGTTGGCAGGTGTCCTAACCTATAAAATCCTTAACAGGTTGGTATTCAGAGCAGTCTCCAATTCCAAGCCTACTAATCACCACAGGAACAATGGAGCTGGGAGATCGTATACTGGAGGGAGAAGAGGAGAGCTTCTTCAACAGAACTATATTGGATGTTCCAGGACAATGTGCTCCAAACACCTGTGCTACATCAAAGTCTGAGCAGCTTGGTGCTTTGAGTTTTGTGAGAGAAGACTGATGTGTCTCTCTCCTCCCGACCACCCCCACTATTCCCTGCAACACATAGCTCCCGTTCACCCTCCCCCTCCTGTCCCATTAAACCATTAGTATTGCAGAAGCCCGGTGTGCCCCAAAAATGCTGGAAGAATCTGTGAACTTTAAAGAAAAGCTTTTTTCCTGGGGGGAGGGTCATATCCAGGGAACCCCTTGGTCAAATGACCCCAAATGTGGATCACAAACCCTACCCTGCATCCCCATAAGACACAGCAAATTTCAAGACAATATGGACAGGCATGCAGATTTCGGAACACGTAGGAAAATCATCCTTTAAACAGAAAAATCTTCTCAATCCTAACTGTAGCAGAGCTGCTGCTCCACTATAATATTTATGAAATTAATCATCAGCAACTGCTTTTCTATATGCAGAGCCCCAACGCAGGATAATCCTAAAAGCACAGGAGGCGCAGAGAGGTGTGATGATCTCAGATGAATGAGAACACCCTATGGAGATTAACACAGCCTGAAACAATAACTCAGAGATGTGTTAATTGCTCCATGCATCAGTGAGGGTTTCCATCTCCTGCCCTAGCACTGGAGAGCCTGTCATACGCATCAAGCATGACTGTTCTCAACTCCTCACCTGTGTCAGCAGAGTCTTCTTAGTTCTGTTCCCAGCTCCCCCCAGAAGCGTAGGGCTTCTCCAGATCCTGGCTCACATAGGGTATGTCTACACAGCAAAGAAAAAGCTGTGGCTGGCCTGTGCCAGCTGACTCAGGCTCATGGGGGCTCAGGCTGTTTCATTGCTGTGCAGAATTCCAGGCTCAAGTTGGAGCCCAGGCTCTAGGACCCTCCTGAGCCTGGAAATCTACACAGCAATGAAACAGCCTTGCAGCCCAAGTTGGCTGGCATGGGCCAGCTGAAGATTTGTCTTTGCTATATAGACATACCCATTGGCGTCAGAGAGATGGACTCAGATTCACTCCCCCACTAGAGGAGCAGGCACCTCCAGCTCACATGAAAAGGTAGGGAGAGGGGCTCAGGGACTGCCAGAAAGGCAAGCCCCCTCCAGAACCTGACTCAAGAGGGGATCAGGGAAGCAGGATCAGACCTGAAAGGTGGGCAGAGTCCTCCAAGGACCCTGGCACATCCCCAGAGGCAAGGCCCTCCGTATCCTAGCTCCCGTGAAGGGTGCATACATACAGAAGGGGAGAATGTAGTATAGGCACTGACTCCGTGGGTGCTCCAGGGCTAGAGCACCCATGGGGCCACCGGCAGCCAAGCTCCCCACCCCACCTCACCTCCACCTCCTCCCGAGCGCACCACGTCCCCGCGTTTCCTCCCAGCGCTTGCTGCCACAAAACAGCTGTTTCGTGGTGTAACAAGCTCTGGGAGGGAGGGAGGGAGGAGGAGGAGCAGGAACATGGTGAATGCAGGGGAGGAGGCAGGGAAGAGGCGGGGCCGGGATTTGGGGAAGGGGTTGGAAGAGGGGCAGGGAGGGGGCGGAGTTGGGGCAGGGACTTTGGCAAAGGGGTTGGAATGGGGGCGGGGTATGGGTGGAGCTGAGGCAGAGGCGGGTCAAGCACCCAGCAGTGCCAGCAGAAGTCAGCACCTATGGAATGTAGGACTGACCAGAGCCCCTGCCTCTGTTCTCCTCTAGTCCTCCTGCCATTTATCCCCATGTCTCCTTCCCAGAGTCCCTCCCCCTCACCTGAGTACCCAAGTCCCTCTCACCTCCCCTACCACCCAGCTTCATTTATCCCTTCTCCATAATCCCCTTCCATTTGATGCAGCCTCACATCCCTATTCCTCCACCCACTAAAAAGCACTACCCCTGCCAGCAAGCATTCACATGTCTAATTTTTTTTCTTTAAAACAAAAATCCTTTGATTACATTGCCCCAAAATTGCTCTGCTACAATATACTCACAGTTTCAGCCATGGAGTACTCAGAGTTCAGCTTCTTTGCCAACCCATAGTCTCCCAACTTAATCAGGTTTGCCTTGGTGAGGAAGATATTTAACGTCTTTATATCTCTGGTGAGAAAAAGCGAGAGAAGTGTCATATGAAGCTGAAGTACTTGAGTGTTTTTCTGCTCATCAGGATTTGGAGTGAACTTGTTGCCTTCCTTTTTCTGTTAGCCATAAATGGCGTCTCTCACTGTACCAGACTTGATTAGCATTTCTTCAGGCATGGAAAGCCTAGTGTTGCAATCACTGACAGAGCTTCTCATCCCCTAGTCCCAGGGCAGTAATCACCTTAGCTGCGTTTGATCATATATGCACAAACAGAAATAGTCAGGAACATTCATCCTTCAGAGCCCAATGTACAGACTATGGTTCTTTCTCCTGTGAACCACAGTGAAGACCATTAAAGACAGTTTTATTTTTCCATTTTCAGAAATGGGCCAATCCCAAGCATATGAACCCATGGAAAATTCTTAACAAAATAAAACAGTGTTAAACCAACCCAATCCTAGAACTTAGCTGTTAAATATAACAGCCCTCTGCCTCACTCTTAGGCATAGTGCTGGAACTAGGGGTGCTGCCACATCCCCTGGCTTGAAGTGGTTTCCATTATATACAGGGTTTACAGTTTGGTTCAATGGCTCTAAGCACCTGCACTATACAAATTGTTCCAGCAACCCTGGCCTTAGGCAAAGGCCTTTGGGAAGAGATGAGCTTTACACTAAACTCTTAAGGTTAGGAGACTTAAGTATGAAAGAATGTGAATCCAGAGCTTTAAGCCCCTCACTGAACACATAGTCCCCCAGACACACTACTTTATATTTAGAGTTCTACAGATCAACATCAGCACCTGGAATTGTGAAGAAGCCGCCACTGCAGTCCATGGAGCACTGGTGTGATGTGGTTAGCCCACATGAGTAATGATGTAGATTCACACACTGATCTGATGCGGGGATATTATTGCAGATGGGGACAGTGTTCTCCACTAGTGATTACCTCCAACCTGCCTGATTTAGGAAATAAATTTGTTTTGTGCTTCAAGTCAGAGGTTGGTTTATTCCCTTATTGATATTTACCTTTTCACTCAATCAATAGGTTCCAATGGCTGCAGCACGGGCTACATAGAGCAATTCTTTTCTAGTTCATTGTGCAAAATCAGCAATGCAGTTTCTAACCTAAACTTGTGAGATGAGCTGGCATTTAATGCCAAAGCACCCAGATAAGCCCTGAGCAGGGAAGCTTCCCAAAGGAACACCAAACAAGTATGACAGATTTCCCCTCTCCCTTGCCTCCTGCTAGCCCGGGGTATGCTGCTTCAGAAGTAGGAGCGCAGAAATTTTCAAATGGGTTCGGCCCTCAGACACATGAATCCACTTTCACCCGAGCTCTGTTACATTAGACACCTACCTGTGAAGGATTCCAGCTCTATGGATACAGCTCACGGCTGATGCAATCTGAAATAGGTACCACACTACCATCTGTAGAGGAAGGAACAAAGGTCACATGGGGTCCAAAAATTACACACACCATTGTCCTGGCAAGCTACAGCAAGAGAACCTGGTGACCATCAGCAAGGAATATCCTGGCTGGAGGCTCCTTTAGGGAGAGGTCTTCTTCATTCCCCTGGAAATATCCCAATTTGGGGATCCTTATAAGAGGGAACCTCCATAAGATAATTTTGTGTCAGTGATCTTCAAAGTGCACTGTGACACGTGCTATAGGAATTGGTAACTTACCAGTAAAAATAATTAGGAGTGGCAGCTAATGATCTTCTGAGGGAATTTGGGGTGGGGTGGGGTGAGTCTTTGCAACTGCCAACTTGGACCATTTTATCTTCACAAGACTCACAAATTCTTCAAGTTTATTTTATGAGCTGCGCAAATCTCTTAATACAAAGTGGGAGAAGGAAGCAGTGAGAATGTGGGAGCTAATGAGAAAAGAACAGCACAAATTAACAAGTATGGCCCAGGAAAAAGGTCCAGTCAGACAGGTTCATTAAGTAATCAGTGAATGAGTCGTATTTGGACTAGATCCCATGGAAGGCCAAAACAGAGAAATGAGCAGAGTGATAGTCAGACGGGAATGCAGAAAGGGAGATCTTAGAGCAAAATCTCAGCTGAGACTGTAAAGCAGCCACAGCCACTGATTCTCCCTCCATTATTCCACACATGATATAAAAGGCTTCCTGATGCCTCATAACTGCTTATGATGTCCAAAAGGAGAGGCAGGACTACAGCCCAAAGGGTACAAGGAGAGACCCCTGACAAGAATAGAGGTGAGCTAACGCTACGGGAAGGAGCATGGTATAAACATCCAGATAACTATATAGGTTCAAGTAGCGCTGAAACCAGCACCACTGCTATCCTCTAACAGCCCAAATTACCTCTTCCTCAAACAACTTGTCTTTCTGCCGCAGGATCTTATCGTAGAGGTTCCCCCCTGCAATTAAAAGTGAGAGAGAGAAGCACATCTTAGTTAGTGATGGTAAATGTTCTGCAGATGTATCATCGGCAACCCAGTTAGGAATCTCCTGGACTGTTGCAGCCTGTTCAGAAGTAGCTCTCCCTTTGTAATCTTCACTTACACTCTGCAGTGTCTCACACAAACAAGTTCTTCTTCAGAATGCAAACCCCTTTCCTCTAACAGGGAAATTGGCACATCTAAGGCGAGAAAGGGATTATTCTCTCTCAGCACCACCTTCAATTTGTTCTAAAAGATGTATATGAAAGAACAGCCAGTCCCTTATGTAACAGTGTTTCCTAGAATGGGCAAACCTTTATACCCTGTACAGGAAATCAGACTAGACTGCCCGGCAGAGCACAGCAAAAAACTCAACACAAAATAAAAAGAATTACAACCATTGCAGAAAAATCCCCAAGAGCAGCAGTGATTACATCCCCATCTTCTCTGTCCATGCAAGCCCCATTATCTAAGTTTGCGATCATCAAATGCCCTGATGAAAGATATACCGTGTGAAACGGACAATCCAACAAGAGCAGAAGCCTTAATCAGTAATCACAGTCTCTCTCTTCAGGCTGCCTAACAATTCCAGTAGGGTGAGGTGAAGATCAAGGAAAGCTAAAAGGAATGAACAAATGGACTGCAGCAAGCAGTGAGCAAGAAAATACTCCCTACCAAGCCAGCATCTTACTGTCAAGTCCCAAGTCTCCTCTGATTACACCCTGCACCATTTTAGTCCTCAACAATCATCTACTCATGTTCCAGTGGTGATTATCATAGATGTAAGGGATGAAGGGACCCATTAGGCCCTCTTTTTCATTCCCATGGAGACAGCACAGCACATCCTGCAGTACATTCTCCAAGGCTTTGTCGAGTCTTAGGTGTTCCAAGTGCTGGTGATGGAATTCCTTTATATCCCTTGAGAGAGGGTTCTACAGATCTCCTTATAAGGAAGATTTTCCTGATATTCAATCTAAATTTCCCTTTGCTTAATTTCTTCCTAGTCATATGCAGGCTGCACGCAAGCCTTTCCTCACTTTGTATTCACATCTTCTAAAATATTTTAAAACAATGTATCTTCCCCTTTAGTAATTTAAAAGACAAGCTTTTATATTTAGCTCTTTTCTTTCTTCACAAATCAAACTTCCTTTCCCCCCATCCCGCCTACCCCAAGACCTTTAATAATTTTTGTTGTTTTTTTCTGAACTCCTTTCAGTGTACCTGCATCTTTTTGGCACAGAACTGCCCAAGTATGAATGCTGTATCTCAGGTACAATATCTCCATGGTCATATGTAGGGAGACACTTTACCTCCCCACTTGGTTATGTGATGCCGCTGTGTGTATGCAAGCCAAAAATCACATTCGCTTTTTTCTTTTCATATCAAATCATTGCAAACTCATGTCTAACTTGCTGCCAACTAACACACTGGGGTCTTTCTTGTTCATTCTTGTTCCCAGGTTTTTTCCCCCTCCCATCAATTATGCTTCAGGTTATTTTCAACAAATGTATTAATTGGCATTCTTCCATGATGAATCTGGGTCTAGTTCCAGCTCTGCCACTATTGCTGTGTGACCTTATGCAAGTCACAACTTCCCTGTGTGTCAGCATCCTCCTCTGTAAAATGGGGATAATATTTAACTACGTTTGTAAATCCCTTCAGGATCCCTGGAAGAGAGGGGTTATATACTATTATTATTTTCTGTCCATATCATGGTTTTGGATCTCCATAGTATATTTGATAGTGTCTAGTTAAATCTTGCTTGAAAAATGAATATAAATTATTTTGGACTGAAACCTGGCTGAAGAACTGCAAACACAGAGCAACAATAAACTTCAAAAGCATCCCATTTTCAGGAGATGTCTAGTAGGGTTGTGAGTAACTGAAGTAGGCATGGTCTTATCTAACATATTCATTAGTTATCTGGAAGGAGGCAATGCATAAACATCTAATTACTGAAATTCACAGTTTATACTAAACTGAAACCCACCGCCAACACCAGAAATAAAACAAAGGGGCCTAGAGAAATGAGCAACATCTGATGCATTTCATTTTCCCACTATTGCGGTCTTCAGGGCTTATAATATTTTCCCAACACTGACTAGCCCAAACACTAAGCCCATTTGTTAGGTCAAAATACAGCTGTGTCTTAAGCCACACCCCCTCCTCCTGGTCACCCCTAGTTGGTCCCTAATACTCCTGTCTACAGCAGGGTGAATTCTGAGCTCTCAACTCATACTGCCCCTTCCTACACCAAATAAATCAATTAATGCTAGTCTGCCCTCAAATCAAACAATTTAGAGAGAGTGTGCGTGTGCGCGCATGCATGTATGTGGAGGGATGTAACCATTAATACTGGCCAGCCCTTCTCTGGCCCCTCAAATCAATTTATACTGGCCCCAAACCAGAACCTCTGTCAGAGTGGCAAGAGGACTCACACACAGTGGTGTCAGGGGGCTGTTTCCCTCCTCCTAGACCAGGGGTGGGCAAACTTTTTGGCCTGAGGGCCACATCGGGGTTCCGAAACTGTATGGTGGGCCGGGTAGGGAAGGCTGTGCCTCCCCAAACAACCTGGCCCCCACCCCCTATCCGCCACCTCCCACTTTCCACCCCCCTCAGAACCCTCAACCCATTCAATGCCCCCCTCCGCTCCTTGTCCCCTGACCGCCCGCCCCCCCCCCCCGGGACCCCATCCCCTATCCAACCTCCCCTGCTCCCTGTCCCCTGACTGCCCCGACCCCTATCCACACCCCCGCCCCCTGACAGGCCTCCCACGCCTGTCCAACCCTCCCTTTTCCCGGTCCCCTGACCGCCCCGCCCCTAGAACCTCCACCCCATCCAACCGCCCCTTGCTCCCTGCCCCCTGACTGCCTCCTGGGATCCCCTGCCCCTTATCCAGTCCCCCCCGCTACCCGCCCCCTTACCATGTTGCTCAGAGCACCAGGACTAGCAGCCGCACCGCCTGGCCAGAGCCAGCCACGCTACCGCGCAGTCTAGAAAACCAGGGCAGGCCGGCGACTCTCGCAGCTGCGCTGCCTGGCAGGAGCACGCAGCCCCGCCACCCAGAGCGCTGGCGGCACAGCAAGCTGAGACTGCGAGGGAGGGTGGACAGCAGGGGAGAGGCCGAAGGCTAGCCTCCCTGGCTAGGAGATCAAGAGCCAGGCAGGAGGGTCCTGTGGGTGCCGCAGTTTGCCCACCTCTGTCCTTGACTGACACCTCATCTCACCTAAAAACAAGAGCAGCGGACCTGAGGAGCAGCGTGGCCCTGGCCAGCATGAGAGCCACTGATTATACACCCTCTGCCTGCCACCCTACCAAAGGGCTCTTGTACAAGTGCCTCCTCCTGCCAATATCCCCACAAGCAGAGAGCCCTGTGTGTGAGGCACCTTCAAAAAGCTGTGCATATGTGGAGTCCTCACCCTTCCTGTGGTGATGGTGGCAGCATGAGGGACCTTGCTCCCATACAAAATAATCTTCTGATTGAGTGGCAGGTAGCGTTAGTGGAAGGCCCCAAGCACACACAGTCATCTGCTCAGGTGACTGGACTCCCCCACCACAGTGCCCCCTACTCCAGAGAGTGGAGGTAGTAGCTCCATCCAAAGCTCTCTGCTCCTAACAGCAGCAGCACATTCTCTCTTCTCCCAACTGCCTTAACAGCAGTGATAGCCTGGGCCCCCCCCCCGCTCCAACAGTGGTATCCACTGACCACCCCACCCCCAAAACGGGATCAATCTCTCTTCAGACTTCGGAAGTTATCATTGCATTGGTTTAAACTTGGCTCATGTTTGAAAGATTCTCTCCACAACCATAATGGCTAGAAACATTTTTTTTTCCAATGGAAGATGCAGATTCTACAAAAGCTGATGGCACTTGCCTAGAAAAGATTCCTGCTTACCCTGGACAGGAGGATTTTCAAGCCCTGGTTGTAACTCTAGCTAAAGAAAGGACTCATTTAAAAAGGTGCTGTGTCTTCTGGCCATATCCCTAAAACAGGGACATGTCCTGTACTGGCAGGAAGATGGAGCAGATGACCTGATAGGAGAACTGTGCAGAAAGACCTATGTACATGCTCAAACGTGGGAGATATATTTAGAGCTCTGTATTAACAATACCTCCACTTCTTTCAATGCTCCATCTGCTCACAATTCTCCAGAAACTGGTCAGTCTCTGGAACTACCTAGATTGATCACTTAGCTTCTCTTTTTGGCACCCTGCCACAGACCCACAATAGCCCCTTCTCTAGCTGCACTACAAGATTTGGCTTTATGCCTCTTCTCTCTAGAAGATACTCAAGAAATACAGTTAATGCTCCAGCAGATTCTGCTCCAGAGCTGCATGGGACCTTCCCTTTTGCAGGTGGAACTGGGGATCTCACCATTACAGTATTCCAGCTCGATCAGCAGTGTGGTGTTATCCATGAAATGATTGTAGTAGGCAATGATGTTGTCATGCTGCAACAGAGCAAGGATAACTATTTCATTCAAAGCATCACGACGCTCTTTTTCTGACAGTCGGGTCAGATCCACCTCCTTCCACACCACAAGCGAGTCATCCTGAAACACAAAGACTCTTAATTAAAACATATTGCTGGGAAGGGTAAAGAACAACATGTACCCTTGAGTCAGGAAATTAAACCTCCATGCAAGGTAAACACACTTTCTCCCTCTTACAGATTTCAGTCAAAGCTTTTGCACAGAATTAATTTAAAGTTTCTCTATTTCTGAGGCTAAAAATCACTATATGTAGCTGTTTTTTCTAACTGGCCAGCATTCTCGTGTTTTAAAATAAATTAGGAACTTATCAAGGAAAGTGTTATAGGGGAATGGGAGGTTTTTGTTGCTTTTTGGTTATTGTTTTTTCTTGCAAAAACTCAAACACATTGTGCATTCCCCAGTAAAACAACAATTCTGCTATAATCCATTATTTTCCCAACAAGCATTAATATAGGGTATGGTGAAAGAGCATTGGCCCTCAGAAGCTCCTCGCTACTCCAGAGCCAGTTTATCCAGAGACTCGAAGAGCTACAGAGAATTGTAACAGTCTGCCCTTATACACCGACCCAATTGTAAAATTATACTGTCCATTCATTGGGTCATTCTGTCAATGCCTGGTGAAACATCATTGTTTGTCCCCAGCCATCCATGCTAGAATACCTAGTTGTCCCCTTCTTCCAGCAGAAGTAATAAATCCTAAAGACAATTTGATAATTGGAGTCAAGTGTTTCTCTCTGCCAGCAACAACAACAAAAAAATGGAATTTGGATGGATTTAATTGAAAGGGGAGAAGAGAGCGCTCTGGCTTCTGTGACTGAGTTTCCTCTGTTTTCACTGAGACTGTGAACATACTAAGAGCTTCAGTCAGCTCTGCTAGATGGCCTCATTTGTTATAACTGGTGAAAGCAGCAGAAAAGTTTGAGGTACATTAGTGGCAGGGATTCTTAATGCCACACTTTGAAAATCTGAGAGGGCAAAAGGTCAACGATACTCTAAGCAGCACTAGCCTGACTCCAGCTCAAAAAAACATCGCTTGACATTAACATCTTCAGTAATCACTTGGGCTGCCAGCACCTCAATTCCTCTGCTTTCCTTTTCCAAACAATCAGCTTTCAGGCCTGGGTATGGCACAGAAATTGTACTGATATCTATGACAGAAGATATCAGCCTTACAATGGTACACATCCATAATTGACCAGGCGATGTGGCTGATGTGCATGCAGGCCCCTGCAGAAGCATACGGCACAACTTTGCAGTGGTTTAGCTCCTCTCTCTCAGGGATAACTCAGAGGCCGTTGTTAAAGAACTACTCTTTTCCCAAGGCCTCTCTCTGGAGTACCACAGTGGCCTATCCTGAGACTCCTCCTGTTCAATGCCTATAGGAGACTTCTGCAGGAGTTGGATGCTTTGGGCAGTAATATCACACATTATGCTGAAAATGCTCAGCTCTATGGTTATTTCAACATACATCAGGCCACAGTTTCTCTGCCTTCCCAGTGCACTACAGAGATTGGAAGTGAACTGGCCGAGGCTCACTGCGATGCCAGTTAGCAGAAGGGGTGTGGCCAGGGCCCATGCTGGTCCCCTGTCTAGGAGGCAGGCCCTGGCTTGGGCAAGCCGGTTTGCAGTAGCGGGGCTTTATCAGCGGAGGCAGGGCGCGCAGGGTCCCTATTTCCAGCCACAGCTGATGGAGAGGCCGAAACCTCTCCCGCCGGTAGCAGCCTGGTCCAAGCAACCATGCCCGCGTCGCCTCCATAGCGCAATGGGCTGGCGTGGGCCGCCGCTTTCTCTGCAGCGCGGCCCTGGCGGACGGAGAAGGTGGCTGGCCGCCTGCTGCCCGCGGACTCAGGGCCGCACCGGGGGAGCGCCCAGGCGCAGCCGGGGGCCAGATACGCCCTCAGGCCTGGGATCCTCGTGCCGGGGAGCCGCGGTCCGGGCGCAGCCGCTGGCGGTACCTCGGTCCGGCGGTAGAGCGTGGCCTCCCCAAAGGCGCCGCGGCCCAGGATGCGGATGGGGGCGTAGTGCAGCTCCTCCTGCTCGGCGCTCAGGCTGGGGCCCGCGCGGGGCCCGCCCCGGCCCGAGGACTCGCTGCCGAAGTCGGAGTTGATGGAGTCGCAGTGCCGCTCGTACTCGCCCAGGGACATGGTCCGGGCGGATCTGCCCGCCGCAGGGCCGGGCACTCGCAGGAGAGGGGCGGCCCCGCTCGGGCAGGAGAGACCTGGAGCGTCCCTGGCTCCGCGCCCGCTCTATGTCGGACCCCTCCCTCACCGGCCTCCCCCAGGTCCCGCAGCCCCGACAGGCTCCATGTTGGCTCCCGCACGTCCCGGAACCGCTTCCGGCCGCCGCCGTGACCTGCGCGCTCCTGCTGGCCGGCGGGCACCCGCACGAGGGGGAGCCTGCGGGGGACGGGGGCCCTGGGCAGGGCTCTGAGGGCGAGGGCCTGGGCAGGGCTCCGAAGGGGGCTGTGTGGGGGAGCGCTCAGAGGGGGGCTCTGTAGGGGATCACTCGGGGGGACTGGGGCGTGGTCAGGACTCTGTGAGGGAGGGACTGGGGGGGAGCGCTCAGAGGGGGCTCTGGGGGGATCAGTCGGGGGGACTGGGGAGTGCTCAGAGGGGGCTCTGTGGGGCTGGGCTGGGGGAGCATCGAGGGAGGCTCTGTGAGGGGAACACTCGGGGGCTGGGGAGCGCTCAGAGGGGGCTCTGTGGGGGATCACTCGGGGGGACTGGGGAGTGCTCAGAGGGGGCTCTGTGGGACTGGGGGGGGCGCTCAGAGGGGGCTCTGTGGGGGAACACTCGGGGGCTGGGGAGCGCTCAGAGGGGGCTTTGTGGGGCTGGGGGAGCACTCCGGGGGGCTCTGCGATTGGGAAGCGAAGACAGCTGGGCCTGGTAGGGGATCTCTGTGGCCCCTGGGTAGTTTGGGGGTGGAGGGTTGCTGGAGTCCCGCTCCATTAGCCCCTCTAGCTGGGGCTGTTTCTTTCTCCATCATTGCTTGTTCCTAGGCCCCGGGGGTTCTGCACCGGTCTCATTGAGGAGCCGCCTTCTTGCGAGGGAGCCTGGCCAGGCACCAGTGGTGTTGTGGGGAGGCCTGGCCAGGCAGGTGCTTCTCCACAAATCTTCCGCCACGTGGTTAAATAAGCCTCCACCAGGCTTGAATGTCAGTAGTGGCCTTAATGCCAGAAATAACCAGCTTCAAGCTCTTGCTGGAGAGAGGGCCAGTGATCGGATAGGCTGCAGGGAAGCCTAGATGAAGAGGCAGCCTTTAAAGGTAACTTGGATCAAAGGTATTCAGGGCTTTGCAAATAGCGACCAGCAGAGGGAGCCAGTGCAGAAGCACAGCCCAGTTCAATATGCTTCTGCCAGACCACCCCAATCAGAAATACATGGCTGCATTCTGGACTAGCTAGAGCTTCTGAGTGACTTTCCTGGTTAGTGAAAATTAAAACTGGGCATAGAATGGAAGAAGGGAGGACCGAGGTATCTGAGAGGAGGGGGCATAATAATATTTCTGATTAGGTGATTTGTGATGGGTTTAATATCATTTAAACAGATCAAACATAATTTAGTAATAAATAATGTGTTACACTATTTTGTGCCACTTGATCCAATATCCATGTCTAATCTTTCTCTACCCAAGAAAAGTAAACTTACCGTGAGCAGCCCCATAAATAATATTTAGACCTAGGGCTGCAATAGCCCCTCTGTCATAAGAAGTACTAATGACTTTAACCTTAGAGTTTATCTGCCCATAAAAATGTAAACAGTCTATCATACTGATACTTTGTTCTGAGATAATTACAGTTAAATATAAGAAAATGTGGATTAATGCCAGGAATATGTTCATTTTTAGGATATTTTACCTTAACCACACAAAAGACTTTGGGAGTTCAAATATAAATCTCCCCAAAATAAATGAGGCAACTAAAGTCTGGTTAGTATTGTCTCTGTCACTCAGTTTGAAAATAGAGAGGCTTTTTTTGTGTGCATTAGAATGTGACATGATTATGGTGCTGGCTAATGCAGCTAGGGCTAAAGAGCTACTCAGCATTTCCATTATAAACACTTTTTTTAAAGAGCAATAATTTGCCCATCAAAATTCATTTGCTGTGTGACATAACTTTTCACACATAAAGATCTTCTCTTCTGTCTGTCCTGTCTTCCAAAGCTAGGGTCTTCTAGAAAGAAAAAATTGTAGTGCCACATTTTCAACTTCATAAATAAATTATTTTGACAGGAGTGCGTAAAAGCTCAGATATATAGTACTCTGTTGAATAGGTCACTATCCTGCACTTCTTGTCCCTGCATCATGAAGAAGGGATCTGGCAAAATGAAGACATTATAAGTGAGAGTAATGGGTCTGGAGTGAGGAGCAGCATACTGGAAGACAAGTGGAAAATCAGTGTACCCCTTTTCAAACAAAAAAAAGAGTAATCCTGTCCAATATTGTCCTGTAAATTTAACTTCTGTCCATAAAATGATGAACAAATAGAGAATAAAATCACAAAACCTCTACTACCCTTACATTGAGCATTGCCCTACTCCACAAGTAGTCCTACTCAAATCAGTGGGACCACTTGCATAGTAAGATATTAATCAATGCAAGTAAGAATGGCAGAATCTGGTCTCTGGAGAGTAATGGAACTATGATTAATAAGAAGCATTGGCAGTGAATACAGAATAAGTCTTGTCAAACAGACCTGTTTGCTTTAAAAATAAGCGAATAACAGGAATTATTTACATTAGAATATGTTTGGGTTTTGGTGAAGAATAGTATTCTATGCTATGTCCCACAAAATCTTAATTGAAAGATTAATTCAAATTGATTTGGATAGGAAGACTCATATGGATGGATCCATTGATAGGAACAGTCTTATTTAATTTCTTCATTGATGATCTTCAAAAGGGACAAGACACCATGTTAATGACGTTCGTAAATGTTACTAAATTGAGGGAACTGCAGATGGTACCAATGACAGAGAAATGAAAAGTATCTAGAAATATAGAAACAGAATGAAATTCAACTTGGGAAAATGTAGCTGATATAATACACCTGGTGGAAAATTATCCTAAAACGAGACACTGAATGGGAAGAAGAAATCTGGGAAGCAGGTATGGGTGAAAGAGACCAAGATGGTGAGGGTTTACAGAAAAGCAGACAGGAGTTGCAATGTGATATGGCTGCAAAAGTTTTGTGCTGCACCTATTGAGGCACCACATCCCAAAGCAGGGAGAGATTAGTTCCTCTCTATAAAGCTGTAATGCAACATGAAACCCCCCTGATGCTGTTTATACAAAATCTCACAGGTTAGTTTGTACATGATTCAACAGCTCAAGGGCAAAGATACCTCAAGATGATGAACTATAGAAAGAAAATAAGAGAGAGAGAAAACTACCAAGGAGATGAGATTACATTTTGTGAGAACTGTTCAGTAGCAGCTCTTTCTGTGTAACAATTCCCAGGAGGAAGTTATTCAACATCTAAATCACTAGTATCAGAAAATGAAATAATACAAATCAAATGAGGCCTCAAGGAAAGAACAGCTCTCGCAGGCATCAGCTCTGTGTGTGACCCTAGCAGCCATGAGCATTGGGAATGCTACCCAGCTACCATCAGTCCCATGACAAAGACTGTTTGGGCAACATTGAAAATACAGGGGTAAGCCAATGAACAGTTTAAGATGAAAGATGACAGACCATGCTGACCACTTGCAACACAAATGAATACAACCATTTTATTGTTGCAACAAAATCTCAGGATCAGCTGTTTCAAAGGTCACGGAACGGGCCAACACAAAGCATAAGACAAAACACCACTCATTTGTCATTTGAGAGCCACACAGCTCATCTGTTATAAACCGAATGAAAAACATTCTTCACAATGTAATAATTCACTCGGATGCAAATTCTCATAATCCTGTAAAACACGTGTTTCAAATGACAAAATGTAACAGACATCTATCCACCCCAGCTGGCAAAAGGAGATGCACCAAAAGATAAGCAAATAGCTGTGCAAGCCTTAGGCCTGGTCTACACTTAAAAATTAGACCAAACAAGCTATGTCACTGAGTTCTGTGAAAAATTTTGCACCCTGTCTGTTGTAGTTAAGTCAACCTATTTTCCCCTGTAGATATGGCTAGGTCAATGGGAGAATTCTTCTGTCAACCTAGCTACTGCCTCTCAGAGAGGTGGATTAATTACTTTGACAGAAAACCCCCTTCTGTCAATGTAGGAAGTGTCTACACTACAGCAGCACAGCTGCAGCACCATAGTTGTGCTGCTTTAGCAGTTGTATTGTAGACATACCCACTGTGTGGCTCGAGGGCTTGTCTCTCTCACCAACAGAAGTTGGTCCAATAAAAGATATTACTTCACCCACCTTGTCTTTTTAATATTCTCAAGAGTCAGATAACCCCAGCTACTATGCAATCCTCAGAGGCTATGTCTTCACTACTAAAAGATGTGGTTTTGTATTGAGAATAGCTGTTGTGATGTAAAATCCTAGCGAAGGCAAGTTGAGTTATACCTTGATATAGCTAGTGCAGGTTAACCCCATGCCCCTCTCCCTGCCTGGGCTTGATCTCCACTAGCTACATCAAGGCAAAAACTACAGTGCTTTATCTTCACTAGGATTTTACATTGAGATGGCTATGTAAATGGATGAGCATCATGGTACCTAACTTTTAGGTGCCTAGAAAATCACAGGCACACTACTGTGATCCACAAAGCCTGAATTAGGCACCTAGGTTTCTGTACAATGAATGGGGAGATAGGTGCCTTAGAATGTGATCCACAAAGCCACCACAGTAGGCAGGGAGCTGCTTAAGCTACCCAATGGGAGACACTGACAAGGAGAGTATGCTAAGCCCTGACCCTCTCTCAGAGAGGGGTGCTTAAGTACAGGTTGCGGGAAGTGCTCTCTGTGATCCATGAACCAGGGGAAGATAGGTGTTTAGCTCCCTAAGTTGTATTCTGGTATAGTAGGTGTACTGGGAGGCCATTTACTGGATTGGGCCCTTCAGGCAAGTTCACATACAAGTGGGGAGGGAGACCCCCTCTCTTATAACATTTAGTCAAGTGAAGAAGGTATTCATTCTGAATGTGGGAGGCCCCTCATTCAACTACCCCCCCCCCACCTCCAGAGCAGGAGAAAGGATTTGAACAGGGATCTGCTCCCTGTCAGGTGAATGCCATAACCACTAGGCTATGGAGTCATTCTAACTCTTTAGCCCAGTTGATGTGTCACACTGGTTGGAGTGTCTCATGACCATGAGTGCCAATCTCAGGACAGACTATCAAAAGGCAGGGCAGAAACCCCAGACTGGTTGTTTGTTCTATAATTGTTTCACCAATCCAATAAAAAATGTGAACTCCAAAAGCACTATAGCAGTTTTATCATGGAGTCACAGACAGTCTCCTTGGACATTCCAGTTTATCTTGCCACCCGGGTAAGTGATAGATGGTCACTTTACATCAAAAATCACATATATTTTTATAGTTACAGAGCAACCATTTATAACATGGGATACAGACATTATAAGTGGGATTAGTACATGAAGCATCCTACAAGTGTTCCATAAAATCTAAACACATTGTTTTAACTCTAATATCTGTTTTGATAACGCTAACACACAGGTAAGCAACACTGGTTTCCAGCTATGTATTTGTAAGGGTTCAGTGAGGCCGAAGGACCGTGGCCTGAGCTGGTACTTGGTCTGCCAGCATCACATAATTATAATTATTCTATTATTTAAATAAACTTGAACTTAAATAAGAGCAATTGAGGGAGACCCACAGCAGAATATGCAATAGCAAAGAGCTCTGGACACACCAGCTGGCCGGGTCCTAGAGAGCACTTAGAGCTCAAAGATGCTTCACATCAGGGCTGAGGTCCAGGCTCCATTAATACTTCTGAAAGTTTGGGGGGAGGACACTTGTGTTGAGAGTTTCATGGTGTACTTTTTCAACAGAAAACTCCATTCCCTTATACTGTGGCTCCCATCCTCCACCCCAGCACTGGGATTTGTGGAGAGGCTGAGGGACAAATCTCCCAAAATGCATGAGCCTGACTTAGGTGTGTAAATACCTCATTGTGCATGTGCATGGCAGAGTTTGCATGCATATGTGCTCATGTGCTTGTGTAAACTGCAATATATGCACACATCAGGGTTAGTGTATGAACTCTGGAAGGCTCCTGGCCCCGGTGACGTTGCCTATGTATTTCAGTAGGGCCAGGATTTCACTTTGGGGCTTTAGTCTCTTCATAGTTACGGTTCTAGTCTAGGCCTCATTTTCACATACTGACCTAGAACTCTGGAAACATTCTTGGCCTTAACATTTTTGCCACCACTCACAGACTATAGTAGATATTATTTCCCTTTTTACTTGTAATGCATTTCATTATTATTTGTTTTAAATTACAGGACTTTAAAAATTAGCCTTTTAAAAAATCTGGATAAATTACTAATGTTTTATGTCTAACATAAACTGGCTTCTGTGCCTTGTCAGTAGCAAAAGCTGACAAAAATGGCATTTTCACACATTAAACATTCTGTACATTTCTATCTATAAAAACAAAAATAGGCAACTTTTAATAAGAAAATATTAACAAGTTTATTAGCATCCTTAATCAATACAATTTAAAAAAAAGAGATAAGAGAACAAGTGAAACTAAAGAATCACCAACAGGCCTTTAATGATCCTTGATATCTATATCTATCTCTCTGTCTATCTACATATACACTCCAAATTGTAAATTTAAGTAAGTTATGCAACCCATATTCCTATTATTGGCAACTTTATCATTCCCCTTACCATGTGGTTTGTTCCACACCCTCCCACTACATCTTGTTCCAATTTAGACAGGAAGTGATTCAGAGCAAGGACAGATATGTTTGTGCAATTACAAGCAAAATGGCACTCCAATCCTGACTAGCACCTCTGGCCATTACTGTCATATAAACAAACCAGTTTCTCCTCACAAAGGCCAACATGTAAAATTTTCAACATGGTGCCACTCCATTCTTTAAAAGTGTAGATGTGAGAGGGGTTTGATGGGAAACACTATTAACATGTTCATAAGGCTCCTCCTGAGTTTTAAGTTTTCTGTGTGAGTCGTTCACGTTTGTGACATCTTGTGGTATAGGGTCATTGCTATGTTGTGACAATTTGTGATTTAGGGTCACAAATTGTCACAACATAGCAATGACCCTATACCACAAGATGTCACAAAAGCCTGGTTAGAGGCTTATGTCAAATATTTAGGTCATACTTAGTTTAGCTAAGTGGTTGTTTTACAGGCCTTGGGCCTCCGTTACAACATTAATTCTTATATTTCACCTCTATATACTAAATATACCTGGTATCTTTTATCCTTAGCTACACAGGGAAAGCTGCTAATCAAATGGACTCTGGCAAACATTGGACATAAAATTGCATGCACTGAGCGAGCCCCCTGTTCCTTATTGCCACTCTTCTGCTGTGACCTATAACTCTGGCGCTCCTAGTCTGTGCATTCCCAGTCTATGCAGAGCATTTTTGCTGTCCATGGTTAGCTTAGCAGCGCTGCTGGCAGCAGAGCTGATGTAAAGAGCAAAGACCTTGGACCTCAGAAGTCATTTTAGATAGTGAAGGTGGGAAACCAGGCAGGCCACATGATGATCAGAATGGCTTAATGTGTAAGTTATGTAATGACATCTTTAATCACGTACATTATACAGACAAGCCTCTACCCTTATGCAATAAAAAATACTTGTGTATGAAGACACACACAGATAATATTTTGTACAAAAGACAATCAACTGCAAGGTGGTTGGTCTTCCTCCCTGTAAGCTGCCACAAATATCCTCAGCCAAAATAAAATTTGAAATGTTGAGTCCTCACCATCTACCAGGATTTGAGTCTGGTGCAGGTTAAAGCTCCATGCCTTTCACTTCATGTACAGAAACTACTGCATGTACTGGATTCACTAGGAGAAGCACATTACATTGGAGCTGAAGAAAGGAATGTCCACTTAAAATGAGGGAAAAGCTAAGACCCTCCAACACAAAGGTTTAGGTCCAGTATTTCATAGGCTCATAGAGGTTAAGTCCACAAAGTACTATTACATCATCTAGTCTGACCTCCTGTATAACACAGGCCATTACATTTCACCCAGGTACCCCTGTATTGAGCACAATAACTTATGTTTGGCTAAAGTATATCTAGCAGTCACAGGAATCCAAGTAGAAATTGTAAATTCAGCAGGAAAATATAGGCACTTTTAACATCTACAACCCATCTATGTGGAATTAGCAAACAGGGCAGAAATCCAAGAGGCCTTTTCAGCAGGAGGTTTTATTCACATTTATTCTTTTTATTTATTATTTGTATAGTGGTAGCACGCAATGACCCCAACTGGAATCACTCTACCATTCTACAAGCACACAGGAGGACATCAACCATGCCCTGAAGAGTTTACAATTGCATCAAAATTTATACACCAAATTCTTTTCAGTACATAAAGACTTACACATACCCCTTTACACACTGAAAATAATTCATCTGAAATCTCTTTCTGACCCAAAGTTTTATCCACATATAACTTTATAACTGAAATCAGCTTAAGCTCCTAAAGTATCTTCTGCTTCTTTCTTCCTCTCTCTCCCTCTCCCCGTCCTCCAAAAGGAAATTTTCAGCTAAAAACTTTAGCTCAAAGTTAAGGTTGCCAGATAACCTAAATATTGCTTAAGCTATATGCCACGTATGTTAGTTAATTAAACAAAGTATGGAGATAATCTGTCACTGTAGTGCAGATATAGGATGTAATCTTTAGGTATTTCTAATTTGCATCTCACTATAATGTCCAGTTATAATATGAAAATTCATATTAAACCATCCAAATATCATACATACGTTGATCCTTTTTTCTCATTACTCGTTCTTTCTGTGCTAGGTGACTAATACCAGTTTAATATTTTTGGTATGGCAGGGAACTCAAGTATCCCATGCTTCTACAGTGCGTTTTGCTTTCTGCCCCCCTTCTCCCCTTTCCATCTCCCCTCTAAGGGGGAGTGTAACGATGCTGTTCTGGCGGGACCCAACTGAGTGCCAATTCAGGACAAATTGCTTAAACAGGGCAGTTACAGCCCAAGGCTGGGGTTTTTCCACCTCTAAGGCAAACCAAACCAGCCAGACTAAGAGGACTTTGGTCTCACCCCACTGACTAACCACAAGTCACACAAGCAATTCCCTTAGACACTCCAGTTTCCCAGTATCACCACCAGTGCCCCTCGTTATGGGGACAAATGGTTATGAAAACCAATACCCCAATAAAAGAAAAAAGGTTCTCCTGATCCCAAAGGATCAAGCCCCAGACCCAGGTCAATGTACAAATCAGAACCCACAAATCATGCTGTTGCCAATCCTTTAGAACTAAAATCTAAAGGTTTATTCATAAAAGGAAAAAGATAGAGATGACTGCTAGAATTGGTTAAATGGAATCAATTACATACAGTAATGGCAAAGTTCTTGGTTCAGGCTTGTAGCAGTGATGAAATAAACTGCAGGTTCAAAATCAAGTTACTGGAGTACATCCACAGCTGAGATGGGTCATCAGTCTTTTGTGTAGAGCTTCCATTCATAGCAAAGTCCCTCCAGAGGTATGAAGCAGGATTGAAGACAAGATGGAGGAGAGACATCAGCCTTTTATAGTCTTTTCCAGGTGTAAGAACATCCCTTTGTCCTTACTGTGGAAAATTACAGCAAAATGGAGTCTGGAGTTACATGGGCCAGTCCCTGCATACTTTGCTGAGTTGCAAGGCGTATTTGCCTTCTCTCAATGGGTCAATTGTATAGCTGATGGTCCTTAATAGGCCATCAAGCAGGCTAGGCAGAGCTAACACCAACTTGTCTGGGAAGTTTCCCAGAAGCATAGCATAAGTTTGAAATACAGACAGTATAGAGCCAATATTCATAATTTCAACTACAAAATTGATACACACATATAGACAGCCTAATTATAACCAGCAAACCATAACCTTGTCTTAGACACCTCATTTGACCCCCCTTTATACAAGATTTGGTGCCACTACAGGACTTTGGTTGCAACCATGTTCTATATGGTCCCAGTTCAAATCAATAACGTGACAAGGAGAGGCCTCTAAGGAAACGAGCCCAGAAGGATGCCCATGGTTGTTTTTGGGTAGGCAGAAGGGGGAGAGCAGCTGGGTATGATGATACATTTTTACAGAGGGTGGCGGAGGGGAAAAGGCAGAGAGCAGAGCAGGACCTGAATTGCTGTGCTCTTCACAGGCTAATAGGCGCCATGCTCTCCTTTTTACTCCCTGCTCCCCTCCTGTGAAAGATGCATCAGTCCGAAGTTTGCATGCCCTCCTTTCCCAACAGCAACTATCAGCTCCAGGGCACTTAAGTTCCCACTCTCAGAGGCTTCTCTCTGCTCATTAAGGGTAGAGGGAGAGAGGAGTAGAGCCTGAGGGCCTTGTGGGCCTTAGGAAGGCAAGTGCTGGTGGAGGCAGTAACAAAGGAAGCTAAAGATAGGGCCAGCCTAAACCAAGTGATTGGGAAGGGGAGTCCACCAACATTAAGTGAATTTGGGGAACCTTCGCAGGGACGATCCCTCTTTTTCCAAACCCTTATCTTTCCATGAGACGCCCAGCTAGGGACCTACTATCCTTGTCTCTAACAGATTGGTTTATTTGATTCACACAGCAAGAAAATGTCTTTAACATGTTTTAGTTAAAAACCATTATCTACCTCAGTTATGGCACAGCACACAACAAAACACAGGTGTTCCACATTGTGGTTATTTGTTACACATTTTGATGTCTTCTGGGAGATGTGTGATATGGTGTAGGATGTTAATTTCATAACAACAAATAGAGCAGCTGCAGTAGGTTCTCTGAACGGAGCATAGAATTTGCCCTGACATAGGAAGAGAGATGGAATATATGAGGCTATATCTGAGTTAAAGCAGTTCTAGGTAAAATGTTTATGTACTGTCTAAATAATGTAGTAATTGTTAGTCATGTTCCATTACAATGGGTGGTGGAAGATGCCTGGCAATGTCTGTCTGATGCAGTTTGCTTCAATAATTACATCTACTGGTGATGTGTTTGTCACAAGTAGAGATGGGCCAAGACCCAATTATCTGAATAGCTCAGCTTCAGCCCATTGCTCAGACTTGGGACAGAATTAACAAACCACATCAACTCCCTAAGAACTTTGAGGAGATCCAGACCCAAATCCAAACTATCCAGATGAGAGAACAGCTCTATCTAGTGATTATATACTTAAATGTATGCAGAGAGACTACACACCTCATCTGACAGGGCTGAGAATTTCCCTTCCTGAAATGTTGAATGGCAGTGCGGTCTACTGAGAGTTATTATTCCAATAGCAGCCACAGGCGTGAGCCCCATTGTGCCAGGCACTGTATAAATATAACAAATATGGTTGCAAGAGTACAGGATGAGAGGTCGTACTAGGTCACCTGGAGCCAACTCTTCTGGAGATGTCTGTAGTATGCACACCAGAAAGTAAGCTGCCATAGAAGTATAGATTTTTTTGTCTGCAACACCACTTAACAGGAGAGAATGGAAGCTCTCCTGAAAACACTAGTCTGAAATCCTTTCCTCTACTCCTGCAATGCCAGGGGTGTTCTAAAGAATGATGCAGCAGCACAGGTCATGAGGAGAGTTAGCAATTACCCATCTCACCATATGGGGCACCTGGAGAAATGGTGCAGGAATGGGTGCTCGCTTCCAGTACTACAGTTCCAGCGTCTCCCAGCAAGAGGTACAGGAGCACAAAAGGGGACACTGCCTGTATACAATAAGGAAATTGCCTAGTAGTCACTCCAATCAGTGCATATTTGTCACTCACATGGGGCAAACCCATGTTTGAGATTTAAAGTTCCCTCTGTAGAACAGACCTAAAGCTACCCCATTTCTCTTAATGAATAGGAATTAACTTGGACTGTATGTCACGGGGAAGCGACAATGAGATACCGAGCCTTTCACCTCCAGAGCACCAGCCCATGTCAGTTACCAGCTGAGAGTTATTTGGTGAAATCATTTGATGGTCTCAGTCCAGTTGCTTCACAAAAGATGGCCCCTACATGATCGGATGGCATAGTTAGCAGAGAGGGCAAGGATTTAATGAACCAGAGACACTCTCCCTGTTAGAGGTGGTCCTTCTAGGTCAGTGTGTGTGCTGTTTGTCCTGCTGATGCCTGTGCTGTACCTGTTCTGCAAACTGAAGGCCTGCAA
The DNA here is from genome assembly GCF_011386835.1 of Chrysemys picta bellii. Lineage (NCBI taxonomy): Eukaryota > Metazoa > Chordata > Testudines > Emydidae > Chrysemys > Chrysemys picta. The sequence continues at coordinate 113,366,543 of NC_088794.1, forward strand.
TCTCCAGGCCTATCAACATGACTCCTTTCAGCAGCCCAGAATTCACTTACATTCTTTAGAATTTACAAATTTAATTTACAAGCAGTTACTGAGGTTAGAGTGGAGGAAATTACAAATCTCCTTTAAGTGCTGAGATTTCCCTGGTTAGCGTGCCTGCAGTCAGGAGTGCAAGGAGAAGCAGTTAGTGGGAATATGGCCTGAAGAGGACAAGAGTCACACAATTCAGGAGGGTTATTTTTCCAAAGGAAACTTTATTTGAGAAAAATGACAAAATCCCCAGACCAGTAATTACAGGCAATTCTATACAAGTTCCCCAGGTCTGTTCCCCAGTCCCCATACAAGAACTAAGAGCAGAGACAGAGGCTGAGCAACTTCAATGTAACTACAGAGCAACAGTCACCCGGATGTAATGCTAGCCTCACAACCTCCTTTATGTAAGAGATCTCAGTGTGCCAACTTAGCGAAGGGGTGAGCAAAAGCAGAGACAGGAGAAGCGCCTCCAAACATTCTTTTCATTCTCAACTTTTTTAAGCCTTAGCAGATCTGCTACAGGCTTCAGACTGTGGGAAGCTAAATTACCTGTAACTATCTCTTCTAGCTCAGTCCCATCCTGAGACATTGCTGCTGTGGTGTTGTAACAGCTTCCCAGTGCTTAAAGGGATAAAGCCCTGGGCCCTGGGTTCTGAACAGAGCTGTTAAAAAAGCAGAAATTAAAAGCAGCTTGGGCACTTGCAGGTAGAACTAACGAGGTCAGGATCTTGTAGGTGGGGAAGGGGGAGGAGGGCTAGTGAGGAAAGAGCAAAAAGCCTAAAAAGATACAAGATTTCAGGACAAATGATACAAAACTCCGACTTGTCTAATGGATTTAGAAGACAATGGAGGGTCTTGCTTTCAATTTTCTCCTCTTCCTTCCTGGCTGCCTCTGGGCTTTTTTTTTTTTTTTTTTTTAATAGCAGGATAAATTCAGACTAGAAAAACATTTCCCAACATAATTTCAGAAAACACAAATGCTGCTTTGTCTGAATGGCAGGGAGACCTCTGGGCTGGAAGGACAAGGGGTGTGTGACCAGGGGCTAGGCCCTGATGGTCTTTTTGCTCTAAGGGAAGGTGAAAGAATTTTCATCATTCTGCCCAGAAACCCTTGTGGGATAAATCCAGGAAATGAACCTTCCTGGCCTGTTTAATCCAACACTGTGCTAGAGGCAGTAGGACTACAGAGGGCCTCTCACTACATACAGCACGGCTACTCTCACCAGTTTAGGGGAGTACCCAAGACATTTCTGCAATTGTCACATGCGCTCGTCAACTCAGAGACCCTCAGAAGGGGCACATCCGTGTTCCCATTGTGTACTGTACTCCACTTCATCTGCACTCCCTCGGCTCCTCTGAATGCCAGCCTGTAGGGCGCCCCACACATCCCCAGAACACAAAGCAGGGCATGTCATGTACAGGGAATGAAGGTCCAGCCAGCTACACTTGGCATTAACTCTAACAGAGTCAGATGAGAAGAGGCCCTCACAAAGTTCCCAACCTACCATGCTCCCATTCCAAAGATGGGCCCAAGCAATGCACTGCAAATCTGAATCTGAGCAAGGCCTTCTGCCTCCACACAAAGGTCCCTCAGTGACCACAGCGCTTTCAGGGAACTGCTGCATCGTTTCAGAAAGAGAAGCAAACCCAAGACAAACATGTGGGGACAGGGTGGGGCTGACTCTCAACAGCTTGTTTGAGTCAGGCAGGTTTCTCTTCAGGCTCAGCAACATCTTGCAGAGCCTGTTAGCCCCCCATCCTCCAAACCCAACTCTTATCTGCCTGAATGCATTGACCCATCATCGCAAAGATTCCATCTCCCACAGGGAGAAACACCAAGGTCTATGACAGAGGCTAAAATTCAGTGCCCCCTCCCTGCTAGCACTGCAACCCGTCACTTTGCACCAAGTTCTGTTTGCATTGGGTTGGGTTCCAGAACTTCGGAGTCCCCCCTCCCCAAATTCTAGCTGCATGGCACCTAATGAGCATAGCCGGTTCAAGTTGCTCAGAGTAACGCAATGGTCACAGACAGATGGGAGACACCAAGCTTAGAAGAATATAAAAGGAGAAAAGACAGCCTGCAAAACCAACTGCAGCTGTCACAGAAACAAATTTTATTTCATCACTGCTTTAGGAGTCCCCAAACCCACCACAACCTCCCCCGCCCCCACCAGGAGGTCAGAAGCCCCTTTGTAGTCTCCAGTGCTTATACTCCCCTCCCCTCTTAAGGGACAGTTCCTGAAGAAAACCTCCACTCAGCATGTATCATCTGCAAGATGGCTCTGGAGGGCCATGGCTGGGTCCCAGCGGTGTCCAGCTGGGTTTGAGAGGAGGGGAAGGGGAATTACCCCTTTACTCAATCAGCTTCTTGGCCTTGAAGAAGCGACGCAGATAGAAGACCTGCCAGGTAGCCAGTCCGATGAGACAGAACATGGAGAAGATGCTGAAGTACAGGACCCGGATGTTGGTTGACTCTGAAACAGACAAACCCATACAAAGAAGCTCTGATGCCCAGAGTCAGGATAGAGGATCCTCTTGAGGGGAAGGTCTCCCAGAAATCATCTTCCCTCAGCCCTGCAGAACTTCAATGGTGAAATTTTAGGAGATTTGAGGGTGAGGAGGAGGGAACTGGGGGCTGAGCAGATGCAGCACCAACATGAGGCTATTTTCCCATGGCAGAATCATGAGTATTGTGTGGGAGGAAAGGAACTGACTTCTAGAAGGGGCTGGTTGAGCGTCCCCCTCCCAGAAGTTTAAAGGTCTCTTGACAGTGTACAGAACAGACAGTGACAGCTGTAATTGCCTAATCTCCAAATTCTGTCCCATTAACCCAGACGTAGTGAGAATATAGATCTTACAGCTGCAGTCCTCCCTGGGAGTATATGAACTCTTACCATTGGTGTCCCGCATCTCCTCCTCTCGCTTCTTCATGTAAGCAAAGTCATTAACAATGGACTCAGAGAGGTCCTCCAGGCGCCGCAGTTCCACTTCCAGGGGCTTCAACTTCTCCACTTTAGCAATCTGTTAAGGGGATAATCAGTGAGTCACTGAGCTAGAAGCAACAGCTCTTACATGGGCCTAGGCAACCAGCCTGAGCCCATTATTCATCCCCACATGGCCAGATCTGGGGCATCTCTCCCTTAGGACAGTGCCCTCTGCAGGCCAGAAAACCAAAGGTAACTCCACAATAGCGAGGTTCTCCACACTGTTACTCCATCTACCCCACCCACTCCTAGCAAGACATCTATAGCTGCTCCTGCTCACAGCAGGAACATAGAATGCGTGCTCATGCGTTCACGTATTTAAACACATTCCCTTCTGACTCTCCCTAGTTCTCGTTCATTCAGAATTGGTTTCTGGGGTTTGGGCTGGAGGAGTCTGCCACATGGCTGAAAGTTACAAGAAAAGTTACATGTTCTTGTGTGGGTGGTGTGATAACTCCATGCCAAAGGCCTGCACTCAGGCCCTCCCCACATGCCACAGGAAAGGTAGAAAAACAAACAAACAAACAAAAAACAACACAGGAAATTCAGTTACAAAGCCCACTCTGGTACTGCAACAACTTCAGGGTTGAAAATGTAAACACACCAAGTCAGAAAGTTCTAAGTTCCCCTTCCCAGAAGCACCATAACTTGACTACATTGCATTTAAATCTAAGCATAAACACGAGCACACACAATATGTGAACATGATGTAGACAGGGGCTGCTGGGAACAGGGGTGGATAAAAAATTGTTTATGTTTTTAAATAAAAAAATTCAGATTTTTAAAATTTAAATCTGATTTAAAAAAAAAAGCAAAAACACACCTATTTAAAATTAAATTATAAATTATGATAACCTATATTAAGACCTGAAGTTATTATAATCTATTAAAATAATTTAAATTAAATAAATAATATTAAGTAATATGTCTGGTGCCAACTTTAAAAAAAAAAAATCAAACCACTAAACTTATTGAAGTTACTGGCTAAGCACCTGGAGTCAGCTTTTGATAGCAGTAGCCTCTTCTGCAGGTGCAGAGAGAATATTTTCTTCATTTCAGTTCATTCACCTAGTTCAGGTGAATGACTAACTCATTAAAAGTTAAGAAACCAATAGGAGTCAAAAGAGCAGAAAAACTAGTTTCCCCTCTTTCATCTATAGGCATGAGAGGTGAGATCTACTAGTTTAAAATCCTGAAGGACACGGTGACCAGAAAAAATCACCTCAATTTATTAACTACAGATATTTCCTTACATAAGAACGGCCATACTGGGTCAGACCAAAGGTCCATCAAGTCAGTATCCTGTCCTCTGACAGTGGCCAATGGCAGGTGCCCCAAAAGGAATGAACAGACAGGTTATCATCAAGTGATACACGCCCTGTCACCCAATCCCAGCTTCAGGCAAACAGAGGCTCGGGACACCATTCCTGCCCATCTAGGCTAATAGCCATTGATGTACCTATCTTCCATGAATCTATCTAGCTCCCTTTTGAACCCCATTGTAGTATTGGCCTTCACAACACCCTCTGGGCAAGGAGTTCCAGAGGTTGACAGTGTGTTGCATGAAAAAATACTTTCTTGTGTTTGTTTTAAACCTGCTACATATTAATTTGGTGGCCCCTTGTTCTTGTATTATGAGAAGGAGTAAATAACACCTCCTTATTTAATTTCTCTTTACCACTCATGATTTTATAGACCTCTATCATATCCCCCCTTAGTCGCCTCTTTTCCAAGCTGAAAAGTCCCAATCTTGTTAATCTCCCCTCATACGGAAGCCGTTCCATACCCCTAATCATTTTTGTTGCTCTTTTCTGAACCTTTTCCAATTCCAATATATCTTTTTTGAGATGGGGCAACCACATCTGCATGCAGTGTTCAAGGTGTGGGCGTAAAAGGCAATAGATCATATATCATATAGAGGCAATATGATATTTTCTGTCTTATTATATATCCCTTTCTTGATGATTCCCAATATTCTGAACTATCCACAATGACTCCAAAATCTCTTTCTTGAGTGGTAACAGCTAATTTAGACCCCATCATTGTATATGTATAGTTAGGATTATGTTTTCCAATGTGCATTACTTTGCATTTATCAATATTGAATTTAATCTGCCATTTTGTTGAATTTAATCTGCCTTTGTTTAATAAATTAGTTACCATATATACTCGTTCATAAGCTGAATTTTTAGTAAAAAAGGGAAGCACCATAGAAGGGGGTCGGCTTATGAATGGGTACAGAGAGGGAGAGGTGGGACACAGCCCCTCCCCCCCAACAGAGGGAACAAGGAGAGGCAGCACAGCCAGCAGAGCCAGAAGGGAAGAGGTGGGGCCAGAGTCTCTCTGCTTCTGGCCATGCTGCTCTCCCCCCAGCCTCCAAAGCAGCTGCAGCTCGGGGCTGGCAGGCTGCAGCTATGCTGCTCGGTCCCGTCCCCCAGAGTAGGCTGTGGCCGCACCGCCCGGCCCAGCCCGCTGGAACATGCTGTGGCCGCGCCGCCCGGCCCAGCCCGCTGGAACATGCTGTGGCCGCGCCGCCCGGCCCAGCCCGCTGGAACATGCTGTGGCCGCGCCGCCCGGCCCGGCCCAGCCCGCTGGAACATGCTGTGGCCGCGCCGCCCGGCCCGGCCCAGCCCGCTGGAACATGCTGTGGCCGCGCCGCCCGGCCCGGCCCAGCCCGCTGGAACATGCTGTGGCCGCGCCGCCCGGCCCAGCCCAGCCCGCTGGAACATGCTGTGGCCGCGCCGCCCGGCCCAGCCCAGCCCGCTGGAACATGCTGTGGCCGCGCCGCCCGGCCCAGCCCAGCCCGCTGGAACATGCTGTGGCCGCGCCGCCCAACCCAGCCCAGCCCGCTGGAACATGCTGTGGCCGCGCCGCCCGGCCCAGCCCGCCATAGCAGGCTGCTGCTGTGCTGCCCAGCCTGCCGAAGCAGCTCCAGCCAGGGCAGAGACATCCTCCCCTGGCCCTCCCCAGATAAGGTAGGAAGGGATGGATGGGGAGAGTGTGGGGGTCCTGGACTAGGGATGGGGTCATGTGGGGGGTGGTCACAGGGGTTACTCCCCTGACCCCCAGCTTCTCCCCCCATAAAAATTTCCCCACCAGTTGCTGTCCCGGCCCGTCAAGGTAAGCAGCTGGCGCACCGGGACACTTTGTTTACTTAGGTTTCAGAGTAGCAGCCGTGTTAGTCTGTATCCGCAAAAAGAACAGGAGTACTTGTGGCACCTTAGAGATCTGTTAGTCTCTAAGGTGCCACAAGTACTCCTGTTCTTTTTTGTTTACTTAGGTTTACCTTCGTGCCCGCGGACACTCGAGGTAAACAAACCACCTCGGCCTGCCAGCAGCTTATCCTGATGGCCCGAGAGCCAAAGTTTGCTGACCCCTGAATTATAGTGTCTCGGCTTATGAACGGGTCATAAACATTTTCCATTTTTACTTATCCATCTTGGGGGGAGCTTGGCTTATAAACAAACCGGCTTATGATCGAGTATATACGGTAGATTTAAATGCAACACATATCTTGATAAACTTTTTTCTTATGTATTCAGCACATTTAAAATATTTTTAGTTAAATAAAAAAAAATACTGTCTGTGCATTTTTAACTGAATTTGAATTTTTATCCAAATAAAGCTGGACAGAAATTAGAAATAAAAAATTAATCATCATCTAGGAAATCAGAAATGCATCATTCATTTTCTAACATAATAAAAATGTAAAAATCAAGAATCCAAATAAATATAAGTTCAGCTATATAATAATTGCTTAAACCCATGTATAAATACAATGTATCCTTCCTGATTAGCAAAAAGAAGTACCAAATTTAGTGTAAAGTCTATATTTATTGAAAAACCAACATATTCTATGGTTATCAATCAATGAGAATCAACCTTTCTTTAGGAAAATCACTAAAAAGTAAAAATGCAAAACATGATTAAAATTGATGATTTAAATCAAGGTTTCCTGCTAATTTAAATAATGATTAAAATCAGTGATTTAAATCAATCAGCTCTGGCTTGAAAGCAGATTACATTTCTTTCCATTGCTACATTTAAATTCTCCACCCTAGTGTAGCAGTAACACAGGTTCCTGCCCCGAATTCACCATTATTAGTATTGCCATCTGCTCTGTGGAGCCATATAGATGTGCTAATATATCTAGTAAGGAATCGATTTGTCAAAAAAATGTCTGTGAATCTTTTTTGTTGTCTGTATTGTTACAGACATACTTGCTGACAGGTATTTTGAAATACATTACCAAAATAATTGAAAATGGAGTGATTATATTGTGTTATTTTGACAAAATAAAATGTGCAGAATTTTGCAGAATTCTTGATTTTTTGGCACAGAATTCCCTCATGAATACTATTTGTTTCTGCAAGTAATTGAGTCACTGTGTGATGAACACTGCACAGCGTGAGTATCCACATTGAAACAAATGCTTTGCCAGAGTGGGGCGTTAGTGAATGGCATAGCTAATATCTAGCATAGTACTCAGCATGTCATTGTACAATCACTGGTCTAGAAATGAAGACAATAGATTAGAAGTGCAATGGGAGTGGAGGCTACAGCATGGCAGTGGGGAGCGCACCCCACTGGCTGCAGAGATAGGGGATCACCCTGCCACCCGTGCCCCCTTTGGGACATGGACTTGGCAGTAGGGCTGCACCCTAACATAACACAAGGGCCAGGGATGCCCCACCCCAGGGCCCTGTCCCTCTGGGCCAGGTGCATGCATTAGCAAGCGAGAGGGACACTCTCTCACACACACCCAGATCTGCCCCCACAAACCAGGTGTGGGGCAAGCAGGCTCAGCCTGCCAGGAGCCAAGTGTGGAAGGGTTAGTGGGGGGGAACCAGGTGTGGGGTCAGAGTGTTCTGTGGGGAGCAATCTGAGTGTGGGCAGCTCAATGGGGGCGGGGTTTCCAGGTGCAATCTGGATACACAGGGACTCAGTGGGGGGTTCCAGGTGCAGGGAGAATAGGACTCGGGGGGGGGGGGGGCAAGGCATGAAGGTGGTTGGGGCTCAGCAAAGAATGTCTGGGAGTGGGGAGCATGGGGCTTGGCAGGGGGAAGGGTGGGGTTAGGTGCAGGGAGCTCAGCAGGGAGGTCCATCAGCAGGGTGGTGCAGGCAGGTGGGGGGTTCAAGTGCGAGGGGCTCAGCAGGGGATGGTCTGGGTGTCTGGATGCAGAAGGGTGGGGCTTGATGGGAAGGTAGGGGTGTGTGTGTGGGGGGGTTCTGGATGCCCTGGAGGTGGGTCTGACCCAACCCTGGCTCCACAAAGGCCCATGCAAGGGAAAGGGAAGTTCTTTCTCTCTCCTCCAGCCCAACTGGACTCCAATACATGGTAGGACCCACTGGCTGGGGCATCCTCAGCCCTGCCACTCCCTCACTCTGGGCACACCACGATACCGAGCAAGAGGGACAGAGTCTTGCACTCACACCCAGCCCCCTGAAGCAGTGTTTTGTGTCTCCCCCAGCTGCTCCCGACGCCCAAACCAGATGCACCCATGTAGGACTGCTGCCTGTGATGGGTGCATGAATTAACTACTCTGCAGGAAGAAAGTAAAATCTGCAGGGAACAATAATTCTGTGCTTGCGCAGAGGTGCAGAATTCCCCCGGGAGTAAAACAGACAGCACAGAGTATTCTGCTCAAGCTGTTTTTTGTGCAGCCAACAGGGGGAGCTCAAACCTGGGAATTCTATAAACAGTGACTTTAAAAAAAAGTAGCAGCAAGAGAGAATGGATTTAAAAAGATATTTAGAATCAGACCAACATTAGCTAATTGATCATTTCAGTAAAGGGCTTTACGCATACCATGCCGCCACCTCCTCAATTAATCCCCTTCCCATACAGGGGCCCACAGCACACAACCTTTCCTAGTAGCTTTGGGCACGTTTACACTGCAATAAAAAATCTGCGGCACCAGGCGCCAAGAGCTCTGGTTAATTGACTCTGGCACGGGCTACGGGGCTAAAAATTGCAATGGAGAGTTTCAAGCTCAGGCTAGAGTCCAAGCTCTAAAACCCCACAAGGAAGGTGAGTCTCAGAGCCCCGGCTCCAGTCCAAGCATGAACCTCTCCACGGCAGGTTTTAGCCCCGCAGCCGGAGCCCTGAGACAACTGACCCAGGCTCTGAGACTGAGTGCCACAGGTTTTTTACTGCAGTGTAAACATACCCTCAGTGACTAAATCTCTGGTCAGGCACCTGATGAAACAAGTCTAGAAGTGAGAGAGACTCAAGATGACTTCCTCTAAGATGTTGCTCTCCACATCCAGAACTGAAGGATGGCGAATGGGAAGGCTCTGCTGGGAAAAGCCTAAGCTTCTCACTGGGCCAAGCCCTGAACACCCCTTTGCATACTTGCAGGACTGAAGGGGGTTAACAGGTCTCCTCTAGCTGCACTAAAGGGAGATCTGTTAATCCACTGCAAATATACCCAGGGCTTCCAGGGCACCCACCTGTCCGCCATCATGCCACTATTCCATTATTAACGAGCATGGATGTTCTGAGGGCTTGTCTACCGTGGGATTTTTGCAATGGCGCAGTTACACTGGTGCAAACTCCTACCTAGTTGTGCTGTGAAAATGACTTGTACAGGTGCAGCTTACCTGGTTTGAAATTGGGGTAAGCCACACCAATGCCAATCACTTTTTACATTGGTGCTACCCATCTATAACAGGAACTTGCATCTGTCTGCATGACCTCAGCCCCACCCCCACCCCTGCCCATCCATCCTTCTCTCTCCCCCTAAGACTTAATCAGCCACTTGTCTTTGGGGTAAGAATTTAATTTGATTCACTCTTAGAGGGATACTGAAAGCTGAAGTTCTGCAGAAGGTCTCGACTGGCAGCATATTTCAACATGAGGGGCAGTAGCACAGTCCTTTGAATCCAGCTCTATGTAATTCACAGACTGTACACTAGGGGGCAATCCTTCCTCTGCCAGCTATGACCGAGCCCTTCATCTCCTTATGTTGTGAATACTTGGAGGTAATGTGCAGTGCCAAGAAAGGAAAGACCTCTTCTGCAGAAGGGGCCCCAGAAATGTGTGTAGGTACTGGACACCCAGCTTCTTCACTGGCCCTTTCTCTGGGCCAAGGAAAGTCAATAGGGCACAGGAGCTGCTGAATCAGGGAGTTTCCCATGTCTGGAGGTCCTGTTTTCACCTATTAGAATCGTAGGACTGGAAGGGACCTCAATAGGTCTTCTAGTCCAGTCCCCTGCACTCATGGTAGGACTAAGTGCTACCTAGACCATCCGTGACAGGTATTTGTCTAACCTATTCTTAAAGGCCACCAATGATGGGGATTCCACAGCATCGCTAAGTAACTTGTTTCAATGTTTAGCTACTCTTACAGTTAGAGAGTTTTCCTAATGTCTAATCTAAATCTCCCTCGCTGCAATTTAAGCGCGTTATTTCTTGTCCTGTTCTCAGTGGATAAGGAGAACAATTTATCACCCTCCTCTTTATAACAATCTTTGATGTACTTGAAGACTGTTATGTCCCCCTCAGTCTTCTCTTCTCCAGACTAAACAAAAACATTTATTTTTTAATCTTTCCTCTTAGGTCATGTTTTTTAGACCTTTAATCATTTTTGTTGCTCTTCTCTGGACTTCTCCAATTCGTCCACATCTTTCCTGAAGTGTGGTGCCCGTAACTGCACACAATACTCCAGATGAGGCCATAGCAATGCTAGTCAAGTGGAATAATTTTTTCTCATGTCTTGCTTACAACGCTCCTACTAATATTATGGGAATGCTGCCTCAAGTTCTATTTCAGCCTGTGTGGACTGAGCAAGAGCCTTCTCCCCTGCCCACTCCAGCTGCTAGCACCTCTCCTTGTCTCTTTTCCTTTGGTTACTCTCCTAAAACAAGTGAGGGACACAGAGTGGCAGGAGGATTCTGTATACTGAGTAAACACAGGACAGTTGCACAGTTCCCTCTTGCCTTAATGCTAAGCTTTGCCAGTGGGAGTGATTAGGAATGCTGGCCCACCCACACTCTGCCTAGCAGACACCATGGGGTGGAAGCACTGGGGCAGACTCTTAGCCTGAGTCTATTTCTCGATGCCTAATCTCTGGAAGCAGAACCTGACCTGTAGGTAGATAAAGCGAGTCAGCACTGTCCACCGTGGACAGAAAGGAGGGGCAGTGACTTCTGCTTGTGGAAGAAGGGGAGCCTGCAGGGTAACTTGACAAAAAGCTTCTTGGAGAGCAACTCCTTCAGCTTTCTCTGTGGGTGCTGCCTCGGCCCAGCTCTGCACATCAGGTTCACGGCCTAACTCACTTCCCAGCAGGGAAAAGGATGGTCTTTATTTGAGGTACTAGGCTGAGACTTGGGAGATCAAGATTCTTTTCTTGGCTCAGCTACAGGCTTCCTAAATGACCTTTGGAAAGTCCCTTCCCCTCTCTGTGCCTCCACTCTTCATCTGTAAAATGGGAATAATACTTAATCTTTCAAACACACACACACACAATTATAGTCCTGTTATAGTCCCCACCTAGACACATTTACCACCAATCCCTATTTTCTCTTCTCTGAGCTCAGTATAATTTGTTAATATCCGGATGCTAGATGCCCAGAACTGGCTGTAGTGTCCCAAGTGCAGTCAGCCCAGAGCACAGAGAGGGCCTGTCCCCTCCCTGCTCCAGGATGTGAGGTCTTTACCTACCTACTTCAGAACTGCACTGACCCTTTTTGCTGCCATCTAACACTGCAAACTCCTGCTAATTTGCTGCCCACTCTACTCCCTGAACCATTCCTGCTTCCCGGGTACATCCTTTCATGTGGCTTTCAGTTATTATTCCCACTGAACACGTACAAGAGCTTTCCCCAGCTTACGACTGATCTTCCCAGGCACCAGCCCTGCAGGGGTCAAAAGCCAGAAAATACAAGCTTAGAAAAAACCTGGTTAACAGTTTGCAAGAGAGCTACCAAACTTCACTTCCCTCTCCCTCCCCAAACCAGCTAGTGACTGTCCCAGGTAATTGGTATCCCATGTCCAGGCCCAACAATAGGGCCCCACCTGCAGAAAGGACAAAGAGACACAATCCTCCTCCCTGCATACTGCTCAGCATGCCTCAGCACGTCAAGCCAACACTGCAATTGTCCCTGGAAAGGCAGCTGCCCCCTCCGGGGAGGCTGCAGATCCGCACCTCTCGTGGCTGTGAATGGAAATTATAAAGCTTCACATTTAGGAGGCTTTGCCTTTTCCTTGCATTCCCCCTGCTGTTGGGGCAGCAGAAACTACTGGTGTCAGCCTGTTATTGACTCCAATACCTAAACCCCAAAACCAAGTCATGCTGGCTGGCTGAGAAACTTACCTCTTGGGCCTCAGCCCACCCAGAATTAGAGCAGCAGGTTTTTTTACATCTCTACCACATGAGACGCTAATGGAAGCTCCCAGCTGCAGATAGGCTGTCATCACGGCTGGGAAAGCAGTTTCCCATTGCAAGCCCCAGATCCAAACACAGCATCACGTGATTGCTAGGAAGGAGCTCTGAGGTACCGGCAGCAGGCAAGGGACATACCTCCTCATAGTTCTTTGCTTCCACTCCATGCTTCATGTCCAGGATCACGAGCTGGTCCGGCATCCGCCCCGTTCCTGGAAGTGCATTGAAAGGATTCATTGTGTGCAGCTGTCAGGCTGCCAGGAACTCATCAACCCCCCCCATTGGAGAGAGATTCACAACACTCCTCCCCCAGCGAGTCTCCAGCCAGATGCAGAGGCAGCACAGTCCTGCTTAAAATCACAGGACCTTCTGAATGAACCCTGGCTGATGGAAGGGCTCCCGGAGATCATGAGAACAAGCTGTAGCTAAGAGCACTAAGCGCACAGGACACAAGCCGCTGCCAGGCACCAAGACTGTTAAAGTGTGCCCAGACTTTGAATAGGGCTTCCCAAGGCAGGAGACACAGCCACCTCCACTCGGCAGACAGGATAGAGACACACATGAGTAGAGCAAGCGCTAGAGACAACAGCCACCCCAGGGTGCAGGTCATTGCAAATATGAAGGGTGACAGCCAAAAAACAAGCTGGGGGAGAACAGGGGAGCCTAAAGCCAACAGGCATACAGGGCTACAGCCAACTACCACATATGGGAGAGGGCAGGGGAAAAAGATCACAAGTATACAGGATTTGCCAGGGCATCTCATATTTCAGCCACAGCACACTGCCTGTTCCACCACATCACCCAACTAGGAAGTGTTCGCAGATGAGAGTTCCAAATACCCTGTAGCCTAAAGGAAGGTGCCTGGACACCACCAGTTCTAATCTCACCTCTACTGATTATGCACTTCAGAGTCCTTATCAGGAAGCACAGTCAAGGATTCCTTAGGAGATACTCACATATCATTCCCCCAATTTACAAATAAGTTAAATGCAGAGTTACACAAGGTCACTTCAGGCAGAGCTGGGGAAATATCCCAGATCTCTAATATAACAGAGGGCACAAGCTTTATTCTCCTCAGCCACACAGGCTTTCAGAAGGAATGTGTCAAAGCTAGGTGTTTGGCTATCCTGCCTCTAACCAACCACTGCTCTAACCATTAGATAACACTTCCCTCCCAGAGCTGAGAACAAAATCCACGATTCCTACTCTCCAACATTCTACTGCTGTCTACAAAAAAGTTGTATAACCCACTGGCAAAGTGTGTGTCTTGCACCCTCTTCTAGCAGCTGTTCCACACTGAGTATAATGTATTCCTTTAGCTCAAGCGAGAGATGTCTCTGCTGTGGATCTGAAAGCCCGGGGTTCAAATTTGGGGGGGCGGGGTGGGGGGAAGGTCTTTATGATTGCACAGGATGGAATTTTTTTTGTCTAGTTCTTGTTTAAAAAACTGGTCAATATAATTCATACAGAGAGGAAAGATCCTTAAAACAGAATTAAAAACCATTATAATCTGCCAGTGACACCATGATACGCAGCAAACCCTGGTGGTTTCACATTTCAGCAATTTGCCATACGTTTTGTTTATGTCATGCAGACAGATTTGGAGGCTGAGAGGGAGGGTGAGGAGCTACAGCCAACAGTCACACAAGGGCCTTCAACGCACGCAAATCAGTGGGGGATTTTTTGCATATTATGTAAATTACAGAAGTTTGGGTGGGGTTTTGGGACCCTCAGGCTGAGGTGAGGAGAGCGAGAAGCCTGGTGGACAGGACAACAAACCTTGAAGCATGAGATGAGGGGAGAGCCACCAAATAGCAGGAAGAGTGAGAGAGCTGGTGAGTGCAATAGGGGTGGGGAGCAGGCACTGTGAGGGGTTAACATTTTCAGGGGCTTCCAGATGGTGATCCCCTGGGAGGCTGCTGGGCCTGGGGCCCAGGGTGGTTTCCATTGGGTCCCAAGGACCTTCAATAAACTCCCTGCTCCCTCTTGTAGCTGAGGAATTGGTGGTGTCAAGACGTGAAGCAAAATCTGTGATCCTGGGGTTTTAGAGACTGGGAGTCCTGATTCACTCTGCCCAGATCCTGCAAAGCCCTTTGTGAAGATGGGGCCTTTCACAGGCCACTTCAGAAGAGCTGGTGGAGTTACCCTGAAGTGGGAAGAGAGTAGCTGGGCTTGGGGCAACTTCACCGGGGTCCACACAACTACTAATGTGCCAGCTCAAAGGGGAAATATGCAAGTTAACCTGTGTCTCTCAGACGAAGCTGTTAAAGGTCTGTTCTCCCCAAAAGGAAGGCAGGAAGAGAACAGGCTGCTCCAGACAGACACGGGTCTCTGTGCTCCTAACGCGGGGTGCCAGGCAGAGAGGGAAGGTGCTGCCCCAGGCTTTGGTGGTGAAGTGATTCTCCAGTCCCCCAGAGAATCCAGCTCCTGCTATTCTATTGCTGGGGGGAATGTGGCTAGTACTCCACACTGGCCTTAATAGCAATTCTGACCTGAGCCTTGTAACGCAGCAATTGTCAGAGCAGGGCAAATGGATAAAGGAGGAGGGAAACAGCCTGATGTACACCACCCACACTCAGAGGAGTTGCTAGGAGAGATCCCCATGTCTGGCAAGCTGCCCTGTCCCAGATCCTGGGGCCCTGCACAAGGAGCTGATCTGCCACCTTTCACTTCCTCTTCCCCATTTCTGTGGCTGGGGGTTGAGAAATCCTAGTTGTTCAGAACCCACCTGGCCCAACGGCTCTGCGTTTTCTCCACCAACAGTTCCTGCTGCCCAGCTTGCCCTCCCAGGAAAGCCACAGCTCTGCTAGTGATGTGCTCCTCCCTGGCTGCAACCCCAGCTGCGACTGCTCTGCTCACAGATGCCAAAGGGGTCCAGTAGGAAACCCCTTAACAGGGTTGCAGGGAGAATTATCCAACTGAATTAGCTCAGCAAAATTCAATCAATTCCCCCAGAGCTGACATTCCAGAGGAGCCAGGACCTTCCACTCCAAGAGACTGAAGCCTCCAAAGCGATGGGGGACTGTGCTCCTGGAGGAGCCATCTCCTGAATGAGAAGTAAAATCAAAGCCTTAATTTGGTCAGGATTTTGGTTATAACACCCTGATTCTAATGCAACATGGCACAGGATCTTCAGCATTGCACAAGAATCAGAGTTTTACAACCTACAGCCTGACCAAACCCCAAGCTAGGTTAGCATCTGCCATTTCAGCTAGTCCTAAACCTGGCGCAGAACAGCTCCTCCATCCTACGCCAAAGTGCCTGCATTTAGGTCGGGGGTGGGAGTGAAGCAATCTCTATGGCCAGTCCGCAAAGCTCTCTGGGATCCTGTAGGATAAGGCATAAGAGGAATGGGATCACAAAAGGGGAACCATTGCAGAGACTGTGAGAAGAGGTGAGCAGCCCAAGTCGAAGTAAGGCTACACCAGGGATCAGATCAGCCTTCCCCACATTGGGGTTGGAACCCACATGCCTGCGGTTTTTAGGGTGTTTATTCTGAACTTGATCCCAGCTACTCAGCAGAGAGAGTGGCAAATGCGTCACACTCACAGGAAATGGCAGCCCCAGTGCTCGTTAGGCAACTGTCCCTACAGCACAAGGACAGGACTGACGTCCGGCTCACTTCCTCTTCCCTCTGTCAAAGGATCACTCAAAGGAAGGGACACCCTGTGCAACCACAGGCAACTATCGCAGGGTGCTGCAGCCACTCTGGGAAGGGGCTCCCAGCCACAGGGTGCACCCAAGAAAGGGACCACACTCTACCACCAAAGAGGAGGAGGAGGAAGTGGGCAAATGGGGAGGACAAAAGGGTATCAGCCTACTCTGTGCTGCCAGAATTGGGATGTGAGGAGAGGCAGCATGGGAACAGCACTTCTGGGATGCCCACCTGCTCCTACAGTCACCATCACAATTCCCTGTCGGTGACCCCATTCCTCTTGTGCCTGGGCCTGAAGCATCCCATAGTGCTCTGCAGATGACCCACAAGGATCGTTTCACCCCCAACCCTAATGCAAGCGACAGCTGTTCTGCACCAGTAACATGAAACTCCTCATCCCAGAGGAGCCCATTCCTCTCAGCATGAAGAATCCCAAAGTGCTTTGCAAACTGGACATTGAAATTGCTTCACCCCGACCCCTCACCCAACATACTCCACCGAGAGCAAGGAAGAGGGAGGGCTGGGAGCAGCTTTCTGCACTCACCCACAGGGAGCTTGCTCTCGAAGCAAGCCTCGAACATATCATAGTCTTCAGTGGTGAAGGCGAACTTGCCCTTAGTGGCATCCTCCTTGGAGTAGAGGATGTGTCCAGCTGAGTCAGTTATCTGTAGGAGAGACAGACAGCGAGAGTGGCTCAAGCACAGTCGCAGGCAGGAGCATAGTCCCTCAATGACACATGGACAAATTTAACAGGCTCTTCCTGGGCCCTCTTTAGGGTTTGCTACATTTTGTGTCCATCTGCCCCATTTCAATTCCTCTCCTCCCCCAGGCTGGCAAAAACAGCAGGCTTCTAAGATCTGATTTCACTGGTTTTTTAGTTAAAACATCCTGGACACAGACTAATTTAAGTTGTCTAATTCCCTGAATCCTTGTTCATTGCCTCCTTAGTTTCTCCTTACATGCTAGGATTGTAAATTCCCAAAGCAACGCTTAGCAAAGCATAGAGATTCTCTGGCTCCTACAGCGAGAGGTAACGAGGGACAAACAGAACGGACTCTCCAGCAGCAGAACTGCAGAAGGGGCATATGTGCGCCATTAGATCCAAATGCCAATATGCCCTGAGCTGGGCAATGTTTGGGTGCCAAGGTCTGTAGAAGTGGCACTTCACAGCACAGCTCAGAGGCAGGACTGCAGATCAGACGGACTATATACGTAGAAGGAGTAACTGCTAATTTGTGCACTATCACAAAATTATTTAGATTAGTCAAATCTAGAGATGGTTCTAACAAAGTTACATTAATTGACAGCACAATGGCAGGTGCCACTCAGGAAAGACATCACCGTGTACAGCTTAACTAAAACCTCTTCTCAGTGTGCAGCAGTGCTAAAAAAAAAAAAAAAAAAAAAAGGCAGCAAACAAATATGCCAACTGATATAGTGAAGGTTTTAACACCACTGTATAAATCAATGGTATGCCCTTATGTGGAATGCTATTCAGATATGATGATTCCCCCATCTCAAAAGACATAGCAGAAATAAAGGGGTGCTGAGGTGATGAGAGGTCTAGAAAGTATTCCAAATGAAGACATTGAGACTTTCGGGACTACTTATAGAGGAGATAAGAAAACACAACAAAGACACACAAAACAGTCAATGAAATGGAAAGGCAACATATTTACAACTGAAAGGAAATACTTTTTCTATTAACACAATACCTAATTAACTCCCTGCCAGAGAATATCATTGAGGCCAAGATCTTAGTAGGATTCACAAGAGGTTCAGATATTTATATGGATAATGAGAACAACCAGGTTCATTAGACAAGTTAAAAATAATAAGGGACATAAACTCTCATGCTAAAGAGTATAAGCCATAACTGGCAGGAGGTTAGGAAGAAACTTCCTCTGTGGGCAGGTTATTTCATAATTGTCTATTATGGGGTTTTTTGCACCTTCCTTGGAACTATGTGGTACTTGTCAGTTTCAGAGACAGGAGGCTGGACTAGGTGAATCACTGCTTTGGTACTGCAGTTCCTATTCAGAGCTTCATCTTAATCCAGGCAGCAGAGAGACTACAAGGTACACTCGGTCAGCTTCTTGCTTAGCCTACCCTGCATACCATTCACAGAACAACTATGATTAACCAAATTCAAATTATTCAGGATGATACTGTATTGACTCTGCACATTGGAGTCCGGTGAAGGAAACAAAGAAAAGGACCTACTTTAAAGGGTCCCTTGTATTTGGAGTACTGCCTTTTAAAGTTGACTGGGATTCTCTCTGCTGTACTCTGGGGAAAGCTCTGAGTGCTATCTTTCCACAGAAGAGGTTGTGTGGTACACAGGCCTGACCTCTTTTTGCCTTGTCTCTAACACTAGGAGCAGAATGCCGGGGTGGGGTGGGGTGGATAAGCGTTCAAATCGCACTCCCCACATCAGTAGCCAGCCAGGGCAGGGGAAGCTAATGATCTGACCAGCGGACCAAATTCGGTGATGAATCCTGATCATGTGCCACCTGAGGCACGTTGCGCATACGCTAAGAAGAAGAAGAGTGCCCAGCAGTAGCATTTTAGACAGTGGCAGCTCTGCTGTCTGCTTCCATCGGTACTGGATACCCGTTATTCAGACTCAGTCAGACACATTACCCATCTAACTGGGTGTGGGGGGGAAGCAGCTTATAGCCCAGCCAACACTCTTGTGGACGGACAGGCTAACCCGAAAAGGATTCTTCTTAATGTTCAAACGTTATTTACAGTAATGCCATCCCTTACAGACAAAGCATTGTTCTCTGTCTTGACAAACAGCCCATCAATTCCCCACACTGCCGGCTTAAACAATGAGACAGCCACATGTGACCAGGCCCAAGCGGGACGTCATCCACCCAAGAGCATCCACTCTGCAGCCAGCTGGCGCATTGTGCAGATTCCTCAGGAACAGAGGGTACCACTGTTAGTGTTGGGATTTCACAAACACACAGGGCCCAGCTCGGTGATAGGAACCATCTTCAATACAACACACATTAACTACCAACTTCCTACACCCTGGTGACCTAGTGCTGGGAGGCTGCTCTGACAACCTGACCTTCCAGGCTGTGGGGAAGGTGCCACCTGGAGACATCCTGTCCTAAGCAAATCCCCCTGCCCCCACTGCACAAACACACCCAATAGAAAAGGAGCCCAAACCTAGCATCTTTAGAACACAAGTGTTGGCCACAGCAGTCCTGCATGACAAGGGAAGGGAACAAGAAATGTTACAGACTATTACCAAGCCTGAAGTGCTGCAAGGAGGTGGGGACGATTTTCAACCCAAGCTTGTTTAACATTCTAATAAAATAAATCACATTTCCCTCTGCCAGTGATACTAACCTCAATGCCCCATAAGGCAGCAAAGCCAGAATGCAATCCTGGCACAAGAGTAATGCTGCATCAGGGACCTGGCTTTCTGTGGCAGACATAAGTCTCAGAAGAGGAAATGGAATCAGATGAACAAAGGACGGGAAAGCAAAGAACCAGGAGACACTGGATCACTGAGTGAGAACAGAGGAGAGAGCACAGTTCTAAAAAGGCTGCAAAGCACAAACTCTGCTCGTAGGGGCTCTATAATCCACCACACCACCATGAGATTTATATATGCCATGTGTTATCAGAAAAACAACTGCAGAAATATTTGAGTTCTTAAGCCACTGTGTATCCATCCTTCTTACAATGAATCCAGAATGCAATGAATGTACAGAGCTGAGGCAGAGAGGGAGAGCGAGCTTAGGCCAGACCTACACTAAGGGTATGTCCAGACTACCCGCCGAATCGGCGAGTAGTAATCGATCTATCAGGGATCGATATATCGCGTCCTGTCTAGACGCGATATATCGATCCCCGAACGCGCTCCCGTCAATTCCAGAACTCCACCAGGGCGAGCGGCGGTAGCGGAGTCGACGGGGGAGCCGCGGCCGTCGATCCCGCGCTGTGAGGACCCGAGGTAAGTCGAAATAAGATAAGTCGATAAGATAAGTTGCATATCTTACAGCGATCCCCCCCCCCCCCCCCCCAGTGTAGATCAGCCCTAAAAAGTGAGGTTGAACCAGCTAGTCACTCATGAGTATGAAAAACCCTGAGGGACGTAGTTAAGCTGAACTGTGGACCTCGCTACCGCCTCTCAGGGAGGTGAATTAATTAAAGCGACTTGAGAACCCATCACTGTAGTGAGCATCTACACGGAAGTACTACAGCGGTGCAGTTCCAGTAGTTTAAGTCTAGACATAGCCTAACATTTAATAAAATTAAAAATGATGTAAAAGCCTTTCTAGACATAAAAGTAGTATAAGGGCTGATATCCTGGGACCTTCCTGGATTCAAGGCAGATGTTGTGTCCCTCACTGTGAAGCTGGGAATCTTCCCTTTCCACTGGGATAATGCTTCTTTTTCTGGCCCTGAGGATTCATAAGATATTGTACTTAAGTTTATCACAAATTCTCAAGCCTTCTGGACCTCAGGCAGGGACAATTAGGGGGAAAAATTCGACATTTAAGAAGAAGCGGGTCTCTGACAAACTGATTCACAAGGTGACACCACTGCTCAGGTGGGTGGGAGGTGACAGTGAAGTTAGAAGGGGCCACCAGAGAGGACATGTTATTGGGTGGGATGCAAGCAAGACTGTCAAAGCTGCATTAGAATGGCAGTTTGTCACGTGGATGGTGTATGTGTATTATTCGTGCACACACTGCTTGGCCTTAATCTCAGCTCCAACAACCCTTTCATGTCCTCTCACGTCCTCCTTGTGCTCCCACTCTGTGCTTTCTTCCTCACATGGAATGCCCTCCAAGCACCAGTGCGCCAAACTGCCACCCTCCCCTCAGTAAACCTGCCACTAACACCCCTGGCAACAGCAAGAAAGGAATAGAGTAGTCTCCACATAATGCTATCTCCATGACCTTCTCCTCAATACCGCCACACTGTGCCACATGGCAGAGAGCGAGCCCTGGTGTGGCCCTGTTACTGTAACCCTCTTCCCATCTGTATTCCCACTGTGCAATGTGAAGAGTGAACCCCAGCATCACTGTTGCTGTCACTCTCCCCCCAGTGCACAGAGATCAAGCTGCACGTGGCCCTGTGGGTGTGACCAATCCTCCCAGTGTGCCATTTCCACAGAGTGAACCTTGATATGTCCCTACGGCTGTCACCCATCCCCCAGTGTGCCACGTGCACAGAGTGAACCCCAGTGTGGCTCTACGGCTGTGGCCCATCCCCCAGCGTGCCATGTTTACAGAGTGAACCTGAACGTGGCTTTATGGCTGTGACACATCCCCCCAGTGTGCCATGTGCAGACTGAACCCCTAAAGCTGTCAGCCTTTCCCCAGTATGGCCATGTGCACTGAGTGAACCTCAATGTGGCCCTATGGCTGTGACACATTCTCCAAACATGCCATGTGCACTGAGTGAACCCCAATGTGGCCCTATGGCTGTGGCCCATTCCCCCAGCATGCCATGTGCACAGAGTGAACCTCGACATGGTTCCATGGCTGTGACACATCCACATCAGGGTTCACTCTGTGCACATGGCACACTGGGGGACGGGCCACAGCCATAGAGCCACATTGGGGTTCACTCTGTGCACATGGCACACTGGGGGGGGGGTCTATGGCTGTGACCCCTCCACCCCAGCGTGCCATGGCAGAGTGAACCTCAACGTGGCCCTATGGTTGTGACACATCCCCCCCCCCCCATATGCCATGTGCACATAGTGAACCTTAACGTGGCCCTATGGCTGTGATACATCATCCCCCTCCCCCCCAAAAAAACATGCCATGTGCACAGAGTGAACCGCAATGGGCCTTGTGCCTGGTCCCCTCCCGGCGTGGCTGTGGCAATGGGGTCGCGGGGGGAGGGGGGACACTTCCTTCCGTGGGTCCCGCAGAGCTCAGCTCAGGGCCGAGTCGCGCCGCTTCCCGACCCGAGCAGGCCCGGCCTGACCCGGGGAACCGCTCCCCCGCCGGGACTCTGTCCACGGGGACGGGTCGGGGCTGCCCCTCGGCCCGGCCGGGCCCCGGCCGCCCCCCGCACCTTGAGATTGGCGGACGGGCCGCTGGCCGCCCCCGGCGGGACCCCGATCTCGTACTCGCCGGTGACCAGCGTGTCGCGGTGGATCTCCTCGCGCAGGCACTTGCGGGCCTTGCCCGGCAGCTGGAAGGAGATGGGCCGCGCCGGACCCAGGAGCAGCAGGAGCAGGGCCAGGGCCGGGCCGAGCCGAGGACAGCCGGGTACAGGCAGCGGCATGGCGGCGGATCCGGGTCCCACAGGCCGCGCTCCCTCCCCCCGCACCATGTGACCCGCCGCCGGCCTGCCTGCGTGAGAGGGAGGGGGCGACCATGGCACAGGAGGAAGGGGAGGTAATGTTTTGGGGGATTCGGGGGGAGGGCAAAGTCGTGGGGCTTGTCGGGGAGAGCAGGGGCGGGTATGCGAGAAAGCAGGGGAAAGGAAGCAGGGCATTAGGGAGAGTCTCTGGGTGGAGGACGGGATTGGAGACTTTGTGGTGGAGGGCGGCATTATCTGTGTGGTAATGTTAAAAGTTGAAGCTGACCAGGTGATAAAATAGAGCAATGAGCCCCCTAGACGACAACTGTCTGACCCTAGGAGAGAGACAGACAGAATCAGAGAAATGTGGGGCTGGAAGAGCCCTGGAGCGCTCAGTAAGTCCAACCCCTGCACTGTGGCAGGACCACATAGCCCATCCCTGACGGGTGTCTGGCCAACCTGTTTTTAAAAACCTCCAGTGATGGGGGTTCCACGACCTCTCTTGAAAACCTCTTCCAGAGCTTTTAAACTGCCCTTGTAGTTAGAAAGTTTTTCCTAATATTTGATCTAAATCGTCCTTGCTGCAGATGAAGCCCATTACTTGTCTCACATATCATGGCCATTGAGAACCCAGTTGATCACAGTCCTCTTTATAACAGCCCTTAACATATTTGAAGACTATCAGGTCCTCCCCCAGGTCATTTTTTCTTAAGACTAAACATGCCTATTTTTTTTAACCTTTCCTCATAGGTCAGGTTTTTTAAACCTTTTATCTTTTAGGTTCCTCTGCTATGGACTCTCACCAATTTGTCTGTATCTTTCCTAAAGTGTGGCGCCCAGAACTGGACACAGTACTCCAGCTGAGGCCTCACCAATGCAGTGCTTAATTTTAATGAGAGAGGTGCCAAGGCACAAGCAATTAGGTGCTGGGGCTCAAGCAAATTTTTTACATTCATAACTGATGCAGCCAGCCCAGAGGTACCGGAGCTATGAACTGCCAAGCTTAGAGGTGCCGGTGCTCAGCCCTGGCAAGCCCTGGCACAAATTAAGCACTGCGGCAATGACAAGTAGAGCAGGACAATTACCTCCTGTGTCTCAGGCTATATCTACACTTAAACGCCAGTAGCACTTCAGTGTAGACCAGAGATGGGCAAAGTACGGCCTGGGAGCTGCATCTGGCCCTCAGACATTTTAATCTGGCCCTCAAGCTCCAGCCGGGGAGCAGAATCTGGGCTTTCCCTGCTCCACCTGGGGAGTGGGGTCGGGGCCTTGCCCCGCTCCGTGTGTACCATGGCTCTGCACGGCTTCCGGAATAGCAGCATGCTCCCCCTCTGGCTCCTACACGTAGGGGCAGCCAAGGGGCTCCGCACGCTGCCCATGCCCCAAGCACCACCCCCGCAGCTCCCATTGGCCGGGTACCACGGCCAATGGGAGCTGCAGGGGTAGCACCTGTGGATGGGGCAGCGTGTGGAGCTGCCTGGCTGTGCCTCCACATAGGAGCCAGAGTGGGGACATGCCGCTGCTTCTAGGAGCTCCTTGAGGTAAGCACCACCCTGACTTCCTCCTATGCCCCAACTCCCTGCCTCAGCCCTGAACCCCTTCCTTCTCTCTGAACCCCTTGGTCCCAGCCCAGAGCACCCTCCTACACCCCAAACCCTCATCCCCAGCCACACTCCAGAGCCCACACTCCCAGCTGGAGCCCTGACCCCCGCTGCACACCAACCCCCTGCCCCAGCCCGAACGCCCCCACACACACTCGCAACTCTTCATTTCTGGCCCCACCACAGAGCCCACACCCCCAGCCAGAGCCCTTACCCCCTCCCGCACCTCAGCCCCCAATTTCATCAGCATTCATGGCCCACCATACAATTTCTGTACCCAGATGTGACCCTCGGGCCAAAAAGTTTTCCCGCCCCTGCTGTAGACACTACAGCGATGGGAGGGGTTCTTTCATCATTGTAATAAATTCACCTCCCCGAGAGGCAGTAGCTAGGTTGACGGAAGAATTCATCTGTTGACCTAGCACTGTCTACATGGGGACTTAAATCAGCTTAACTATGTCCCTCAGGGGTGTCGATTTTTAACACTCCTGAGCAACATAGCTTGGTCAATCTAATTTTCTAGTGTAGCTCAGATCTTACATATATGACACTCCTGTTAATGCTATATCTAACTTATCTAAATATTCTTTAACCTGTCCTTTTCCTGTTTTGGCTTGCATTCCTTCCCCCTGTTGTTAATATTAATTGTGCTGCATAACTGGTCACCATTAACCTTTTCAGTGAAAACTGAAACCAAATAGGCATGAAATCCCTCAGCTTTCTTCCTGTTATCAGTTATTAGCTCTCCTTCCCACCTACATAGAGGGCCTACACTTTCCTTTATCTTTCTATTGCTCCAAATGTATTTAAAGAACCTCTTCTTATTTCCTTTTGTCCCTTGCTAGATGTAACTCATTTTACTTAGCCTTTCTGATTTTGTCCCTGCATGCTTGTACTATTCTTTTGTATTCCTCCTTACTAATTCATCCATGTTGTTGAAGGATTCCCTTTTTGTTTTTCAGGTCATTAAAGAGCTGCTGATGCATCCATATTGGCCTTTTGCTATTCTTCCTATTTTTCCTTTG
Organism: Chrysemys picta bellii; assembly: GCF_011386835.1. Classification (NCBI taxonomy): domain Eukaryota; kingdom Metazoa; phylum Chordata; order Testudines; family Emydidae; genus Chrysemys; species Chrysemys picta. The sequence goes on from NC_088794.1 coordinate 113,391,509, forward strand.
CATCAGGATAATTTGCAGTTTTGCCTTTAATGTTGTCTCCTTGAGAAACTGCCAGCTCTTCTGAATTCCTTTATCTCTTAGATTTTCTTCCCACAGGACCTTAACTACCAGCTCTCTCAATTTGTTAAAGTCTGCTTTTTTGAATTCCGTTGTCCTTATTCTGCTGCTTCTCTCACTTCTTCCTTTCTTTACCATCATGAAATCTATCTATTTCATAATCACTTTCACCCAAATTGCCTTCCACCTTCAGATTGGCTACTAATTCCTCCTTTTTGGTAAGAATCAAGTCTAGAATGGCTGTCCCTCTGGTTACTTCTTCCACTTTCTGAAACAAAAAATTGTCCCCAATACATTTCCAAGAACTTACTGGAAATTTTGTGTTTTGCCATATTACTTTTTTAATGGATATGTAGCTAGTTAAAGTCCTCCATTACTATTAGCTCTTGTGTTTTGGATATTTCTGTTATTTGTTCTAGAAATGCCTCATCCACCTCCTCTTCCTGATTTGGTGAGCTATAGTAGACCTCTACCATGTTGTCATCCCTATTTTTTGCCCCTTTTATCATTACCCAGAGACTTTCAACTGGTCTGCCTCTCACATCCTTCTGGACCTCAGAACAAGTGTATACGTTCTTGATGTATAGTGTACCACCTCCTTCCTTTTTATCCTGTCTGTCCTTCCTGACCAAGTTGTTCCCCCACTACCTATAGTCCAGTTATGAGACCTATCCCACCAAGATGGCAGAGATGGCATTGTGCTGTGTAGCTGCCTGCTACTGGATCTGGAATGACAAATGGACACAGGCTATGAAATGCTGAACAATGTGTATATCCCAATTCTGAGCTGATCTTACCTAGCTCTGACAGATTCCTGAGGGTTTGAGTTTTTTATACTTTGGCAATATTTGCCTACTTTGTTCTGCCTCATTGAATTGATTGTGTTAACAGTATGATCACTGTTACATAACCAAACAGATTAAAGATCCAAAAGATTTGAAATAGGATATTGAAAGCAGGAGCTATCCCATGAGCAGGGCCGGCTCCAGACACCAGCTTAGCAAGCAGGTGCTTGGGGCGGCCAAGGGGAAGGGGCGGCACGTCCGGCTCTTCGGCGGCGGGTCCCTCAGTCCCTCTCGGAGGGAAGGACCTGCTGCCGAATTGCCACCAAAGAAGAAAGCGGCATGGTTGCGCTGCCGCCGATCACGATCGCGGCTTTTTTTTTTTTTTTCCCGCTGCTTGGGGTGGCAAAACCCCTGGAACCGGCCCTGCCCATGAGAACAACTGCAAGAACATTCTCAGATGCAAATTAAGGGTTTTGGCAGGTCTGCGGAAAGTGCAAAATTTTGTACCTCCACCTTCCCTTTTGTTAGCTGCATGTTTAAGTGACTTCCTTTTGGGACTGCTACAGCATAGGAAGTGTGCTGAAGCATTACATCCCATGTCTTTGAGGAGCTGGATGGAATGGAATTAAGTAATTTTAATCTACTATGGGATGAAAATGATCAACACCACAATGTGAAACTGCATATGCAGTCTGCGAAAGAAAAGGCCCTTAAACAGAAATTTGAAAAGAAAATTGAACAAGATGAAGTGCTAGATTGGACTGAAGATTTGTTCTGCAGGACATAGGATCAGTGGCAAAGAATTCCCCCAAAAGGAGACCTTACAGAGGTAACAAATGAGTGGTCCACTCAAAATGCTGCTTGAGGACATTACAGCATGGCACTGGGATGATTGACAAGAGCTTTTAGGAGTTCAAAAAAGTTGTCACTGAAACACCTGTAGTGAGATATTTTGAGATTAGCAAAGAATCTAAGACTGAAATTGATGCACATGCATGTGGGTTGGATGCTGTCCTGCAACACAATTGTTCAGTGACAAATAACTAAAACACAACAGATCTATGTTCAGGGCCGGCTCCAGGGTTTTTGCCGCCCCAAGCGGCGCAAAAAAAAAAAAAAAAAAGCCGCGATCTGAGGCGGCAATTCGGCGGGAGGTCCTTCGCTCCGAGCGGGAGTGAGGGACCGTCCGCCAAATTGCCGCCGAACAGCTGGACATGCCGCCCCTCTCCGGAGTGGCCGTCCCAAGCACCTGCTTGGCAAGCTGGTGCCTGGAGCCGGCCCTGTCTATGTTCAGGTTGAAGAATAAATGCTAGCAATTATTTCTGGTAGCTAGAAGGGTTTACAGCTGAGACAGAAACAGAACATAAACCATTGCAGTGTAACCCATTGCCTAGGCTTCAGAAAATGATAATGAAATTCCAAAAGTACTCATTAAATGTGGAATTCAGGCTTATTGAGGGCATTATAGTTGAGCTTGGCAGAATTAGATTTTTATTTTTTTATAATTTTGACAGATAATATGAATGTTTCTTTTTAAGCTTTTTTATTATGGATTTAAATGTTCACAGTTGCACAAAATTATGGGGTTTTAGCATTTTTCCAATGTCTTTTTAAATTTTCATGTGTCCTAGAAATTATGGGGGGGTGCAGACAATAATTATTTAATGACAGTAAATGTTGAGATTCAAAAAGTTGAAGCTTTATAACGATTAAAACACAAATTGTCAACATCACCAAGTAATATATACCAAGTAAATATCCCTAAATCAAACTCTAGGTTCTCAAGCAGCATTTGGCTTACTTTGCCTCTCTGTAAATTTCTGTTGTTATTGATGGAAACATTTTTTCATGGTTTTGTATGTGTATGCTGAAATTGACGTTTACTGACATTTACCAATAAAAATCTAATTCTTCCAAATCTAATTATAGTGGATCTGCTTTCAAGAGAATGTATAAATACTGAAAGCAAGGTGCTGTAGGAAGAAGAGGTTGAAGTAAACATGACTCAAGTACTATCCATTTTTTAGACAAAATTTGACAAGCTCAAACAACAAACACAAAATCAGCCACTATTGTAAAAGTCTGAGAAAGTAATTCTAGATGGATGGCCAATAGAAAAAGTCCAGGCACCTCCAATCTCAGAGTCCTTTTGGAACTATAGAGATGTAATTGCTGCATATGATGAGATTCTGTACAAAGGATATTATGTTATAATACCGCACAGCATGGGGGATGAGAACACTAAACATAACCCAAAATGAGAAATGTAAAAACGAAGCCTGAGGTGGTGTATTCTGGCCAGGCATGAATGCAACAATCTAAGATAAGGTATCTGCAAATGAGATCTACAACAATAAAAACAGATACCAATGCAAAAGAACCGCATGAGATTCCTCGATTGCCTTTAGTCTGAGGTTGGAGTAGGCCTATTTAAATTAAGCAGGAAAGATTAGTTCTTATTAGTGGGCTATTATTTTTTTTTAAATTATCTGTTGCATACCATATTAAGTAACAATGTAACACCATAGTGTAAAACACAGTTTGTTCACTATGGGATTGCAGATTGCAATACAACCTTAAGTATCAGGGGTAGCCGTGTTAGTCTGTATCCACAAAAACAATGAGTCTGGTGGCACCTTAAAGACTAAAATATTTATTTTGGCATAAGCTTTCATGGGTAAAAAACCTCACTTCTTCAGATGCATGGAGTGAAAGTTACAGATGCAGGCGTTATATAATGACACATGAAGAGAAGGGAGTACCTCACAATTGTTGACAGGGCCAATTAAATCAGGGTGGATGTAGTCCACTCCCAATAATAGATGAGGGGGTGTCAATTCCAGGAGAGGCAAAGCTGCTTTTGTAATGAGCCAGCCACTCCCAGTCCCTATTCAAGCCCAAATTAATGGTGTTAAATTTGCAAATGAATTTTAGTTCTGCTGTTTCTCTTTGAAGTCTGTTTCTGAAGTTTTTTTGTTCAAGAATAGTGACTTTTACATCTGTTATAAAGTGTCCATGGAGATTGAAGTGTTCACCTACTGGCTTTTGTATGTTACCATTCCTGATGTCCGATTTGTGTCCATTTATTCTTTTACGTAGGGACTGTCCGGTTTGGCCAATGTACATGGCAGAGGGGCTTTGCTGACACATGATGGCATATATAACATTAGTAGATGTGCAGGTGAATGAGCCCTTGATGGTATTGCTGATGTGGTTGGGTCCTCTGATGGTGTCGCCAGAGTAGATATGGGGACAGAGTAGGCAACGAGGTTTGCTACAGGGATTGGTTCCTGGGCTAGTGTTTCTGTGGTGTGGTTTGTAGTTGCTGGTGAGTATTTGCTTCAGGTTGGGGGGTTGTGTGTAAGCGAGGACTGGCCTGTCTCCCAAGGTCTGTGAGAGTGAGGGATCATTAACTTTGCCTTGTCACAGGCTCTTCCAACTTCCTTTATAGTTAAAACTCACTGAAATCTTGTGGTTGGACTACACTGTCTTTTTAAAAAAAAAATTAGGATTAATATTTTTTTCCATTATTCTACATAGCTGAAAGTTTCTTCTTCAGGAGAAACCTTATGCTACGTAATTCTGATTAAGATACAATAGTGTTTGTGGAGCCAGATTAGACTAAACTGATTTTTAAAGGCACATTAGATTTTTAATTTTTTTTCACCAGGAGTTGACCAAGGAGGCAGGAAACCCCTTCAGTTTTGTTTTTAGGATCACAGCCTGAAAGACTACAGCAAGTGCATTTAATGCCATTGTGTTGGAACAATGCTTGCTTTTGACTATCCCAGTCACACCGACTGTTGGCTTTCATCATTTCTCAGGGCATCTATCCTCTCTATTTATGTACAGTATTGCCATGCTTCTAGAATGATGCAGAGAAAGGCACTGATTGCAGGAATATGCCCAGGAGGTAGAGGAAAAATCCACCAAATTACAGAATATTAAACAAAATATCCGGAGTCCCCAATGTTTTATCTTGGAACAGGTGTGTCACCTGTTTATTGTCCATATTTATTAAAGGACCTATTTTTAATTCCTCTGCTAATTAACAGAGGCACTTTATCAATTCTCAGAAAGTTCATTCTGTACCCAAAGAGTGAATGCTGTAATTTTGGGGAGGGTACATGCTATTTTTCATATACATCTCTACCCCGATATAACGCGACCCGATATAACACAAATTTGGATATAACGTGGTAAAGCGGTACTCTGGGGAGGCGGGGCTGCGCACTCCGGCTGATGAAAGCAAGTTCGCTATAAAGTGGTTTCACCTATAACGTGGTAAGAGTTTTTGGCTCCCAAGGACAGTGTTCTATCGAGGTAGAGGTGTACAATAAAGAAGTTGAATCCCTACTTTAAATGCAAAACTTTGTAAATATGGAGTCACTACTGATGCCTTCATAATAATATCCCCATATCACTGTGGGAACAAGTTGTATTAAACTTACTGTATATGGAGTGCAAGGACACCGTGTATTTCAAATAAATCTGTATGCCAGGGACAAACACAGATGCAGTAAATAGTACCAAGCTGAGCTTTACATAGAAGGCCACGCTGAATGGATCTATCCAGATTGCAGCCACATCTGTGCTACTCAAAAATGCCTTGCTGGTTATTTGCAGACCTATATTAGGCACAGCTCTCTAACAACCTCCTAAGAGTGGGCAGCATCTAACTGGTGGGCTGCAAAAAATTCCCAGTACATTTAACAGCAGGGCAGTTGCATACTACACAGCTGTAGGATGCTTGGAAGTAGAGGAGGCAATTAAATGGCATGTTCGTTGGATGTCATCCAAAAGCTGCACTCTGTGGTGACTTGAGTGTTAGATTATCAATATTCCCCCTTAGGAAAAGGGGAAGTTGGCCTAGTGAGGACTGAATCAGCAGGACACATTCATACCATCTGCAGAGATCAATGTGCAAGAAGGCAGGAATGGGAAGCAGTGAATGAGCACTGGGAAGTCCCTTTTCTCCATAGGCACATGAGGGGTGCACTTGTCCCTGGCAGAAAGTTAGCATGGCACGTGGAGACGGAGTATTAATAACCTTTCTAAAGAGAGACTTCTCCCGGGCTTGGTGTCTCATCCAGACCACAACAGATGTTGCGACTGTGCAAATGTGCAACTTCTGCATTCTGGAGTTCCCTAGGCAGGGACAGGCTCAGCAACTGGGCTGGGTTTAGGACCTGGAAGAGAGAAATAGAAGTCTCAGAGACACTGATTTTATCCATGTCAGTCAGTGGCAAAAAGGCATCCCTAATTGTAGCCATCAAAGACAAATGGCCCTGGTGAGGTCTAAAGCGATGTTGAGAAGAATGTGGTTAACAGTTTCACACTCATTAATGTCTGATATGGACGTGGAGACAAAAGCAGCAGTAGCCTTGTAGCTGCAGTAAGGGTGGAAACAAGGGTGTAGGGATGGATAAGCAGGTAAAGCAATGGAGGCACGTTTGCCCTGCCATGGGACTAGGAGGAGCTGATTAAGTGTGAAGAGATAGGAGCAGCATGGAAGATAGTTTTGCCCTTCAGTGGGAATGGAAAGGCTCCAGAGACCCTCCTTAATGTCAGCTGGGCATGGGGAACAGGTGCCTGGTGCCTCCATACTGGGGAAGGTGATGAAGTTCATTCCAGTGCCAGCTTTGTACCTGAGTCAGCTCTGAGTCAGGAAGGCAGCTTTGGGGCTGGGGGATTTCCAGGGGGCTGTCAAGGCTGAAATCCCCTGGGATGTCAGACTAGACAGGGTGCTCTTCCCTCTGACCTCACTGGGAGCCTCTGCTTCCTCTTTGTGCAGGGAGCTCCAGCTGCCAGTGCAGGTTATTTCTGGGTGTAGGGACAATTGTGAATGAGCAACGTTTGAGGCACTCCTGTTGCCAAAATCCCCATTAGACCACACGAGTGCCAGGGCTCCTTGCCACTGTTCAAAGGAAGAGTATTCATTCCCGAGATCTTCCTAATGAATTAAATATCCTGTGGGAGCCTGGCTCCAGTGCAAAGCTCCTATGTGTAGCCTGCTCCCCAGGGGCATTCTCAGGAGAATCCCAGCCACTAAACTGTAGCAGAGGTTGCAGATTATCTCTGCCCCCTGTCCATCTGATCAGCACAGATACTATTGGTGTGCACTACCCCCTTGGACAATCCCAGGGGAATTCGAGCCTGAAATTTAGTTCCCACTAGGAATAGATAGTAATTATGCTGCTCTCCATAATAAGTGTTCATAATAGTCTCTAAAAAGCAACAGAGGGTCCTGTGGCACCTTTGAGACTAACAGAAGTACTGGGAGCATAAGCTTTCGTGGGTAAGAACCTCACTTCTTCAGATGCAAGCCTCTGTTCAATTATTACTTCTTCCAGCACTAACTGTTGTTGTGCAGTTAATCCTGCAGGAGATGGATCAAGGAGCAGAGGTTCTGGGAGTGCAGGGTGTTTTCTGGTCCTCTCAGGCTTGCTGCTGGAGGCACAAAGGTTACATGTCTTTGGAGCTGTGCTACCCTCAGCTCAGTTACAGCAGGTAGTTCAAAGCCTCTTACCTGCTTTCAGCTTCCCTTGACTAGGCCCCGCCCATATAAAGCAATGATGGCGCTGCATGGTGAGGACGCAGTATAACCAGGTGGTGTGGATAGGACACAAGAGGTGTGATGGGGATGGTGCACAGCTGGGATGTGCGGAGCCGTTACCCTCCTTCTTAAAGGATTTTTCCCTCAGTAATGGAAGTGGAGATTTTAATAAAATGGGGAAATGCAGTATACGAGTCCCTAACAGCATGGTAACCTGAGCAACCTGGGTAACGGGATGGTTCAGAACCCTCCCTCCCCAGTCTGCTGGCTCCTTTAACTTAGCCTGTATTCAAATACAGGTAGTGCAGGTAGCATTCAGGCAGATGCCCTGCACTGGGCTCGTTAAGCTGCAGCAAGTCTAGTTACTGTAGGTGGCAGCAGTTACGTTGCCTCAGGGCATCACACAGGTTCCCACAACAACAGAAAGATCTGGACCTCGGAGTGAAATTATTTAAAGTCCTTTGATTCCCAGACACAACTTTTGGAGAACGCTTCCCATGAGTATTGCCCCTGGGAACACATAACAACAACATATTTAACTTCACATGCATACTGCTGAACAGCCAACCTGTACACAGGAGAGAACAGAGAGAAGTAACAGCTGATACTGTTACATGCTTATTATTACTATTAGTATTATTTATTATTTGTATTACCATAGAGCAGTGGTGGGCAACCTATGGCCCCGCAGGCCACATGCGGCCCGTCAGAATAATCCACTGGTGGGCCACCAGGCAGTTTGTTTACATTTGCACGGCTGCCCGCAGCTCCCAGTGGCTGTGGTTCGCCATTCCCAGCCAATGGGAGCTGTGGGAAGCGGTGGCCAGCATGTCCCTGCAGCCCGTGCTGCTTCCCGCAGCTCCCATTGGCCGGGAACAGAGAACCATGGTCACTGGGAGCTGTGGGCAGCCATGCAAATGTAGACAGACTGTCTGGTGGTCCGCCAGCGGATTACCCTGACGGGCTGCATGCGGCCCATGGGCCGCATGCGTCCCGCAGGTTGCCCACCACTGCCATAGAGCCTAGGAGACCTAGTCATGAACCAGGACCCCACTGAGCTAGGTGCTTTACAAACACAGAACAGAAAGACGGTCCCTGCCCCAGAGAGCTCACAATCTAAGTACGACAGGTTTCAGAGTAGCAGCCATGTTAGTCTGTATCTGCAAAAAGAACAGGAGTACTTGTGGCACCTTAGGGTATGTCTACACTACGGGATTAATCCGAATTTATATAATTCGAATTTTGGAAACAGATTGTATAAAGTCGAATGTATGCGGCCACACTAAGCACATTAATTCGGCAGTGTGCGTCCATGTACCGGGGCTAGCGTCAATTTCCAGAGCGTTGCACTGTGGGTAGCTATCCCATAGTTCCCGCAGTCTCCTCCGCCCATTGGAGTTCTGAGTTGAGACCCCAAAGCCTGATGGGGCCAAAAACATTGTCGCGGGTGGTTCTGGGTACATCCTCCCCCCTCAGACAACCGTTTTGCACCTTTTTCTTGGGTGAACAGTGCAGACGCCATACCATGGCAAGCATGGAGCCCACTCAGCTCAAGACAGCAGTCATGAACATTGTAAACACCTCGCGCGTTATCGTGCAGTTTATGCTGAACCAGAACCTGCAAAACCAAGCAGCGAGGAGTAGGCTACGGCAGCGCGGCAGCGAGAGTGATGAGGACATGGACATGGAATTCTATCAAACCGCGGGACCCGGTGCTTTGGAGATCATGCTGTTAATGGGGCAGGTTATAGCCATGGAACGCTGATTCTGGGCCTGGGAAACAAGCACAGACTGGTGGGACCACATAGTGTTGCAGGTGTGGGACGATTCCCAGAGGCTGCGAAACTTTCGCATGCGTAAGAGCACTTTCATGGAACTTTGTGACTTGCTTTCCCCTGCCCTGAAGTGCCAGAATACCAAGATGAGAGCAGCCCTCACAGTTGAGAGGCGAGTGGCGATAGCCCTGTGGAAGCTTGCAACATCAGACAGCTACCGGTCAGTCGGGAATCAATTTGGAGTGGGCAAATCTACTGTGGGGGCTGCTGTGATGCAAGTAGCCAAAGCAATCACTGAGCTGCTGCTACGAAAGGTAGTGACTCTGGGAAATGTGCAGGTCATAGTGGATGACTTTGCTGCAATGGGATTCCTTAACTGTGGTGGGGCGATAGACGGAACCCATATCCCTATCTTGGCACCGGAGCACCAGGGTACCCAGTACATAAACCGCAAGGGGTACTTTTCAATGGTGCTGCAAGCACTTGTGGATCACAAGGGACGTTTCACCAACATCAACGTGGGCTGGCCGGGAAGGGTTCATGACACTCGCGTCTTCAGAAACACTACTCTGTTTAAACGGCTGCAGCAAGGGACTTACTTCCCGGACCAGAAAATAACCGTTGGGGATGTTGAAATGCCTATAGTTATCCTTGGGGACCCAGCCTACCCCTTAATGCCATGGCTCATGAAGACATACACAGGCAGCCTGGACAGGAGTCAGGAGCTGTTCAACTACAGGCTGAGCAAGTGCAGAATGGAGGTAGAATGTGCATTTGGCCGTTTAAAAGGTCGCTGGCGCTCGTTACTGACTCGGTCAGACCTCAGCCAAACCAATATCCCTATTGTTATTGCTGCTTGCTGTGTGCTCCACAATCTCTGTGAGAGTAAGGGGGAGACCTTTATGGCGGGGTGGGAGGCTGAGGCAAATTGCCTGGCTGCTGATTATGCGCAGCCAGACATCAGGGCGATTAGAAGATCACACCAGGAAGCGCGGCGCAACAGAGAAGCTTTGAAAACCAGTTTCATGACTGGCCAGGCTACGGTGTGAAAATTCTGTTTGTTGAAAACCCGCCCCCTTGATTGACTCATTCCCTGTAAGCAAACTACCCTCCCCCCTTAAATCACAGCTTGCTTTTAAAGGAAATAAAGTCACTATCGTTTAAAAATCATGTATTCTTTATTAATTGATTATAAACATAGGGAGAGAACCGACAAGGTAACCTGGATGAGGTTTGGGAGGAGGATAGGAGGGAAGTAAAAGGCCACTGAAAAATTCAATATAATGACAGCCTTTTGGTTGGGCTGTCCACTGGGGTGGAGTGGGAGGGTGCATGGAGCCTCCCCCCCGCCGCGTTCTTACACGTCTGGGTGAGGAGGCTATGGAACATGGTGAGGGGGGAGGGAGGTTATACAGCGGCTGCAGCAGCACTCTGTTATCCTGCTGCCGTTCCTGAAGCTCCACCAGACGCCAGAGCATGTCTGTTTGATCACGCAGCAGCCCCAGGGTTGCAGCCTGCCACCTCTCATCTCGAGCGTCCCTCATGACCTCACGTTCACTGGCATCTTTCTTGTACTTAGATACCGTGTCCTTCCACTCATTCAAATGAGCTCTTTCATTGCGGGTGCATTCCATTATTTCCGAGAACATCTCGTCTCGCGTCCTCTTTCTCTGCCGCCTTATCTGAGATAGCCTTTGGGATGGAGGAGGGAGGCTTGAAAAATTTGCAGCCCCTGGAGGGATGGAAAAAAGGAGAGAAGTTTTAAAAAAAGATACATTTTACAGAACAATACTTATACTCTTTCACGGTGAAAAACACTATTCACATTACATAGCACATGTGATTTCAGTACAAGGTCGCATTTTCCATCTTAATATTGAGTGCCTGTGGCTTTGGTGTTAGAGATCACAGACGCAGGTCCGGGCAACAGAATTCAGCTTGCATGCGGCCAGGGTAAGCCATTGTCTTTCGGCTTCTGCACCCTCCTTTCCCACATACCAAGCAAAGCCCGTTGACTGCTGCGGTTTTCCTGTTAACCTTCAGCAGCAGAAAACAAACTAACCCCCTCGCCCATCCAATTCTCTGGGATGATCACTTTATCCCTCCCCCCACCGCGTGGCTGGTATCAGGGAAGATCCCTGCAGAAACCAAACTAATCCCCCGCCCCCCCACCCGCCATGAATTCTCTGGGATGATTGCTGTACCCCTCCTCCCACCGCATGGCTGGTATCAGGAAAGATCCCTGCTAGCCAAAGGCAAAAAGCTCAGCGCCAATTCTCCCCTTCCGCCCCCCTCCCCCCCGCGCTTGGCTAACTGCAGGGAAGGATTTCTTTTCAGCCACAGGCAAACAGCCCAGTAGGAACGGCCACCTCTGTCCCCTTAATTAAATTCCCGTATTTCAAACAGGTTACCATGAGCGATATCACTCTCCTGAGGATTACACAGCGAGATAAAGAACGGATGTTGCTTGAATGCCAGCAAACACCGGGACCATACGTTGCCAGGCTTTGTCATGCAATGATACCAGATTACTTGCTACTAGCATGGCGTGGTCAAGTGTCCTACCATGGAGGACGGAATAAGGCTGCACTGCCCAGAAACCTTCTGCAAAGGCTTTTGGAGTACCTCCAGGAGAGCTTCATGGAGATGTCCCTGGAGGATTTCCGCTCCATCCCCAGACACGTTAACAGACTTTTCCAGTAGCTGTACTGGCCGCGAATGCATCCCAAGTCCTCAGGGCAAATTAATCATTAAAAAACGCTTGCTTTTAAACCATGTTTTATATTTTAAAAGGTAAACTCATCTGAGGTCCCTTCCATGGGGTCATGGTCTTGGGTACTGGCTTGGGAGGCTTGGGAGGGTACTTCAGTCAGGCTGAGAAAAAGATCCTGGCTGTTGGGGAGAACGGAGTGCTGTGTGCTCTCCGCAAGCTCGTCCTCCTCCTCCTCCTCTTCCCCGTCCGCAGAATCCTCAGGTGAAGCTGATGAGATTACCCCCGCCTCAGAATCCACGGTCAGAGGTGGGGTAGTGGTGGCGGCCCTCCCTAGAATTGCATGCAGCTCAGCGTAGAAGTGGCATGTCTGTGGCTCTGACCCGGAGTGACCATTTGCCTCCTTTGTTTTCTGATAGGCTTGTCTGAGCTCCTTGACTTTCACGCGGCACTGCTCTGAGTCCCTATTGTGGCCTCTCTCCATCATGCCCTTGGAGATTTTTTCAAAAGTTTTGGCATTTTGTCTTTTCGAACGAAGTTCTGCTAGCACTGAATCCTCTCCCTATATAGCGATCAGATCCAGTACCTCCCATACGGTCCATGCTGGTGCTCTTTTTCAATTATCGGCCTGCATGGTTATCTGTGCTGATGAGTTCTCTGTGGTCACCTATGCTCTCCTGTGCTGGGCAAACAGGAAATGAAATTCAAATGTTCGCGCGGCTTTTCCTGTCTACCTGGCCAGTGCATCCGAGTTCAGATTGCTGTCCAGAGCGGTCACAATGGTGCACTGTGGGATAGCTCCCGGAGGCCAATACCATCGAATTGCAGCCACACTAACCCTAATTCGAAATGACAATATCGATTTTGGCGCTACTACGTTCGTTGGGGAGGAGTACAGAAATCGATTTTAAGAGCCCTTTATTTTGAAATAAATGGCTTCATTGTATGGACGGGTGCAGGGTTAATTCGATTTAACGCTGCTAAATTCGAATTAAACTCATAGTGTAGACCAGGCCATAGAGAGACTAACAAATTTATTTGAGCATAAGCTTCCGTGGGCTATATACAGAATGTATATGTATCTCCTCACTATATGTTCCATTCTATGCATCCGATGAAGTGGACTGTAGCCCATGAAAGCTTATGCTCAAATAAATTTGTTAGTCTCTAAGGTGCCACAAGTACTCCTGTTCTTTAATCTAAGTACGAGACAGACGGATACAAATAGACCAACAAGGGAGTACAAGTAAACAATGAGACAGTATTAATCAGCATGGCAGGCAGTGGTGTCAGTACACCAGCACCCTAACCATTGTCAAGTATTTTGTAGGTATCACGGCAAAGGAGAGTTATAAGGAGGGATTTGAAGGTGGATAATGAGGTAGCTTTGTGGGTGTTTACAGGGAGCTCCTCTGAAGTGCGAGGGGCAGCATGGGAGAAAGCATGAAGGTGCTTATTTGCAAATTGAACTAATTAAAGTCATAGTGTAGACCAGGCCTTTGACACTTGGATTCCAAGGGGATGGTGCCTTAAAATACCATAGATAGATTAGTTAAGGACATGATAGGGAGAGATGGATCCTTACTAATGAATGGCCCCCAGAGGAAGTGTGTGACTCCCTCTGCCCTTGGCAAAGTGGAAACATTTTCCTTCTCTCCCATTTCCAGCCAGTCAGGGTGGTTTCAGGACAGGGTTGAGCCCTGATGGATGTGGAGCACTCACCAGTCAAGCCTCACTTGGCTATTTCTCACCTTTCCTTTTCTGGGCCGCTAAGCCTCAGGGACTCATGGGGGAAATTAACAGAGATTTCTTTCCTTCTCTTTGACTTTTCAAGTCCAGAGTGAGAAGCTGCTGCTGTGATTGCCTAGCTTTATTCTTACTGCGCTGCTATTTATACCTCTGATTCCTGCCTAGAGCAACCAGCTGAGTTCTGAGCCATCTCTCCAAGGCCAGAGGCTTCCAGCATGGTCGCAAGGTGGGGGTGGAAGGCAGAACCCCCGCGGATGGAGGCATAAATTATTTTCATTAATGGATATATGTGTCTCAGACCAGAAAAGCATTTTTAAACCTTATGTCCCTTTTTTGTGTCTCTGTAGCTAATAATTAGCACTTAGATTTTCCCTAGGGCTTTTGTCCTTTTCAAAGTGCTTTACAAATATTAACTCCATCAGTCTTCACAAACTCCCGTCCCAGCACCAGAACATGGGTAAAGAGCATTATTCTCAGGTAAAGTAAAAGGGAAACTAAGACACACACTGGGGAAAGGACTTGTCCAAGGTCACAGAGCAAGTAAGCATCAGAGCTGGGGTTATAACTCATTGCCTGGCTTCCTATCCTGTGCTCAGACCACTAGATCTGACACCTAAAGCTGAGGCCAAAATGTTCAGAGTTGGAGCCTGAAGTTAGACACCTATATCAGGTTTAGGCACCTAAAATAAGATTTGACCTGATTTTTAGATGTATTGAGCGTTTCCAGCTTCCATTGCAAGCAATGCAAGTTGTGTTCAAGCACCTCTGAAAACTGAGCCAAAGCTCACTGAGGTGCCTCAGTATGGATGTAGGTGCCTATCGTGGGACTGTGAGTGTGACCATTGGCCTCAGCTCTGTTTGAGGGGGTTCAGTCTCCACATATAGCATATTCTGATTCTGTTTTTCTGCCACTTTCAAAGTAACGTAATTTGTGTCCCCACAAAGTTGCAAGGATCTGGGGGGGGGGGTGTCATCTCCAGCTCTGTCGGGCATCTCTCCAAGACATAACTACTGCAAGGATCACCCCACTGCAGCACAACTGCTCTACAGGTCACCCCTCTGAAGCATGCCTGCTCTGAGGCTCATCTGCTCAAGAGATCACCCCTCGAGGCATACCCTCTGAGCTTCACCTGCTCCAAGGCTCACCAGGTGTCTCTAAAGCAGGCTGGCTGGAGTTCAGAGCAGTGGGTGATTAGCTGGGAAATGCCAGCTTGTGTGTGAATATGCAGACTTCTTTTCCAAGAGGCAGGGGCTCGGTTTGAAACATTCTCCATGAGCATCTAACAGCAGTGCTCCCAGCCCCCTCCCCTCACTCTCTTCCCCACCCTGCCCCTCAGCTCATATACTATCCCTAGTGACAGATTCTATTTGAAAGCTCTGGCAGAATGTGCAGCTGATGGCAGAGCCCTGAGCCTGGCTCCCTCTGTCTCCCTGGAGTCCCTGTGCAGACGTAGGTGAACGTCACTGCCTGCTCTAATTTTATCCATGTTTGATGGAGGAGACTAACTGAGCAGCAGGGAGGCAGCTATTTTGGTTTTCTCTGTGGCTCTGGGTTATATAAAGCATTCTGCCATGACCTGCATTGCTTTGGAGCTCTCTCACTCTCTCTCTCTCTCTCTCAGACACAGCATGTCATCAGCTCAGATTTTTACACCCTTAGTTCCTGGAGGCTAAGGTGTGTGTGCATTCATGGAGCCTGTGTCATGCAGGTGCGTTGTATGTATGTGCACATGGGGCTTGGATGTCATCAGCATGTTGTGTGGAAAGCACGTGAGCATTTGCAGAGGGACTCTGAGTCCTGTCCGTTTCTTGCATGTGTGTTTTGTATGTGTGTGTAGCATGTGTTTGTGGAGCTTTAGATCTTTTAACACCACCATATGGGAATGTGGGGCCATGTGCCAGGCATAAATGCATGCATGTATAACAGCACCTCTCACAGATTGTCAGCAGGGTTTGAATCCAGGACCTCAAGCACCAAAGCACAGACCTCTACACTACCACTTAAGCTAAGGGAGTAACTCCATTAACTGGCAGCAGTAGCAGGCTGTTATCCTCTGTGTGGACTATCTGCTATATGGAAATGAGACATATACTTTACAAGTGCATCTGTATGCATATGCTCATGAAGCTTGGATCCTGTTCCTCAACTATATATGAGCATGGGTGCTGCTCAGGTTCCATCCCTGGCACAGTGCAATCCTGTCCTAGCCAGGGTTCCAGAAAGTTCCCTGGAAGAACCATCTGTTCCTTCACAAGATATTTAAAGGTGCATGAGGCAACACAATGTGGCCTGACTCCTCTTAAAGGGACAGCACCCACAGCATCACCTTCCGCTCTCTCCTACAACTCAAAGGCAAATTTTGAAGAGAGAAGGCACTTCACCCCTTTATGAGAGACAGAGGGAAGAGAGAATATTGGAGACGAAAATTCTGTAAGAAAAATGGCAGATGGGGAGAGAAGAGATGAGATGAGCAAGAAGGGGAGATGAAGGAAAAAGTGATGGCAGCAGACCAGGGAATGGGGAAAGGAAGATGGAGATCAGAGTAAGGAGAAGGGAGGAAGAGCAGAGAGATGGGAGCAGGGCAGGGTGCTCTCTTGCTGGGTTGGAAGCCCCCAATACATCACCTTAGCATAGGTGTAGTTAGGGTTGCCAGTTTTGGGTTGGATGTATTCCTGGAGATTTCATCACATGACATAATCTTTAATTAAAGATTAATCTTTAATTTCTGGAGACTCCAGGCCAATCGTGGAGGGTTGGCAACCTGAGATGTAGTTTGACTTCTATATTTGGAGGGGCAGAGGCAATGTGTGTGTGGGGGCAGGTGGAGTCACATGGCCCCCAGAGGTGATGTAGAGGGGTTGGGGGGGGTCATGTGCCCCGAGGAGCAGAGGTGACACAGAGCAGGTCATTCAGGGTCATGTGTCCTCCCAGATATCTGCCTTCTATTTAGCACAGAGGTTTTCAAACTGTCAGCATGCCGGGACATGCCCTGTTGTTTAAAAACCATCGCCTCTTGCCAGGAGCGGGCGGATTGGAAACTGATGGGAACCACCTGGCCTGCTCAGGCCCCTGGCTCTCCCCCACTGTGGGAGCCGGGGTGCTGGCTGCCTGCCCGGCAGCCCTCCCTGCCCTGCTCCCTGAGCCGGACTGTCTCTGCACACCCAGCCACTCCTCAGCCAGGAGCTCCAGGGCAGCGGTGAGCGAGCGCCTCGGGGAGCGTCTCATGGCAGCCGGGCTCTACGGCCAGGGGCCAGCTCCAGGATACGGGGCTCCTTTGGGGAAGAGGCAAGAGCGCGTTAGGGGCACAGCTCAAAGCTGTGCCCCCCAGCCTGCATGGGGAGTGCTTGGCCATGCAGAGGTGGTTCAGCTCAGGGAACAGGGCAAGGAGGGCTGCTAGGCAGCCAGAGAGTGCCCTGGCTCCCATGACACGGAGAGCCAGGGGCCTGAATGGGCCAGGTGGCTCCCACCAGCTTCTGATCTGCTGGCTCCTGGCAGGAGGCAACGGTTTTCAAATAGTGGGGCACATCCCCCCACTCTCCCCTCTCCCTTCCCCACATTAAATCCAGCCCTGCCCCTACCCTGATGCCATCTCTCATCTCAAACACTCCAGCACTTGCCTCCATCCCCAAGATCGGTAGTTTCCTCCTTGGCAGGAGCAAAACTCTGAGTCATGTGTCTCTCTTTGAGCTCCCTTTCTCCTCGACAAGTCTTCCTTGAGCCCACCTCCCTGAATCACCACTGTAGCGTCCTATTGCATAGCTCCCTAGAAGGCTCACAACCCAATCCCAGTCTGCTCAGATCATCTTCTCCCCCCACCACACACAAACACAATCACATTCCCTCTCTCTCACCCCCTCCCCACCCCCCCAATTCCTGACAGGGCTCCCGCCTCCTGACCTTCATCAGCCACATATAGCACTTGGGTTCCTAGGTGCAGAAGAAGACACACCCCTTCTGAAAGAGCTGGCACACAGTCTGTGGTTCAGCTCCAAGAAAGGCACATGCATTCTCAGAGCCTCCTTTGGGCACATGCATTCTCAGAGCCTGCCTCTCACTTCCTCTGGGCACATGCATTCTCCTCTGGGCAGATGCATTCTCCGAGCCTCCCTCCCACTTCCTGCTTCTCCTCATGGTCTGAATGCCCAGTGTACCCTCTGTTCTCTAAACCCATAACAATAATTCTTTCATTTGGAAACCGCACCTTGCCCCCACTGTCTCTTCTTACACCCCTACTCCTGCTTGGCCAACTCCGACTGACCTCAGTTCACCCCTTCCTCCTCTGTCAGAGGCTGACCCTTTGCACATAAAAAAAATTAATCTTGGGACTTTTCAAAGGTCCACAACCCTTGTCTGGGTTTGGAAAAACAACTTCATTTGGGAAAAAAACATTAGCAGACATCACTCCTGAATCAACAAGTAGCATCTTGTGTGGACTGAGCTCCAGTCAGCTTGTTGTGGTCCACATTCCAATCTCAGCCAGACACAGGGAAAAGTCTAGGGACAGACTGCCCAGGTGGGTTGCAAAGGAGACACACAGCTGCCCTAGCCATTTCTCAGCATTATGTCCAGCAGCCTAATATACACAGCAATTAGAAAGGGCAACATGACAGAGCCCTGCGGTATACTGAATGAGAAAGCAGTTGGGGCAGATAAGCAATTACTCAGCATCACTCTCAGGGATCTCTGAGGGAGAAAAGTGTGGAGCCACACAAACTCAGCTCCATCCACCCTTGCCTGTGTCTGTCAACAGGAATATCATCTCACAGCCAGCAGTAGCAAACCTGAGGATCAGGGCCGGCTCTGGCTTTTTGGCTGCCCCAAGCAAAAAAAAACAAAAAACGGGGCGGCCAGAACGGCAAAAAAAACCAACAACCCTGCGGCGCGGCCGGAGCGCGGGTGCAGGGGGACCGTCTGGGGGGGGGGAAGGGGGAGGAGGAGGGAGCGGGTGGGAGAGAGAGAGAAGGGGGCGGTCAGGGCTACAGCAGGGGCACTGCCACGCGGCCCCTCCCGCTGCGCCGCCTCCTGCCGCCTGCCACGAGGGCTCCGCTCCGGTCAGTGGGGAGGGAAGGAAGAGGACTGCCCTGCAGGACGCTCTGGTTCTCCATGCCGCCACCCCCTACAGGGCGGCCGGAGCGGAACAAGAACAAAAAAACAAAACAAAACAAAAAAGCGGCCGTGCCACCCTAGGATTGGGCGGAATGCCGCCTCCAACAATCTGCCGCCCCAAGCACCAGCTTGCTCAGCTGGTGCCTGGAGCCGGCCCTGCTGAGGATTCAGACTATTGCCAGGACGGCCTTAACCTTTTCCACACCTGCCTTGAAAAAAAGGAGGGGAGCCTGGGGATAAATGGCAAGATTCCCACCACCAAGATGGTTTGTTACTTCAGTGAGAAATGCTGAAAGGAGAGAACAGAGTCACTAGTGGACTCAGCTCCCTCACTAGGATATATGAGATGAGAGGGACAAGGTCCATCTCACAGGTTGTAACTCAATGCTCCCCCATTACTTTAGGGGTCAAAAATTGCCAAAATCTCATAGGGGAGGGCCCATGCCAGAGAGACATAAGCCTCAGCTAGAAAAGACTGTGTTTATCTCCCCAGCTCTGACACTTTGGAGGCAGCCAATCCCCAGCCCCCAAGAGAAAAGTACCCCCTTACACATGGGGTGAAATGTTCCCCCTTCCACTAAACATAAGAATGGCCATACTGGGTCAGAACAAAGGTCCATCTAGCCCAGTATACTGTCTTCTGACAGTGGCCAATGCCAGGTGCCCCAGAGGGGGCATGAACAGAACAGGTAATCATCAAGTGATCCCTCCTGTCGCTCATTCCCAGCTTCTGGCAAACAGAGGCTAGGGACATCATCCCTGCCCATCGTGGCTAATAGCCATTGATTGACCTATCCTCCATGAACTTACCTAGTTCTTTTTTTAACCCTATTATAGTCTTGGTCTTCACAACATCCTCTGGCAAAGAGTTCCACACATTGACTGTGTGTTGTGTGAAAAAATACTTCTATTTGTTTGTTTTAAACCTGCTGCCTATTAATTTAATTTGGTGACCCCTAGTTCTTGTGTTATGAGAAGGAGTAAACACTTCCTTATTTACTTTCTCCATAGCAGTCATGATTTTATAGACCTCCTTAGTCGTCTCTTTTCCAAGCTGAAAAGTCACAGTTTTATTAATCTCTCCTCATATGACAGCCATTCCATACCCCTATTCATTTTTGTTGACCTTTTCTGAACCTTTTCCAATATCAATATATCTTTTTTGAGATGGGGCAATCACATCTGCATGCAGTATTCAAGATGTAAGCGTACCATAGATTTATATAGAGGCAATATGATATTTTCTGTCTTATTATCTATCCCTTTCTTAATGATTCCCACCATTCTGTTTGCTTTTTTGACTGCTGCTGCACATTGAGTGGATGTTTTCAGAGAACTATCCACAATGACTCCATGTTCTCTCTCTTGAGGGCAACAGCTAATTTAGGCCCCATCATATTATATGTATAGTTGGGATTATGTTTTCCAATGTGTATAAGGGGAAATACACTCCACAACCCCTTCCGACATAGATTTGATGCTGCAGATACAGCCAAATGAGTTTGAATCTGAGTGCAGACTTAGAGGGACCTCAGAAGGTCATCTAGTCTAACCCCCAGCTCAAAGCAGGACCAATCCCCAAATCCCTCCCTCAAGGATTGAGCTCACAACCCTGGGTTTAGCAGGCTAATGCTCAAACCACTGAGCTATCTCTGCCCCCACCTTAGCAACAAAGTAACTGGAAAAGCCAGGACCTTGGGGGCACTGTGGGGAGAAGAGGAAATTGTCTTTGCCTTCATCACACTCCTGGCAGAGGACTTCAAACGTTCTCTGTAGTTCAACTGGTCAGAGTCAGAGTATGATTCCTGCTTCTGGCACTCTAGCCTCCTCTAAGCACCTTCCTTGCTTGCAGGTAGTCATATGCCATGGTGACTGCACACCTTCCCACGTGTTGCTATCCCTGAGGCACACAGGGAGCTGCAGAATGCTTTCTGGCACACATTCATTCATTACCTATGACATGCAGACAGCTTGTGGCTTGTCCATGAAAAGTAAATGGTAATTCCCATCCCGCCCTTTGCCTGCCCAGGGCTCTAGGGTGAGGGTATCCCCAGACGTAAGCTCTGTTCATGGGTGTGGTGCAGAACCAGCCCTTAAAAACCAGTGTGAACTGAACCTGCCGCCCTTTGCCTGCCAAGTCAAACAGTGCTGACGTAAAACAACTAATGATAATAACAGCCTGGCTGTTGGAGAGGGGTGGGAAAGAAGCTGACTTCTAGTTTGCTGACCTCAGCAGGATGAGGTGCTGGGTATTCCCACCCTGTAGGTGTCTGATGTACCATATGTGCTTCTAGACAGAGTCTCCAGGTTTTGTCCTTTCTCATCTATCAGCTGTACTTGCACAGCTTGTCATGCCAATACAGTATTTTCATTTTTAGGAAACCTCCTGGCCTGTTTGACCCACCCACCTGATGGCATCATATGGAGAACTACCTGTAGGTGGGTCTCCCCAGCCTTATCAGACAGGAAATTCTCCTTGCCGTGTGTGTCACACACAAGGGATTTATCTGCTGCATATTGCACAGCAGGAAGCTGATGTGAGAAGAAAAAATAAACACCCCCAGCACACAGAGCTCTGCAAACAGGAAGCATGTTGTGGGTAGGGGGTGGCTGATGGACAAAAGCTGTGCAGGAACACCTCAGGTACTTGAGGATCCCAGCTAGCCAGCTCTGGCCCTTCAGTGCTGTCTCCCCTCTTGGGGGTCAGGGGGCTATGAGGGGTTATCACAGGGGACAGGGCCTGCCCCAGATATTCTACAAGGGTCAGGTCCTTCTCAAGGTACTTAAAAGCCAAGAGCAAGATGGACCTTTTGGCTTCTTCTTGGTGAAGAAAAAGCCCAGAAAGGTCTGGAATGTTTAGGTTACATTGTCCAGTGCTTGGGTCTTTTTAGACATCTCAGGCTAGGGGGTCCCCTGGTTTGGCATTGACTGGGGGTGGTGGGTGGATCTCCCCTGGTTTTGCGGGGGTGCGGCCAGGTGCTCTCCCAACCCTGGGGAAGGGCGGCAGGTGCGAGCAGATTTGACACTAGCAGGGGCCCGATAGGGCTGGGAACTGAGCAGTACACAGCAGACAGAGTCCACGGCTGCGGAACAGGCACACCCGCGACTCCCAGCCCGTCTAATCACATCTACAAACAAACAAACAACAGCCACTCCCGCTGCCATAGTGACTAAGCCCTACCCTCGCGTTGCCATGGTAACTAGGCTCCACCCCCTCCTGTTCCCACAGGGACCGGGCTCTATCTCCTCCCCTGCCCTCCCCGCGACAGGTGACGCCGCGTCTGCGTCGCCCGCGAGGGCTGCAGAAGGAGGGAAGGGGCGATGACGTCTCCCGGCCAGTTGCCATGGGAACCACGCACCTACGTCAACTTCTTTGTATGTTTTCAACGTTCCGTCGTCTCCAGGGCAACGTCAGGCGGCCGGCCAGGCCCCAGCAACAGCGCGAGGATTGGCCGGAAGGGGCCAGGCCTGCGCGGGGCACTCCCTCTGGAAGGTCGGGGTCCTAGCAGATCGGGCGGGTTTGCTTCGGGAACGACCCCAAGTGTCCGGGCCGCGTGTGTAGAGGGTGGTGGACTCCGGGGATGCCTTACCCGGCCCT